>NW_024429195.1:67924868-68549868 GCF_017639785.1 Mesocricetus auratus
CCCAGCAATTCCACCCTTAGGCATATACCCAAAAGATGCACATTCATATAGCAAGGACGTCTGTTCCACTTTATTCATAGCAGCATTATTTGTAATAGCCAGAACCTGGAAGCAACCTATACGTCCCTCAACTGAAGAATGGATAGAGAAAATGTGGTACATTTACACAATGGAGTACTACTCAGCGAAAAAACAAAACAAACAGTGGAATCTTGAAAATCGCAGGCAAATGGATGGCACTAGAAGAAACCATCCTGAGTGAGGTAACCCAGTCACAAAAAGACAAACATGGTATGTACTCACTCATATATGGATTTGAGACATATAGGAAAGGACTACCATCCTACAATCCACACCACCAGAGAAGCTAGGAAACAAGGAGGACTCTAAGAGAGACATACATGGTCCCCCAGATCTCATGAGCTAATTGGGAGCATGGGGGGAGGGGAAAGGGAGTTAGGACAAAGAGAAGGGAGAACAGGAAGAGAGAGGAGGACATGTGGGAGCAGAAAGTTTGAGTCGGAGGAAGAATAGAGAAGAGCAAGTAAAGAGATATCATAATAGAGCCCTTGTCCAGTAACTGATGGAAGCAGAAGCAGACATCCATAGCTAAACACTGAAGTGAACTTCTGGAATCCAGTTGCAGAGAGGGAGGAGTGATAAGCAAAGACGTCAAGACCAGGCTGGTGAAACCCACATAAATGGCTGACCTGAACAAGGGGGAACTCTTGGATCCCAGATTGATAGCTGTGAAACCAGCATAGGACTGATCTACACCCCCTGAACGTGGGTCTCAGTGAGGAGGCTTCGACAGTCTATGAGGCCTCTGGTAGTAGATCAGTATTTATCCCTAGCATATGAATGGACTTTGGGAGCCCATTCCACATAGAGGGATACTCTCTCAGCATAGACACAGGGAGGAGGGCTTAAGTCATGCTCCAAATGATATGACAGACTTTGAAGATCTCCCATGGAAGGCCTCACCCTTCCTGGAAGGCAGAACGGGGATGGTATAGGGGACTAGTGGGGGGGCAGGGAAGGAAGGGAAGGAGAAGGAACTTGGATTGACACGCAAAACAAGCTTGTTTCTAATTTAAATTAAAAAAATAGAAAAAAAGAAACAACATCCTTCTGTTCAATAAAACCAATACCATTTTACTGGAGAGAGTTTGTTTATAGAAACAAGTGGTTTAATCTAAAGCGATTCCGATTTTAAAATACTTCTCTGTACATCCATTAAATAAAAAACAAATGCTGCAAGTATATGCTATCTTAGAGACACAAAATTCTTAATAATGCAATATCTACTATCATTAATTCTGTCTAGTTACATGATAAAAATAGTATCAAACCTCAGTGAATTTGGTTTCCAATTCAAAATTGCGTTCTTCCATTTGTTTTAATGAAGTTCTTACGTGTTCATACATTTTCTGACAGTGTTCAGCTCTCTGTCTTTCATTCAATTCCTTCATCTCCAACACAGTGATTTTTTTTGAAATAGAAACAATGTCACTATTTGTCATTGATTTCCTTGCCTTATCCATGTTTGATTCATTTCCTGTATGTAATAATACATTATACAAAAGATAATTCAGGAAAGGTATAAAAAAGTAGTATAGTTGTATAGCAAGGAATGAATTAAGACATATCTGCATTCTTCTCATTGTTTATTCCTACATGTCTGATGTCTATCCATTTACCCTTTCTAGAATAAATCTCTTCTTTAATCAAATGACAACAAAAACTACATGTTATGTGATAATCTTTTGTACACTGTCAAAATGTGTCTCTGTTAAGGTATCTTCT
This sequence comes from Mesocricetus auratus, assembly GCF_017639785.1. Lineage (NCBI taxonomy): Eukaryota > Metazoa > Chordata > Mammalia > Rodentia > Cricetidae > Mesocricetus > Mesocricetus auratus. The sequence goes on from NW_024429195.1 coordinate 67,926,675, forward strand.
GATTGACTTAATAAGAGCTGAATGGCCAACAGCTATGCAGGAGAGCTAGGCAGGACTTCCAGAGAGAGAGAGAGAGAGAGGAACTCTGGGAGGAATCTGAGGTGCCAGAGATTCGCTAGACAGACACCAGGAAACGGGGTGTAAAGTACTGAGGAGCAGTAACAAGACACATGGCAGCACACAGATTAATAAAAACAATTTAAGTCTTCATGCTAATAGGGAACAAGCCTAAGCTAAGGTTAAGTTCCATACTTAATAAGAAGTCTCCGTGTCATTATTTGAGAGCTGGCAGTCCACACAAAGTCTGACTTACAAGTCTGAGATGACTGAAATCACTATGAAGGTCAGTGCAGAACTGGCACAGGTTTGAGGGTTGTAACCAGTGGTAAGTGAACCACTTGTTATGGAGACAATGTTAACTGCACTGGGGCAATATAGGATAGCAGTGTCTCTTTGGACATGTAAGTGCAATGAGTTGATTTTTAACATTATCAAGCACCAAGCTCAAATGTAAAATCTGAAATTATATCATAAATAAATTTTACAAGTATAATCTCAAATCATGAGCATTATTTTGGACCTTATACATATATAATATTAAATACTATCAAATTGCAATTTTATATACAATAATATGGCAAGTCAGACATAAATGAAGATAATCTTTGTAGTATTCTAAATAACTGCAAAAAAAAAAAAACCTTAACACTTTGTAACACGAGTTCCAATAGGTCTAAATAATAAAAGCCCAAAGTCAGATATTAGGAGGTGAAAGCTGAAAGATCTGAGAAGCGGAGCATCCAGCCACTAGAGCTCTTACCTCTAAGAAATCCTCCGACAGAAAAGAGACTGCGTTCCTGTCTCCTTCTGCTTATATTCCTCTCTCTGCCCAGCCATCTTCTCACTTCCTGTCTGTCTGTACAGACCTCCTGACCTCTCTGTTTAGCTAGCTCTGCCCTCTGATCATCAGACAAGCTTTATTTGTTAGAGTATAAACAAGATATCACCAAAACACTTTACTTATAATCACTCAAATAACAGGAACTGCATGAGTTTTTTATAAATGACTAAAATATAGAAATACTTTGAAATTCTACTAAATTGATATAGTATATAACAAATAATATTTATTATTTAAAGTACATAATACATAAAAACATAAGAAAAATATGACAATATAGGCAATAAAAATTCTCAAATTTTCTTTGATATTTTATCGTGATCTTTTCATTTAAAGGTATCAAATAATACATAACACAAATTTTGCACACAGAAAAACACATGTTTCAAAATTATCACTAGGTTTTATTGTTAAAATAATTCAAAATAACTAGTGTTTAATCACAAATTTATAATAAGTGATTTTACTAGGAAAAAAATCTCATGTGAGAACTATAAACCATGCACTCAGGATATTAATTATCATCTGTATACTAAACTAAGCCATAGGGTACAGTTCATCATTTTAAATCAAATTTAAATTGTACTATATAAAAGGAATTTTCAATAAAAGAATCACTGTTAGATACTAATCACTTGATATTATCTGAGTGTTATGATTTACCTAATTTAGTTTCTTGTTCCCAGGCTTGTTCAATGGTATGAAGTTTTTCCTTTGTAATCTCTAGTTCTTTACTTATAGCATCCATTTGTTCTTTTAAAGATGCATTTTCACACTGAATAAAAGACAGACATTATAGATGAGCTACACTGCAATGAGGATGAGTAGCACGGAAGAGATACTGCTTAACTTTGTGCATTATCTCTTAAAACTCACCACCTACTTTTTAACTTAAAGTTAAGCTTTACTATAAAGAGAGGCAAATAAAGAACCACACAAATTAACTAGATTCAAAAATATTGTTTTAGAAATTATAATTTCTCACACATCATACAAACAAACAAACCCTTGTATATAATATATCTGGCTCTAGACTTCCAAGTATTAGATAAGATACCTACTCACTTTAGCTAATGAGGAATACAGAGGGGTTTCATAGCTTCACAAATTATTGCTCATTTGCTTCATTCATACAAGCACTTATGTGCATACCCTTAGCACATCATCTGCAACAGTTGCCATATGTCAACAGTAAAAAGAAATAAGAACAAATCCCACATTTCACAGGCTTCTCCGTCTATGGTTTGTGTGTATGTGAGTGTTGTAGGATATCCTGTGCTAGTTTCTTCTTTTTGCTGTGATAAAATAGCCTATCACAAAAACAACTAGAGGTGAGCTTATTTAAGGCAAATAATTACAGGTTACCACCTATCATTAAAGGGAATTCAAGGCAGGATTCAAATAACTAGTTACAACACTCCAGTCAAGAACACAAGCAAGTGCACGTATGCTTGCTTGCTTACTGGTCTCAGCTTGATTTCGCAGCTCTTATACAGATCAGAAACCGCCTTCTAGTAGTGGTTGCACCACAGTGGGCAGTGTATCCCATATTAATAAAGTTAGTTAAAACAATCCCCCTACAGACATGCCCACAGGCCACCTCACCATTGATAATCCTTCACTGAGACACACATTTCCTAAAGTTCTAAATCTATAGTACTAGGCTTATTGTTGCTGAGGTCTTCTAATACCCAATGCTTTCCTAATTCTGCCCCATTTTCCTTCTCTAAGCCTTTACACTCTTGTCTTGCTTTAAAGCAGTGTTCTCGACTTTTCTATTGCTGTGACCCTTTAATACAGTTCCTCATGTTGTGGTGCTCCCCAAACATAAAATTATTTTCATTGCTAGTTCATAACTGTAGTATTGCTACTGTTATGAATCAATGTTTTCTGATAGGCTTAGGCCACCCCCTGTGAAAAGGTCATTCAACCCCAAAGGGGGTAGCAAACCAGAGGTTGAGAACCACTGCCTCAGAGCAAGAACTAACATTAGGTAAACAGGGCAAGAATTTGACTTTTTGTCATTCAAATGACGCCTAAACACAGGAGTAACAAGATTATAATGTTCATGACTATTATTTTAGTGGTAGTAAGGAGGATTTAAGAGGAGATACCAATGTGAGTAATGGCTGCAAGAAAACAAGGTAAAGAGGAAACCTAAGCCAATGAATGCCCTTAGAGACAGATAGGTCATAAGAGATGCGATTATGATGTTAAAATTATAAATGAACTGCAGAAGATAAAGGAGACAAAGGAAACAACTAAGAGTCTCGCTCAATCTTACTCTCATTTGCTCTTATTTTTGTTCGCCTGTTTAAGACAGGATCTGTATATAGTCTAGGCTGATGTTGGACTCATGGTCCGATTGTTTCTAACTCCCAAGTGCTGAGATTAAAAGCATATGCAACCAAACCAGACTGGGTCTTACATAATAGAATAGTTCTGAAAGACTAGGTTTTGAGGTAGCTATCAAGAAGCCCAGCAGAAAATTCCTTGACTATAAAAAAAAAAAACAAAACAACTATGACAATTTGAAAGGGGTCACAAATTTCCTGACATTCTTTATATTGAGAGGTGGGAATTGGACTATGAAAGTTATAGAAAGAAACATAATTTCTACCTTGTTATTTACACAATAGTTGTGAGAAGTTCAGTTACACTGAGAGAGTACTGGTCTGTGAGCTCCAACATGTCCGAGTCACAGGTAGACACTGGTAGACAAGCCCACAGATAATCAGCCTTCAGTCATCCCGTTGGGTGCTAATTATAGGAGTGATTAACCGATTAACCTCTGTCCCACAGCCCCTCCTGTTCAGTTATTCTTTTTTTCTCTATGGACTCTTATTAAAAATCATGTTTTCATACAATACATTTAGATCACAAGTTCCCCTCCCCCAACTGTCATTCTGAGTCTCTCAGGTCTTCTTAGCCCAGACATTAGACACTGCAGACCAAAGATTAAACTATCTGTGGCAGGGTGACTTTTGAGTTTTGATACCCAGAATCTATGACAAGAATAAAATGATTATTTTACTCACTAAATATTGCAGGCAGTTTTGTTACACTCCAGTTTGGGAGCATGGACACCTGGACACCTAACAAGCATTTTGAGATGAATTCATTATTAATACTATTTGTTAAAATACAGTTACTAAATTACAAGGTATATGAACTTTTAAAAAACATTTCATGTTTAATTATGTATATAGTATATCTGCATGTGGTATACGCATGTGAGTGCAGGTGCCTACAGAGGCTAGAGGTAGCAGATGCCCCTGTTGCTTCAGTTACAGACAGCTGTGAGATTCTTGACCATGAATGCTGGAATCTGCACTCAAGTCCTCAGGGGCAGCAGGAACTCTTAACTACTGTGCTTCTCCTCCAACCTAGATATATCCACATCTCACAAACATATAGTAAAGTTGAGGAACCTTATTTATTGAAGGCAAACTATATCCTCAATAAGTAAAAGTTGTTGCTGTGCAAGCCTGACAATCTGCGTTCCATTGCCGTAAACTGACTCCCGAAAATTATTTGACTTAAATACACATGCAAACAAACACACATAAAGAGACATAGAGACACACACAAATATTAACAGTAATAGTAAATAAAATTTAAAAGAAGTATTGAAGACTTGAGGTGGAGTTCAGAGGTTTGGCTCTCGCCCGAGTTTGATTTTTAACAATACAAAATAAGGAAAGAAACAGCTCACTGGTAGCTAACTGCAGATTTGTCATTGAGAGCTTTGTTAATAGAATCAGAACAAGGACATGGAGAATGGAAAAAGGAAATTATTACTACATCGACACAGGCAGAATTATCTTTAAATAGCAACATAATCATCTGTGGTCTTCAGCAAAAGCAGTAAAAAAGGAACTGGATCATGAATATTTCTAGATCGTATTAATACATAATGATTAAGCTATTTTGCAGAAGTCATCAGTAACGCAATGTTTGATTTACTCAGTGTGTTTCCCCTAAGCAAGTAAGAGCTTGTGAGCTAACCAAATATCTCCTATTCCATGCTGTGGAAAGATCTTAAAGGAGATTAAGCCTAAAGACATATACCTCAACTTCTACCGAGAAGCCTGTAGACATATACCTCAACTTCTACTGAGAAGCCTGTAGACACATACCTCAACTTTTACCGAGAAGCCTGTAGACACATACCTCAATTTCTACTGAGAAGCCTGTAGACATATACCTCAACTTCTACCGAGAAGCCTGTAGACATATACCTCAATTTCTACTGAGAACCTAAAGACTTATACCTCAATTTCTGGATGCAACTGTCAGTAACCCCAGTTGCAAAGGGTCCACTGAACTCCCCTGTCACTGCAGGCACAGCAAGATGTGCACAGACATACATTCAAGCAAAATACTCATACACATAACATCTTAAACTGTTTTTTTAATGTAGGGGGTGGGGCCTGGGAAACAGCTCATTGGATATATCTTTTAGCTGTGCAAAGACTAGACTTTGGATTTTAAACATCCATGTAAAGACCTGAGCAAGCATGGCAGCAGCTTCCAGTCTCAGCACTCAGGAGGCAGAGACAGGACCCTCAGGGCAACCTGGCTAGGGAAACTAGCTAGAATTGGGAAGCTTCAGGTTCCATTTCACTAGATAAAAAGCGAGGAGTGGTTAAGGGAGATATCCAAACTCAGCTGCAGGTCGCCACACGCATGTGCACACGTGTGCATATTCATCTGCACAAGGCAAACACATACACCCCCCACCCCGACACACACACACACACACTCCACAAGCATCAAGGAAGTAAAAAGTAAGGAGCAGTAAACAGAGCAATGGACTATGTACACAAATAGTCTAATGAAGCTTATGACATTCCACCACTCTAGCCTCTGTGTGATGTGTGTGAGTGTAGGCACACATGTGATGAAACATGTAGAGAACTAAGAGCAACTTCTGGAAGTCTGTCATTGCCATTTACTTTGAAACCAGCAAGATATTTCCTCATTGTTTCTGCCTCTATGCTGTGTATCTCAAGCTACCTGGCCAGCAGGTTTCAGGCAAGGTAATTTTCATCTCTCTGTCTCCCTTCTGACTGTAGGAGTGATGGTATTATGGGTTCGTATTGGCTTTTTTTCACCCATGATGCAGCAGTTGGCAACTTGACAAAATCAGCTGAGGGATAGCCCCTGTGGGGATTATTGGGGTTGCGTTAGGAAAGCCCATCTTGACTGTGGACAGGTTACTTCCCTTACTGGGGGAGATGACTATATAAAATGGAGCAAGCAAGCTGAGACACAGGAAGCATTCATCCACCTGTGCCTTGACTGTAGACAGGTGACAAATTGCTTCACACTCCTGCTATGTTGATTTTCCTCCCATGATACTCTACCACGAACTCTGGGTCAGCTAAACCCTTCTTTTTAAAGTTGCTTTTGTTGGGTGATTTATTACACAAACAGAAAAGAAAGTAAAACACATGCATTCCATGAATCCAAATTACTTGCCAGGTCAGTGCTTTTACATTCAGAGCCAACTCCTTCATCCCCACCCTAATTGCCAGTATTTCTAAACCATAAAAGAACAGAGAGTTGGAGATGCATCCAATGTCTAGGAAATGTTATTAATAATGCATCCAGAGTCAAATAAATCCATCATAAGAAATCAAATCTAGGCACTCTGAGATCAGAGTAAGAGAAGACAGGAATGAAATCTCCCTTTAATTATCTGTGTGACATGAGTCTGGCTCAGCTAACTCATAGAAGATACATAAGAGGATGACCTAGATAAAGTCACCTCTAAGCTAAATGCAATTATAAATAGATAGTAAGTTACATATAGGTATATGCATTGATATCCAGAACAAACCACAATTAGATTATACCTATTATAACATATTTCCACCACAATTCCATAAATAGAAGCCAACTTTAATCACTTGAAATCAGTAAAATTCCTACAGACCCCAGGATACCCTCAATGTAAAGTGGCTAGTATTACAAGGTTCAAAGATCATCCACACTCACCTCTAGGTGTTCTAAGTTACTTGTTCTTTGAACAAGCATGTTATCTTTCTGTAATATGTCCCTGTACTTAGTAGTTAGTTCATTGTACTGTTTATTGGCTAGTTCTAGTTCAGACAAAGAAACGCTATTATCTACAACTTTCTGGAGAGCTGCAATTTTGAAGGTAGCCATTTCCTGGAAAAAAAAAAAAAAAGGATACACTTAGTTAAGTTTGCACCTTTTTTTCCTGGTAAAGCATTAGTCACTTTTAAGAAAGATAATTCAGTTGAAAGCAAAACATATTTTAAAGCCATTTGAAAAATATATACTATTTCTCATGTTATTCTTTCATATATAGGAAATTATATTTGGAAAGTTTTAATTATCAATTTAAATGAGTCCTTTAATGAACTGTCACAGTAAATGAAATACAATTAATTTGAGAAAATATTAATACCTGCAATCATTCAGAAATCATACTTGAACGCTTGCCTATTTTAAATTTTAGAAGATTAAAATCAATTAAGCATTTGATACTTTTAAGTGACAAAATTAGCATGAACTAAGGGAACCTGTATATTCTAGTTACGTTTACACTTTCTTGAAGTCACACAAATTCATTTCTGGTTCCTATTATTGAGTGATTAAAATAACTAAATAGTAACAATAAAGATTTAAGTTACTTATTTCATGTTTGCTACAATTTAATATAGAATATTCCTCCAAAGACACATGTTAAAAGCATGTTCTCTAGCATGGTGTGGTTAGGGAATTGAAGCAACTAAGGTATGGGGTCTGGTGGGACGTCTTAAGTCACTTGGTGTGTGCTTTCAAATGTGATTATGGGATCTCTGTTCCTCAAGCTCTCTTTTTCTTTTCATTAGAATTGGCTATGAGGTAAGAAAGCCTCTATTAACCACACTCTTACTAGGATGTACTTGTGTCACCACAGGCCAAAGGTAATGAGACTGTATTCCCAAACCTCCAAATTTCTAAACCAGAACAAACTTTTATATTTTTGTCCTGTGAAGAAGAGTAACACAATACTCCACTATAGCTCTGAAAAGTCATTAATTAAAGGCACTAAAGTAGTTTTATCAAAACAAATAAGGTACTGGGAGTCTTAGTTCTTTCAAGTACGATGTTCTATGATAAGCCAAAGTTAATAAAAGAGCGCAGTGAAGTGATGGAAGCCAATAGTGAGATAAATAACCAAATTGATGAAGTGGAGATGAAGAAGTTGTGATTTTTAATTCATTCCTGAGTAAAGAGAACTTCACACCTAATTGCAACAGCTTCTCCTCACGTAAATACATATATACTATTATACTTTGCTCTAAGGATTTGGTTTCATTTTGTGTGGCAGACTGGATAAAAGACATGGAAATATGCTTTGCTTCATTTAAAATATCCCCTTTCATATTCTCTATTATAAAAAACAAAACATACAAAAAATCCAAAATGCAGAAACTGTTTGAAGAAAGAGAGGATGCAAAAAACAGTTCCAGCTCACATTTTAAGCACTTTGTGTATTGGTAAAACTCAAAGGAGTCCAGTCTTCTCTAAAAACCACAAAAATAAACAGAAGAATGTGCCTAAGTCTCAAAATTCCCTTAAGTCATGTCCTAAAAGAAACAGCTCTCAGGTGAAGGTACAGACACATATGAATGGGTAATAACTCTTAGGCTCTGTTTCTGTTGTAGAAGAACCACGTGGAGAGTGTCCTGTTACTGGATAGCAGGGCAGGGGCAGCAGCCAGACATTTCTCAGTAAATCTTTCGAAACATAAATGCTGTACATATTCCAATTCACATTTAAAAATCCTAATATTGAATCTAAGAAGAAAATAAAAAAGACTTGGGGATTCTTTCAAATTACTAGAATATGTTAATTTTGCTAACACACGCTCAATAGGTTAGACTCCAAGAAAGTAACAACTACAAAGAAATTTTAGGATATATTACGAAGTATTACAGATGCTATTTTTAATTAATTTGATGGTATTTGATAAAATAATTATTTTAATCTTTCAGTTTTCTATGTAAAACAATGAAGAAAATAACATTACGAAGTTAAATGAGTTTAGGGAATAAATCATAGTGTCTAATTACCTTAGAATGCCAACTATGAATTGGAAGTAACAATATGAACTCATATTCTAAAATTATATACTATATTCCTTATATTGTCCAAGGAAAAAGATGAGCAGCAATGACATCTGAAGAGCAATGACACTATGTAATCAGTTCCGGGTATATACATATTTTACCCTCTAAAAAGCAACAGGGCTCCTTAAAGAACTGGCTTACTTTACAACCAAGCAGAAGTAGAGTGTTAAGTTAGGTCGAGAAAACTTTGTTAAGTCAAAAAACAAATCAAGCTTGGTCCAAAAACTAATGGATCCTTGCTAAAACAACTAGAGACATTGTCAAAGGCCTCCTACTAAAGTTTAGAATTCTTAATTGAGTAAAATGTACCTAATGTTTAAAAGTGTGTGAATCTACCATGATAACCAAAGAAGAATCTTATGAGGAAACAAACAAATCGGCCCAAAAACAGAGCCCACACACCCTGCCCTTCTGTAACTGGAGGTGAAAAGGAAAGGTCAAAGCTCTCATACTGTCCTTACAGTGGGAAATACACTTCAGCAGGACTTAATGACAAAAACTTCTCCACTCTCAAAAGAATGTTAACAGTACTAATAACATGAGAAAAACATGAAAATCCTTATCAGGTAATCATCATAAATACTAAAATTATTGGGAAAAATAGCAAAGGATCATATACATATATATCATGCTAAAAATCTTACCAGTTAATGACTTAAAAATGTGGATATCAATTAAAAATGACGTGATTCCCCATAAAACACCATCTAAACAGATACTCTATCTTTTTTTTTTTTTTGGTTTTTCGAGACAGGGTTTCTCTGTGGCTTTGGAGGCTGTCCTGGAACTTGCTTGGTAGTCCAGGCTGGTCTCGAACTCACAGAGATCCGCCTGCCTCTGCCTCCCGAGTGAGTGCTGGGATTAAAGGCGTATGCCACCAACACCCGGCTCCAGATACTCTATCTTTAGGAATAACAAAACATAGATTATTTAAGATGTACTCTGGCTAAAATTGTTTAAATTGCATCAAATCAAGTCCTCAGAGTTAAAATTGATAAGATCAAAATAAAAGAGACCAATCAAATACTCTTCAAAGAGAAGAGAAAAACAAAGCAAAACAGGTTGCTGTCTTCAGGAATCAGCACATGTAACTGTCAACTCCAATAAATGCATTATTCATGATCAAAGCCTAGAGCAACTAAAGAAAATTTAACATAGTCTGCACAGTGGGAAAATTAGGGAAATACTGTCAATTTCTCAGTAAAATAACATTATTACAGTTATGTAAACAACAGCTTTTTATCATAGAGATGTTTGCTAAAAATATTCAGGGGAAGAATGTCTGCAATTTAAGTATTCCTAAAAAAAAGTGGATAAAGTAATTACAGCTAATGCCAATAAGCATTAACCATAAATCCTGGGGATGGATATGCATGAGTCTTACTGTCCTCAGACCCAAAGGTTCCTGAGCCAAAAAAAAAAAAAAAAAAAGGCAGAATTACCTTAAATCTTTGCAAACTTCCAATTTTTTCAGTAACTTCGGCTTCCATTGATATTAAGTCATTCTTGTGTTTCCCATTTTCTTTTCTAAGCTGCCGTTCCATTTCCACTAAGGTTGTATACTGCCGTATGAGGGACTTTTCATTCACTTGCAAAACAGTGATTTTCCTACTGTTTTCTGAAAGCATTTTCTTCATTTCATTTGAATCCATCTGAAGAGCACTGAGCAAATTCTGTACGAAATCACACTGACATTACTAAGTGGATCTAGTTATCCTCATTTGTACCTGGTAGAATAATGGTTAATGTTGTGCTTACATTATACTCTTTTACTCTCACAGCATCCTGTTGGACTTGGTCTTCAAGTTTTCTCTTCTCTTCTTTTACAGTCTCAGATTCTGTTTTCCAAGTCTCCTTTTCACTATAATATCATGCAATGACAATTAAAAAGATAATAAAGTAAATAAACTTTTCAACTGCAAAAGGGATAAATTTAGGTTATAAAAGCTTTACATTTTCTCAGAACAAAAGACATAGTACCTAACAAGAAGTTACATTTTTCACTCAATGTTTTTAATAAAGGTAGTATCACAATTTTATTAAGTTATTTACACTTATATTTGTTCTATCTCTTCAAAATATTTGCAACATAATACCTCAATCATCATCCAGACATGAAGCATATAAGTTAAGTCTACACTATTTTGTGTCAATAAGAAAGAAATAGAAAAAAAAGAAAACTCCAAGCTTTAAAATTTCATTTGAAAAGAATTCTTTGAAACATCATTTTAGCACTAAAATGGCATAAAAGCTAGCTTTACAGAGCACCCAATGGATTAAGTTTTGTTAAACTTATATACTATATCCAACTAAATTTATAAAGTTTTCAAAACATAAATACCTTAGATATTCTTTATATAATAAACTTTGTTGATGACGAATTACTGCAAATTTTCTGTTATAATCTTCAAGAGACTCTTCTACATGCTTTAACTTCTTTTCTTTATTGTCTAGTTCCTGAAATTTGGTTCATAAATTACAACATAAATAGCATTAGGCTACGTTTTGTATCCAAAGGTACAGATTCACATTCCAAAAAGATTATTAAAACTCCGCATTTTCAACATTTTAATATAAAAGTATGAAGAATGAGGGCAATATACATAAAAAGTCCTATAAAACAAGCAAAATTATTCTTTTCAAACATGGTATCTTCATTAAGCACACAGACTATCAGATACAGTATTCACCTGAAGCATAAATGTTTATCAGACAGAACAGTTAAATACGCAACTCCTATTACCTAGCCACATATTTATTCTCTTGCCAGTATACATTTTTTGTGCCTTGACTAAAATTAGCCGCCTATTTCTTTCTAAATATGGGAAAACTGAGTTTTACATTAATTAATTAAAGCATTTATTTGCATGCATGGGAGTACATATATGTTGGCTGGAGGAAAACTTGGGAAGTCTGTTCTCTCCATCCACTGTGCAGTCTAGTCAATGAGCACAAACACTGGTAATCAGGGCCGGCACTGAATGCCATTACCCACTGAGTCATCTTGCCGGGCCCCCATTTAAAAAAAAAAATCACAAATCTTAGATCAAGCATATCATGTTGCCATTATTTGTTGATGGTGTCCCTCAAGTGCATAAAAATAAATCACTAATATTGCCATGAATTTAAATGTAGTGATATAGGATGAACTTTAAAGAAATGTTACCCTTACTTGACTTGGGTAGCATACAAATTCAAAGAAAGAGTAATGCTATGTCCAAATGAAAAACCAAGATTTGGTGATTATAACTCAAGTATCACACCAATGGATAATCTAGCAGTGAGAAACAATGATGCTTACAATCAGAAATGTATTTTTCAATAGATTTTTGTATGTACAATAGAGCATAGGTGATATTATGGATATTAAAATGAAAATTTGAAAAACAATTTTTAATCAGTCTATTTTTAATCCCATTATGTAGATGGCAAACAGTAAGGCAGGTATGGGCAAGTAATAGAATAGAGAACCCTTTCTAATTTGCAGTGGATCAACAATTTACACAGAAAAGAAAAGGTGAGAGTCAGGTTTACTTGCAAGCTTTTCTGTGATTAGCACAAAAAGAGACAAAATTCTAATAATGGCATTGAGAAGCTTTGTCATCTCATTCTCTCACTTTTCTAAACAACAATAAATACAATACAGTGCTGCTTGATAGTATTTGCTTATAATTCTTCATGTCCTTATAAATTTCACAGATGAACAAGATTCTTGTACATGCCTTACATGTAGGTAAACAAAATAAACTTCCTTTATTCACATTAGTTCTGCTGACTCATAACCTACTCATAGAACACCTATTTATTCTGAGAACTCAAAGGAATTCACAGACTAAATTAACAAGCATACTATCAGAAATGTCTATCATTAACACATAAATTACAGTACCTGCAAAAGATGTATTAAATATTCATTCTGAGAATTGATGATATGGGCACTAGATGGTGCTATCCCATCAGGCAAGTCTACACCTTTGTAAACGACATTGGACCCTGCAGACTGACGTAGAAGATCAGTTTCTTTCTCAAGATGATCAATCTGGAAACAACCCAGGAATAATAATCACACTTAGGAAAACTAGAAGGCAGCAAGTTATACTCCATGCTTTCTCTACCAAGTATCTTTTTAAATGGATGGGAACAACTTGACATCAATTAATTACACTGAACTTTAATTTTTACTTAGAAATACCTAATACAAGATTTAGGGCTCTTACCTTCTCTTTTATAGCACAAGGAACTTAGTTTCCACATAACTTCATAAAGAATCTATAAAAAAATAATGTGCAGAGGGTGGGAGACTTTGCAATGTTCAGCCTAAATAGGGCTCCAGGATATGTGTGAGAGGCGCAGAAAGATGGTGAGGACCAGAGGTTGTGGATGACTCCAAGGAAATGGTATTTTTCCGCCACAGCAGGGCAGATGCCCATACAGAGACTGTTGGGACAGCACCTACTGTACCTACACAAGATCGAGCCTGACAAATCCCAGGACAGAGGAAAGGAAGTGCTCACATAATCCCATCCCGAGCCAAGAAGTCATTTGTAATAACTGCCTGAGAGGCAGAAATCCAGTTTTTTTTTTTTCAGCAGAGGGACACTGGGTACATCAACCACACTCCAGGAGTCGTTAGCTGACTATCCCAGATCAGAGTCCATGGTTTTGTCTCTTTTTTGTTGTTGTTTTAAGAGGGAGAAAGAAGACAAAGTATGTTTGCTAGGGAGGATCTAAACAGAGCGTGTGTGGGTAGGACATGATCAAAATATACTTTAAGAAATTATAAGGGAGTAGGATGGTGGTGGTGCACACCTTTGATCCCAGCACTCGGGAGGCAGAGGCAGGAGGATTTCTGTGAGTTGGAGACCAGCCTGGTCTACAAACCTACACAGAGAAAGCCTGTGCCAAATAAATAAATATATAAACAAACAAACAAATAAATAAACCATTTTCCAAATCTCCAAAAAGTTGCTTTAGCATCGAAAGAACTCAAAGGACATTTTCCTCTCATAAAGCAGTCTTTATAAAAAAGTGTCCTAGCCAGGCTGTGGAGGACACACGTACGTCAGAGGCAGGTAGATCTCTTTGAGTTTGAGGCTGGCCTCGTCTACAAAGTGAGTTCCAGATAGCCAGAGCTGTTATGAAAAGAAGCTGTCTTAGAAAAGAAAGAAAACAAAAGTTTCCCGTTGAACATTCAATCACAGGCTTAATATTTCTTGTATGTAATAAAATCCTCACCTTTGAGTTTGCTTTTACCAACTGCTGTGAATAACTTATAGCCTCTTTCCGAGATTCCCTGAGTTCTTGCCTTAATTCTTCATTCCTTCCTGTAAGTTGGTCAACTTGGGCTTTCAAATGCAAACTGGCATCAAAGATTCCTTCTGTATTCTTCGATTCTATAGCCTAGTATATTTACATTACATATTACAAATGCAATGGAAAACAGTAAAATCATAGACAGGAAAAAAATGTGCCTTTAAATAATTTAATCATCTTTCTGTGCTCCCTGGCATGTCTAATAAAAATCCTATTTAAATTTCTTATTTATCGAACAATATTTATAAAATTTAAGTTTGGCTCATGTTACTATACATAGTGACTACTTCATTAAAGTAAATAACACTGAGTAAATACTAATAAATTAGTAAAGCAGAGAACAGTAAGAAGATAATTAGCATTCATATATGAGCCAGTTTCTTGTTAGCTGGGCAGGTAACTCAGGTTCCTTACATCCCCACTTCAGCATCTACAAAGGAGAAGTGTCACCTCTGCCAGTCTGTGGATTCAGTGTTGAGCTGCTGCTGCCACCTCCAGCTTTCTACTCTCCTGTCTTAATAGGCCGTACCTCAAATGTGTAACTCATCCTATTTCTTAAGTTGCTTTTTATCTGAGTATTTTGTCAAGCATCAAAAAAAAGAAACCTATAGAACAGGAAGGGCAGGCTGCAGGCAGACATTGACATGCAAACTGTACTTACGTTAACCAGTCTTTCAAGACTGGGGATGATTAGAGATGTTTCACTTCCTTTCACATCAGGATCCCTCGGCATGTCCTTAATAGCTTGCAAAATTTCCTTCATACCTTCTTCAAGCTGCTTATTTTCTTCTACTAATTCTTTTACTGTAATTATAGTTTTTTTCACTGTGAATAAATAGTTCTTTTCTACAACTTACTTTTTCCATATACATGACAGATATTTCAGATAGAAAAAAAATTGTAGAACAAAAATATAAATAAAAAATTCAACTATAAATGAAACAAGAACAGCTGAACTAAACACCACATCCATTTTAGTCATGTACACACACACACACACACACACACACACACTGCATAGCTCTGTCATCTTAAAATCTTTAAATTTTTATAACTTTACTTTCACTTAAGTCTATAAGATATGTGATGTATTTTAATGAAAAACTAAAGTTAACATTCTATAACAATAAAAATAGCAATGTAAACCACAAAGATATATATTAACAGGGACTTAGTTATTGATTTTAAAGACTAAAAAGTAACTAATGTACTAAAATGGCATACGTTTAAATTTTAGGAGGGAAATGGGTATAAAAAAGGAAGAGATAATAGTGACTTACATTTACTCTGGAATTTAGCAATTACTGTCCTACTTCTTTCTAAATCTCTTTCCTTTTCAATTAGTTCTCTTGAAAGAAATTCATTCTGAACAAAGAGAATAAAATGTTTTGTAAAATATCATAGTAAAAAATAGGTTTCATGTTAAACCAGTATTTATGAATTCAAGTTTAGAACAAGAGAAAAGGGTTATAGAGACACAGCAATTATAAAATAAAGTCCTGAGAATAAAACAGAGATGTGCATCTCCCTGACACCTCTTCCTCTGCACACCCCACAAAGAACAGGGGGCAGAGATGCACAGCCGTTTTCAGTCCTAGTACCAATGACGTCATCGCCCTTGGGTCCGTCTTTATACTACCTTTTCTGCCTGGCTTCTCTGGCGGTCAAGCTCTATTTCTGCATTTCTACTCTGCTCTTCTTGGATCGATAAATCCTGTGCTATGTTTTCATTCTAAAGAAACATTTAATATATTAGGTAAGTAAACAAGTTTTTGAAATATACTGTAATTTTAGAATTTTTTTAAGTACAGATCCATTATAGATAAGTTTTAATGTGTACATAAAAAGAAAACATCAGAATTGTTTATAGAACTCTGGTAAGAAAAATAAGGTAGAGATTGCACGAATGTGTTTGAAGAAAGCTCACCTGTGATCTACGGGATACGAGCTCTCTCTGTAGCTGTTGTACAAGATTTTCAAGGGGATCTATCTGAGATAATTTGGGCTGTGCAGTAACAGGCACAGGATCTGAAAGATTTGCTTCCATCACACTTTTCAACATCTCGGTTTGTGAGGGTGATTCACTCTGTCTTTTATCAGCACACTTTATTTGAGAATGGGCCTGTTCATCTGCTGATGTAACTTTATCAATATCATGGTCATACGACTGTTGAGAAAATACTGCAGATTTTTGCCTATGTGATAATTCCTGCATTAGTTCTGAAGCTGTTGGTGATGCTTGAAAAGACGAACTGCTTTTCTGTAAGACCCTGGTTTTCTCTAGAGCTTGATGGCTTCCTGACACTTTCTTCATGCACTCATTGGAAAGAGAGCATAGGTAATCTCTTATTTCTTCACTGCTCCCCTGACTGAAGGTACTGACTAACGATTCTTGATTTCTCAAAGATTGTAGACATGGTGCTTTAAAAATCTCCCTTATTGTAATAGCTTCTGGAGTTGTGTTATCGTCTTTTACTTGCATAAATGAGGACCATCTAGTTAAAGAGACAATAGGACCCATTCCACTTTCTACACTATGATGAATTCCAGACACCATTCTCGATAATGATTGTACAGTCATATTTTCCTCTGTCTCATTCTGATCTGATTGCAGAATACTGAATGACGGTCTCCTATGCAGCAGCTCTATTTTAGCTGGACTCTTAATCTGTATTCAAAGTACATAATGTCTCATTAATGCATCTTGAGATCACCAAGTTATTTAAGCAAGCAAAAATTACTATTGAATAACCTAAAAGAGCAGTAGTGCTAAATGAGACTAAGCGAGGAAAAAAAATGTACTGCTAGCATTTCCCTTTACTCTTTTTGTCAAAGTGTTTACCTTTGATTGTGTTTCATTCATACTTTTGAGACTCATAAAATTTAGGTTTTTTTCCCTCATTTTATCTTCCTGAGAAAAGTTTTCAGTTATGTTCAAGTCCTCAATGGTTAATCCTACAATATTAAAGAATTAACAAATAAGAAACAAATGAACAACAACAACAAAAAAACCCTCCTTTAACCCAAGGCAAGATAAAGTTTTAGTCCAAAGAAACACTTTATATGGTCTTAAAAAATGAACTGAAATGGCTGTTACAAAGACTATTTTCTTCCCAAAAGTAAACAAGCAAGTTAAATTAAGTTTAATGAAAACTTTTAAGTAAACAATATTTTTTAAAAAAAGTTTTTAAAGCAAAGTACCATCCTAAGGGTGACATACAGTAATATAAAAATTACTGTTTTAAGCTTAGTCACAGCAAAGTAGAGCTGTCTAAAACCCAACAGACTGCACCCTGAATGTTTCAAGTGTACAGTTCCCAAACTTGGTTGTCATTTTATTTAACTGTTTCAGGGTAGGATCATACCAATTATACCTAGGATACTATTTTCTCCTACTACTTGGACCAGATGCAGGGCAATAGAGCACAAGAGAGTAAAATCATCTGCAATAACACACAATTAATCACTGAACTGAACCCAAGGAACCCAGTGACAGAGAGAGAGGAGTGATGAGCAAATTGGCAAAGAATGGGCTGGCAAAACCAGCAGAGACAGCTGATCTGAACAGGGGAGAGCTCTTGGACCCCAGACTGACAGTGGGGAGGCCAGCATGGGACTGATCTGGACCCCCCAAATGTGAGTGTCAGCGAGAAGGCCTGGGCAACCTATGGGGCCCTGAGCTGTCGATCAGTGTCTATCCCTGGTATACAAACAGTCTTCGTGTGCCTATAGCACAAAGAGGGATGCTCTCTCAGCCTGGACTCTTAGGGGAGTGCCTGGACCCTACCCAGAGTAAAATGACAGACTCTAGATATCCCCTATGTGGAAGGATTTGGCAATAGGGTGGGAAGGTGGGAGGGAAGGGGAGTGCGGGAGGAGGGGAGGGAGAGGGAACTGGGATTGACATGTAAAACAAGCTATTTAAAATTAAAATAAAAATGATAAAAAAAAAAATCATCTGCAATATATAGAACACCCCAGATGCAAGTAAGTCCTTCCTAAACGATGCTGCTTTTCCAGGCGTGGGATGAAGGAGAATACCTGAAGCTGCATTCCTTTTTCCTCTTTCTTGAGCCATTTGACGAATTTTTTTTTTTTCAAATCAAGTCGTTCTTCCTCTAGACTTTCGATCTGCAAAGTATGAATTATTAGTGGCTCTCCTTGGTTCAGACAAGAAAGCTCAACTGAGCATCACTTGCCTCTTTCAGAAGAATCTGGTTTTCAGCTCTGTACTGCTGCTGTTTTAAGCGTTTACTGTTTCTAAATTCAGTTAAATCAATCATTGTCCTTGGTTCAAGGCCTGAAATAGCAAGCAATATAATTACAACTTAAAAACCTGCAAATGAATGAAATATTCTTCATAAAACATCAAGTAGCTAGGATTATTCACCAGCCAATATCACTTGAAGCATGGAGATTTCTTGTACAAGGGTTCTCCAGACAGTTATATTACAAAGAAAGTTAAAAGTTAACTAATTGTGAAAATGCTGGTAAACACATACAGGGATGTTGCAAAGGTGCTACAATTCATTGATGACGGAACCTTGTCTGGAGGTAAACTTGGTTCAATTCCCACTTTAAATTCGTAACTTAGATACAGAGATGACTTTATTTATTATTTTAATCTGCCCAGAGTATAATAAGATTAGGCTAAATATGATGCTTAGAGCAGTGCTTGGCAGGTAGCAATTATTATTAATATTAATGATGGCATTATTGATTTATTCCTTTCTGCTAATCTGCCTTCTAATTTGCCTCCCTTTCTGAGGTAAAATTCAGGTATCAAAATAGTATAAATAACTTGGTCCTGTGTCCCTCAACCCCCACCCTTTTATTTTGTTAGTTTTGCAAGACAGGGTTCCTCTGTGTAACTGCCGTGGCTGCCCTGGAACTCACTCTGTAGACAAGGCTAGCCTTGAACTCATGGAGGTCTGCCAATCTATGTCTCCCAAGAGCTGGGATTAAAGATGTGCGTCACCAACGCCCAGTGACAGTGTAAAATTTTTAAATTGTAAACCAGACTTTAATAATTAAAAGCTAACCCTCTAGCTGGGTAATGGAGGCACATACCTTTAATCCCAGTACTGAGGTGGCAGAAGCAGGCAGATCTTTGAGTTCAAGGCCAGACTATTCTACAGAGCAAGTTCCAGGACAGTCAGGGTTACACACAGAAACCTTGTCTTTGAGGAGGAAAAAAAAAAAAGCTAAACCCCTAAAGACAGAAAACAAGTCTTTTGTTACAGCACTCTAGATAGGTCAGAAGTTAGTTATATATCTCTAGATTCCTAGCTGTGACCGGACTGGTCAAGTTAATCAGAAATCTAACTTGAATATCTAATGCAGCCCTAAATTTTAGTTAGATATGTGTCACAAGTAAGTAATCCATATAAAATATTAATTTTTCTTCTACACAAATATTTTATAGATCGTCACTTTAACTCAAAGAAAGCACTAATTGATATTCAGCATGTATAATGAAATCATACATAAATCATATTTATTAATTTTAAAGAAGCAATGTAGATTGTATACTTTAGTTATAACTTACAATATAAATCAGCAACATTATTAATTCATCATTTATTTTAAAAAGTATATAAATTCCCAAGTTGTATTTGAAAATTACATGGTAGACTAAATGAAACTTTTAAAACACTCAAGTAAAACAATAAGCAATTAAATTGTATTTCCATGTCCTTAAATATTTACAAAGTACTTTTAAATGGCCTCATTTGAAACAAAATCAGTTTGTAAGCTAACATTTCATACAGATGTTTCTTATTTGCAGAAATACAGTTGACTTCTTGTATGCAGTATAATACATGCACGTTCGCCTTTCTATAAGCAGTTATTACCGAAGACATACCAGACCTACAAAAGCCATGTTCCTTGTCAACCCTACCAACACGGTGAGGTCTCCAAACCCACTTCATTCAGGGTACCTCCACTTTTGTTAAATGTTCCTACAGAAACACTTATTCGGGTAAACATGCCCTTCAACTACTGAGAAGTAAATAAACAAACCTAAAGTAAAGGTTAGAGGCAAAGCCCGGGAGAAGAAGGAAGAACGTGTGTGTGTGTGTGTGTGTGTGTGTGTGTGTGTGTGTGTGTGGAATGTGAGGACTTTGATTTGGTGAACGGCGCCATCCCCTACAAAAGTGTAAAGAAAGCCAAAGTACACAAAGAAGACTTGAAAAGTAGGGTGTAGGAAAGAGAAGACTTGAAAAGTAGGGTGTAGGAAAGAGAAGAGTCTTAAAAATTAGCTTACCGGCCTGTTCTCTAAGGGCTTCATTTTCATCAAGAACATCATTGATCTTCATCTCAAGTTTATTGATTTCCTTGGTCAATACTTCAATCTCTCCATCTCTTATTTTAATTTGGGCTTTACAATTCTTTATTTCAATAACAGCATCTTCTAAACCATATATACCCTAAAAAAATACCCCATCTAACTTAAGTATAAAATAATTTATTTGAACAAATAAATCAAATGTATGAATTTACATATTATATTAAGTGGATAGGTAAACTTACCTACACCTGTATTTTATATGGCACATATAACTGATACATAAAAAGTAAAAATAGTACATATTAATTGTTTTTTTTTAACCATGTCTCTGTAAACCGAATCTGGTAATGAGGCCAGAATATGAACATTTCACACTTAAGCAATTTGCCTCACAATATTACATATGAAACCCTGAGTACATAGACATACATATAAAGGTACAGATAAAAACATGAAGATAAAATCAGGCATACCAATTAGAGTATATGATTAATTGTATGACAAATCAAATTTAAAAATATGAATAGTTCAAGTAGATTCAGTTGATACAGGAGCCACCAAAGATATCCTAAATACAAGTTCATTTAGCTAGTCAATGCCATACCTCCATGATGGCACAAGGGACACAGGTAACAAGAGATCTAATCCTGCTATGTCACCAGAGCTGTTTATATGAACAGAACACTTCCATCAAAAGGTTTGGAAGGAAGGTAAATACTGAAGGATGATGAGGGAGGGCAAAATACCAATTAAGAACATCTGAAAAAGCCACAAGAAATCACACTATCAACTGTTTATCTAAAAACAAAAAGAAACAAAAAACTCTGTAACAAATACAATTCTGTATATAAATAAATATACATATATGGTTTAAATACGCTTTTGTCATCTGTGCTGACAACGCTCCCTCGAAGAGCCGAAGATCACTTAACCAAAACCCCATTAATAGACATGACATGCCTTCTTTCGAGTTGTTGGTCAAGGTTGTCCAAGAGACTTTCAAAACGTACAGCCTGTTGCTATTGCCCTTGGTTGTCCCCCAGAGGTAGAAGTTGAGTTCCAGTTACTCAAGATACCATAAATTTCAGGAACAGGACCTAGAGACCCCTAGCTGGAACTCATTTTTAAGCCTCTTCCCTAAAGTCTAGCTTTCATGATACCAAAAGGCACCGTGCAAGCTTGCAAAGGTGGGAAGCAACTAACAGACCTGCCCAGCTCTGCTGCTTATGAACCACAGCAACCAGCGTGACACAGTAACCCTAAGGGAAACTACTCAGTGCTAGTAGAGGCATGGTTACTGTAGAAGAACCCATAACCACCACTTTACTAAACAAGAATCTCTTTGCAGAAGAAGGAGACCATTACCAAGAACCACAGCCAACCAAAATGCAGAGTTGTGGAGGCCAGTCAGGCTCAGGGATCATTGCAGAAGAGGGGGCATAATATTGAGAGTGAGATAACCATAATTTTAAGAGTGAGATTTTAAGAGTGGGATAATCAGGGAGATTGCTATGAGATAGTGTATCCTAGTAAATGTCATCAGCATGACTGACTAAACAAACGAGATATGTCAAAGTAGACGAGGAAAGTTCATCAGACCTCAAGCGACACAAAGAACTACAGGCAGCTAACAAAATGCTGAGCAGGAAAAATTGTCTTCTCCAGCGAAATATGTGTGTGCGTGCGTGCGTGCGTGTGTGTGTGTGTGTGTGTGTGTGTGTGTGTGTGTGTGTGAGTGAGTGTGTGTAACAATTAATGAAAAAAGAACCCATGAGAGTAAAGAGGGATATGTGGTGAGGGTTTGGAGGGAAGAATGAGAAAGGTGTAATGATATAATTATAATCTCAAACATAAAAGGAAAAAATAACAAAAATAAAATGTTTGGAAACAATTCTCTTGACATAAAACAAATGCCCACGCTTGAAGTTTAAAACCAATGGAGGTATAACATGCTTTTTACATGGAACACAATAAAAGCCACAGAACAGTCTTGGTGTCGAGAATAACTGCAAGCTCTTGGGCTGAGAAGATAAAGTACTTACAGATTCATAATCTTTTAATCTCTTCAGAGCCTCAACCAATTCTTTATCCTTCTCCCTGGCATCAGCCTCGGCCAGTTCAGCTGTTCTCTCAGCCTCTTTTGTTTTCTCTTCTAAAATTTGTACTTTGGACTGAATTTTCATATAGTGAGTCTGGTGATGAAAGTTCAAAGTACCTACCATGTGAAAACAGAACTCATGAATGAACTCAATTGAGTACTCCTTCCTGTAATCAGGTGCTCCCAAACAGGGGCAGAAGTGGATAGCACAGAAGCTTCTTGCATGTTAGAATTTATATTTGTACAGCCAAGGATTGAAGTACTGTTTGGATTTTATTAATAAAACCAACTGAGAAGTAGAATTGAGTACAATTACTCTAGGTAGAAGGATGTGGATTACAAGAAACGTTGTAAAAATCGTATTGCTATGACAAAGGATGTTCAATGGTAATAATAATCAAAATTCTTTTGACCGCCGTTAACCACAGCATAGGTTTGTCAGCTGGACAAATGGCCAACCTCAAGCTCCAGAAATCCTCTTTCTCCTCTGCTCCACCAATGGAGTCTTTCCATTAATCTATAAAATTAGGTATTTCTTCTAAACTTAAAAATGTTTTTAACTTTCCTTTCTCCTCAAGCTACTACCTTTTTTACCCCTTTACAAAAGAAAATCTCAAAAGATTTCCTACATTTTTTCTTTCTTCTTCTGTTTTTCTTGGATGTAAACATGGCCACTACTAAGCTTGATGATCACTTTCAGTGCTTATCTTGAAGGGATCTTAAGGTGTTCCATCTCTCTGCATATTGCTTTTTAGTATTTTTGATTATTTTATTTCATTAGTCTCCAAATTAGAAGTATTCCGAGAGACTCATTGCCCTAATGACCTAGACTAGTCTCATAACTTCAGACTGAGTCTTTATGGAGATGGGCACCAAACTTTTATCTTTAGCCTAAATTGTGCTTAAGAACTTTAGATGCCATATACAAGTATCTCCTTAAGACCTTCAACTGATGTCTAATAAACATCTCAGATTTAACATGTTCAATCAGTACTTCATCATCTCTAAGCCTGCTTCTCATAATCCTTTCCAAGATACGTATCAAAAGTCCTAATGAGTGTCTCAAATCCTCCAACTAACTGATTCAACTTCTGTCACCTTCAAAACACAGCTACAAATGACTACCATTAATACCACTGCTAGCTAATGCCCAGTCTATGAGGTTATTCATACCCTGGTAACACCTCTCCCTGTGTCCTGCCTTACAATTGCTACAGTCTACTGCGGACACAGTCTAAGTGAGGTTAAATCATTCCCATCTCTTTTACCTACAATGAAAAATCAGTCTTTACAATAAACTAAAGACTTAATAACAGGGCCTTTAGTGTCCTTTTTGATCTTTTTTTCTGCTATTTTTTATTTTTTACTGTTGACTCTCTTCCAGCTACCAACATTTGCAAACTGTTGACTCCTAAACAGCGGTTTTGAACACACTCCCACCATTTTCAATCACACACGCTGCTTACTCCTTCACTGCTTTTAAGACTTCATTCTATCATGTCCAGTGAGACTGTCGCTTCACTGTCTGGATTATAATCTGTACATCATACATATTTCTTATCTTCAGCAATAAAAAGTATGTCCATGAATGTATTGTGAATCCATTTGAACTACGACACCTCAGTATACTTACAGGATGTAGTTTTATAGAAGAACTGGTGTTTTCAAGGGTCTAAATTCATAGGATTTGATGTGATAGGCAAAATAGTATAACAGTCAAAGAATCAGATGAGAGATTTTTGTAGAATTATTTCAACTGTCAACACACAAAATTACTTCTGAAAATAATTGACTACAGGTAACACATCCACCAAGGCATCTTTGTTAATTATAAAAGATATAAAATAAAATAAAGACAACTGACATTACCATTTTAACTCTTTGTGCAATCTAATTTTAATGGCTAAATAATTTTCATCATGAGAAAGATGACAGAAAAGTATGAATTACAAGTTTAAACACTAGGAATATATGCTATAATTAACATTAAAAACATAATTTTAAAAATCCGTTAGTGGCATAACATTTTATTTTGATAAAAATAATATTTAGAAACACAATGACATATGAAAGTCATATACTTATAAAATATTAAATTACCTTTGTCTTTATTGAGCTCATTTTTCAAATCTTTAATAATAAAAGTATTTTTTTCCATTTCTTTCGTGTATTGTTCCACTTGTTCAGTAAGCATCTTAATCTGACTGTCTCGTTCCTGGATACCCTATGAAATATTTTGAATTATCAAATAAAATTTCATTATTATGAACACACATTTTTTTTCAAAAAATGAGAGAATATATTTTCTTGTGACCAAACTATGTTTCATTTAAACAATTTTTTAAATTACATTTACTTATTTTGTGTATGTATAGGTGTAGGCAGGAGTATGGAGGTTAAGTGAGAACTTGTAAGAGTCAGTTCTCTTTTCTTTCATAGTATCTGCTCCAGAAAGTAAACTGAGGTTGTCAGGCAATACACCAAGTGTCTTTACCTACGGTGCCACTTTGGTAGGTAGCACCAGATCCAGAAAAGTGTGTTTCTTATGTATTCCTCAAACCCAACGTATAGATCACTGTTATCACGCTATTAGGATGGAAAAATGTATTCAAGAAGTCCCTAATATTGGTGACTTTTACAACTTCTTACATATTTTTCCTCATCATCCATTGGATCTTATCTTTACCACTTTATATGCTTGTGTTCTCCGTGATTTTTATCCAATTTAGCTTTTATGCCTTTCACACTCCACTTAGAAACAACATCTTCATCATTATTCTCAGTCATCAAACACATCTTAATTTCTATTCTGTCTTTAGTACTTTAAGTGGAAAGAACACACATAAGAGAAATGCAAGGCTTTTTCTTTCTTCCTTCTTTTCTTTCTTTCTTTCTTTCTTTCTTTCTTTCTTTCTTTCTTAGTTTACTCAGTACTGGCATGAAATAGATGGTAACAAACATTAATAAGAATGTAGTAAGGTATTTTAAATTCTACAGGTTTTTAGTAGATTCTTATAATTCTTTACTGACAATAATAGCAATATAAAAAAGCAAAATAATTCTATTCTGGAGTATAACTCTAACTCTAAACTTAATTCTAATTTCATCACCCCCCCCCCATTTTTGACTGTATGAGAAATCCACAGTTTGTTACACACGCAGTAATGGAAGCCACTAATTAGGCACAATGATAAACAGACAGGACAGGTCAGACATTAACATAATTTGTTGATACTGTAAATTTTGAGAAGTTTTTACCTGTTTCAGAGCCATAATGTTACTTTTATCAGCATCAAGTTGGACATTTTTAAGTTTCTCTCTCAGACTATGTAACATTTGCTGATATTCAATGATTTCATCATCTTTAGAAGACAAAATTAACTATAAACAAAACAAGATATGTTATTTAAAAAGGAAAATTAACAAACCATTCTTCAGTTATAGAAAATAGTAAACACATTTAAAATAATACAAAAAATAAAATTCTTTTAAGTAATTTTTCAGTGTGTGGTGTATGATGTGTTTGCTTAACTGTCTGTGTATGCGTGGTCAGGGGCTGACATGGAGCACCACTGTCTTGAGATAGGGTCTTTCACTGAGCTTAGATCTTGCAGGATAACTAAACACACTGGCCAATGAATCTGCTGCCTCCCCAGCATGTTTTCACAAGGGACCAGGGATCCAAACTTCCAGCCTCGCCACCTCAGCAGGTAGTGTATTGATTTTGTCATCTCCCAACCCAGGAAATAAAATTCATCAAAAAAAAAAAAGTTAACAACTACAACTATTATATATACAGTTTGAAATTCATAATTCAACCTTAATGAAAACTCTCTGGGTCTCAGACCTCATTTCTCAAAGACATTTATATGGTTTATTTTAACCATAAAATGTTCCATATAAGATCCCTATTAAGTAAACATTAAAATGTCACAGAAAAGTACAAAATACCTTGAATGAATAGAAGAATACTCTGTGTTCTTAGCTATGGGGAGCAAAAAATCATAAAGATGTTCACAAAAATAAAAAAAAAATTGTTCATATGAGTCTAAAAATCAAAACCAAAATAAAAACAGGTTTTCAGATATTTAGACATGCAACAATTAAAAGTGTATGCAGAAAAAATATATGAGGCTAGAAAATGGCTCAATCAAATGAATAAAAGGGAGTACAAAATACTCCAATTACATAAAAACACAAGTTTTTATGTAATAAAAAGAGAACAACGTTTCAGTAGGAGAAATATGAACTATTTAAGAAATATTACCTTAATAGAAGTCATTTGGCTGCATTCATTACACTTTAAAAATATATACATGTTTCAATTTTAAAATAAAGTATAAAACCAGAAGATACTAGGAATAAGGAGAAAAGTTTTTTCCTTCTGCAAAGCATATTAGCCAATATAAATATTCATCCATTTATCAATTTATGTGGCAATAATGTTTCAATATTCAGGAGTCCAGTCTGGTCTTCAATTCAGAACCCTCAACTTTCTGAGTAATAGGATTAGGTATATGCCCTCTGGCCAAGCAATATTAAGATTATCTATTTATAATGAATGGTCACAAAGCACTAAAATATGATAAAGTTAATTATACAATATAAAAAAAAAGTACTTCACATCAAAAGTTTTAAGAGCCAGAGATAGAGATATGGTTGCAATTTAAATCACATCACACTTGCAGCAATTGATTTTACCAATCTCTCTCTCCTCTCTCTCTCTCTCTCTCTCTCTCTCTCTCTCTCTCTCTCTCTCTCTCTCTCTCTCTCTTTTCTCATTAAAACATTGCTTTCAAAAGAAAGACTGAATGTCCCTAAATGTCACACTAGGGGACTAATTCATTATATACACCCACCAAAATTAAATGATTAAATGTGATTCAAACAACTGTTTCTTTCCAAAGGTTGGAAGATTACATTCTATACTTGAAAAACACTGGCCTGTCACTAGTTTCTGTAAGGACCTGGAAAGCAGCCATGCTTATTCATTCATGGGTTGTCCAGCCACCGCTGTTTTGAAAGGGTAGCTGAGTGGTTACAACAGAACTGAACAGCTAAGACATTGACTTACTAGAGCTTCACTAATTAACTGAGCACTCGGTGATTCATTCAACTTCATCCGCGTTGCAACTGCATTTGTTTAAAATATAGATTATCTGAGCTACCCAGATAACAAATAATTCCTAGTTGTCAATACTGTTTGTGTGAGTATTGCCAGAAACACAGACAATAGAAGTGTGACAGCTTTTACAATCAGAATTACAAATGGAATCATCTCAGATCATTCACAAATAGCAACCATCATAAGCCTAGCTTCTTGGTAGGGAGACAAGAGTTAGGTGTGACTGGAGAGTAGAAGCCAAGTACACAAGGGGGTACTCTGAAAAGGCTTTCTCAAAGATTCTGACAAACCCTTTTCCTAATCCCCTTCCTGATTAATCTTGTCTTTAAAGCATGCATCTGTTAAATAAATGAGTTCAAGCACTTCATATAGAAGTTTAGAGCTTTTCTAGTCAGAATATATAATAAACTTTTTAAAAAGCAACATAAATGTTATTATCTAGTGTGAGTCCTTAAAAATCAAAATTCAAGTTAAATCAAAATACAAAATGAGAAAAAGTTGCATCAGCTGAGAAGCACCTTCCATTCCTCTACTTTTGCGTTGACAGCCATCATGACTGGATCATCCTCTTCGTCTTTTGCTTTCAGAAGCTCTGTAAGCTCTCGTACCTAGGAGTAGCAGTCAGTTAAGAAATGGTACAAATTAGTGCAATTTAATGTTATTATATACTCATATTTATAATGCACAAGTGCATGCTAGCAGGTGTCTTATATTTCATATGCTGTTTATTGTTGGCATAGTTCTAGAGTTAAAGGTGACATTTAATGGCTGTAGAATACTGAATAAAATATTAACCTCTGATACGCTCCCAAATTGGATATTCTTTAAGGTACCATAAGTGGAAAATTACATGTCATATTTCATGTGTTGTTTTAGTCAAAAGACAGGTATATGAATACTGTATACATGTCAGAGACATATGAAGCATACATGAATTTAGTGTTTAAACCTTAACCTTATGCCCAAGATAGCTCATGTACATAAATTCACAATCATGTCAGCATTTCAGATAAGCTATAGTTAACATATTGTTGAATACTTATTTAATTACTAGAGAATCATATCTTTAAGCATTATTTAACTTTTAAAATAAGTTTATTCCACATAAATAATAAACACTGTATTGATCTTTAATGTATTTTCACGAGTTCTCAGACATAAAATTAAATGTTATAGCCACTGGATTTTTAAGTCTTTAACAGAAAATCCTTATTCCCCACAATTATTTATAGCACTGCTGTGTACACTCACTCAGGAATTGTCTACATTCCTTAAACATCAAGAATTACAGGACATATGAGAGGACTGCAGAGCCCTCGTGCACAAGTATTATCAGGATGACAACATGTTACTATATTTAAAAAAAGCAACAAAATCCAGATTAGAAAACTAGTCTTTCAAATCATCAGCAATGACTCTGTATGAAGCTTATGCGATTAAGGCTGGGTTTCAATGGAGCTCTTACTTGAAGTCGATAATGCTCGTTCTCTTTTTTTATCTGGTCCATAACAGTATCTGTCTGGTGCACAACAGCCTTCATTCTGTTATACTCATCAGTCATCTTCTCCATTTCCTGTACAGACTCTTCTAGATTTTTTCTCATTTCTTGGTTCTGAACTTCAATTTTCTCATTAGCTTCCGTTAAGGTCTAAAAATGTTAAGTATAGTATCACTTTAAAATAGTTTTATAGGAAAACGAAATTGATATTAAGTTAAAATTAAGTAGAGCCATAGGGCCCTCTAGAGAAAAACAAATGATTCTTCATAGGCCATTAGGATTAATGTGGCACTGGACAATTAAGTCAGATTAAATGTTAAGAAAGCTGTATATAGGATCACAATTGTTTTTGTGCCCAATACAGACAAATGTAAGGAGTAAATAAATTACTGCAAATTCTAAAACACAATTGACTTCGTGCTTTGAAAGTACGTAAGATAGCCAGAGATGTGCCAGTGGGTAAAATACTTCCAGTGTAAACATGTGAAACTCAGTGTGAGTCACTAGATGCACACAAGATCAGATACCATGGTATTTATTTTTATTCCCAGAGTTCCTACTATGACAGGGGAGAGAGAAAACAACTGAATCCCTGAATTTGCTGACCTAGACAGCCTGGAACGCAGAGTAGTGAACAAAGAGATGCTACCTCAAACGGGGCAGAAGCTGAAAACAAATCCCCTGAGCTCCACAACGTGCAGGCACCCGCTCACACACACAAATGTACAGACAGCCCCGTGCACACACAAACTAAAGCTTTTCAAATATATAGCAATAAACACTTGATCAAAAGTCTCCAAGAGGGGTGGATATTAGATTTACATCACCCTGATACTCAAGTTTACAAAACCATTGCTCTGAACTGACTTACTCATTTTACCTGAATTTCATCCAGATATTGAACAAGTTCGTAGTTCTTTTTAGATAACTGTGATCGGTAGTCGCTGTCTTCTCCTCGCCTTGATAGAAGTGATTCTTTTTGTGAATCTATCTGCTTCTGGTAGTCAATAATGTCCTGACGAAGCTGTTCATTCTGATGTTAGAGCAAACACAGCAGTTGTCCATTAAAATAGTATCCAGAGCCAAAAGTAAACAACAGGACAATACTACTTACAATGACGAAAATCTCTTTTAACTAATGCTCCCAGAGCATATCTCTAAATTCTCAAGGTGTCACTACCCTACAGCCTCACCTTTTTCTTTAGACGTTTGTTCTTCAGTGGAGGACAGGAAAAGGATAATCAGAAATGAGAAAGGCAACATATAATTAAAAAGAAAACAGGAATAAAGAACTTTTTAGGACAACAGAATATATTATTTAAAATAGTCAAAGAAATTAAAATACTAAGTATGAGCCAAAAGAAAGAACATTTGGACTGGGTTAAAAAATTTTTAGATAAAACAATTAAAAGAAGAGAACATGGTAGATGGCGGTTGGAAGAAGAGAGATGGGGAAAATGTGATCATATTTTAATTAAAATACCTATTGTAAGACAGAAAATTATTACTTAGCACATATACAAAAATAATACAACTTGTAAGATTTCATGAGAAACAAAATTATGAGTGCTAGACAAAGAGTCATAAGAAAAGAAATCAAGTCAAATGCTCAACTAGTTGATTAGAAAGCATCCTATGTAACAGAAAAGAAGACGGGCCCCACAGATCCAAGAAAGGGATAAATACATAATGGCCTCATATTTTGGTTGACCTTGTAATTCCCTGAGACAAAGTCATCCTAAAATCAGCTAATATGATTATTATCGGTTACACGGATTACATTCAGATTAAAATACAATTTTTTTTCTTTTTTTTTGGTTTTTCAAGACAGGGTTTCTATGTGGGTTTGGAGGTTGTCCTGCAACTAGCTCTTGTAGACCAGGCTGGTCTCAGACTCACAGAGATCCGCCTGCCTCTGCCTCCCGAGTGCTGGGATTAAAGACGTGCGCCACCAACGCCTGGTAAATTTTAAGTGAACATTTTAAACAGGTGAGTCTTTGTTCACCCACCAAATAAGATTGAAATTTTCTACTAACCTCTCTTCTTAGTTTGCTGTTTTCATTTTCTGCTTCCTCATTTCGAAGAGCCAACTAAAGGGGTAAAAAAGAAAAATTAAGATAAAACTCTAAAGTAATTCAATCTGCATCCCATATCAGCTTGTTGATTTAAATTCTAAATCCTTTCCAATAAAGTAGAGAACATTTAACTATTAAAGGCTACTACAGACTTCATATCACACTGGGACACATATAAGACAGATTTTAAACTAAGGATTTAAAAAGGTACAAAGAACGGCTCAATTTTAAAGATTAATACTACTACTACTACTAATAATAATAATAATAATAACAACAATAAAAACTATATGTACCAAAAGAAAACTAAAGGCTAAAAAAGATAAACATCTGAAAGTTATACTGCCCAATATTTTACATGTTTAAGATCATTTTTCCTTTTTTATGCCAAGGAAGAAACTCTTTGCTCTTTATAAACTCTGAAATACCTAGCAAATGACAGTACAGAAGAATTGTTAATTGAAGCAATCTGAAGTCAGGTTGGCCTGGGTTTACATCCTTTATTATCAATTCCTATTTAAATATGAATGTCATTTACTATCTCTTTAATCCATTTCATCCCCTTTGTTGACATGAGAAATATGATGTACATAAAATCCTTAACATCATACTCAATGAACAGAACAGCAAAAAATGTTTAATGTTTTCTTCACCTAAGACAGTTTATTTGTAGAAGTTTCTTTCTTATTCTGGACAGAAAAAAGATATATATATAACCAATATGCATACATATGTATGTAGAGGCCAGAGGACAACCTCAGGTATTATCCAATCACAATTGTACTTGGAAGGTTCTATAAGAAAGCCTATGATGGACCTTTAGACACCAGGGGGCAGCAGGGAGAAAATGAAAGATGACATTGGGTTAGCAGAGGGAGCTAATTACAGATTAGCTAAGACAACTGAATCAATATTACATGTCCTGAGCATCATAACTCTATTTAGGTTGTATAAGAGAATACTTACTTTGGAGATCTATTTAAGTGTAAAGAATTATTATGTCTAAAATTAAGTTTCAAATGCCTCAACAAAGAAAAATGTGTGCATGAGAGATGAAGATGTATACAAAGATATGACAGAAATCTGAACTGATGAATATGTATGAGAATATGAATATTTACTTTTTTCTAACAACATTTATGAAAATATTTTTTCTGAAGTAAAATATTTAAAGAAAGCTCACAGTAACAAGCAAGACACAATGCAAATTTTGGAAAATTGATGCTGATTAAAATGACGACTATTAATACTATCTAGTACTAGTTGTCTAATCAAAATATGAATTAGAAAGTTAAGAATTTAATACTCAAGCATTCTATGTTACTCTATTGTTTTCCTTTGCCTTCTCAAACTCCACACTCATGATGGCTTTCTTTCAGAGTACCTGCTTCATTATTTTATTAAACATTTGTCAGAGGTACCTCTTACTTTTTATATCTATACTAAAAACCAATACATTCTCATTATCTGTTCAGTGTCTACTGTGAATATGAGATTCAAATATTTCTTCTCAATACCCTTTGTCTCTTAATCCCATCAGTTATTCCCTTAATTAGGTCATCATTAGACCCTGTCGTAATTAATATAATACCCTCTTCAATCCACTCTCCACAAAACAGAATAAGCTTTACAGGCATTGGTCTGACCTATCCTGTTTCAAACATTCTCTTCTAACTTTTTAGAAGAGCTCCTTAGGACCTGGCCTTTCCCAGAAGTTCACAAGTATTAGAGCTGGGAATGTGGGATGGGAGGGTGGTTATCTGCACATTCTTGAGTGAGACTGTGGTATTCAAATCCTCACTTATCATTCAATAGTCACAACCACAAGCACTTATTTATTCTCTCTATAACCCTTCATTTCTTCACTTGCAATGTATCAGAAATGATTCCTATCTCCCATATGGTAAGTATCAAATAAGGAGTGATGAATCAACGTATGCAAAGTACCTGACAAATGATGAAGACTCCATCTTATTCTACACTGCAGTCAAATGAGTAATTGTAGTTCTTGAATATTTCTTACTTCTGGTCTTAGTAAATGGTGTGTCTTCTATAGAGAGTGTTCCTTCCTCTGACACTACATACATTTTAATTTCTGTTGCATACTCGCCTCTACTTCCAGACTTTATGTATTACATGCTGACCAACCAGACTGTCTTCAATAGCCCTTCACAGCATATCTCAACAAAGTCTTACATCCTGATGCCCCTATAAATTATGATAGTCTCCCTATGTTATTCTTATTATAAGTTGTGAGTATCTTAGAACCAGAAAGTTCATATTACACAACAAAGTTTTGGTTGTGCTGTAATACCATAGGTTAAAGGTGCAAAAGGAATATACCCTAGCAGCTGAAGAAATATAGGGGCCATTCATTCATGGTTTCCAATTTTACAACATCTAAATTCATTCATTCATTCATATAAAACTCCCCAAATAAATTGACAGGAAGAAAAACCACTTGCTTATTTATGAGTATGAAATACATTGCTACACACAAGACCAAAGTTAACTTTATATTATTATTCTAATATCCTTAGCATGTCACAAAATTAAAGAATTACTTTCCAGGTAGATAATTCCATTATATCTTTAAAATGTGATGGCACAATGAACACTGCTACAAAAATTAGCTAGGTGCACATTATTCCTCAACTATAACATAAAACCAAGAACTGATATCAAAGGTAATTATAAAAAGTAAGATTAGTCATGTAGGATTATCTTAAGCAATTACGATTCATTGAGATAAATGTGTCTTACTTGTTCATTAACTTTCTTTTCTTTATCCAACTCTTTTTCCATATCCTCTAATTCTCTATCTTTTTGTTCCAATTGCTTTTCAAGTTGGCGAATCTCATCACGTAAAAACCGAGTATCACGTCCACCTGCAGACTGCTGCGCCATCTAAAAGTCATAAACCAAGGATTAATTCTCCCAAATATAAGCAATTCCTTTTTAACTGAACGTTCAAACGAATCACCAAAAAGAAGTCGACTTTAAACTTTCATTATGCTTCAACACCAGATATTTAAACTGAAAAACGTGCAAACACCATTTAGAACAACTTAAAGTTGGGTGGGTAGCGAGGTGGTGATGTGGGAGTTCCTTCTGGATGCTTTTATTGGTTAATGAGTAAAGCCGTTTTGGCCAATGTCCAGGCAGAACAGAGCCAGGCAGGAAATCAAAACAGACAGGGAGAGAAAGAAGGCAGAGTCTTCTTAAAGCCATGTAGCCACGGAAGTTCGATGCCAAAACATTACCAGTAACCCATGGCCATGTGGTGATACAGATTAGTAAAAATAGGTTAATTTAATTGTGAGAGCTAGTCAGTAATATGCCTGAGTCATTGGTCAAACAATTATAACTATATTAAGCCTCTGAGAGTTTATTCAGGAACTGGAAGGTGGGAGAGAAACCTTATTTATTTATTTATTTATTTATTTATTTATTTATTTATTTGGTTTTTACGAGACAGGGTTTCTCTGTATTGTTTCGGAGGCTATCGGTCCAGCCCGACCTCGGACTCACAGAGATCCGCCTGCCTCTGCCTCCCGAGTGCTGGGATTAAAGGCGTGCGCCACCACCACCCGGCGAGAAACCTTTTACAAGGCAGAAATGATCTGGAAGGCCTTGGGGGAGGGGAAGAGTAAGATCAAAATATATTTCAATTTAAAAGTTTTATATAATAAAAAAATAATAAAAAGCAAACAAACCTGAATTTATTTAGGCTTTTAATTATAAGTCAAAAAACCACGCGCTTTCCTGAGCCACCGAAAGAAGCATTAAAGATTGGCTGCAGGCTCTGACAGTCACGAAGGCACAGGTACAGACTAAATTGCAAAGACTTAGAGACAAAGGGCTGTGAAGGATGAAGACTGCACCTGAGTCTTAGAAACCACCTTGCTGCTCCTGATTTGCCCTTTCCCTGGTACCACAAACTACTTAGAACAGGCGGTACTTTGTAGCATGGCAGGAATACTCTCTGTAGTGTCCATCACTGTCTAGTTCAGTCATGTGTACAGCTGGATTGTGCCAAGTACAACTAAAGAATTGTATTTTTAGTTTTCACCAATACAAATGTAAAGCACTATGACTGGTTAGTACTTCATAAGGAGATCAAGACAGGATCACTGTGGTAGAATATTATTGTCAGGTGTGATTTTTGTTTACGCTGCATTTGTTTAACTCCGTGAAGCTGTGATTCTTTCCCTGTCTAAAACACCTGATGGTCCTAATAAAAAGCTGAACAGCCAAGCTAAGGCCAGGCACTAAGAATAAGTCTCCAAGTATGATTTACTTGGGAGCTGGGTAGCAGGCATAACTTCAAAGATGATTTTTTATAAAAAAAAATATTTACTAAAAGTGCTTGACATTTTTCCAGGAGCTTCAAAAACAGCAGGAAGTATGAATGAATTCATCCAAGTACAGTTAAGTCAAAATAATAAGGACTAGGACTCCAATCTGACTCTATATCCCTTGGTCTTCAGTCCTCTCTCCACCATATGCAAAGCTTATCTGACCTTCTTAAATTCTGAGTGTACTGTCTTCATTCTTCAATCTTGCAGAGGATTTCATTTCCAGTCTCTCTATTTCTAAGCACTAAAGTCATGGGCAAGAAAAGTTCTGTCCACATCTCCTCCGTTATCTCCTCCTTTCAAAGGCTGATCCCCCTGTAGCACATCCATTCTTACCATTCCAGAATCTCAATGCATGTAGTTCCCACGCCCTTCACCTCAATCACTACCAAGCTTTCTATATACTTCTCTGGACTGACAGCTGCATTCAGATCATAACTGTTTTTATTTTACTCCATGCTTAATTCTTAGAAATTAAATCACAAAAAAACACATGCTGTGCAATGAGTAAATTCTTTTTCAAGCCCATAACAGAAACATTTGAAAACAACATAAGATGATGCAATTAATAACAACCACACTCAAGGAAGTATAGAAGGACATACCTCTAGTTCATTTTCCAGTTTCATTACTTTTGTCTTTAATTGATTTTCTATTAAAAAATACAAATGTTTCAACTGGTTAAATTTCCTGTAATCAAATTTTAAGTGAATGTCAATAAAATAGAACAATCAAATCCAGGGAACAGGCATTCTAGAAATATCTTGACCTGAGTGAGTGAAGTCCTGAGTCATTGGGAAAAGCCATGTCAGGAACTCCCAAGCCTCAGAACTATGGCAGATGGCGGAGCCTTCCCATGTCTGAGTGTGGATGTTGACAGTGTATGCAGAAAATGTCCACTACAGCTGTCTTCCCCATGGTCATGGCTCCCCTACAGAGTCTATTCCTTTCTTTTCCTGATGCTCATGGCTTCCCTACAGTCTACTCCTACTGAGATTATCTCAATCTGCCTCCTTGTTCAGCTGTGTACAGAAACCCCGCCTCCTAGTTTATCTGTAGGTGTCGCCTGACTTCCTGTTCGGTTATATGCAACAACCCCGCCTCTCTTCAAGTGTACATAATAACCCCAATCTGGGGTGCTGCGGATTCTCCATCAGAGAGGCTAGTCCACCCGAACCCAACTTTTCTGTGTGCCTTTGCGATGTCTTTTCTTCGCCCTCTTGCCACATCAGTCAGGTCAGTCCCTGAAAGGGTGCAAGGATGCAGCATCTTTCCATATGGTTGAGTATGCATTTCATCGAATACGATAAATTCATTTTGTACCGACTAATAAATAATAGAATCACAACAGCGTTTTTTACAAGACATGTACCAAATTTTGCTTGTTCTTCTCCAGCCTTTTCAACTTCTTCCAAAGCCAGTTCTACTTCTTGGGCTTTCATCTGGATATGAAAATGAGTGAGAGAAATCTGTCTTATTTACACGGTACTATACACAGTGAAAATGCAGATGTTTCTTTTGCTAGATCACTGTACTATACACAGTGAAAATGCAGATGTTTCTTTTGCTAGATCACTGTACTATACACAGTGAAAATGCAGATGTTTCTTTTGCTAGATCACTGTACTATACACAGTGAAAATGCAGATGTGTCTTTTGCTAGATCACTGTACTATACACAGTGAAAATGCAGATGTTTCTTTTGCTAGATCACTGTACTATACACAGTGAAAATGCAGATGTGTCTTTTGCATGTAGAACTGCTAGCACACAGAGACACCCAGTAAATATTTGCTGAATAAAGACTTAGCCTATACATTCTGGACTAGAGACACCCAGTAAATATTTGCTGAATAAAGACTTAGCCTATACATTCTGGACTAGAGACACCCAGTAAATATTTGCTGAATAAAGACTTAGCCTATACATTCTGGACTAGAGACACCCAGTAAATATTTGCTGAATAAAGACTTAGCCTATACATTCTGGACTAGAGACACCCAGTAAATATTTGCTGAATAAAGACTTAGCCTATACATTCTGGACTAGAGACACCCAGTAAATATTTGCTGAATAAAGACTTAGCCTATACATTCTGGACTAGAGACACCCAGTAAATATTTGCTGAATAAAGACTTAGCCTATACATTCTGGACTAGAGACACCCAGTAAATATTTGCTGAATAAAGACTTAGCCTATACATTCTGGACTAGCAAGACTTTGAATCATCTCTGATTTTTCCTTTAAGTTTTATACCCACTATTTTAAATGTTTTTACTTATCTTTTTCCTATTCCAATTGTTACTATTCTGGCACATAATTTTATTTGTTAAGTCCTTGTCACAACTGGAGCTTGTCAGCTCTGATCCCCTTCGTCTGTACACTCTGTAACACATCTAATTTTGCCTTCTTAAGCACATTTCTATATCTGTCAATTATGATTCAAAAACCTTTATCTGATCCTAAACTACTAATAACAAAAAATACAGACTCAAACCCTCAGATAGTAATATCCCAAACTACCAACCCAGTATCTGTTTGTCTAAAGCCTGCAACAGATTTGCTACATGCACTTACCCTAATGTAAAGAGTAAGTACATATACTTTCTCAGTATTCATTTATGAAGAATTTAAAATCTTCTTTCCATTTCACCATTAGCTTCTAGAGGAATCTAATGTGCATTTTTACTTGAACCTCTACTTATATTTGTTATTTTTTTCAAAAAGCACTCTTTCTCCCTATACACTCTCTAAGAATTTTTAGAATAGGAACCATATTTGCTAAGCGTACTACAACCCAAAGCCTTTAAATCGACACTTAACTCATTTTTGAGGGGTGACACAGGCATTCCAAATATTTCCATAAAGATCAGCTTACACAAAAATGAAGTCTTACACTTCCTATACTGTTAAATAGCCCCTGCATACAAACCTTCATTAGTGACTGAGTAATTCTGAATAGATGTATCACGTTTTCCTGATCTTCATCTTTTAGTTCATTTACTTCCACCTAAGGAAACAAAAACATGGGTTATTTCATAGCCTGTACATGAAATACAAGCCCTCTTCCTGTATAGCATTAGGAAGCAATTTCACGTCATCACATTGGTGTCTGTGTACAAATTATTCGTTAAAGCACCTTGGATAAGGAAATCAATAAATTATCTGCCAGCTCTTCTTGGCGTGGTAGGTCATCTGGATCAACTCTGATTAACTCTTTCCAGTTTATGCTAGGTGGCATCTTGAACTCTTTTCACTGTTTTTCAGCTCCTACAACGAGACAGACGGGTTTTTAGCATTTTCAAGGAAAATGGCACTGCAGTGTTTACATTATCACTCTAACTTTCTGGGTATTGGCGAAGAGCTATGGCTCCTGAACCGCAAAACAGATGCCTGGGCAAACAGCCTCGATGAGAATTCATCCAGCCGGCACAGATGATCCGATAACGGACACGCTAAATTATTACTTTGTTTGCTAAAACGAAGTCCTTAAGATCGCGAGTCCCCCTACCATCAATTGTGATGCCCACTCCCAGGATGTTTGGAAGTTTGAAAACGTCCTCGGATTCTGAGAAGGGACGAGAGGATTTTTCCTTTTTTTTTTAAGTGTACATATAAAGACTTAACTGGACGAAGCGTGCGAGGGAGCAAGCTGAATCGAAAAGGCTGGGGGCTGCGGACAGGCGAGCAGAAGGATCGGGCAGGCAGGACTGCACACTGTCCCTCGGGATTAGGAGCCTGTGAAAGACGCTAAGCTGCCGCGGGCTCACCGGGCGGGAATCCACGCACCTACACCAAGCCTCGCCGCCTGCGGCCCTCGCTCATCTACAGAGCCCACCACCGCGGCTACGGCGCCGCCGGGGCGTCTCTTTCCGAGATCCGTCCTCGCGCCCTCCCGCTCCCGCCAACTCTTCCTCCTGCCCCAGCCCAAGCGGCGGCCGCTGCTAGGCGACACCACTCCCCGCCCAGCCAAGGCCGGAACCAGGCCCCGGATACGGCGGGCGACTACATTTCACGACCATAGCAGAGGCTTTACGGCTGCACGTCCCCGCCCGAGGCCTTCTTCTGGATGGGGAGGGGGGGGGTAGGTCAGACGGAGGACTCTACATCCCAGAGTGCACTTCGGCACGTGCGGCTGTGCATTCTGGGACTAGAAGTCTTCGGGGAGGGACCAGCGAGTTCCCGGCGTGCAGTGCGGACGGCTGCGGCCGCCGCGGAGGAGCTGGGGCGGGATCGGGAGGCGCGGCGGCGGCGGCGGCGGGGGCTGAGGTGCGGCCACCCCGGGGGGCGCTGGTGGCGTGACGGACGATGACAGTGTTTTCCGCCGAGTCCCTCTCCGGCCCACTGGCCCACGGGCTCCCCTGAACCATCGCCCGGCGGACCCGCGGTCAGGTGAGGTCGGGGTCAGGGGCCGGGAGGAGATCCCGGGAGCGCTCGCGCTGGGGGGAGCTCTGGCTGCGGGGCCGGCGGGATCCTACCGAGGAGGCGAGGGCTCCTCCCGCTGCTCAGGTGTGTGCCCGGGGCGCTCCCGGAGAGCGGCATCTGGGGGAAGGAAGTAGAAGCTGAAAAGTTGCCTGCTTCCCCGGCATCTAACCTGTGCTTTGGGGAAGTGGAGCTGCGCCCCCACCCCCGAGTTCACCGCCTGATGTGAGTGGAGAGCATCGGGGTGGAGGGGGCTGAGGGGGCAAGGTCTGGGCTCGCCCGCCCCCTGCAGCAGCAGCAGCTGGAGGATTGTAGGACTTCTTAGGTTGTGGGGTGTGGAGGGAAGGCCGGAGAAAGGGAGCCCTGCAGAAGGGAGAGTGGGGGGCCACGCCAAGTCCGGGCATTCTGCTGTCATTTGCTGGGTACCAATGGGCAGTGGGGGGACTCTAAGGTGAAAGCGCTTTCCTGGGGTTTACCGCCTCACTTCTGCCCACTCCACGGCTGTTGTACACCAACAGGTAACTTAGGAAGCTGTAGGCTGTTTAAAAGAGTGTGTCTCATTTATACACGCGCGCGCGCACACCCATGCATACACACAAGGTAAAAGAAAAACTGTAGACACTTAATATTTACTTCTGAAAAACTTCTGTACAAACTATGTGGCTTAGAGAAACAAGAAATAGCTCAGTAAAAAAGGGTATTTGAAACAAATATTCAAGACATCAGATTTGTAAGACTGATTGCCATGTTTGCTTTTTTCAAAATACTATTCAATTTCTGGATTATTCCTTGTTTTTGTTTTTGTTTTTACGAGACAGGGTTTCTCTGTATTGTTTTGGAGGCTATCGGTCCAGCCCAGCCTCGAACTCACAGAGATCCGCCTGCCTCTGCCTCCCGAGTGCTGGGATTAAAGGCGTGCGCCACCACCGCCCAGCTGCATTATTCTTGATAGAGATGCAGCAAAATGAGTGCTTACATTGTCCTCTTTCTCCATCTAAGAGATTGGCACATGGAGAGTCTACAGTGTTCTGTTTTCTCATCAATGTGGTGGACACATCACACAGCCATTCTAGAAACAGTCTTACTGTTTTAAGCTTTAATATTTAAATTTAATTTTATTTTGCACGCTTTAATTTCATAGGTTTGTTTACTCAAGAATGTGGGGTATTTTTCTTGTTCAAATTTTTAGTTAAAATACTGAGATGGAAACAGTATTTATTGAGCATATATACTACTCTGTTCACTGGTATAATATATTAAGAATTTGTTTTTATCACTGTAGGCATTTTGGCA
This sequence comes from Mesocricetus auratus, assembly GCF_017639785.1. NCBI lineage: Eukaryota > Metazoa > Chordata > Mammalia > Rodentia > Cricetidae > Mesocricetus > Mesocricetus auratus. The sequence continues at coordinate 67,968,201 of NW_024429195.1, forward strand.
GGATGGGGATGGGTCACATATTCTGGCACTTGGGAGTCACAGGATACTGAGTGTTACACAGCTCAGGTGGAAAGGTATCCTGGAGCTCGGGAGCCAAGGAATACCACAGGTTGCAGTAAGCTTAGCAGCTTACAGCCTTGCCTCAGAGAAAGGCTTCCCCAGTGTATAGGCCCCAATCCTCCGGCAGGACAGGGTCTTCCAGCTGGAGATGTTCGTCCTGTGTAGCAGTTTTGCTCGGCTAGGCGAAGTTGCTACAGTTCAGCTCTGCTCCCAGAGAGCAGAGAGCGGAGTTCTGCCAAGGGAAGGTTTCAGCCCTGCTCGCTCTGCTCTGCCCAGGGTCACCTCTGCTCCATCGCCACCACAAAAGATCTTCACCCAAAGCTCATCCGAAGGGGTTTATTGGAAGGAAGCAACTGGACCAGCCAAGCTGAACATACACAGGGTTTATATAGGGATTCTTGGGGGCGGGGAAGCTTCTCCAGGGTAGGGATTGGTCTGATTTCAGTGCTGAGCTCAGATTGGCTAGAGCTTCTGCTCGAGGATTGGTTAGTTTTCTGCACAGGATTAAGGTCAGATTTGGCTCTGGTTTCAGGGCCAAAGTGTGTTTCTTTCTCTGGTCCTTTTTAGCCTTTTGGCTCCAATTTTAGGGCCAGGGTGCATTTCTTTCACTGACTCTGATTCCAGGGACAAAGTGTGTTCCTTTGGCACTGGTTTCAGGGTCAGGGTACATTTCTTTAGTTCTGGTTGCAGGGCCAAAGTGTGTTTCTTTGGCTCTGCTCAAGGTATGTTTCTTTGGCTGGTCCCTTTTCCCTACAATCACAACACCTTGATATTTTTTCTTGATTTTTAGTACATTATTTTCCGTTACTAATTTACTAGTTTTGTGTTGTTTGTATGGGTCTTTCTGCCCCTAGTTCCCTCTCTTGTTCATATTTGTAATATCTTCAAGGGTTCATAGTTTATTGATAAATTTTATTCTCTTCAGAAGTGAGAATAAGTTAGAGTAGTAGTTAATTAGTAACTGACATGAAGCTAAGATTGTAGATCTCAGTGACAATCAGGACTAAAGTATATGCTTTCTTAAATTCCACTAATTTGTCTTGACAGTATTTTAAGCTAATATACTGTTCTTGACCTAAGAGTATAGCAGAAAACAAATTAGTTTGTGTTCCCAGTCTTTATATATTGTATGTAACTGTGAGTCGGGACATTTAACTGAAGTTCTGATCCTGCAGCTTGACAGATAATTTTTCAAATTGCTAACATAGTTTTTCCATCAGAGTTTCTTTATTTTACAAAATTTTCCATGAACTGGTTTCATGGGAGAGTTTTGTAAATAGCCTGGTTGCAGGAGGGCTTGCCTGAACCTGTGTACTGTCTAACCTGGGCTTGTATGAACAGTTTTATCTAAGCAAAATCACTTTGTGAGAAAGCCTTGCTTCTGTAATTGTTACCTCTGTCTTCTGTACTAATGGACTTAAATTTGTGTCCTTTCTATTGCTCACTTACTGCTCTAGTTTCTAAAATAATGCATGACCATAAGAAATTTATTAGCTAATGCCTTTTATGGTAAAAGTGTTTTTCAAGATTTTTTTTCCAGAAGGAACTTCATGTTCAGGTAAAGGAATGTGTTATAACAAGCAGACACTTGTCTCTCTTCAGCATACGGTAGCTAAAAGGATAAGTATGATTCAGTGTGAACACACACTTTGCATACAAAAGTTCTGTAGACATCAAGAGCGTAATAAATAGAAGAGGCTATAGAGAAGGTCTGAATGATTTTGTTGATTTCCCCAAGAAACAGAACTGGAAGGAATTATTAGCTTTGCCCTATAGCTTTGTCTTTCCCCAAGTATATCATTAGATCATTATCCCAAGAAGTTAATGTAATTTTGTTGATGGAATTGAATTTGCATCTATAATATAGCTCATGAGTGACCTTTGATTACAGCTGGATTTTATATGCATGTATGCTGATACCTTTTTTTTTTTTAAGCAAACAAGTTGGGTATCCCATTTGCTTATGCTGCATGCATGTGTATGTATGCTAATACCCCCAATGAATCTTGTCTAGTAAGGAGTACTGTGTGAGCACTTTCTCATCATCTCTATCCTACAGAAAACCCTGAACAAAGCCACAACTGCACTTAGGACCTGGACTAGCACTAATTCTCCCTTTCATAGTACACACCTTTGGCAAGTCCCTAAAGCCTGTGTCCTAGCCCCTTTGTAATTATCCTACATTTATTCCACATCTCACTTTACTTGATAACATTTTTTTAAGTAGCAGCAAAGATAGACATAATGGTAATCCCAGACAGGAAGCTGAAACAGAAGGGTCCTGAGTTAAATAGACTGGACTACATAATAAGATCTTTTAAGATACACACACGCGCACACAAACAAATCATAGTATATGTTAACAAAGCACTCTACTACTGAACTACGTTCCCTGCCCTTATATGGGGTTTTGGTCTTCAGAGAACCCTCAAACACCCATGAAAGTCTGAATATAGTGGTCAAGTCAACAGCTTTTTGTTCTCCTTTTCTCTGTATTGTACATTAAAATTATTGATAACAAAAACGTGTGTGTGTGTGTGTAGACTATGAAGTACTATATCTACATAAGGGAGTGTAGATCATATCTCATTTGTAGTGAGCTTAAGCCTAGGGGGCGGGTGGGAGCAGGGGAGAGGACAGTTCTTAAAGTTAAAATCAAATTCAGAGTTTTGATGATTACATTAGAACTGAACATTATAATTACTAAATGGAACTTCTGTAGCTTAAAAGAGCCGTATTTTTACCCCCAAGACGGTTTCTCTGTGTAACAGCTCTACCTGTCCTAGAAATTTGCTTTGTAGACCAGACTGGCCTCTAACTCACAGAGATCCATTCACCTGTCTCTGCCTCCAGAGTGCTGGAATTACAAGCATGTGCCACAACTGTCTGACAAACTGCCATAATCATGCCTAACTATATAGACGCCATGGGTCTATCCAGTTTTATTAAACTAACACTTTATACTTTGTATTCTTTAATCTCTAGAACCTAAAAATCCTACTTTGTTCATGATAAAAGGTCATTTAAAAGTAACAGCTCGAAAAGACTGAACTCTTTATTTAATCACAGCATTTAAAAGTTAGGTTTTTTTTTGACCTTCCCTGCTCTTAGTAGTTCCTTCACCCTTTGCCCGAATAAATCTGTGCTTGCTACATTTAAAAGAAAGAGACATGAATATGAGAAATGGATTTGTAGGGAGGAAGCAGGACGAAGAAGGATGGCAGGGAGATAGAGTGGAGGTCATGTGATAAACATGAAATTGGAAGACAACAAATTAATAAAAAAGCACCCATAAAAAGAAAAACTGGGGTGAAATGTTTTAATTCAAAACTAAATTTGTAAGTTGAATGTTCATCTTTCGTAAGTACTTAAATGAGATGCCTGATTTAAGCCAAGCTTTGGCAGTGTAATTGTATGTCATTAACTGATGGTGCCTTTTCTCAGTACAGCATGCCCGCCCTTCTTGCTTCTTTCTGTGGGACTTCTCAGAGTTTGCCCTTCTTCCCAGCATTCCCAGTTTGACTTTCTCACCTAACTTTATCCTGTTCAGCTATAGGCCAGGCAGCTTCTGTATTAAACCAATCACAGTGGCGTCTACTCACACAGTGTAAAGAAATATTCAGTAGCTGACAGTATGTAACTTGGATTTCTGAATGCAAATTTTTATTTTGGAAATGATTTTCTCGTAGAAATTTGAAACACTATTCCTTTATGTATTGTGTGTGGTGTTTATTCTTAATGGCAAGAAAAAAATTTTTGAATCCTGGTTTTGGGTATGAAACCCGTTTATTTTTGTAAGCTTTTAGAATCCTCTCTGTTTCCAATGGTGTAATTATAGAGAAGAGAGCTGGGGGGGTCTCGGGATAAGTTGTGTAGACAAACTTATTTAACTGTCATTATACTAGGATTCTTTTCTCATCACTGTGCAGCCTATATAAGAGACCCTGTGTGGGAGAAAGACCATACTTTCACCAATTCATCTGTTCTAGTCCTAAAATCTTTAGGATCAGCTTGTGATTGCTGTTGGAGGGATGTGAAGAACAAATGCTCTTTCAATGTAGAAATCACTTTCTAGCAATCCTTTGATTAACTTACTTATCCTTTCACTTCTCTCTAGCTTCCAGAATGTTCTATGGCTTCTGTAGTAGTCTTCCCATATGTATATACTTCCCATAACAACAGTACCTCTTATTCTGGTTACCAATTCGCAAGAGCTAAAGAGAATGTTAGTTGAACCCATTCTTTGAATCTTTGAATTAGAAACACCATCAGCTTTTGGGGTGTGAACTAACAGGACCCTGCAACTCCATCCCCTTCAGAGACGGGTAGTCACTTCTGGAGTGAAGATGAAATTTAAATAATTTTTCTTTTCTTGAAAACTATTTCCTAAAGGGTACTTCTCTGTCCTTTCCACTTTATTGGTTGGAATTTTATGTTTTCAGTGGGTATAAAGCATTTTATGATTGTAGAAGTATTTTCATGCTTTAACATTATTATGAACCTCATATAGTTTAAATATAACCTTTATAAAGGCTTTACATCCAGTTTTAAATCTGTGCCTGTGATAGCCAATTTATTGCTAACTGGAATGTTTATTTTATTTCTCATTCCCTTTCTGATACGGTCAGAACTCCTGTAGATAATCTCAGATCTAAACCCTCTGACTCTGTGAATATATTAGTACCCATCACTACTACGATGTGCTTACAAATATAGTTCAGTTAAATTTATTTTCTTAGCAATTTGAAAATCAAAAGTACAAAATGAACCTAGCTAGATAAAAACCAAAGTGTCAGTAGTTGTTTTAAAAGCTCTAATAAAGAATTCAGGTTTTTTTGTTTTTCATTTTCCAATATAGCAGAGGCTGTTGTCATTTGTCGGCTTATGGTCCCCAGGCAGAAATCATATCCTCCAGGCATTCTTTCACTTCTAAGGTGCTTTTGTTGTTGTAATGGGCCTACTTAGGTAATTCTTCTGGTAAGCTCTTCATAACTTTAAAGCCACTGGCTGTCTAAATACCTTATTCACAGATTTGGTATTTGGATATTAACAGTTTTTAGGAACTAGTAATCTGCATTTCACAAGTGATAATGTAATACTCAGTGATCTAGTGAAACTACCCAGAGCAGAAAATGACCAGCTTAGTTTAGTTTTAACTCATTTTTCACTTTGCTATGTGGCTGATTTTCTTTTTCTGTATCTTCCAGTTATTAGAGCCTTTCTCCTCTATACGATTCCCCTAACTCAATGTTTCCTAAAGCAGTGCCTCTTAACATTATGTGTTTCCTCAGGTAAGGATGTCATCTATGACATTGAAATTCTAAGCTAAAAGCCTTCAGGACAGTGGGCAAAGAAAAATGGTTTACATCCAGACCATAAATTCAACATCCAAAAGGCAAAATTTCACAAATTAGATAAGAAATTTTAGGATTATGTAATTGCTAGTAAACAGCAGAATGAAAGGACTCAAAAAATACCTTTACAAGGCTCTAGTCTCAACAAAACTATAGAAACTCTGATTTAGATTAATTTTTACATATATAAATTTTGAAATAAAAGCTCTGTTAGTTTTGGAAATCTCATTCTCAGTGTGTAGGTTTTCCATAAGATGCACTGTTTGTCTCTTCCCAGGGAGCCAGTCAGTGACAGTTGATGGCACTTCACTGTCTAGTTAGCTAGGGACAGAGGTTAGGTGGTATGAAAAAGTCTGCCTTAAAATTATGGAGTTAAGCAGTGAAGTCTTCTTTAAAAATAGATGGTATTTAAGCTGACCTCTGGAAGCATTAATGTGTACTCTTTAGTCTAAATATTATTTAACACTAAAAATGTAACTATTTGGAGGAAAATTTTGTTTATTTCATGTTTATCTTGCTTGTTTTTCCAGTTTTGCTTATCACTGCTTGACGGAAAGATGGCTGATATTAACTTCAAAGAAGTGACTTTAATAGTTGGTGTGGTTGCTGCCTGCTACTGGAACAGTCTGTTCTGTGGGTTTGTTTTCGATGATGTTTCAGCAATTCTAGATAATAAAGATCTGCATCCAACTACGCCTTTAAAAACCTTATTTCAGAATGATTTCTGGGGAACGCCTATGTCTGAGGTAAATAATTATGTTTTATATAAAACATCGTTTTTTAATAAAAATTAATGTAGTTTAATATTTATCATCTAAGGTAATATATTTAGATATATATCTAATTGCTAACTAACCTGTATAACAATGATGTCCAACTCAAGCCTCGATATCTTTGAGAATTCTTGAAGATTCACTGTCGGGAACACCATTATAAAGAGCTTTAAGAAAATCAGTTTCCAGATTTTTTTCAGTGTTTGAAAAAATACTCCCCTCTAAAAACTGGTGCAAGTATGAATGTGTCTGTGTCCTATAACTCCTATGTCTTAAAAACTGGATTTGATTCATTGGCAGTGTACCTTGACTTGCTTTTCTAAAAATAATATTTAGATAGATGTGAGAATAATATGTACATAGGGAGGGCAACGGGCGTGATTACAAGTCTTTTTCTTGTCTTGTAAGTCAGGCAACGCAAGTGACTGCTAAATTTAACCATTAACACATGATAAATTCAGTGTAAATAGATTAAAGTTTAAAGATACATACATATTGCCCATTTCTCTGCAGTAAGAGAAAAGATTTACTTAAAATCATATTGAAAGTCAGTGTTAACTTACTTAAGGTTAAACTCTTTTCATCTTTGGATCACATAGACTGGATTCTACTTTTAGATCTGTCATTCATTAGCTATGTAAAATAAGCTACAGCTTTTAGATGGTAAAGCCTTTCTTTGAGGATAAATAAATGAATGCATTTATCTACAGTGCCTGTCAAGTCACTTTTGAGTAAACTGCTTTGAAACTTATTTTGTAATACTCCACACAGTCTCTTTCCCAGTCATCTTTTATGACATGTTCCCATTCCTCAATCAAGAACCTTCTCATGCTTCCATCTTTCTAGCGATAGCATGATGTTTTGTTTGTGTAACTTTTTGATCATTATTTTAATAATAAAAACTATGATTGCTTTTTTGTAGCCTGAAGTGCCAAGGCATTCTAATAATCACTGGTTGTTTTTCCTTTTAGGAGAGAAGCCACAAGTCATACAGGCCCTTAACAGTGTTGACATTTCGCTTAAATTATCTACTTAGTGAACTAAAACCAATGTCTTACCATCTCCTAAACACGGTTTTTCATGCTATTGTTAGTGTGATATTTCTTAAAGTCTGCAAACTTTTTCTGGACAAGAGGAGCAGTGTGATTGCTGCCCTGCTCTTTGCAGTACACCCAATCCACACCGAAGCAGTAAGTAAAACTGAAAGCACTTAGATATTCCTAATCTAGTGCACTCTTACCCTGTCCCACGCAGTCCTTCTTACCTATTATGTACAAGTTTTAAATCTAAAGTGGCTTTAGAAAGTGTTCATTCTAGAATATACATATAGGTAAAGTGATCACATCACAAGTATACGTACTTGCGTTTGTATCATCAGCACCCATGTGAAAAGCCAGATGTGGTAGCTGATGCCTGTAATCCTACAAGTGATGGTAGAGTCAAGAAGATTCCTGGGGTTTGATGTAGCTGGTCCCTGAGTTTTGGGCTTCTTGACAACCTTTCTCCCAAAAACAACATAGAGGGGCTGGAAAGATGGTTCAGGGCTTAAGAGCCATTACTGCGTTTTCAGAAAACCCAGGTTTAGTTCTTAGCAGCCACATGGCAGCATTAACCTCAGTTATTCCAGTTCCAGAAGATGTAACAAACTCCTCTGGCCTCTTCAGGCAGTAGGCATACACAGTACACTTAACATGTGAGCACTTGTGCATGTAAGATAAAATAAATCTTCCAAAAAGAAAACTAGAGAGCAATGGAAGAAGACACCCAACATTAATTTTATTTATATATATGTATATATATTAATATATATTATCAACAGGTTACTATATATTACATATATAATCATTTAATGTTGTTAGTGAAAAATACAAATGAACGTACTTCTTCCTATGAAGATATATGCAAAATAATTGTTCTTGTTTGCAATGACTCTAAAAATGCCTTCCAGAGAAGAACTGACAATACTCTAATTGCATTTTTATAAGCCTTTCTTCCTAAGCAAAAATGTTTTTTTGGTTTTTGTTTTGTTTTGCTTTGATTTTTGTTTTGTTTTTGCAGAATGATTATCTCTCTCACTATTCTGGAACCAGGTGGTATCCAGCTGAGTTTTTCCATGCATGTACAAAAGAGATAAATTGCTTTAAGTTGCATATTAGGTTTCATTTCTTTAAATAGCAAGATTTGGGAATTTTGTGTTTTTAATTAAAAGAGCTTTTGAAATTAGTTTGCAGATTAGCAAATTTAATAGTTTCACATTTTAAAAAAACACTCTTGTTAAGAAAATAATGCAGGGAGACTTAGATTTTTAAAGAACTCATCTATATATTGTGTTGTAATTACATAAGATGTTATAATTATTTGTAAGGTGGTTAAGAGTACACAAAAACTAATATATTTGCCATGTTAAAATAATGATCTATTTGCAACAATCTCTGATAGGTTTTCATTCATGAATGATACCTAAATTTACCACATGAGGGCGCTCACATGTTAAAAAGAAAATATAACTCTGTCCTTAAAAATTGAGGTTTTAAAATGATAAGAACAGATACTACACTTGACTGACTTGTGAAGCAACCTTGTTTCTTATCTAAATTTAAACTGGAAAATAAAATTTAAAAAAAATTGAGGTTTTAGGTTTTAAGCTGTTAGTATTATACATAACAAATTTTCAGAACACTGCACTAACATGAATGCCCTGTCTTTCTTTTTCTAGGTAACAGGTGTTGTAGGAAGAGCTGAGCTTTTGTCATCTGTTTTTTTTCTAGCTGCATTTTTGTCATATACTAAATCAAAAGGACCAGATAATTCCATAGGTAAATATCTACCTAACTTTATATTGTAGTTAAGACACTTGATCAAATAAGTTTATTTATTCATTCCAAATTCTTCATAATTAAGATAACATTTTGGGTTTGCCGTTACTGTTCTGCTTTAGCATGTATAAAATATAAGACATATAACACTGTCTATATTTTTAAAATATTAATAATTTATATTTTGTCATTACCCAGCAGATTCCTCTCTGTGATCAAATAGCTCTAAAATGTCAGTTTCAGAGTCAGTCTAAATTTCATCTGTTTTTCCTATTAAAATAAATGCAAATACCAATTCTTCACTTGCATGTCACGTGTGTGTGTGTGTGTGTGTGTGTGTGTGTGTGTGTGTGTGTGTGCACGCGTGCACTCAAGTGCTATGTTAAAATACAGGCACATACCTGTGACTGTTGGGGGGCAGCCTCTGATACTGTTCCTCACTTTCGCTGTCGTGTACTAGGCCACCAGCGTGTGGGAATTTTCTTGTCTCTTTCCATTTTGCTATTGTAGCAAAGGGATTACATGCATGCAGCTGTGCCTGGCATGCTGGGGTTCTAAGTATCTGAACTTGTGCAGCTTGCTTGTACAACAAGTGCATTACCCACTCAAACATTGCCCCAGCCCTTCAGTTGTCTTTGATAAGTAATAGCTGATGACCCATGATACTGTTTAGGCAAAGTTTGAAGCCTACTGGATTTAATTTGTGTCATCATAGTTGAATATTGCTTAATGATGTAGCTTACTCAAGAATATAATTTAAACATTAGCTTGCCCCCCCCCAAGAGTATAGGCATAGTAGACAGGAAAAAAGCTTCCTAAATAACCTTAACCTGTATTTACTTTTTTTTTTTTTTTTTTTTTTTGATTTTTCGAGACAGGGTTTCTCTGTGGCTTTGGAGGCTGTCCTGGAACTCGCTCAGTAGACCAGGCTGGTCTCGAACTCACAGTGATCCGCCTGCCTCTGCCTCCCGAGTGCTGGGATTAAAGGCGTGCGCCACCAACGCCCGGCCCTTAACCTGTATTTAGTTGATGTTAAATTCCCAAGTTTTTCCCTGTTTTCTTTTGGCTGTAGCATCTCAATATAGAATACCAAGGTACTATGAATATGAATATTTTCTATCTCTAATTGAACTTAATGGGACCAGGAAATGTAGCTTAGTTGGTGAGAGAACTTGCTGAGCATTTGCAAGTCCCTGGGTTCAGTCCTCTGCATTCCATAAAACTAAGTATAGTGGCATAGACTTTCAATCCCAGCACTTGGGAGGTGGAGGCAAGATCAGAAGCTCAAGGTCATCCTCAGTTACAACATGATGTAACAATACTTGTATATATAATGGGAACATATCTGTCTTCCTAAATATGAATTCCTTGTGGATAAATTTCAAAGTTCCTTATAGGTTTTTTCCATTCAATTATTTTTTAATGATTTTTAAATTATAATTTTTTGTATCTGGACTACAGTTTCCCCTCCCAGCCCTTCCCCCAACCTCTCCACCCCCCCTACCCCCCCAATCTACTCTTCCTCTGGTTCTGTTGAGAAAAGGGCAGGCCTCCTATGGATATCAGCAAACATGGCATATCAAGTTGCAGTAAGACTAGACACCTGCCCTTGTATTAAGACTGGACAAGGCAACTCAGTATGAGGAAAAGGGTCCCAGAAACCAGCAAAAAAAAAGTCAGAGAGAGCCCCTATCTCCCTGCTGTCCTGGAATATTCAGGGCTTGTTGTAGTGGGGTGTGGAGGCTCTGGTGGTAACATATTGCCCTGGAGATTGTTGATTGTGTTCTTACACTGGCAGTTAGGCATCTGGATTTGGAGTGATTATAGGTCTGTTGGATGGGTATTTTCTTCTTGGTTCCTGTTTCTTCTCTGGTCTTCTGACTGTAGCGGCCTGTAGTTGAGTAGTGGGTCTCTGCCAAAGTTCAGGACTGGGCTTCTGATGGCCTGGATGGACTCTGGTCCAGCAGGGATTGCTGCCCAAGTTGGGGACTGGGAGTCTATGTGGTCTCTGAGGGCATGAGAGAGGGAGACCTAGCCCTGGCCCCCTCATTTGCCATGTGGTGGTGTAGGTGAGGGAAAGATGCTTCCCCCTCACCACCTGTGGCAGGTGGGAGAGTGGGCCCTAAGTCATGAGTGGGAGAGCTCAGTCGTAATGACGCTGGGCAGAGTCATGCTTTCTACTCACTGCCTAAGGCAGGCTGCCCGTACTAATTTTTACTTCTATACCATTTTCTTTACATTCCACCACCAATATTGAAAGTGTTCCATTTCCTCCATATCCTTGCTAGTACCTGTGTAATTCCAGATAATTCATCTTTGCTTCCAGTTGATTGTTCACTAATTACCATGCTCCGCCTATTAATTTATCCACATTTACATTTATTTTAGAAGTTAGTATTCGCCTAGACAACTTTCATCTCCACAAAACTCTTCAGGTTAAATTATGCATCTTGATATTTTGCTTTGACATTACAGTGTAAAAGGTGCACAGTTTAAATGTATCATAAAATATAAGATATTGGTCAACAAGAAACAAAAAAATATTGATAGAAAGTTTCAAGAATAACTTATATACTTTTGTGACATTATAAAGCTTTTGTATAGATTTCTTTTTTCTATTTTTAAATTGTAGTGTGGAGCCCGATTGCATTGACAGTGCTTTTAGTGGCTGTTGCAACATTGTGTAAAGAACAAGGAATCACAGTTGTTGGAATTTGTTGTGTATATGAAGTATTTGTTGCCCAAGGGGTAAGGAAAAAATGTAATTTTTCATTTTCTTTTTTTGTTCTAGCTAAGTCAGATTTTGATAACCTTATTTATTCTCTACATATATCATAACATATAAAACATTATGCTTACTATAATAATAGCAATATATGTTAGAAATAGTGAATTTTGCACTCTTACCCACCAAAAAAAATTGTTAAAATATTATGACATGTTTTAAGGACTAGAACCTTTAGACAATTTGTGGCAGTTCCAGTGATCCTGTGACAGTGCAGCTCAGTATTTGCCAGGGTTACCAAGATTGGTCTCATTCCTTATCAGTTCCACAAACTGTGCTATGTTACTTTACAATTCTTCTGAACTTTGCTTCTAACAGTGTATACTTATAACTACTGCGTTATTAAAAGCATGCATTGTATTTATTACTGAAACTGCTTTTTTCTTTTCAGTATACGTTGCCATTATTATGTACAGCTGCTGGACAGTTTCTCCGTGAAAAGGGTAGTATTCCCTTTTCTATGCTGCAGACACTAATAAAACTCATTGTCTTGATGTTCAGTACATTATTACTTGTCGTGATTAGAGTCCAAGTTATTCAGTCCCAACTTCCAGTGTTTACAAGGTATGAAGTTCTTCATTTTAGCTTCTTTCTGGTTTGGTTTTTTACTTAAGTTTTAGGTCATCATAAATGCTTCCATGCTCCAGAAGATCTTTAGTTTATACGTAATTTTTCAACAGCTTTACTGAAATATCAATATACTCGTAAAGTTACATATTATTTATAATAGATATTATTTCTGGCGTATAATGTATGTGAAACCTCCACAGCAAAGATCACAGTAGTGTTGTCTTCATATCCTGAGTGCTTTTTGTCTGCTTTATCAAGTAACACTGAGAGAAAAATGTTCAAGCCTCTGATAGACTTAGAAATTTGTCTTGCAGTTCTGGTAATTTTTAATTCATGTGTTTTTAAAGGTCTAAAACATTTAAAATTATGGCATCTTGATGAATTAATCCCTTTATCACTATGAAGTGGGCTTTTTTAATCCCTAGTAATGGTCTGTTCAGAAGTTAACTGTCCAGCTGTCTTTTTGTTGTGATGTGATTCTCACACACACACACATACACACACACACACACTGTTTACCTATCTCTCTGCCTTAATGAAGGTTTCTTATAGAATATATATAATTGGGTCTTTTTGTCTTTTCATATCTTCTAGATGGGGTGTTTTCTCCATTTGCTTTTAATATGTTGGTATATGTAATGTAAATCTACAGTGTTATGATTTTTCTCTTTGCTTCATCTCTTCTCTACGTCTATCTTCTAAAGATTCAACTTCTGCAGTTTGCATATAACTTCCTTGGGTATACATTTTTGCTTGGAATGTTTATCTTTGGAAGAATTTAAAATAAATCTTTTATATTAAATTATTTACAGTGGCTTTTATTCCATTGTTATACCACCATTTTCCTATTGTGCCACTATTACTTTTCATGAAGGATTTTATTTGACATGTCCTGGTCTATCAGCAACAAATTCCTTGAAATTTTATTTCTAGAAATAACTTTATTTCACTTGTGCTTATGAAAACTACTTTTACTCAATAGGAAACATTATCTCAGCTATCCCCATGAGTTGCTCCAAAGTTGGCTTCAGTATCTTCTGGCGTACATAGCTTTCATAGACTGTATTTTGTTTGATTGTGTTTTTAAATATGCTCTTCTGCACAGAAGTGTACTCAGAAGTGCCTTTCTTCTGTCTCCCATATCTCTACATGCTCTTTTGTCTTTTGTGATATCTAATTGTACGCTCTTTCATGTATGATTATTTTTGGTCTATTTGTGTTGTATACATTTTCTTGTCAATATGAATTATATTTATTGGTCATATACCTGGTAGTTTTTGAATGTATGAAAAGCATTAAAACTACATTAATATATCTTCGTAAATATTCTTGAGGTTTGTTCTGGGGTATATTTCAGTTCTTTAAAGTTATGTTATCTTTTAATTTTTGCTTTTAAATTTTATTTGTGGAACCATAATAAGCCTTAGGATAGAGCTTTTTGGCTATTCAACCTTGGAACTAAACTATGGATATACCCAACCACTATGTTTTTATTAACAGATTTTAAATCTGATTTTCTTCAAGACATTGTTTCCTGACTATTAGCTTTGCTGTAACAGCTATAGAAAATTAACTGCAAACTAGATAACCTAGAAACGGCATACCCACTGCCTAGCTTCTGGTAGTTGCTAATAGTTTTTGGCATTCATTCCTTTACTTGTAGCTTCCTCATACAAGTTTTTCACAGTTTTACATAGCCTTGCCTAAGTATCTGTTGGTCTTCACCTTGTAAAGAGCCCTAAGTCATTCAACAGAGTGCCCACTCTAGTGTGACTATCTTAAGAAATTAAAATCTGCATTCCATGGTTGTCTGCTGTAACATTAAATTTTTCCCCCACTAAACAACCATACTTAAAATTCAAAATGAAATTTATACTAGTCCCCCATAAATTTTAAGCGACTGGTATTACATGAAATAATTGGGGGGCAGTGGGAGTGAGAGGGGACAACCACATAGTGACTTTTTGCCCATGGTACATTACAGGTTCTGGCTGGGAAATGTTTTTCTTATTCAGATTCATATTGCATAAGATGGATTAGGAAAAAATTCAGATTATTATCTATGCCAAAGAATTTGTAGTATTTTCCAGTAGTCATTCTAGAAAATTGTTTGTGCATGTGCTATATAAGTGCATATTTGGTATGCATTGCCTATAAGTAAAATTTTTAAAATAAAATGTTTTTAAATGTGCTTATAAATTAGATTTTATTATATTACCCTGAGAAATTGATTTTATGGTTTGGTTTGTTTAAACACATAAAAGAAGTGTTCTAATCTGATCATTTTTTAAAATGAATAGTGTTTTCCTCAAAGAGGAAAAAGCTTCAAGTTCACCTCTGCTTGCTTATCTACAGTTCAAGCTGTAACTCTAAAGACATGTTACTTTTCATATAAAATCATCTATAAAAGCTGTAAATGATACGGTCTATTCATGCACTGTTGATATTTTTCTTAGCCATTTGATAGTTTACAAAATAAATCAACTAAAATAGAAGAGAGATGCTTAATTTATTTTAAACAGCTAACTGTAAATACAGTCATTTAAATTTAGTATTTGGGTTCAAAACCAAATATGTAAACGTACTCCTTTGTCATATAGTTATTTTTTTATTTTACTTAATTTGCAAAATGTAGACTGTAGTAATTAAATTCATAGTCCATATGTCAGGAATCTGAGAAAACTAAATATGAAATGTTAGTATTTACTACCAGAACAATTAGAATACAAAATACTGAGTGGGCTAACATGCTAAATACTTTCTATTAGAAACGTGACTTTCAGTTTTGTGTCACAGCAAGAATATAGCTCTAAGTGATGCAGTTTTGTCTGTAGTGAGAGGACAAAGACACATGTCCCTGGGAGTCATAATTTTTATTCGTACTTACTCCTAAACTTTTGATTCATACAGGACAACACTGCTAGATATTCTAGAAGCTTCCATACAACACATAAATCTGAATCACATACAACTTGTTTATGACCTTTAATTCGAAGGTCATGATTTAATGAAAGTACTTTTACAGGCTATCAGAATGTTACGTTCGGGTCTGAATTATTCTTATAATTACTGAGAAGAGCTGACCTGATTTCTCTTAAAGTGGTTCTCCATAAATGCCATTTCTGTCATCTAGACATTTAACTTAGGTTAAGCAGGTTGAAATTTTTAATTAAACAGCAAGATTCTGAGGCACCTATAACATTTTTCATTCTTAAAAAAAGAATTTATTTTTACTATGTTTATGTACATACCACGTGTGTGTTGAAATGAGCAGAGGACAGAAAAACATGTTAGATACCGTGGAGATGGAGTTGCAGGCAGTTGTAAACTGCCAACATGGGCTCTGGGAACCGAATTCAGGTCTCTATAAGAGCAGCAGGAACTCTTAACTACAGAGTCCCAATGTAGCTATTCTTTTGTTTGAGTATTGCATATAAAGTAATTGCGTATGTTAGTTATATATTTAATAAGTAAAATTTGTATTAAAAAGTGGGGTCAGGGACTGCTGAGCTTGATCATTGGGTAAAGGCCCTTGCTGGCAAAACTCAGAACCATAGTTCAATTCCCAGGAACCCAAATGATGGAAAAAGAACTGAGTCATGAGCTGTCCTCTGACTTCCCCATGTGTTAGTGTCATGCACATGCCCTTATTCATATTCCCTTTCCCTTCCTCCCTCTCCTAATTAAAAAAAAAATTAAAGCTCACAACATTTAGAATCAGAGCTGTTATTTGCAATTATTTAGTTCGTGCATATGTAATTGCTGTACTTGAAAAACTAAGACAGGAAGATCCTGAGTTGAAGCTTAGCATGAGTTATATAAGCAATAACCATGTCTCAGAAAACCAACAGCTGAGCTGCAGCTCAGTATAGAGTGCTGGCCTATTATCTAGTCAGTCTTCAGCAGTGGGGGAAAGCATTTTTAATGCCTTTTTGTTGTTTATACAGGTTTGATAATCCAGCTGCTGTAAGCCCAACCCCTACACGGCAGCTGACTTTTAACTACCTCCTTCCCGTGAATGCTTGGCTTCTTTTGAATCCTTCAGAGCTCTGCTGTGATTGGACCATGGGAACAATACCACTTATAGAATCATTTCTAGATATTCGAAATCTTGCCACTTTTGCTTTCTTTAGCTTTCTGGGGGCTTTGGGAATATTCAGTCTCCGATACCCTGGTGATTCCTCAAAGACTGTCCTAATGGTAAGAAATCTTAACTTTTCAAATGTTACATTGGGTCAGTTAGTTACATGTGACATTATCTGTAATTTATCCAGTGTATGCTTCTAGAGGTATATTTCTTTGTCGATCATTCCCAATTTATGAACATGTTAGATTGTCCTAATATTAATTATTAATTAAATTAATAACAATTTGCTGACGTATTTTAGCATGCACAATCAGCCATGTAAAGCAGAGTTAATAATATTTTTTCTAATTTGATAGAAACAATGAAATCACAGTCAAAGCCCTTTGTCATTCATTTTCTTTCTCTACATTTCTTACATTTTAAAAAATGATTATGTTGTATACTTGTTTCCCTGGCATTGTGAATAATGTCATGCAGTATGCAGCTAAAAGTAATGTAGATTTTAACTTCTATTAACAAGATTTTAATTACTCCCTGAGTGGGACTATGTCCAGAGACCTCTGATTATTTAAAAAAAATTTGTGTATGTGTTTTATTAATTTCCTCCTTTAGCCTCGACTGCAAGAATTATTTTTCCTCATTCTTTTTTAATTGTTGAAGGTACTATTTTCTTCAGCTATTACTGTATGTTGGAAAATATTTTAATGTTTCCCAAGTACATCATTTCTGGCTAGCACCACTAGATTAACACATTTGTTACCGAACAAATACTAATAGACTTACAGTGGCAACCTATTTACCTGGCAGCATTTGAGGCTTTGTGATAAGAAGAGTTTTAAGATCCTTGTTTCCAAACAGCAGTCTGAGAAACTTATGACAAATGGCTAACATTCAGAAAAAATTTAAAAGAACACAGAGTGTAGGAAAAAGATCTGTTGGCTTAAACATGCGAGTTTGTATCTTTAAAACATCCTACTGGAGTTTTTGAACAGTACTTTGAAGTTCAGAATGCTTAGGCCACACTTAAAGTTTTCCTTAGTCTAGAAGTACTAATTGAAACCAGGGGATAGATAGGTGCACATTGCGCAGGGGCGGGGGGTGGGGAGTTATGACTGGCAGAAGCCTTTCTCAAACAGGTTTTTACCAGTTCTTTATAGGCTGCTGCTTCATGTCATTCAAGTCATGTAGAGGGCACTCAAACTTACAAGATGCTGTGGAGTTCTTAATGTTAAATCTCTCCTAGAAAACAGCTAATGTAGCTGGTTAGCGTAAAAGAAGCGAAATTACCACTGCATTCTGGAAACTCTCATATTTAGATCATTCATGGAGAAGAAAACAATCTAGGTAGGAGACAGACTCAAAAAAAAAAAAAGGTGAATGTTTTAGGAAAGAGTGAGTGGTTGACATTAACAGGTATTGTTACACATAAAAATAAGATCTATTTGAAAGTGTTAGAAAGTGACAAAATATCTATTGGACATGAGAGAATATCAGATAGACCACTGATTTATATTTTAAAAACCATTTCATTTGTGTTGTGGGACTTTTTAGAAACAAAGATACCACTAATGGATTGGCTTTGTAATTTCATTTAGTGGTTTTAAAACAAGTACTTTAACCACAACTTTTCAAAGTTTTGTCCTACAATTGTTTTATGTATGAGGGATGTAATAAATGGGGAAATAGATTAAAATATAGTATACAAAATGCTATGTTAGGTTCAAGAGGCAACATGTTTAAATTTATGTAGAAAGTGGTAGGATAAATAAGAAAATAGGTTTGTGAAGATCAGCAGAACACCTAGCAAAGATTTAAGTTGAAAGGATAAACTGTTCTATTACATGGAAGAAGGAACATTAATGTGAGCGTTAGTAAGGCTAGTAAAGGCAACAGAAAGTTGGTTTTCAGTCTTAACCCTCCAGAAAATTAGAAAAACCAATGGTTTCCTGGTTTCCTCACCAATGGGTGAGAAGTTTGATAAAAGCAGTCAAGATCCAAAACAGCCAAAGAGAATGGAATCAGACAAATCAAGAGAAAGCTAGAAATCCTGAGCAGTCTGGGAATTGATCTAAAGTTGGTGACTTTGAGTTTATGATGAGATGAGTTTTCTCAGTCCAGACTTCATAATTTTTCTAAGAGTCCATTGTTGCTTAAGTAAATTTATACACAAAATAGATAAATGATATATTTACCTTTGAACTTGTGTTGAAAGGACAGTTAAATGAGAAAAGATAGAAGAATCCAAGTTTGGCAAATAAAAAATGATATAAGTTATATATTATTTCATATATGCGAAAGAAAAGTTATGCCTTGGACATAACTGTTGTGTATACTCTAAGTCATGCTAATTTTCTTAAATGTTGACTTTTCTGAAGATGTCTGAAGAAGCAGGGAAAGAGTTTTCATATTAGGTAACTATTAAGTTATTAAATATATATCAACAACATAATGCAAATAGCTATTAGTCCCCATTTTTGTTTATAAGGAAGTGTTCTCAAGGTAATTGAATAATTTATATTACAAAAGAATTAGGTTTAGCATTTACCTTTAAACTTTGGCTCTTACCACTAACAATCCTAGTTTTTTTTTTCTTTTCTTTTTTACAAATGAGTGGTTTGCCTCTATTTATGTCTGTGCACCATGTGTATACCTGGTGCTTGCAGGGGACAGGAGAGAGCATTGAATCTCCTACGACTAGAGTTACAGACAGATTGAGCTGCCACTGAGGGCACTAGGAACGAAACCCAGGTTCTCTTGAAGAACAAGTGCTTTTAATTGCTCTCTCTCCAGCATGTAACATTCCTCTTTAAAGGACTTTTTTTTTTAAAGCCCCACCCTTAAAAGATCCTTCTATTATTAGGAGAAGAAAACTATAGGCTAATCATAGTTAATGAGATTGGCACACATTAATTAGTACTCCAGTAATTAGAACTTCTAAGAACTTATTCATCAAAGACATAGAATGGGTAGACTTTAATTGAGTGGTCATTTTCATTGTTTACATAATTTAGTCATTAACTTATAGTATATCTGAATGAATACTATTAATTCCTTCTAATAAAATTTGTTTGTGGACACCCTAATTTTTTTTTTCAGTGAGCTACAGGTTAGGACTATTTGTATCTAAATAGCTTTACTGGGTTGTTTTTTTTTATTATTAATCATTCATATCTAAGAAATAAAGAAGTAAAAACAAATATCTTTAATGGTTCCTGCCTTCATTTGAAAAAAAAAATGCTGAAATTTCAGACACATAGATTGATATGATATATCTTCATCTCCATCTCATTAATGAAGTATATTAATAATAGACACTCTTTCCCCCAAGTCCTCTGGAAAGTTTCAGATTTCTGAAACTGGAAGCGTTAAATTTCATATTCAAGTAAGTGCTATGAAACAAAACAAAGGGGTCTAGGGATGTAGCTGCCTGGGTATGTTGCTTAACTGATGTGCATGAGGCCCTAGGTACAGCCAGGAAGATCAGAAACTCAATGGCATCCTTGACAACACAGCAATTCCAAGGCCAGCCTAAGCTACAAGAGATCCCATCTCAAAAACAAAACAAAAAGTTAAAATGAGAAAGGAAAGTAGAAGCAAATGTTCACAGCTACAGTCCTATAGTATCAAACTTAAATCTGCCCAGGGTATTTATATGCTTAGCCATGGGTGACTTTATAGTCGAAGAACCACATGTCTTCCCAGTTTCTGAAGGACAGGAAATCTGAATATCCTTACATTTTTCTCAGTATGCAGTGCTGATGTTTTAGTAATTCTCCCAAAGAATAAGCTGCCAGGTGGTGGTGGCGCACACCTTTAATCCCAGCACTTGGGAGGCAGAGGCAGGCAGATCTCTGTGAGTTGGAGACCAGCCTGGTATATAAGAGCTAGTTTCAGGATAGCCTCCAAAACCACAGAGAAACCCTGTCTCAAAAAAAAAAAAAATAAGAAAGAAAGAAAGAATAAGCTACTGATTGAAAGGGACAGTTTTATTTTTATATACATAGTATGAACCTCTTCTTAAATATATGTGAACCATTAGATTGTAAGATGGGGCTGGAGAGTTGACTCAACAATTACTAGCTGCTCTTCAATAGGACCCAGATTCAATTCCAAGCATCCATGTTTCAGTTCACAAACATTTGTACCTCCATTCTCAGGGCATCTGATGCCCTCTTCTGACTTCTGTGGGCACAGCACACATACACGCACATGCAAGCAAAACACCCATACACATAAAATAAAAATATGAAAAAAAATTAGAAAAAACCTTTTTTAAAAATGCTATACAAGCTATAGAACCAGAAAAGTTTGGTGTCTAAACCATTCCTTATTTCATTCTTTCAGACCCTAGTATCTTGTAGTTTGTTGTAATAATGTTCTGGAAACCAACATTTTTATCTGTTACCAACCTTTATTATTTTGTTTTGCTGAAAAAAAATCTATTGACATTTTCTCAACTTCTTGTTGCCACATGCACAAAAGTTAGATGTGTATGTTTTTCTTCTTTTTCTTTCATTCTTCCTATGTAACAAAAGTTTATATCCTTTGGCCGACACTTCCCCAAACTTTCCTGCGTCGCTCTGGTAAACATCATTCTGTTCTCAGTTTCTGATATCATTATTTTTTACAGTCCATATACAAATGAAAGTAGCAGGTATATGGCATATCACGTAATGCCCATTACTTTTACCCATGTTGCAAATTGCTGGTGTTTCTTCCTCCTTTTAAAGCTAAATAGGATTTTCTTGTCCATATGTGCCCTATTTTATCTTTTCACCCTCTGCCTGTCCCTAAGTTGGTTCCATTTACTGGCTATTGTGAATCATACTGCAATAATGAAAGTGCAGATATGTTACAGTGTATGGATTTCCTTTCTTTTAGATGTATACGAGTAGGATCGCTAGATTATATACTTCTGTTTTTAATATGTTGAGGTATTCCCATACTGTTGCACGTAATAACATTACTAACTCAGCTTCCACCATTAAGCACATGTTGGTTAACATTTCTCTACACTCTTCTCAGCAAGTGCTTTCTGTTGTCTTTCTGACAATGCATTCTAACACAGATGTATATCTCTGATGATTAGTAACCTAGAGCATTTTTTCATATAGCTTTTGGTTGCTTGTATGT
Organism: Mesocricetus auratus; assembly: GCF_017639785.1. Classification (NCBI taxonomy): domain Eukaryota; kingdom Metazoa; phylum Chordata; class Mammalia; order Rodentia; family Cricetidae; genus Mesocricetus; species Mesocricetus auratus. The sequence continues at coordinate 67,989,779 of NW_024429195.1, forward strand.
CTTTTCCACCCATTTTTTATTGGATTTTTTGCTATTTTCAAAATATCCTCTTAAAAACTAATTTTTAATTTGACTAAGAGAACCTTGGTAGTAAATTTTGCTAAAAATTGCATTCCTCACAGAACAAGTAAAGTATTGCTAATTATGTTTTTCATATCCAATACTATAAAAGGTATAGTGTTTAATTTCAAATGATGACTCATAAAGTCTGAAACTAGTCTCACAAAGTTCTAGAATTCAAAAACCTTCCTTCTTATCTTGCTTATGTACACACTGGTGGCTATTATTACTGCCCTGTGTTGCCTTTATGTTCATTATTCATGATAGTATTATCTAAAATATTCTACAAACTAATTTACTCATGTTAGAAAACCTTTTATTATTTGTCATCTATGTATTTTTTAAATTTAACATGCTGTCTGCTTTTTCATTCTAGGCACTTTGTTTAATGACATTGCCATTTATTCCTGCATCAAATCTTTTCTTCCCTGTTGGATTCGTTGTTGCTGAGCGAGTGCTGTATGTTCCTAGCATGGGCTTCTGTATTTTAGTAGCTCATGGATGGCAAAAAATTTCAAATAAAAGGTGAATTAAATGCTAGTTTGTCCGATGATTATCAAATTTAATGTGTTAGCATTTTAGTGTTCAGTTTTATAAGTTATACTTTCTGTCTTTTCATCTTTTTTTAATAATTTATTTATTTTGATTTCATGTGCATTCATGTATGTCTGTAAAAGTATCAGATCACCTGAAACTGGAGTTACAGACAGTTGTGAGCTGCCATGTGGGTGCTGGGAATTGAACCCTGGTCCTCTGGAAGAGCAGCCAATGCTCTTAACCACTGAGCCATCTCTCCAGCCCCCTGTCTTTTCATCTTGATAGCTATAAATCAAGTTAGAAAAGCTCTTCATCACCTACTCATTCTGTGTTCCCGATATAATTTATATTACAGCCCAAGACCACAAACTGAGTCAGACCCAAATGAAAACAATGACACTATTATTGAAACTTAAGCAAAAATGACCATTTCCACTTTGATATGCAGTGACTAAGATATGGTCATCCTGTTAGAGTCATATTGAGTTTGTAGTATATATAAAATGTCTTTAGCAAGCATTTGTAACTTCTTATAACCATCTTTATTATGAAATAATGTGGGTTTCCATGTTGCTTTAACAGTTAAGGAACACTATGCTTGGAAACTGACTTAATCATAGGAATTATGTACATTTACTATATCAATAAAATTGTCAAATCAAGCAAATTTCCAATATTAAATAATATTAAGATGATACTATTTTGATTTACACTGACTCTCTACATCACTATTAACATCTCTTACATATTGTCCAGGACTTTTATTTAAAAGTTATTTCCACAATTTTTATAAACTTACTCACCTAATTATCTCATAAATTGTATCTCAGAATTTTCTTGCTGTATCTACTTTTTGTGTATTTCCATTTTTTTTCTGCATCTAGCCTCCTTGACAGACATGTACTCAGTAGCCTTTATCTTAAGTTTATGTTTTCATCCACATCTACCAAATCTTTCTTGTAATTTCTACTAGTGTATCCAGTTATCATCACCCCTAATTTTAGGGCCTACAATGTGCCAAGGATTATCTTTGGTAGACATTTAGGATTATTTTCTCATTTAATTTTAACATACCTGCCCTCCTTTGCAAGTATGAAAATAGAAGCTCATACAAGTTACCTGACTTGCCTGAGGTCACACAGCAATGTTGATTACAGTTTACATTGTAATTCTTTCACTGATGGGATCTGATCCATATTGTCTTGTCCTTCATAAGGGGATCTGTCGAAATGCAAGATATTGAAGCATGTTAGAGACCCAAAGCGCAGACAGCCTCAGAATATGAACTAAGTGAGGTCATAGAGGTTGGAGTGACCATCCTGTGTAAATGAAGAATTAGGTGTCAACAGGTAGCCTAAAGTTTGGAATTTGCATCTGTTTTATAGGTTTTCCGCTTTTTGGTTTTGGTTTTATTTTTTAACAAAACAGTTCTGAACTTAAAGTATGAATAAAAATATTCAGAAAATAGAAGAGCAATATATTAGAAAAAAATTGCATTTGTACCAAATGTGTGTAGACTTTATTTACATTCGTTGTTCCTTGTAAAGTATTAACTATTGCATAGACATTAATTATTGCTTAAAGTATATGGGAAAGTTGTGTAGGCTCTATACAAATGTTTACTACCTTAGATGAAGACTTAAGTAAGCATCCTCAGACTTTGATGTCCTATGGGAATTTTGTAATAGATCTGCAAAACTCAAAGAATGAATAAAATATAAGTGAAGTCTCAATTGGAGAGCCATGTTCATAATATTTAATTTGGGGGTGTCGTGCTCTCTAAATGTGGAAATCAGTAGAACGAATTAAAAATGATAATTTGGAAATATCTAATACTATTTGTTACCTCTTCTAAGATACAAAATGCTTTTGGTGATGAAGACGGTGTTTTTTCTTCTTATGTTTTTAAACAGTGTATTGAAAAAACTCTCTTGGATTTGTCTGTCCATGGTGATATTAACCCATGCCTTGAAAACACTCCATAGGAATTGGGACTGGGAGTCTGAGTATACATTGTTTATGTCAGCATTAAAGGTAAAGTATTATATTCAGAAGACAGGAAAGTGTGTCTTTGGGAAACCATTTTTACTATACTTCTAGGTAGACTTTTAATTCCATTTTAACCAAGAAGCAATAAATTGTTTTTATGTAGTATACACCATAACCAACTCCCTAGGTACTGGTTAATTATATGTCTAAAGAATATATAAATAGTTCTATGAATGGTGTACTAAATTCACGTGAAAGTCATATGGTAATTTTTTTCTTATCCATATCTTAGTTCTTTGGGTGCAACAACTAATGTCTTAATAACAAGATAGTATAGGATATGATATCTCACAGTTAATTGGTATATAAAATAGTGAGTTCTATAATCAATGCATTATTAATTCAGTGAGATGAAATACATAACAAAAGTGTCAGCCTACTATGTGAAGGACTATCACTGGTAGACAGAATTTTATTTAAAAATTGAATTTTCCCCCCAAGCTCTCCTCTCTTAACCTTTCCAAATCTCTAAGCTCATAATTCCGTTTGACTCTTTAAAAAAAAAAATGTGTGTGTGTGTATGTGCACAGATGTTTGTGGTGGGGTGGGAGCATGTGAGCTCAGGTGCTCACTGAGGACAGAGGTGTTGACTCCTCGAAAGCTTGATAGTTGCCTGATCTCAGTGATAGGAACCAAACTCAAGTCCTCTGTGAGTGTCATCCATGCTTTAAACTGCTCAGCCATTCCTCCAGCCCCTGCTTGTGACACCTTCTTTATTCTCAATTACTTAGCTTTATTGAATGACTTGCTTCATTGTAGTAGCCTGTGAGATATCTTTATATAAACTCACTTAAGATTGGATGCTGATGCTTGTACCATGCAATTTTACTTTCCTCCTTGCTGTGTAGATAATTGAAGCATCGTTACCATGCTCATGATCCATAATTTTTGTATATTGAAGGTGTCCCATGATTATTAGAAATCTTGCTTGCCTTTATTCTCAGAAAACTGAATAATGCCTGTAATTCCAGTCCTCCTTTGTTTATGTATCATGCTGTACCCATCTGTGAACTCTAAACACACACATGGATTTCACAACTTTAATCGCAGCATTTCTATTTCTATAACAACCTGTGTAAATAGCTTTAAATATGTCTAATCTAAAGTACATTCTTGTATTCTACTACCTTCTCTCCTAAACAAAATACAAATACTACTGCAGGAGTTTTCAAATAGGATTATGCTCTAACCAAATAAATGAAGTCAAACTGCCGTAGTTTTACAATATGTTAGAGGAAATGGTGACTGCATAAATTTCTGACTCATTTCTAGGAGTATTTCGATAAAACATTCCTTTCCCAATAGTTAACCAACCAAATGTCTATGAACCAACTGGAAGATTTTTTTTTTTTTTTTGGATTTTTGATGTTTTCTGAGTATAGCTCATTCTGTTTTCACTTGTGTTTAAGGTGAATAAAAACAATGCCAAATTATGGAATAATGTGGGTCATGCTCTGGAAAATGAGAAGAACTTTGAGAGAGCTTTGAAATACTTCTTGCAGGCTACCTATGTTCAGCCAGGTAACCATTGTTCATTAATAAATTAATGAATAGCTTATTTTCCAACTAAAATTGTAGTTGTTAGATGGTACTAATGTGTACACTAGGTGAAGTGAGGGGCACATAGCTGATTAAGCTAAGTTCAAGGGAGTAGAGGAAGAATTATTGAAGGCACTAAAAGCTGTGGTCCTAAGCGAAAAGAAGATGACAGATGACAGAGCTTCATTTACGCGGGAGAAACAAGGCAGAGGTCGATTGTATCCAGTGTAGTTGAGAAAAGTAATAATACATCTGTGGGAAGATAGACAGGATCTGGTATACATACTCCCTTACTTGTAAGGCCTAGAATAAATTGAGGTAACAAAGAAGGCACAGTGTGGACAGTGGCTAGGAGGTGAGTAAATAATATGGAGTAAGCTGAGGTTGCCTTCTGTTTGCTTCTGTTGCCTCAGTGAGAACATAAGATCACAGTAGACATCAAAGGAGAGGACTGTTGAGATGTCTGAACAGGAGAGAGTGCAGAGTGGTCATGAAGACAGCCTCAGTGTGCACGTCAGTCAGTCTCCTAGAGCTCTTGTTCTCATGACACTCTGGTGCAGGGTTAGATGCAGCCTAAAGGTGGACATGTCTTATAAGCTCTCATTTATCAGAATGAAGCAGAGCTAGGCAGCTGGAAAAACATTGCAGTTGCCCAACAACATTAGTACTCTGCTTGAGATTAGTAATAACTGAAAATTAAACCAGCTCTTACTTTCCAGCTAAGGTGATGATCTTATGGGCATGAAGTACTCTGTTAATAAGGATTAGAATTTTTTTCTTTTGCTAAAAAAGAAAAGGCTAAGGATTCGATGTTTATCATCTAAATTGATTCTAAAGGGGTGGGAAAAAAGTGACATGATCAGATATATCTGAAGAAATGTTGCTATCTGAGTAGCATACAGCTGGAACAGCAGTATTTTTCAAAAGAGTGCTACTGACATTTCAAGTATGCAGAATTCTTTTACCAAAAGTTTTATCCAACTTCCAATACCACCAGATATCATCATTCCATTCTAATCAGAGACAAGCGGGATGATCCCCATATACTAACTATCCCATGAATGGAGCAGTGCCTCATTTTTCCCTGCTTTGTAAAATTATGTCCTTTAGACTAAGTGTTATGATAGGAGAGAGGTGAAATTTATTGGAAGAAAGCACACCAAGACCACAATGTTAGAACGTATCAGGTGTATGCCAGGTATGGTGGGGCACTACTTTAATGCCAGCACTTAGGAGGCAAAGGCAAATTGGATCTCTTGAGTTCAATGCCAGCCTGGTCTACATGGTAAGTTACAGGATGGCCAGAGCTTCGTAGAGAGACTCTTTTCAAACACACACACACACACACACGCACGCACGCACGCACGCACAGAGAGAGAGAGAGAGGTTAAAGAATTTTTTAAATTTAATTTTAAATAGCTTGCTTCACATGTCAATCCCAGTTCCCTCTCCCTCCCCTCCTCCCACACCTCTACCCCCAGCCTCCCACCCTATCCCCACTTCCTTCCATATAGGGTATATCCAGAGTCTGTCATTTTGCTCAGGGAAGGGTCTAGGCACTCCCCTAAGAATCCAGCCTGAGAGAGCATCCCTCTTTGTGTTATGGACACACGAAGTCCGTTTGCATGCCAGGGATAAACACTGATCCACTGCCCAGGGCCCCATAGGTTTCCCAGGCCTCCTCACTGACTCTCACACTCAGGGGGTCTGGATCAGGCCCATTCTGGCCTCCCAGCTGTCGGTCTGGGGTCCAAGAGCTTTTTGACAGTTGTCATATTGGATAGAGCCCAAGAGTTCCAGTGTCTACGAGTCAAATATTGGTAGCTGTAAAAATAAATGTGGATAAGCAGTTTAATAATCATCAGAATTGAGAGGTATTTTTAAAAGAACTCACAATTGTCTGGAATTAAAAACTGGGATTAATGGTAATACCTAGTCTTCTCCAGTACCAGTGTTGGAAAGGATAAGAAAAAGTCATAGTCACCACAGTAAGAGGTACAAAGTAGCTGTGTCATTAAGAAAAAGTTAAATTTCAGTTAGAAAATGGTGAAAAAGTTATAGAAATGTAATTTGCTAATTCATCTTCCTTAACTTGTAATGTAGGCTAGTTTTTCTTAGAATGGGATGTGTACTCTTTATCTCCTCTTTACTGTGTGTATCTTCTTGAGCATAGAATGTATTCCCTTTCTCTTCCCTTCTGTACTACAATAGCATACTTCTGTTATATACACTATTTGTCTTTTATAACCAGCTTCATATGGCCTCTTTTCCAAACATCTTCCCTTCTAGCTAAGCAAAAGCATTTATTTGTAAACCCCTTAAGTTTCTTTTCATATCTTTCCTGCAAGATACGCACATATACTTATTTCTTGTGCTATATTTGCTAATTTAGTTGTTACTTAGTTTGAAATACTGTTTATTGAAAATGTGGAGCTACCTCGTAGTAACATTAACATCTGATTCATGTTTTACACTGGCATCTTACTTGTCCTGTACACAAGCAAAATTCACTAAGTGTAGTAATTCTAATTTATTTCTTTTTAAATCATTTAATTCATTCTAGAATTTTTAACTTTTTGAAACTTGTATTGCATTGTGTGTATGTGAGCATGTGCTTGTGGTGGTCACAAGACAATTAGGAGAGTCAGTTCTTTCCCTCAGTCTTGTCCAAGGAAAGGAATTCAGATTGTCAGGCTTGGTGCCTTTACAAATGAGCGATCATGCTGGGATTTGGTGGCACATGCCTTTAATCCCAGCACTCTGGAGGAGGAGGGGGCTGGATCTCTGTGAATTCAAGGCCAGCCTGGTCTACAAAGTGAGTTCCAGCACAGCCAGAGCTGTTACATGGAGAAACCGTGCCTCAAAGAAAAAAAAAAATAGAAATAACCCCCCTTGCCAGCTCACATTATCACTTTTATTTCAAACAGTTAAGATTTAAGCCTCCTCACTTCTGTCTTCCTCACTTCTGTGTTGGGTAGTGATTTCTGTGTCTGCATTTTTATAACAACTTAATCAAATACATGTGTGAAATGTACTTTGGAGTGATGAGTTTTCATATGTGAATGGTGTAGTGTATCACACAATGTTGCAGGTGTGAGCACGCAGCCTTAAGTCACTCCCCTTCAGCTTTCACTCCTTTCTATTTTAAGCATACAGCATATATATAGCTCATGTATGCCTTCTCCATCAACATGTTCAAAAATGGGTTTTAATAAACCATAGTCTAGGAAGATAGATGATCAACATCATTATAGTTTCTTTTGGATAAGTGTGTAGACTTGGAAACTCTGAATACAACATTTATGATGTGCTTTTTGATGTCTTGCTATGTTGCTTTGTTCAGAGTCACTTGACAGATATAATAGCATGTTATTTTATGAAATTACTAGATATTGCTGAAAGTAACAGAATCACCAAGGTAAGGCAGGAGGCAACTGTTTGGTGCTTAAAAGCTTGGACTCTGAAACCACTTGTGATGCCCATGGCCTATAATATTAGCACTTGAGAGGCTGGGGCAAAAATCTCAAGAATTTGAGGCTGTGAGGTCAAGAGAGGCCTCAGCAGATTAAGGCACTTGTGTGTTAAATATTTTTTTTCTTAGAAATGAAGATAAACTGAGCTACCTTTAAAAAAATGCTTAGAACCTAGTATCAGAATCAGGTAGGCCTTATATTAAAATGAGTTCAACACAAATTTTCTATATATTACATTTTAAAAAGTAACCAAGTCTCTTTCTGTATAGATTAAATACTTATTATAAAAACCTTAGGCCCGTGTCTCACCCATAGTAGTAGTGTTGGTAAATGTAAGCTACATTAACACATAATTTTCAATGAAACTAGGAAATGAGATAATTTACAGGTGTGGAATACAGTGACTATTCCTAATTCCATTATTGTATTAAATCCTTGAGATGATAACGTAAAAGAAGACAAAGTTTTAGGTGACTTGATCAGTTGCTTTGAGCCTTTGGGTTGACAGTACTCATGATGGTATATATACAGCAGAAGAGGTTGCTCACCTGAGGACAACCAGAAAGCAAAGAGAGGAACAGGAAAGGGCTTGAGTTCAAATATTCCCTTCATGGCATACCTGCACTAACCTAACTTCTTCAACTAGTTACCTCTTAAATGTCCCACCACTTCACAAGAGCATAAGGCCTGTATGCATGACTGACAGTTCAGAACCAGTTTACAATGGGGAGGAAGACTAAAAGGAGAATAATAGTAGATGGCGCCAAGAGTTTCTTCATCACCTGTATATTGGAAATCTAACCATGTGTCAGGTGCTGTCTTACCTTTTGGAAACCAGCAGTGAGTAGAGCAATTTTACTGTTGCCTTGAGACTCCCATCAGAAATGCAGTTTAGAATTTGTTCTATTCTTTCTGATATTTGATCATTTTAATTGGTCACATAAGCTGGCAACAGACAAGTAACAGGAAAAAAATGCAGGTTTTATTATGTACCTAAGGATGGGAGTCATAATACAATATGAGCTTCAATAATTACTGAACCTTATATAGGTATAACTACAGAATAGGGGGGTTGGGCCTTGTGGAAGAGGGGAGCCATGTGTAATGTGCAGGACTATCTACTAATGAAGTTTCCTGAGTAACAACCATTTGAGATTTTTTTTTTTGTCTGTCAGATATCAGGCTCCTAGTGTCTTCCTATTTGGAATAAGTATCCCTAAGCAAGTAGAAGGATATCAGAAAACTCTTTTCTCTGCTTGCTCTTTACTTCACTAAAACAAATAGTAATAAATTGATTTACTAGGGTCCTTAGTTGCTTTGATTAGCCAACTCAAAATATACCAAAAAATATATTTGTTATAAGGTATAGAAGATACGTAAAAAAAAATATACACAAAAAATATGTGTGCATGTGTATTCATGTGTTTTAAATACTTGAAATGAATAGTTAAAATATAAAAATAAAAAGCATAGAAATTAGAATTAATAGGAGACAATGGCTCTTGAAGAATTAAAATTCCTTATAAGTATAAATCATTGAAGGTAATTTTGAAGAGCACTGGCTGTACAAAGAATAGTTACATAAAAAAAAGAAACCTACTTTTTAGAAATCTAAACATTTAATGTATTTGTACCCATAAGACCATTACCACCAAGATAATGAAAATATCCATCAGTCTCCCAAATCCTGTCTATCCTTTTATAATCATTTCCACCAAGTAGAAAATTGCTTTCAATTACTATATGTTTCTTTACTTTTTCTAAAACTGTATATCGACAAAATCATCCTCTAGGGACTCATTTTTTCCCTTTATTTCTGATGTGTATAATTATTTTGATACTCATCAACGTTGTCATGAATTTTAAAAAATACTTTTGTTTGGCTGAGTAGCACTTCATGTGGATATGCCACTTTGTCCATCCATTCATAAATTCACGGACTGATGGATTATTTGTACTTCAGGGCTATTAGAAGTAAAATTGTTAGGAACATCCAGTTCTCAAAACTTACTCCTCTGCCAGTTTTTATGCAGTGCACTCAGTTGAAACATATTGAACATCACATAGCAAGATCTTAGGACTGTTGCTCTCCTCCTAGGGGAATGCCCAAGATATATATGCTTGGCCCCTATGTGTCCTGGGAGTTGCACTCAGAGAACTACTGTTCCTCAATTGCAAAATCATCGGTGTTGCAGGCAAGTAGTAATCGTAATTGGAACCCTGTCATGTCTGTTAGATATTGATGTTTTGTAAAAAACTGTCTGATTTAATTAAGATCTCCCTTCCATTCATCTTTATTCAAAATCTTTGAAATAATTATTAGACATATCTTTTTTAAACTATTGTGTAATTAGTCATCATTTTTTAAAGATGCATATTATTTACCCCCTAGGTAAATGTACTATTCATTTTGTTTTCCATATCAGGAAATGAGGTAGAAATTCTTGACATTCTGGTAGTAACATAACTTTAAATTTCTTTCAAGTAACATAGAATATATCATCATTTAAAAAGAATGACCACAACATCCTATGTTAACCTACCAACCTGACATTCTACTCTGATCACATTCACAAAGTTTTCTCTTCATTACCAGTTTTTCCTTTACTTGGCTTTAATTCTTCCATGGTGCATATTTGTTAGTTAAACACATGTCCTAATTATAGGAATTACCATAATCATTTCACTTAGAGTTGAGCTACATTTTTTAGTGAATTTCAAAATTGTGAGATTAAGGAAATAGAAACATATAGTATGATGTAGTAAAATGTGGTGAAGATATCTCTCTTCATTAGCTTTCAGATATGCACTCAAGAGGTTTCCATGTTTCATGCACTTTGTGTCCTTAAGTGCGCTAGGTTGTTTTGTAGTGTTCCATCAGTCGTGTCAGTTGTAAGTTATAACGAGTTGTTGTAGAACTTCAGAGAAAGAGCAGAGCCAGTCTGTTCTCACATTCTCTTGCTTGTTTCTGAGAGCCTGCCTTCTCAAGTTACAATGAAAACTGCCTACTTTATTTGTCATTAAATATGTTGCTTTGTTTTAGATGATATTGGTGCCCACATGAATGTAGGAAGAACTTACAAAAATTTAAACAGAACTAGAGAAGCAGAAGAATCTTATATGTTGGCTAAATCACTGATGCCTCAAGTAAGTTGCCTTATTTACTCTGATGTCCATACAAGTAAGAATTACTCAAGTAGAAAAAATTTTACTTAATTCATGATAGTAAACTATAATATATCCCCAGCCATCGGTTCCTCACTAGGCGTAATTTCTTTCTCAATTGATTTTTTAAATGCCTTATATAGTTCACATGCAAATGCTGAGTCTTAGAACATTAGATATCTGATGCTGATTATAAATTGCTGTAAATGACACAATGAGGAGAATTTTATTTATGTACTTTAAACAGTAAGTTCAGAATTATTCTTATCAGAGAAATTAAAACAAGTAGAACAGCAGCTACACCTGCCTCTACTTGTGTTAATCAGTTGCTGCAGTGATACGGGTATGAGGTCATTGGATATATAGCACAAAAGATCCATATTTATATTACGTATAATACTTTAATTTCAGTATTCAGAGCATTTTATTTTTTAACTTTACAAAACAAGTTAGGTTTTAACATGACTCTGAAATAAAACTAGCTGCCCAACTGTTTCAGCCAAGAAATGACTTTCTTGACAGCATTAGAACTAACAGAGTTGGGCTGAAATGGGTTTTTATATTATGTTGGAAACTATGAGACCTTGACCTGTAAAAGTTTTTGGTCTATCTGACTTAATACAAAGAGAAGTGTAAACAGAAAACCAGAAAAATTCAGAGCTGGCCTGAATGAAAACAATATAAGTCTTTCAGTGTCAAAAAAATATATCTAGTCTTCAGGGGGTTCTAACTACTTGCTTTTCCCTTGGTTTTTGTGGGGGGGGGCAGATGAGGGTGTTTTGAATGAACTCTATGTAGACAATCTGGCCTCAAACTCACAGAACTCCCTGTGCCTCTCTAGTGCTGGGATTAGAGGCATGTGCAACCAGGTCCTGCTTACTTTTCATATTTTTATGATTTATTTTGCTATATTAGTAAAACCTTAAGTTCTATATTACTTGAAATGAGCCACTAGGAAAACTTGTTATTTTTATTTGCTACAGTACTATTAAACATGCAAACACATTTTTCTCCTAAACAGATTATTCCTGGTAAAAAATATGCAACCAGAATTGCCCCTAATCATCTAAATGTCTATATCAATCTTGCCAACCTCATCCGAGCAAATGAGTCCCGCTTGGAGGAAGCAGATCAACTGTACCGACAGGCGATAAGCATGAGGCCAGACTTCAAGCAGGCTTACATTAGCAGGTATCATAGTTTACTTTAGAATTACCACTGTAAAATTGAAGCTGTATCTGTCTGTATGTTTCAACAAAATTACCAATCAGATAAGTAATTTGAAATTGGCAAGGGAATCTTAATAGCTAAAAGAGCTTTAGAAGCAGCTCCATGTTAGATCCATTTTTGTCTTGTAAACAGTATTAGTCAATCTCTCTGTCACTGTCACCTTTGCCACAAAGCATTTTTATTAGCTCACAGTAAAGGAAAAAATAAGCCTGACATCATGCTAATATTTTTGTATATTCTTATATAAATGTTATCATTTTTATACTTAAGAGACATTGCATGTTAAGCTTTGTTTTATATACTAAACATGAAGCATTGTTTCTCCCAAGAAAGTATATTCTGAATTTAACTTTTTGAGGTCTAAAGATAAAAATCTGTTCCTAAGTTGGATACTGTTTTTTTTTTCATATCCAGTCCTCAGTGTGTCATATTATTCCATAAAGACCCTCAGTAACCTCTGCATTAAAATAATAACCTTTGTCTCATGCCTAGAAGTTGCTATGTTTATCTTAGTAAAAAACAGCATCACATATTTTAAGCAAAAAAAAAAAAAGTTCTCAAACTCAATGGAAGCATACTGGAAAGACTGCTAGGTTTTTGAGCTTGTCAGTTCCAGTATGTTCCTGAAAACCGCCTGCAGATGGCACAAGTGCTCTCTACCAACCATTTGGAAATGCCCTTTTAAAATAGTCATTATCTATACTGCTTTGAAGGAGACTAAGTTAATACACGAAGAGAGATTTCACATTTCTGAAATCTCTGCTAATTTGTATGATTAGACTTAGGTTCAAAGACCCAAAATTCCCAGTAATGACCATATTTTCTCAAGTGTTTCAAATGTCATCATCTGATTCACTGATCTGCCACTGTAATTAGCTACTATGTCGTCATGCAGTCAGTTGCCTCTTTTTAAGATTCATCTATGAACACATTTTCTGTCACCCTTATCTTGATTACTTCTCTACAATTATCATTCCAAAGTCAGATATGCAGTGTTATATAATATTTGAAAATATATAAGCTAGAGTTCAGATTTAAGGGTATTTCCAAAAAGTGATTTTTGAAAGAGACTTTTTAAAAATGTAAGGTAAAAGAAGAAAATAAAGCCATTATGTAGGAAGGCCTAAATCTAGTCCAAAGTGGTATTTGTGAAATGGCATATTAAGACTGTAAGGTAAACCTTGTCTGTTTACTTCCTTCCGACAGGGGAGAGTTGCTTTTAAAAATGAATAAACCTCTCAAGGCAAAGGAAGCATATCTTAAAGCCCTAGAACTGGACAGAAACAACGCAGACCTGTGGTACAACTTGGCAATTGTTTATATTGAACTTAAAGAACCAAATGAAGCTCTGAAGAACTTCAATCGGGCTTTGGAACTAAATCCCAAACATAAGCTAGCATTATTCAATTCTGCTATTTTAATGCAGGAGTCAGGTAAGTTTCCTAAAAATATGTCTATATTTAATCAGTTAGAATTTTTCAAAACCCATAACAAACATCTTTTAGAAAGGCTGCTTATAACAAAATTGTGTACATAAGACAATAATAAGAATATCAAAATATTTGACATAAAGTCTTTGCAAGTACCACAAACAGGTATGTGTGACAGTATTACGTGCTCATTTTTCTAGAGTGTTTTAAAACTCTTTAGATACTCTAGCAACCAGTACCTAACTAGTATACGGTATCATGTTATTCATATAAACATAATAAAACTTCATGTATAGTAAGTATAAAGTCCAAATAGTGCAACAGTTGTGGGGGGTGGGGTTGTAATCATGTTTGAGGATCCCGGGACATTATAATATTTTTTTATTTCATGTTAGTTAACTTTCACTTACAAGAAAATTCTTTGTGTACCTTTATCTTAGTTAATGTTTAAATTGCTGTGAAGAGACGCTGTGACCACAAGAACTTCTTAAAGGAAAGCCTTTAATTTGAGTACCTCACAGTTTCAGAGGTTTAGTCCATTCTCATCATGGCAGCACGCAGGCAAACATGGTGCTGGAGAAGGAGCTGAGGGTCTGGATCTTGATCCACAGACAACAGGAAATGAACTGTGACAACTGGGCATAGCTTGAACATAGGAGACCTCAAAGCCCACCCCAGCTTCCCCCAACAAGACCACACCTACCCCAACAAGGCCACACTTCCTAATAGTGCCACTTCCTTTGGGGGCCATTTTTCAAACCACAATCTTTATATATATTTAGTTTGTTTTTTGAATAGTATTGTAATTTCTTCTATTTCCTATAGTTTAATAAACTAAGATCCATCACAATAAATCTGTATCTTTGAACTATGTTTTATCTAGAAATATTTTCCTTCAGAAGACAGCATAATTTTCTAATTTTTATGTTGAAAGTGTTTCTTTTACATATTCTACTTATGCATTGAAAACGTTTCTTTAAACTTTTGGGGAAGTGAAAGAAACATAAAATTAGAAATATTCTATAGTTTAAGTAGACCTTGCTTTCCCAAATTTTCCATTTGATAGACTAAAGAATAAAGTCAAAAGGACCTAATGTATACCCCAAATTCATATAGCTGATAAGATAGTAACTTATCTATTATCTGAGACTATTGACTTATTTTCAGATTGTCTTTATTAACAATACACTCAAAACAATATAAAAAACAAATTTGAAAACTAGTAGTTTTAGAATCTTACTAATTATGAAAATTGCTCATTATCCAACACAAGTTCTCATCTAAATGTATGAAAATAAAGAGCTTTTAAAAACTCTAATTAAAATTATTTCAGTATTTGTTTTCAAAACTTCAATTTTATATTTTTAAACTTTATAGTGTATTTTTACAATGAAACTTCCTAAATTTTTTGAGCTTACATACCAAAAGTTCTGACTGAGATATTTATAGTTTTATAATACTTTTAAGTTTTTAAATATAGTATATATGCACATGTACATGCACATCCTATAATTCTTAGGAAATTCAGTAAATTAACTAAGAGAAATTAAAGAACTTGTTTGGTGTATAGATACAAAATACTAACAGAACTGTGCTTGAATGCACATCTTTGGAAATCCCATGTCTTAAACTCTTATCTATTCTTCCTCTGTAATGTCCTATTAGTTCCAAACTAAAGAAATTTCTCCTCTTGGCTTCCAGTGTACTGATTGACAAGGAAACAAGCTAATCATTTTAGTATTTCAAGCTCATTGTCTTTCCTACAAGGAAAGATGTGTTTGCTTTCTACTTATTTATTTAGATACAGAAATAAGTTGTTTTGTTGCTGTATTTTGTAATATAACAAAACACTGAAAATGGTTCATTCATTGTTTATCTCCTTTAAAAAAAATTACTTTTAGGTGAGGTTAAACTCAGACCTGAAGCTAGAAAACGACTTCTGAGTTACATAAATGAAGAGCCACAAGATGCTAATGGCTATTTCAATTTGGGAATGCTTGCCATGGATGACAAAAAGGATTCTGAAGCTGAAGCTTGGATGAAGAAAGCCATCAAATTACAAGCTGACTTTAGAAGTGCTTTGTTTAACCTGGCTCTCCTGTATTCACAGACTGCTAAGGAGTTAAAGGCGTTGCCAATTTTAGAAGAGCTACTCAGATACTACCCTGACCATACCAAGGGTCTCATTTTAAAAGGAGATATTCTGATGAACCAGAAGAAGGATATACCTGGAGCCAAAAAGTGTTTTGAAAAGATACTGGAAATGGATCCAAGCAATGTGCAAGGAAAGCACAATCTTTGTGTGGTGTACTTTGAAGAGAGGGACTTACTAAAAGCCGAAAGATGCCTGGTGGAAACATTGGCATTAGCACCTCATGAGGAATATATTCAACGCCATTTGAGTATAGTCAGGGATAAAATTTCCTCTTCTGGTATTGTGGAGCAGCCAGTGTCTCCAGTTGATAAGACATCAGGTACAACAGAAGAAAGAGATGAAATCCCTTCTGAGGTTGTAAAAGAAATCAGAAGTGAATCCAGTCCAACACAAACCATAAAAGCAAATGATCGTAAAAACTCAAAATCCAGCAAGCAATCAACAAAAAATGCAGACGATGAGGCCCCCCATAAAACAGCAAAAGACATCAAGGAAATTGAGAAGAAAAGAGTTGCTGCTTTGAAAAGACTAGAAGAGATTGAACGTATTTTAAATGGAGAATAATACTATTCTTTATCATGTAACAGTAGTATCAAAGACTTTCAGTCTATATCATGTGTTTGTATTGGAAACTGAAAAATATCAAGAATATATATATATATATATACACTGTTTTTTCAGAAACTGTGTAAGATCTTCTATATAGGGTCAAAACAAGATTTTCATTGAAGACCTATCTGCCCCAGGATATATTGTTTTATAAGAGATGGCACAAATTTGGTGGCTGTAGGCAAAATCATAAATTCCAGGTGACAAATTTGAAACTTTTACTATACAAAGAAAGGGTATGGGATTTTTTGAGGTGGGGGAAGTGGGGAAAGCTGGCAGGTCCATCTACTAACCTGAATTGAAATACGGGATGTCAAGGCTGAACCCTTGGAGATTAATCCAGTATGCTCTGGGTTTTGTGAATTCCCATTTAGGAACTCCCTTCTCATTATTTTCTTAGTTCCAGCAATGGATTGGTGTTCATTGAAGACATTCTTTTTTCTTCAGTAATTCTTTTCTTTAACCATGGGACATTGTAACTCAAATGCATACTGTTTGTGTTCTCTAATAGATATTTAGAAGGAATAGTGGATAAAACATCTTAAAATACTCATACATCACTCCTTATGACAAATTAGCTTAGGAATGCATTTCCATAACTTCATACTTGTCCTTAAGTTCACTCTGAAATGCAGTCATTAGGCAGGTAAAGTTTTATACATATTCCTAGTGGTGCTCACTAATGCTGTATTTTCTCTTTCACACCGAGTATTCTACCATGAGCTACATAATCATCACTACTCATTGACTTTTGCTCCCTAAAGTGTTCTGCTTCTTGACTTATTGTCATACTGAAAAGTTCTAGTCACTCTAACTCTAAGCTTTAGAGTAATGATAGCAATCTCTTTCATCTTATTTTCTTTTGGCCTTAAATCAATTTTCTGTTTCTCAAGTCACACCTTAATCACTCTTAGGTATCTAAGCCACTACAGTCAGCTTGTTTAACTGACAAAACAATGTGACATTTATTTTTAAACACTAAATTCTTAATTATGTTGTGGTATATATTTTATTAAGTATTTATTTTAACTACTGATCTTTCATAAAAATTTTAAGCTTTTAGGTTAAGTTGTTAGTTCCCTTGAGTTAACTAATCTCTAATTATAGATGACTTAGAAACCATGCTTCTGTGATGTTTTCTAAGAAATCTTTTATAAATAGGTCACAAGAAACATATTCTGCATTAAAGACCCATCCCTTTTAGTTTCCCAGAGGATCTGACATAGATTTTTTTTTTAAGATAATTTAATGCCAGCACTGATGCCAGTGGGTGTTAATTCTTGACCCAGGAGATTTTGTTAAACATCAAAGCAATATCTCATTTCAGTTCTTAGAGTATAGCTTTGTGACTTCAGATATGAAGTGGAGAATACCTCATATGTTATGACTTGAAAATGAAGTTGTTATGCTCTCTATATCTCTAGAAAAAAAGGTTTTGCTTATAATCACTACAGTAAAAATCCCAAGTGGACAATTGAGTAAGTAAATTCAAAGGAAACCTTTATGACAGCAAGCATAATAGAAATTTAAGGACTATTTTAGTAAATTTATATAGATAGTTGAGTGATGAGGATAAATATTAATATTATCCAATAATTTTTATGGGAAAATCCTTTTATTAGCACTCATAATAATGTCTGTCACAAAAAAGTACTCTTACTTGAATTTTAATTTATTTAAATCAAATCTATCTTGAGTAGCAATTATTAATTAATTATTACCAATCAGTGATGCTCAACTCCATTTAATAGTAGAACCATATGGGAACTTTCCCACCCATCCATAACAATTAAATATAACTTCCAACTTCAGTTTCCTCAATTTCTTCAGGTGATTCTGATTTGTACTTAGAGTTAAGGGCTACTGGTCTAAATTAGGTCAGGAAAGTTTAAATTTGCAATGTAGTCCAATTAAGTTTTAATGACTTAAATCCCAGTAAAGAATATGTTCTAAGTAGTATTTATTCCATGAAACTTTAAATAGTAAATTTTATCAAGTTTGTTTATGGTTAAATTAATATTTCTCATGCATGAAATTTTATTTAAGCTATTCAAATGAGAAAAGGTAATAGATACCCCCCCCAGCTGCCTCAAAGAGGTCTTTTGAAGAAGTGGGAATGTGAACATTTTAAAGCCCAATTTACTATACTGTGGTTTAGCACTTTGGACATCTAAATCAAGGAAACAAGACTTATCACAGGTTTGTGTGCCGAGAAAAGGATAGTTTCAATTTCTGATGTTTTACAAATCTACTGTGCAGAAGTTCTAGCAAAGCTTTGACAATCTTCAAGGAGAAGTGACCTATCTATCACTCCTTCACTGCTTCTCGGGAAATAGAGTTCAATTCTGAATTGCTCCTATACCTGTTTTTGTTTCCCTGCTAATATTTGACATTGGGAATTTTCTAATTTTTCTAGTGAGTAGCCCCACCTACCAACCCCTCCTCTTTGAGACTGTTGCCCAAACAAGTCTTGAAAAAGGCTCAAGGGATCCTGCCCCCAACTCCCTGTATGACTGGGACTACTGGCATGTATACCCTTGCCCAGTCCCTGTGTGTGACTTTCTGAAGTCAATGACTTGGAGAATAAAATAACTAAATATATCACTTTGTTTAACAATTTTGTGTTTACTGTTATGTAAGTATTCGGTATGTGAATTACACAATTCTAATAAAACCTTATGCCTCTTCTTTACATCTGAGTTCTCAACTTCATGTTAATAGAATGTTTCAAAGATGCTTTAATGGAAACTATTAAGAATATATAGATTTGTATGTCAATTTATACTTCAAAAATCCATATATTTGTCATATTTATTTTTTTATTTGCATGATCAAATGATATTTAAAATGAACCCTCAAAATATCTGGTAACTATCAAAACTTGTCATCCATCCATACTAAGGGTTCATTTAAAAGTAGTTTAAAATTGTGTGCATTTTA
Source organism: Mesocricetus auratus (assembly GCF_017639785.1). NCBI lineage: Eukaryota > Metazoa > Chordata > Mammalia > Rodentia > Cricetidae > Mesocricetus > Mesocricetus auratus. The sequence goes on from NW_024429195.1 coordinate 68,008,966, forward strand.
CATTACAATGCTGTTTGTGTGTAGCACGTTTCTAAATATTCATTATTAAATTTTTAATTTTTAAAACTTTCAACCTGATTGCCTTTTGATGTTAAAATGAAATCAAAATTTTGTATAAAACAGGTCTGCTTACAGAAGGAAATGAATGAGCTGACATGTAATTTGTTAGCAGTAACCTTTCAAAATTATACATTATAAATTTCTGATAATGATAAATTTGAACCATTGGTGACAGAAGCCAAAATAAGAAAATAAAAACACTAAACTCAGACTTGGAATTTTATATAAAGTTTACTTCTGCATCTATCCAGGTTCAAATCCAAGTTATCACCCTTACATAGGGTAAGTTGTTTACCTGTTTCCTCAGTCTCCTTGTATGCAAATTATTTCTTCTTAAGGTTTTTTTTAAAGAGTTGATATGCTTATATTGCACAGTAAAGATTTCAAGTTCTTAGTAGATTTGTTAGAATAAATGCAAGACTTAAGCTCCATTGGGTAAATGCAACTTGTCAGCATACATATCAATGATGCCCTAACAGTAAACTAATAGATTTAACACTAATGCTTATGCAGAGATAACTTAAAGAAAATGATATTCTGGGATAAGTTAAAATGAAAACTAAGCCTAAAATTGCACTACTGTACTACATTGCTCTTTTACTGCTATAAGGGATACAGCAAAAGATAATTCGAAAAAGTCTCAAGACTGTATCTAGAACAAATTCTTTAAAACACACTTCAGCAAAAACGTATCTGTGTTTATAACGAAGTAGGTATTTCCCATCAAACAGAATTTATGTTCTATAAAAATCTGGTGCCTTTCTATTTCTGCTTTCAATAAAGTAGATCTCAAAAATGATTGTACTTTATCTTTTCTTAAAGACTTCAGCGTTCAGAATTCAGTAACTTTTACCGTTATCTTTTCCATGCCTTTGGTTTGGGTTATCAAAAAAGTGACTCAGCAAAACTTTGACTGTGAATGATGTGGTAGATTCTTCTAACAATCTCAAAAGTCAAAAGAGCTGATTACCTTGTACATTACAGACAGCAGAGAACTATTTCAGTGATCAGGAGTTTCTTTTGCTATTCTCTAACAAATAGAAATACCTAGGAAAGCTTTCTGGCTACAACAAAGCCACTTGTGTACATGGTGCAGATACTGATGCATTGTCAGAAGTCAGATGGCTGACCTTGGGAGAGAAGCAAAGTTTCAAGTCTCTAGTCCATGAATCCAGTTGTCTACTAACAGCACTTATACAGGTAATCACGTACACACCCTCTTCTAAACCAGTGGCCAATGGGTAAACTTAAGAACGCTAAGTACAAGAATAAGAAATCTAGTATTAATGAGAAGCAGAAAAGGAGGGTGCCAGCCACTTTTTTGCCACTAGGAAAAATGCCTGAGGAATAAAAGAGAATGGATTGATCTAAGCTTAGGATTTCCAGGTTTCAGTCCACCATGGCAAAGCTCAGGCTCATAACTACGCAAATCCGTGGTGGCTGGGAAGCAGTGGGAGAGAAGGCTTAGACTTTATGGACTCTTTCTCCCATTTTGTCAGTCTAGCATAGTGTCGCCCACATTCAAGGGATCTTATAACTGTCTGCTTAAAATATCCTCTCTGGAAATCTGCTTTCCTAATCTAACTTCTCCATCAAGTAGGTAAGGTTAGCCATCACAGGGGATTAGTGAAAATCCAAAGGGGTAGGAAAGCTCTCTGATGACTTACTCAAGACATTGACAAAGTTTAAGATGTTAATTAATCTGCTGAAATGAACATTAGGAATCTCATATTAAAAACAAGTATTGCAAAAGAAAGTATCATTTTAGTCTATCAGAAAAAATGAATAATGAAGAGAAGGGCAAACAAAAAGAATATTGCAAAGTTGTTAGGTAATGGCTAAAATAGCAAGGTTACAAAATATATAGACTAAACCTAATTACTAGAGGTTTAATTTTTCATTCTAACAATATTTGCTCTTCAAATGTTAAAAAATAAAGAGCTCCATCAGTCTGCCTCTAAAATACATTGGAGGAAATAAGAGGTAAAGCATCACCATAACCAGGAAATGTGAACAAAAAGCAAGCTACTGTAACAATTTTCATGACAATAAATTTCAAGGCCACAGTGAATGAGGGAAAAGGAAACTGCATATTGGTTGAGTAACAAGAAGATAGCCATGAAGAATGTATGAGTGCCAACCTATAATATAACTTAAAGGAAACTGCTAAATTCTAAGCTGGTAAGTTCTTTGAACATCCATAACATGTCATTAGAAATCAATATCCAAAATGTGGATTATGTACAGAGGCAGAGTATTCACTATTACAGATGAAAGGGGGTACATGAAGGACTTAAGAATATTCTTGGACCCCAGACCGACAGCTGCGAGGCCAGCATGGGACTGATCTGGAACCCCCAAATGTGAGTGCCAGCAAGAAGGCCTGGGCAACCTATGGGGCCCTGAGCAGTGGATCAGTGTCTATCCCTGGAATACAAACAGTCATCGTGTGCCCATAGCACAAAGAGGGATGCTCTCTCAGCCTGGACTCTTAGGGGAGTGCCTGGACCCTACCCTGAGTGAAATGACAGACTCTAGATACCCCCTGTGTGGAAGGAATTGGCAATAGGGTGGGAAGCTGGGGGGGGAAGGGGAGTGCGGGAGGAGGGGAGGGAGAGGGAACTGGGATTGACATGTAAAACAAGCTATTTAAAATTAAAATAAAAAATGATAAAAAAGAATATATATATTGAAAACCTGTGAATGTAGCAAGAATCATAAAGATTAGAATGCAGATTTGAGGGGGAGGCCTTCCTAGAAGAAGTAATTTGGGATACATTTTTTTCTTTTGGAGTATTTTTGAGTTCTGTATAGAGTACATATTTGACTCATTCTGTGCAGAGGGAACTTGCTGCTAGTGACAAAGTCATCAGCTTTGTGTGTTATTGATTAAATTAGATTCTTCCCATTAGGTGTAATCTGAGTTCTGCACTACCCCGGATTATTGAGACTGCCTGGAAAAGTAGAGTAAAAATCACATGTTTTTGTGTTGCTTTGGTGGCAAAGCCCTAAAGAGAGGGAGAGCCCTGCCATCAAAAATACCTAAACCTAGTGTAATCTCTTCCACATATTTTTACCTGATTTCTGAGCTAGATATCCAAAGATATGGGGGAGGGTAACCAATAGAATAAAAAAACCGACACAATTCTTTCCTGCTGGAGTTAGGAAAAGGATCAAGAGAAAAATCTAAAATTTGGATTCTATGAAAATGAATCAAATGTACCTTCTAGGACTGAAAAGCAAAAAAGAAACTTTTAATTTTAGACTGGATAGAGCAGAAGATAAAATTAGTAAACAGAGACATACTAACTACTTGCATAAACTGTACCAGCTGGCATCATGGACTGGGGAAAAAATGCAGAGATGGGGACAGAATATAGAGAGACAAATGAACTTGAATTCATTTAATTGGAGTTCCAGGAGAGAATAGTCAAAAACAATATTTGAAGACGTAATTGCCAACTATTTTCCAACTATTTTCCAAAACTTTCATCAATCTATTAATGCAAATGTTTAGCATATCTTGGACCATGTGTTTTCAACCAAATAAATTGAAAATCATCTTAAAAGCAACCAAAGGTATGAGTTATAAACCAAGAAGAGCAGTAAAGTTGATAACCTAATGTTTCTCAATTATTTTACACTTCCTCCTCCCGCCTTCCCTCTATTCCCCTCCATATTCTCTGAGAAAGGAGTAGGCCTCCCATGGCATCAGTAAAGCATGGCATATCAAGCTGCCATAAGAACAAGTACCTTCCCCTGTATTCAGGCTGGGCAAGGCAGTCCAGCAAGAGGAACGGGTTCCCAAGAGCCAGCCAAAGCACCAGGGACAACCCTGTGCCTGTTGCCAGGAGTTCCACAAATAGACCAGCTACACAACTGTTACATATATACAGAGGGCCTAGATTGGTTCAGTATTAAAGAAAAGCTAGGGCAGCCAGAATTCAATGGAAGAACTAAGCTCTAATGAAGAGATGGGACACAGTCAAATCAAAATTGAACACCTGCAAGTTTCTTCATTGGGATCGCAAAACACTGGTAGTACAGGCACAAGCACAGGCACTGTGACCTAGTTTAGAAAACAATGACAGAATGGGAAAAGGTATTTACCAAGTACACATCAGACAGAGTTAATATCTAAGACAGTATAAGATACTGAAAAAAAAGTACTGGATATCAAAAAAAATGGTGTATAGAACTAAACAGTTCTCAAAAGATGAAACACAAATGGCTGAAAACACTTTAATAATGTTTAGCATCCCTAGTCATGGAAGTACAAATCAAAACTACTTTGATAGTTCATTTTTACACCTGTCAGAATGGCCAAGAAGAAAAAATGACAGCTCATGCTGCCAAGGATGAGGAGAAAGGGAGCACTGGTTCCTTGCTGGTGGGAGTGTAATATGGTACATTCACTCTGGAAAAGAGTGTGGCAGTTCCCCAGGAATAGATCTACCTCAAGAACCAGCTATACCACTCTGGGGCATTTACCATAAGGACTCTACATCCTTGAGGCACTTGCTCATCCATGTTTGTTGCTGCTCTATTCATACAAGACTGAAGTTGGAAACAGCCTAGATGTCTATTAACAGATGAATGGATAATGGAAATGTGATAACTAGTGTTCATGGTCCTGGAGAAAGGTAAAAACCAAGCCAACTACAAACCCTCAAATCTACAATGGTGACCTGCCTGTGTTATATGCTGGGGAAATAATGGCACAACGTGATTGGACTTAAGGCCTACTTCCTGAGAGGAAACACTTGCCTGACACTGCTCATCGCCAAGCATCTGAGACTAGATAGGTCATGGGCATAGCTAAAAGCAAATACCTTCTGCTAAAAGTACATAGCAATAAAATGTCGCCTAACAACATTCTGCTATACCCATAGATCAGTGTTTCACTCAGGCATCATCAGAGAAGCTTCTTCCTATGGTAGATGGGAACTAGTACAGAGACCCACAACTGGACAATTACAGAGTAAGAGACTTTGGAATACTCAGTCCTAAATGAGATATTTTCATCACCCATTCATACCCCCCACAGGGCTTGGGGAACTCTCTCAAAGGGAGGGAGAAAGATTGTAAGAGGCACCACATGACTGATGGTAACATTCACAAGGCCTGAACAGGTCCAAGCCTGGTGGGGTCACATGTGGAGAAGCAGACAGGAGCTCCCATCCCTAGCCAAGGAACTGCTTGCTTCTTGACAGCTGCTTGCCAATGAAAAAATCTTTTTTCTTTAATGGAGTCTCACTGGCTATATAAACCACTTAAGAGTAGGCCTAATGCCCAGCAGTAAGATGGCCAACACAAAACAAACTCGAGATAGTTCTGTAGATTTTTTTGTCTCATATTTCTTTGGGAAATTTTTTTTATCTTGCCTGTCTTTTGTTTACATATTATGGTTTCAGATTTTATTTTTTATTGATTTTAGTTTTATATGTCTTCGGGCTATTTGTTTCCTGCACTTTTTATTTGGGTTTTTTTCTTTTAACTCTATTTTTTTTGTTTTATTTGCTTGTTTGTTTCTAGAGAGAGAGAGAGAAAATGAAGGCATGGAGCTTGATGGGTAGAGAGGTGAAAAGGATCTTAGAGGAGATCAGTGAGGGGAAACTGTGACCAGAATATATTGTATAAAAGTAATTACTATTAAAATAAAAACTTGCTTCAGTCATAAGGCAAAATAAATTATTTTGGAAAATTTGCCCCCAGAATATCCAAAATTAATGAGCACAAATCTTTTTTAAAGGTTTTGAATTTATTCTATGTGTATTATTTCCCTACATGTATGTAAATATGCCTGTGCCCCTAGTGTTCACAGAGGCCAGAAGAGGCCACCAGATCTCCTAGAAGTGAAGTGACAGACAGTTGTGAACTACCATGTGGGTGGTGGGAACCAGACCTAGTTCCTTTCCAAAAGCAACAAGTGATCTTAATAGTGGAACCAGGTTGCCTGAATAGAATTCTCAAGAGGAAAAGAAAGTGAGCTATATAGGAGTATGGAGTCATAGGAAGAAGTGAAGTGTGTAGATATGCCAATATAAAATAATTCTGGTTGTAATAAATGTAGTGTGACTACATATGTAAGAAATATAATTTACGTGTAATTAAAATCTCATAATAGTCTAGGAAAGGAATTAAAGTGCTATGAAGTTTTCCCTAAGTGACAATAGTAACTAATTACTTAACAGAATAAATAAATAAAGCAATATAGGAAAACACTTGATGTAGAACTCTGGCCTACACACACACACACACACGAGTGGGTGTATGCACACATATATATGTGTCACATACACAGAACTATAAACATTGCTGAAAGATATAAGATGTATTAATGAACACCTCGCACTATAAATTTAGAAGCACTTATAAGAAAATGTATTTTTATTCACTGCTGGTAGGAGAGAAAATTAATATCAAGCCCCTTTAAAGATATGTATATGTGTGTGTGTATACATATATATATATATCACTTAACTGATCGATAGCTTATACTAAAGTCTCAAGGATCTATGTATGACTCCTAGTACTCTTAGCCTTGTATACTTATAACATTACTACAACCTCTTCACTTTAACCAACAAAGTACAGTCATCACATGAGATATCCATGATTAATGAGATAAAACTGTGACTTCTATCTTGTGGCAGACTTCTCCCACTGTAGGTTTTAATGAAGCAAGCTAACAATTATATTGAGGCGAATAAAGAAGTTGAGGCACTCGACACCAAGTCACCTGCATATTCTATTGTATTCCCCAGTCCTAAAAGATCTGGAACATGGGAAGACAAAAGCAAGAGAACAGAATACTACTTTTCAATTCCTTGATTTCTTGCAGTTAACTCCCATCACTGAAGACACATTAGACTGTCCATGTTGGTGTATGTGGATTTCTGTGTAACTCATGGAGAGGAAGAGTTCTAAAAGTCAGTCCATAAACTATTTGTAATGGATCACAACTCCTTATCTAATTCAGAACAATAAATTTAATTAATGAATTATTTTTCTAAGTCTATAAAAGCTTAATATTTATTATTCAGAGAGTTGTTTGCTAGTTCCATTGTAGTTAAGAAACATTTAGATGATAATTACTACTTATTGACAGCCAATATTCTATATATTTTAAGTATTTTTCTTATTTGATCCTCACATCTAAAATAATGGAAGTATTTCCATTCTCAAAATGATAGAGCTGAAATTTACAGAGGTTAAATAAGAGAATCAGGGATACAGCTCATAACAAATTTAGAATTTAAAGTAAGATGTATCTACCTATGAAGTCTGTTTACACCACCATTCCACTATTGCTCTCTTTTATTATAGTCAATTCCAATTACATGCTAAATGTTATGTTGGGCTAAGGCACCTGTCATATTTATTCCATGTGAATGAACATCTAAGAACATACTTCAAGATAAATAGTTGGTGCCCCAACTCATACTAGAGGATAGAAGCATGTTAACCTTTATGGATAGAAAGTAGCTTACTGAAAGCCATTTTATAGTCATTTTCACATGAACATTTGGGAGCACAATACATGAAATTTCACAGATGATTTACAGTATTCCTTTTCTTAAAAGCTACAATTTAATCAACTAATACCAATGTGGAACCCTAGTGTACAGCAAACATGCAAGAGAAAGTGTTTCACTCAAAAGAGCAATGCCCACAGAACACTCAGATAATGAGTAAGAGCACCCTAAACGCTATCGCGTTTAACTCTCATAATATCCCATAAGTCCCACTTATGTCAGAAATTTATTCCATATTTCCAAGTGAAGGACATAAGACCTGGACAGTTCAGCATGCTCTCAAATGAATATCAGTTCAATGAACTATGCTGATAAAATTCTCAAGGTAAAGACAATTTAGTTTATGAATAATAGTTTGTTTCTTTTCCAGTTAGTTTTACACTCCTTTAGTACTGTGATTTTAGTAGGCTAAAAATATCTTTTTAAAAATCTCCACATCTACTCTTGAATCCCAGGCTGATGCCTGGGAATCCAGCATGGGACTGATCAAGACCCCCTGAATGTGGGTGTCAGTGAGGAGGCCTAGGTAATTTATTGAGCCTTGGGCAGTAGATCAGTATTCATCCCGAGTATACACATGGACTTTGGACTCCCATCCAACAATGAGAGATGCACTCTCACACTGAACTCTTGGGGGAGGATCTAGGCCCTGCCCTGGAGGAAATGACAGACTATGGACACCCCCATGGAGGGCCTCACCCTCCCTGGGGAAAAGAGGGGATAATGGGGGGTGGGGGTACGGGAGGAGGGGAGGGAAAGGGAGAGGGACCTGGAACTAACTTGTGAAGCAACCTTGTTCCTAATCTAAATTTAAACTTAAAAATAAACAAAAAGAAAAAAATCTCCACATCTAGTCTCTAGAACTGTGTGGATATATTATTACTATTATTGCTGTTGTTGTTGTTATTGTTATTATTATTATCAAGGGTCCTTACACATGTGATTAATTTAAGTGACTTGAGATGAGAAGGTTGTCTTAATAGGCCCAGTATACTCACAAGATTTGTAACGGCCCGACAGCTCCGTGTGCCTAAATCTGACATGCTTCTATTGGCATGCTGCTTGGACATCGAAGCACTACTCCCACTAGCATCTCTTGTCCTATGAGCCCACCATCAATCACAGGGGGTATTAAAGGAGATGGTTAAATCTGCCATGAATGTAACTTGCTTGTTTGCCCCTATGGAACTCTTGTGTAGCTGTTGAGGGTGTACAACTGTGAAATGCTTTGCTTCTGACCATTCTCTGGTGGGCAGTTGCCGCAGTTCTGAGGGCAGTAAGATTCAAGCTGGTCTCATCCAGAACACAGAGCTGATGGAGATCAAATAGGGAGGCACTCTGAAAAGCACTCTGGTATTGCCTACATGTTCAACTCTGATAGTATGTTGTATGTAGCTGGGCTACAAGAACGTTCCCAAGGCAGGCAGCATAGGGAGTGATGAGAGAGCTACTTCGCAGTAGATGGAGAGGATGATGTCTTTCTGGTGGCACAAACCATATAAACCTTCCTAGATCTGTTGTTCCTGCCTACATGGAAGAATTCTAAGGTATCCTAAATTTAGATGCAAGACAGAGGTTGAGGAGAATAGATAGATCATTAAGTGACAGCTTCAGGCTAAGCCAGGAATAAATAAATAAAGATATACTGATATGCATATTTTGTTTGTTATGTTTTGTTTTGAAACATGATATCTATCAGGAGCCCTGGCTGGCCTAGAACTCATTATGTAGAGTAGGCTCACCTCAAACTCACCCAGATCCACCAGCTTCTGCTCCCAAGTGCTGGGATTAAAGGTGAGCACCACCACGCATGGTTACACATAGATCTTTTTTTGTTTGTTGGTTGGTTTTCAAGACAGGGTTTCTCTATTGTTTTGGAGGCTGTCCTGGAACTCGCTCTGTAGACTCACAGAGATCTGCCTGCCTCTGCCTCTCGAGTGCTGGGATTTACACATAGATTTTTATAAATAAATACATATGTATATATGTTTTGCCTCAATTTTTTGGAGGGACATCTATCTACTGGAACAAAGCAATGAATCTGTCATGTCCAGCTTGGTGAACCCATTAGTTTTAGGGAGTTACTTGTAAGCTGATAGGTGACCCCAAAACAGTTATATCATCAAAATATCCAATCATAGCATAGGTGATGACTCCCAAAAGCTGTGTCACCAGTCTCCCTTAGGTAATTGACAGGCAGTGAGACAACTGAAGAATGACTGCTGTTTACCTGCTGTGACCACTGAGAAACAGTGGGGCTGGGAACCTGTGAAAGCTTATGAACCTGTCAATTGCTGTAATTCCCAGAGATCTCCAGAATGCCCAGGTCCTGCCAAGGAATGTTTATAGACACAGTTTCATGAGGGGCTCATGATGAACACACAGCCTGGATTCAAGGCAGCAATGGTCCCATCCAAACCAGAGAAAGAGCTACAGAATGAAATATACAACACCATCAGGTCAGCAGCATTGACAATATTGAAAGTAGAAAATGATATGAATTTATTATACTGTAAGGATGCTGCTTGGATGGGACTGATCTGGACCCCCCCCAAATGTGAGTGTCAGCGAGAAGGCCTGGGCAACCTATGGGGCCCTGAGCTGTGGATCAGTGTCTATCCCTGGTATACAAACAGTCATTGTGTGCCCATAGCACAAAGAGGGATGCTCTCTCAGCCTGGACTCTTAGGGGGAGTGCCTGGACCCTACCCAGAGTAAAATGACAGACTCTAGATATCCCCTATGTGGAAGGATTGGCAATAGGGTGGGAGGGTGGGAGGGAAGGGGAGTGCGGGAGGAGGGGAGGGAGAGGGAACTGGGATTGACATGTAAAACAAGCTATTTAAATTTATGATACAAAAAAAGGATGCTGCTTGGAGAAATGGTCAGATGTTTTTCAAGTGTGTGCTTACATACTATGATTCTTTAATCACATAATCACTAGGTCTATGTATATATCATGTGCATATTTTTTGCTTGTTACAATTCATGGGGAAAGTATTTTTATACTAGCCACCAATGTTTCCCAGTGCTGATTTTAACCAATTAAATTACAGATGATTTTTATTTTTTACTTCACATCTTAATATTTTATTGCTTGAAATATGAATACATATTACTTCCTGATGGTCAAAAGAAGAATTAGTAGAAAAAACACTGTTCATCAAAGAATAAAATTATACTTGTCCCCCCATTCCAAATTTCAAATGCCCAGCCTAAGAAAACTCTACTGTCTCATTTTTTACGCATGTATAAAAATATAAAAGCCTTATCTTAGCCTCTAAAGTCTGTTCACATCTGGTCTTAAGTACTGCGTTGACTTCATTATCTCTACATCCCATGGGATGCTGTGAGGAAATTCCAGGCTTCTTTTTCTACTCCACCAAAGAACTTTCTGGAAACCATCACCTCTTCCATTAAGGATGTCCATGCAGCTAAGAAAGCTGCTGCTCTCTGAGTTTTGCTCTCAGCTGTGCACTGGTTGCTTTCTTACCTCCTGCTGCAACCAACCATGTGTTTTCATTACTCTGGGCAAGCATTTATTAAAAGGAGCACACATGGTAGCTCCACTTTCCCTGTTTCGGCACTCAGAGGACTTGGCTATAGAAGAAGCTGAGGGTGAGGGGGATAAAGAGAGATTTGTAAAACATCGCAAGAGAGCCTGTGTATGAGTAATTAGGTATTCTTTGCACACATAGAGTTTACAAAGTGTAATTATTGATTTGATGGAAATCCAATTTGACAAATTTTAAGTTTAAACATCATAAAAACCTCAGGGTAAGGAAAAATAAAACAAAAATGGGCATGTGTGTGGATAGATTGATAAATATTGCTGGTAGGTAATGAAGCATAGTGTGTGTCCTAATTTTACATTTGTGGAAGTATGATCACCTATGATTCTGAACACACACTATAATAGTTTCCTTCAAAACTTTTCTTCTGGAAAAATTTGCAGCCGGGTGTTGGTGGCACATGCCTTTAATCCCAGCACTCGGGAGGCAGAGGCAGGTGGATCTCTCTGAGTTCAAGACCAGCCTGGTCTACAAGAGTGAGTTACAGGACAGTCTCCAAAGCCACAGTGAAACCCTGTCTCAAAAAAACAAAACAAAAAAATTTGAATGCATTGGAAATGGCAATTCATTGAAGTACACTAATTATGATTGCTAGTGTTAACTGTCAACTTCTCAGTATCTAGATTCACCTGAGAGATAGGCCTCTGGATATGCCCATGTGGGTGACACTATTCATGGTCGGGAGACTGCTGGACTGCCTTAATGGAGAGGAGGAACCAAGAAGCAACAAGCATTCTTCCTTCACCATTTCCTGATTTTAAATGTAATATCAAAAGTAGTTTCAAGTTGCCACTATCTTAATTCCTCCACCCTGATAGACTGTGGATTGAACTGTGAGCTAGACTCAACCCTCGCCTTAATTTGCCATTATAACTCAGATCATTTGGAGTCTGTGTTTGACAGATCCTTATTCAGGAAGGAAGATTGTGATAACTGGCAGTGGGCAGGGGATAAGAGTGTTGGTGAATGCTCTCCCTGGGCAGAACCTCTAAAACACTTAAATAAAGAGACTGTAAAGGTTCAGACTATATAAACCTGCTTCTTTTGCTCTTTCATTCTTTGACTCCTGTCAGGGTCTGTGCTATTGGATAACATCCCGAAGTGATGTTTTTCTTTGTAGTCAAGTTCTATATAAATTCATGTTGATATATTAAAGTACCTTCAGATACTTCAATTAAATAAAAACAATTATGTTATTGCTCTTTATTTTAGAGAACAGGCAAAAAACAACTCATTTTTTTAATGTCTGCCTTAAGTTCCAAACTGTCCAGCTAGATAAGTTGTATGGCCTTGGCTAATGTTTCAAACTGGCTACAAGCCTACACTCATGAGCCATTTTCAAAATCAGAAATAAGGGAATTATTTGGCAAAAACAAGACGTCACATGGGCACCTTTAACCTACTTAATACCAAACCCCACCTGATCCTCAAGCAAATCAGGAGAAGCATAGAAGGTCACCTTGAGTTGCATCATGCTGCACCTAAACTCGGCTACATAAGAAACAGAGTTTTTAAAGCCTTCGTAAAGTTATTTCTTCCGCTATCATTTCTCCGTTTTTTTCTTTTCTCTGACTTCCTGCTTTCTAACAGCATTCAGGAATCCATGGAACTGAATTTCTGATTCCTTTCTCTTTAACATGACTTTTGGAAAGCATTTCCATTCCTGTGTGAATCTATCCACTTTGTGCGAGCGGGTCACTAAATGTCTGCCTTGAGTTCCAAACTGTCCAGTTATCTTTCGGTGCTTCAGTCGTGTTCAAAGCAAATACAAAATTTTTATTTTCCATGCCAAACCTTGGACTTTTATCTTTCTTCCCAGGCAAGAGCATGCTTCAAAAGAAATATATTCTGATTGCCTCCTTTTATTTTATAACCAGCTCTCATTTGGACTTTTAGAATTAACCTGCTAGTTAGTTTTTTGTTTTTTGTTTTTTGTTTTTGTCGATTTTACACAAGCTAGGGTCTTCTGGGAAGAGTGAGCATCTACTGAGAAAACAATCTCAGATTGGTCTTTAGGCAAGTCTGTGGAGCATTTTCTTGATCAATGGTTGATGTGGGAGGACCCAGCCAAAGTGGCCAGTGCCACCCCTGGGCAGGCAGTCCAGCAGAATTGGACCCTAGAGAACAAACCAGTAGCAGAATTTCTCCATGGTCTCTGCTTTGTGTCCTGCCTCCTTTGGTCATGATCTTTACCACAGAAATAGGAAGAAAACTGGAACAATCAGTTAACATGATGAAACTCCAGTTATTTCCTAAACCCCTACTCACTTTGTCCAAATGTTGCTTTTTTAATTTTTATTTTTCATTTTAACTGTTTTGACTTGCATTGAACAAATAGATAAAAATCACCTAAAAGGATTTTTTGTCAAGGACTTCCTTAATTTTTTTTCAATATGTTATTAATTGAAATGGAATAACATCCTGTTTCCTCATCCCTTTCTTACTTCTGCCTTCTTCCAGGTACCCTCCCCATCTATAATGGCTTCTGTAATTCTTTACTGAAGTTAATGGTGAGACATTTAGCAAACAATTTCCTGTTAAATTACTTTTGAGTTGGGTTAACAGCCAACATGTAAGTCAACTTTGAGAACTAGTGAAGGATTTATCTGTTTTCTGAAGTGGCTTTCTTACTAAGTTATTTCTGGGTATACCTTCCAACAGCTTGTCCTCCATGGCTAATCATACTCATAGCTCCCTTTCTGCTCTTTTAAGTTAGCAGTCAGTCTGTCTTGAGCATGCAATGCAAGGCCTACCTCTCCCAGCTCACTTGCATCCCTTTGCTTCTGCAAAGTCTTTAAGTTCCTAAATGTAAAACATTTTCTAAATTGTTTCAAATTTTCTGAAAGTTGGCTTTGCAAAGAAGACATACAAACATACTTTTGCATCTTAATTTTGAATTCCAATTGAATATCCCAAATATCAATCCATTATCCTAGAAAACATTAGATTTATCCTCAGTTCTATGGGTTTTCTTCTGATTCTATGGGGGTTTTTTAGTGTGTAATGGTTTTAGATTTAATTTACATTTCTCACTTTATAGGAGTTTGGTTTCCATGAAGCAAACATTCTCAGAAGACTGAATTTTTTATGCTTTGTTTCCGCTGTCTCCCCATGATGTCACCTTCCAGATGTTGATGTATTTCCTTGAACATCCGTCAGTGAAGGTTTTGCATATAGCAAAGTCTTGAAACTGAATACATTTAGCAGATATCAAAGCATTATTTCAATGACATCTTAAAGCCTGTAAAAATATTTTACCTTTTGGAATTTGGCAAGGACTCCTGAGACCTGAACAAAAATAAAAATAATAGTTCTTTTTTTGGCATGAAGGTTTGCATAATATTTGAAAACCTTATAGTATTAGTCTCTTACATGAAGGGTTATTCTTTGATACTATAAAATAACTTCCTGTTGGGAGTTTTTATGAAGATAATTGCTTGGCTTATTGTAAGTGAATATTTCTTGCATACAAAATTATAAACCTCCACAAAATGTCGAGAAATTTTACTTACCCTTTCTATTGTGAAAATTATTTTCAGTACAACTTTGATTTTTTCCAAACTGGGGCACTAAGGAATTGATCATATGATTTATTAAATGTATGTCAGTTCTTCATTAATCCTATAAGTGGCTACAGAGATACAAAATAGCAGAAATATATTAATCATTACCATTTAATTAGTCAGAAGTTCAAAAGATGTTGTACTGAAATACAAAGCAAGATACTAGTAGCGACCCAGCCCTTTCTGAGGCTCTCAGACAGAACTCACTTCCTCACCTTTCCTACATCTAGAGGCCTCCTGCATTGTTTGGCTTTTTCTTTCTTCCTCCACCACCGAAACTAATCACAGTGGATCAAGTTCTTACCGTGTTTCACCTCATCTTTTGTCACCCTTCCTACATCTTTCTGACCACAGATAGGAAGAACTCTTTCTTTTGAATTAGATTGAGGATTGAGTGCATCCCTAAATCTGTATTTCACCAATAATGTAATCTTTTGTCCTTAATGGTGTAATTTCTATATATAAATTATTCAAGCGTGTGTGTGTGTGTGTGTATGTGTGTGTGAGAGAGAGAGAGAGAAAGAGAGAGAGAGAGAGAGGGGGGGATGGGGAGGGAGAGAGAGAGAGAGACAGAGAGAGCTGGTAGATGGTGTTGGATCCCCTAGAGATGGAGTTACAGTTGGTCATGAGTTGCCCAGTGTGGGTAATGAGAACTGAACTGAACTCTGGTCTTCTGGAAGAGGAGAGATCTCTCTTAACCACTGAGCCATCTTTCAAGTCACCACATATACTGATTTAAAAGTATGATGCAATATTCTACAAAGCCTCATGCATTTCAAGTGTGGAGAAGGGATTGTTTAGTCTTAAACTTGATATTTTTCCTTCTTTCTGGATTCAATGTAAAAATGCCATTTTTCTGTAACTGCCTTTGATCATTTTATCATAACAAGTAACTTATAAAGAAAATATTCTATAAAATATAATTAGGTAGAAAAAATTTGCTTTTTCCAGTTGTGGAAAAGATGAAAGAATGTGTCTTACACTTAAAGAAATGCTCAACATCCTTAATCATCAGGGAAACGCAAATTAAAACTACTTTGAGATTTCATCTTACACCTGTCAGTATAGCAAAAATCAATAAAATAAATGAGAGTTCATGCTGTTCAGGATGCTGAGTAAGGGGAACACTCATCCATTGCTGGTGAGACTGCAAACTTCTACATTTACTATTGCAATTAGTATGGTGGTTTCTCAGGAAGATGAGAAATCGATCTACTTTAAGATTCAGTTATACTACTCTTGAACATGTACCCAAAGGACACTTCATCCTACCACAGAGATACTTGCTCATCCATGTTCATTGCTGCTGTATCCATAATTGTTAGAAATTGAAAATAAACTTGTCTTTTTTGAAACTTCCTTGTATTATAATGTTGTGTCACTGATTTTTTCAATTTTATCTTTTTTATTTTATTCATATTTTTCTCTTTTTTTTATCCTGCAGACTCTTGGGCTTTTTTCCTTTCTGTTTATTTGTATTGTCCTATTCTGATAAGCTAGCTTTTGTTTTGTTGTATTATATTTTATTTTATTAGTATCTCTTAGAAGCCTATTTGTTTTCTAATGAGACATAGAAAGGGGGTGGATCCAGATGGGAGAGAGTATGGGGAGGAATTGGGAAAAATAGAGGAAGGGGAATATGATAACCAGTATGTATTATAGGAGGAAAAGTCTATTCTCAATAGAAGAAATATTTATGAATAAAAGATTTTGAATAGCTAAAGCAATCTTGAGAAAGAACAAATCTATAGTAACCTAAATAGTAAGATAATGGCATAAAACCAGATACACAGACCAATGGAACAGAATAGAGAGCCTACAAATACACACATAACCTATGGTCAACTACTCTGACAATGGCACTGAGAATACATAATTAGGAATGAAAATCTTTCCATAAATGGTTCTGGGAAAGCTGGAAATGCACCAACAAGAGAATTAAATTAGTGCTGTAACTGTAGCTTAATGGAAGAGTACTCACCTACCATGCATTCAACATCCAACACTGAGAAGGAAATTTGTCTATAACATACACTATATACAGCAGTAACTTGAAATAGAAAGTATTAGCTATAAATCCTGGAAATTCTATAAGAAAATATGGGGGAAAAAAGATCTTTGGAACTGGTCTTGTCACAAGGTACAAAAGAAAGAATAAAAACTTAACCAGGCATTGGTGGCACCCGCCTTTAATCCTAGCACTCTGGAGGCAGAGGCAGGAGGATCTCTGTGAGTTCAAGGCTAGCCTGGTCTACAGAGCGACTTCCAGAACAGCCTCCAAAACAATACAGAGACACTCTTTCTCAAAAAAAAAAAAGAATAAAAACTGTGACTATTGCAGCAAAACACAAAAAAATCCAATTCAAAAACAGGGTATACAAATAGACAACAGTTTTATGAAAGGGTGTTCAACATCATTAATCAACAGAGCAGATCAATAAAACCTAAATCACGATGGATCTCACATCTTTTAAGATGGCCTTTAAAAAAAAAGAAAGAAACCAAGTGCTGGTGAAAAGAGGCCCCTTGTACATTGGTGATGGGAATATATATTACTGCAACAGTTATGAAAATCAATGTGGGGTTATTCAAAAGCTTACAAATAGATTTGTCATACAACCCAGAAACTCTGCTATTGAGTAGATATCCAAAAGAATTGAAATCATTATGTGCAAAGAAATAGCTACACGCCAATGCTCACTGAAGCACTATTCATAACATTGAAAGATCTGTCATCAGATAAATGGTTAGAGAATGCATGGTATGTATACAAAATAGAATGTTATTTAGCCTTTACAATGAGGGAAATATTACCGTTGGTAAAACTGTGAATTACCCTGGAGGATATTCTGCTAACAGAAATATTTCTGACACAAACAGACAAATTACAGTATGATCTCATGTGCATGTGATATCTAGAAATGTTTAAACAGGGAGGAAGTGGAATGACAGGTTTGGGATCTGAGAGCTAGAAGAAATGGGGAGATGTTGGTGTTGGCCAAAGTATAATAACTTTGTTAAAAGATGAGTAAATTCTAGCAACCCAATGCATACATGGTGAGTATAGGGAATAATACTTTAATATATAATTGAAACTTGCTAAGAGCATGAATCTAAACTATTCTTACCATAAAAAAGTTACTATATGAGTAAATGGATGTCAATTAGGTTGATTGTGGTAATCATTTCACAATATGTGCATACTTTGTATCATCACATTATAAGACCCCCCCATATATATATATATATATATATATATATATATATAGTTTTTATTTGCCAATTAACCTTTAAGAAAACCAAGGAGCACAAAATATGACTTTAAAAAAGAATGTTTCTCTGCACTGAGGAAATATTCAGGCTATTAGTGGAGGTGGTTCCCTGATGCTGTCACAGGAAGAAGTGTGGGTAAAGTAGGCTCTTGGAAGTTGTCAACCAAGCTCTAAGCATGAGCTTACCTTTAAGGCATGCCTTATTATTTATTTGTGGTGAGTTTCTGTATGTACTCTTTCCCTTCCACTGAAATTTTCAATAGTGCTTGTTTGAAATTTTATTCATCCTGTCACTGCACTCAAATGACAAAAGAAAATGTAGTAAAAAATAAATGTATTTGTAACTTTATGGCAAAAGATATCTATCATCTGTCTATCTGTATCATCAGTTATCATACGCTTACTTATTTACATATCTAAGCACACATGCATAGGCACAGTCTTACACTGTGAAGTTGGAGTTAGCAATAGTTTGACAATTTTTGAAAATGTTTTTCATCTTTGTAATTTTGTTTCTGTTGTTGATTTAGAACTTAAGCATATTTTATTTGAACAAATGACAGTGTGTTCATTTCTACAAGGTTTCTTTGCAAGACTTGAGGTCCTTAGGGACTCAAGCAGATAGCAAAACAAACTGCTGCACATTTTAACCCTAGTCAAGGACTTTTTGGTGGAATCTTGCCTGGAGTTCTGAAGATAGTCTCACGCATGTTACTTTTTGGTCTGTTGGCTAAGATAAAGTGTAACACACACAGTATGTGTGTGGGGTGGTGGTGGTGGAAGTTAATATCAAAGCTATAGAAAGTAATAATTTATAATAACTCCATCCTTCTGTGACATTAAAAAGGCTGCCATGGCTGTCAGGTGTGGTAGTTCTCACCTAAAATCCTAACACCCAGGAAGACGAGGCAGGAAAATTGCTGCAAGTTCAAGGCCTGTTGGACTATAGATAGAGATCAGGTTACACTGGCAAAGAATGAGACTTGTCTCAGAGCAAAGCAAAGGCTAATGTGGTTATAACGCTTACTATTTTCTCTCCCCTGGCACACGTCAAATCTTTCAACATATACAGGAGAGCCTGTGGCTAAGTGAGTACAGCACAAGTAGCGATGCCTTTGAATATGGAAGGAAGATAAAATAGGCCAGGAGTGGGCTGCTCTCAAAAAAGAACCTTAGAATCTAATTCGTCCTTTCTGTCTCTGGCATTATCCCTCTTCTGCTGGGGCTTTTCAAACTACTTTTATACCACATACTAAATAGAATTATTCATGTGATATGACATGTATATATGTAGATATATATGTGCATGCTATAGCTACATATGCATCCTGTACAAAGACAACATAAGCAATGGTATTTTAAGACATAAAACTCTTCAGGAATACAAAATGTTATGAATAGTAAGTAATATTACTGACTATTATTATTATCACCACATGATAAAATACCATGTTCATGCAAAACAGGAGATTAAACATTTAAAAGAACAGCAATAAAAAATTTACACCTAAGGAATAAGAATTATAACTTCACTTTAAATATATTTTTATCTTACTTGACACAGTAATTATGTGTATATAATATATGGAGAGTATAGTGTGATGTTTGAATACATGTACATTATGTAACAATAAGATCAAAGTCATTAACATAGCTATCACCTATGACATTTATAATTTCTTTGTATTGGAAACATTCAAAATTCTCTCTGTGAGCTATTTTGAAATAGTCAAGTAATTTCTGTCAATCACGGTTCTGCACTGTGCTATAAAATATTAGGAGCAAATGCTGTAGCCTTCGTGTATCCTTTAAGCATGATCCATTCTCTATTGGTAGGAGATGAATATTTTGACTCATACAAGTATTGAGAACATGTAGCACTTGTCTTTCTTTGCTAGACATATTCCACTTAACATTCTCCCATTCACTCCATGTTTCTACCGATGATCAAATTTGATCATTTTTTTCATGGGTAGGTAAGAAAACCTTGCAGTAATTGCAAAATTCTAAGAAAGACAGCCTGTGTGAAATGTGATCAATTTATTCTCTCTTGTCAGATTGCTTCTTGGCACCTTCCTTAATATACTATTATGCAATGTTAATTCTACTCTTTATCTCTTGATAAAGTACAGTAATATTCCTTACTTTACATTTTATATGGTATCTTTACTTTGATATTGTTATGTTGGCTTATATAAACATACCTCATTTGCTGCCACATACAGTTTTGTATTTGTCAAAATCATTCGCACATTTTGGCTGAGAAAGAATTTATCATTATGTTCCCACTGAAACTAATAGGATATTTTGGTGTGTGTGTGTTTCGAGACTGACCGCTCAGGTATCCTGTTCTATTATCAGTCTCAGCTTCATCACTGAACCTAGAGCTAGTCTG
Organism: Mesocricetus auratus; assembly: GCF_017639785.1. NCBI lineage: Eukaryota > Metazoa > Chordata > Mammalia > Rodentia > Cricetidae > Mesocricetus > Mesocricetus auratus. The sequence goes on from NW_024429195.1 coordinate 68,029,366, forward strand.
GCAGCCTGCAAGGCCAGGTGATCCTCTTTACCTCTACTTCCTTTAGTGTTGGGGTTATAGGAGCTAGTACGGTCACACCCAGCTGTGTGTGTCTGTGTGTGCCTGTGTGTCTGTGTCTCTCTGTGTGTGTGTATCTGTGTGTTTACTAGGGATTCTAACTTAGTTCCTCAGCAAGCACTGTTACCCACTGAGCATCCTTCTCCAGCCATATAATGAAATTATTTTAAAACTTAACAGCTTATCACATAGCAAAAGGATTTTTAGAAATCAAATGAACAGCCAGTTTAGGAATACTGTATTTTTACATGCCTGGCAAGCTTAGTTGAATGCCTGCAATTCATATTAAAGTGAACGGAGAGAGCTGATGCATGGAGTTGTCCTTTGACTCCAAAACACCAGCATGCCGTGTTCACAAAGCTCTCCCACACACCTACATAAAAACGCATACACATAAACATGCACACTAATTGTTGGAACTTGGTCCAAGAATGGAGTCATGTGAGGGGAATTCTGAGTGCTTGTGAGGAAACATCATGAAACAAAACAAACATCTTGTGACCTGTTACTTCAAAACATGGAATTGTTGGAATGTGTTTTGTGCTTCTCTCAGGTGTAGTGGATAGGACTGCTTTTACTTCAGATTATTCATGATAACTGGCTATTGTTATTTGTTTACATGCCTCTATGTAAACAAATATGCGTTTTTATATAGGTGTGTGGGAGGGCTTTGTGAACACGGCATGCTGGTGTTTGGGAGTCAAGGATAACTCCATGCATCAGCTCTCTCCATTCACTTTAATATGAATTGCAGGCATTTAACTAAGCTTGCCAGGCATGTATAAATGCAGTATTCCTAAACTGGCTGTTCATTTGATTTCTAAAAATCCTTTTGCTATGTGATAAGCTCTTGTACAACTTGCCCTTATGATTATATACTCATGTGACTCCCGTTAGTCCCCCGATATAAATTGACTATTGCATGAGACTATGATCTGCCTCATTTATCAACTTCACTCCCCCGTGTCCCACCACAAGCTAGAGCAGTTAACAAGTGTCACCTGAAAAGGGACCTGAAGTCGGCTAGAAGATAGATAAGAGAGTGGGGACCCTCACAGAAGGAGAAGAAAATTTTGAAGGCATATGTATCTGTCATTGAAGATGGATTCACTGAAATATTATAGGTACCTCTTTGGCTCTTCTGGCCCCTAGCCATCGAGGATGAAGTCAGAGAGCTAGGAGACACTGAAAGTCACCAAAAAGATAGCAAGCTTCCAGATAAAGAGCAAAAGGAGATAGCAACCACATCATCCAACTTCAAGGCTGCTCATCTGCAACCAAGTTGAGGCCCTTTACACCAAGGGAGAAGTTATTGTGCAAAACACATAGAGTCCTATGTCACCTGAGAATCTTTCTGGCAATGCTAGGTGCTTTGACCTGTGCATCTGAGGTGAGTGCCTCTGAGCACTGGTACTGTACTTCATCCTTCTTTGTATCAACTTGTAGATTTAATGGATCCAGCTCCTGTTATCTTTTCTAATTGACTCTGTGCTTATGAGTGGACCTTAGGATTGTAATAGACTTATTCATTCATCTGAAGAAGATATGCTAAGTTTAATTTTCCCTTAGGATTTGTATCACTTCCCATCTGCGTAAGACCTCATAACATTTTTATTCCCTATTAAAGGGCAAATTTTGAACTTAATCACATGAGTATCTTTTCAATCTATTTTGTAGGTCTTTATGATCAATGTAATAATGTAACCAATATTACTAGGCATAGTTTCGATCCCTGTTCTTGGTGGCAGAGTATTACATACAATGCTTTCACTGTTCTAATATTATTCATAATGTTTATAATTTGCTTGCCTATAGGATATTAATGCATCAAATGACAGTTTATATCTCCAGGAGTTATCTTGTTCTGAGTCTAATATCATAACCAAATTATTAAGACTGTAATAATATAATCAACAACATTTGGACACCTGGGCATTCTCCGGTAAGTCAAGACCATGTGAAGATACATAGGTTAATAGAAATAGGTTAATAATTAAGAGAGAGCTAGTCAATAAGAAGCATGGACTATCAGCCACAAGATTTATAATTAATATAAGCCTCTATATGTCTATTTGGAACTAAACGGTTAAAGAACAGGGTGGAACAGAAACATCCAGCCTGTTTGTTCTTTTTTTGTTTTGTTTTGTTTTTAGTTTTTTCAAGACAATGTTTCTCTGTATTGTTTTGAAGGCTTTCTTGGAACTTGCTCTGTAGACCAGGCTGGCCTCGAACTCGTAGAGATCTGCCTGCCTCTGCCTCCCGAGTCTGGGCTGTTTGTTCTTTAAAATAGTTCACTTCAAAGTTTAGATGATGTCTTGAGTACAGTTCCTTACAATATCCTCTTTACTTTTGAATATTTCTGCAAAGATTTTCAAAATCGAGAGCTCATAAAATATTTCAGCAATTATTTTGTCCTTACTAATTGGCTAGTTTTTTTTATAAAGACATAGAATCTTTACTTCAGAGATAGTATAAGATAAATGCATATGCAGAGACAAAGCAGTAGGTAAAAGTGCCTGCCAGATGAGCTAAGGATCCAAGTTTGAATCAGCAGAATCCATGTGAAGTGAGGCATCTCTATGCATACCTGTAGTCTCAGAACTCCAGCAGTGAGATGCAAAGTGGAAACAAGAGAATCCCTAGATCTGTGAGCTCCAGGAGTACGTAGTTATTGTTAGAAGATGACATTTAGGGAACTTTAGATATGGGGCATTGTTATTCATGGTACATTGATTGAAAAAATTGGTTAATATTCTTTCCATCTTCATTTAAATCAATGTTGTCTTAACCTTGATTATCATTATAATTATCTTGATAGTTTTAAAAAATTTTTTTTCTTTTAAATCACAATTCTCTCAGAAGTTCCTGGATGTTTCCTATAGGTTTTTGTTTGTTTGTCTGTTTTGTTTTTGTAGTTCTCATGGATATTCAGAAAATAGCACATTTAGTCTGAGCAAATAGGTGTGGTAATGACAGACACCCTAAAACATTGAGGATGTCCTCTGCATCAGATATGGCGTTAACCCATGCGTGCTTGTCTCTACAGTAAAAACAGCTTGAGTTTACATTTAAAAAAATCCCTTTCCCAAAAGAAAGCATCTTCAACAAATGGTGCTGGCATAACTGGAGGCTGACATGCAGAAGACTACAGATAGATCCTTGTCTATCGTCATGCACAAAACTTAAGTCCAAATGGATCAAAGACCTCAACATAAATCCAGCCACACTGAACCTCTTAGAAGAGAAAGTGGGAGGTACCCTTGAATGAATTGGTACAGGAGACAGCTTCCTGAACTTAACTCCAGTAGCACAGACACTAAGATCGACAATTAATAAATGGGACCTCCTGAACTGAAAAGCTTCTATAAGGCAAAAGACATAGTCAACAAGACAAAAAGGCAACACACAGATTGGGAAAAGATATTCACTAACCCCACTTCTGACAGAGGGCTGATCTCCAAAATTTACAAAGAACTTAAGAAGTAAGTCTCCAAAACACCAAAGGATCCAATTTAAAAGTGGGGTATAGAACTAAATAGAGAATTCTCAATAAAGGAGTCTAAAATGGCTGAGAGCCACTTAAGAAAGTGCTCAACATCCCTAGCCATCAGGGAAATGCAAATCAGAACAACTCTGAGATACCATCTTACTCCTGTCAGAATGGCTAAAATCAAAAACACCAATGACAGTTTATGCTAGAGAGGATGTGGAGAAAGGGGAACACTCCTCCATTGCTGGTGGGAGTGCAAACTTGTACAGTCACTTTGGAAATCAGTATAGAGATTCCTCAGGAAAATGGGAGTCAGTCTACCACAAGACCCAGCAATTCCACTCTTAATCATATACCAAAAAGATGCACACTCACACAACAAGGATGTCTGTTCCACTATATTCATAGCAGCATTATTTGTAATAGCCAGAACCTGGAAGCAACCTAGATGCCCATCAACTGAAGAGTGGATAGAGAAAATGTGGTACATTTACACAATGGAGTACTATTCAGTGGAGAAAAAAAAACAATGGAATCTTCAAATTTGCAGGCAAATGGATGACACTAGAAGAAACCATCCTGAGAGAGGTAACCCAGTCACAAAAAGACAAACATGGTATGTATTCACTCATATATGGATTTTAGACATGAATCAGGGGAGTGCCAGCATATAATCCCACTGCCAGAGAGTCTGGGAAACAGAACCTTTATCCAGCAACTGATGGAAGCAGATGCAAACACCCACAGCTAAACACTGAACTTGAATCCAGTGACAGAGAGGGAGGACTGATGAGCAAAGGTCAATGCTGGGCTGGCTTAACCCACAGAAACAGCTGACCTGAACAAAGGCGAGCTCTTGGACCCCACACTGATGGCTGGGAGGCAGCATGGAACTGATCCAGACCCCCTGAATATGGGTGTCAGTGAGGTGGCCTGGCAAACCTATGGGGCCTTGGGTAGTATTTACCCCTGGCATACAAATGGACTTTGGCTGCTCATCCCACCATGAGGGATGCATTCTCAGCCTGGACTGTTGGGGGGGAGGTCTAGGCCCTACCCTGGATGAAATGACAGACTCTGGAGATCCTCCATGGAGGGCCTCACCCTCCCTGGGGATCGGAGTGGGGATTAGGTGGGGGGCTGGGAGGCTTTGGGGAGGGAGGGGAGGAAGGGAGGGAGAGGGAGCTGGGATTGACATGTGAAGCAAGCTTGTTTCTAATTTAAATTTTAAAAAAAGAAAAAAATTCCCTTTCCCTCTAAGATAGTTGAGGGAACTCTTTCTATTTCTACAATGCCCCTTCCAAAGTGCACGATTCATCTGCCTCATATAAAATATCAGATAAGGTGACACACACTTATAAGGTGACACACACTTGCAATCTCAATACTGGGGAGGGAAGATGAAGCAGGAGGGTCTGGGGGTTTGCTGGTCAGTCAGCATGGCATATTCAGTGATTCTGGGGTTAATAAAGAGAGTCTGTCTCAGAAAAAAAAAGGTGGGTGGTTCCCAAGGAGTGACACTGGCCACTGACTTGTACACATACACAGACACACACATATATGTATATATAAATATATGTACACGCACCCTCACATTCTCATGTGCTCACATTCATAATGAGTGCACGCACACACACACATACACAAGTGTTCATGTATCCTCACGCTCCCATTCACCCACACTCACATTAGTATACATGTTCAAGCTCAGACACAGGCATGAACACCCAAAGAAAATAAAAACAAACCCCGAATTAATTAATCTCTGAAATGTTTCATGTTGTGGTAATGATGTTTTATTTTCACAACACGAGGTCTCATTATATTATCTTGCCTAGCCTTGGGTTCAGAGTTCTCCTGACTAGCTGGGGTTATAGGAACATGACACCATTAGTTCATTTTTATTATCCACACACCATGTTCACATTGATTACTTATTATAGTTTTAGGGTAATTTAGAGGTCATATGGAACAAGCCTTCCAACTGTAATAATTTTCTTTCTCAGGACTATGGTAGATATTTTAGATTCTTACATTTCCCAATGTAGTTTAAAATTAGCTTGTCAATTTCTATAAAGAATCCCTTCTGGGACTGAGGTTGGGACAGATCACATCATTTGAAAGTTTGGTTTTATCATGGTGTCCCACATTGACTGTCTGTTCCTTTCCTGTTTGGTTTTTAAATTTTGTTTTATTTTATTTTTGTTCCTTGCTCATTTAGTCCAAATCCTTTATTTTATCTTCGACACCGTATATTCTGTCTTCTGATTGACGCAGTCTACTTGTAAGACTTTCTTTTGGGATTTCTAGTTCAGCTATTGGGTTTTTCAATTTCCTCTTCAGTGTTTTATCTCTTTATTGAATTCTATTTCCAAGTCCAGGATCAACTATATCATTCCCATCGGCCTTGCATTTTTGTTTTCTTAGGCATCACCCAAGTAGTAGTCTTGTTAAATTTTTCTCTCCTTGATTTTATTGAATCGTTTCTTCGTGTCTTCTTTAAAACCCTTGGCTTATTTGAGGAGGTTTAAAATTGATCTTTAATTTCTGTGTCCTGGATTTCATCTAGGTAATTCTCACTGGCAAGCATTTCTACTGGACAACTAAGTGTTAGGGAGAAGGTACTAGCTTGAACGTCCATATTGCTGATATCCCTGCGGTGACATATAGGTATGTGTTGCAGGTTATCCTGCTCGACCATAAAGTGGTGAGGCTGTAAGAAGACGCAGCACCAATGACTTAGGCACTGGGAGTCAGTGAGTAGCAGAGCATGCTGTAGACTCGTTTATTCAGGAAGTGAAGCGTGGCTTTATACCCCCTCCCAAGGTCCTATTGGCTTAGGTGACTGATGCTGCTGTATGTCCTTTTCTCATTGGTGTCTCTGGGTCAGGTGTCTCTTAGAGGCAGGCTTGGCAGGTTGACTCACAAAAGTACCTGCTGTGCATGTGCATGGGGATACGAACTGGCCTGGGCTCTAGGGACAGGGAGACTGCAGCTTGGGTAGGCTGGCTGCCGTTTCTCCTACATATCCACCCGTTTTGTTTTGTGATTGTTTTTTCTAATGCAGCATAGCAGGAATCGAAGTTCTAGCTTCGGCTTTGTTGTCCCTGCCTCAGCATGATGGACCGTGCCTGTCTTAGGTTGGCCTGCCTCACAAGTCCTTACCCGTCATTGACTACTGGCCCTCAAAGGATTTCATCTCTGCGAAGCACACCTGGGTGGGAGAAAGGCCTGTCAATCTACATGCCTCAGGAGGTTCTGTGAGCCAGGCCCAAGAGACTTCCCAAGGAGGGGCATATTCTGGGTGTCAAAGTGCCAGGAGATCCTGGAGTGTGGAAATACACTGTAGGAAACACTTAAAGAGAATGATCAGTAATAAGATAACACCCCAATCAAAGCATAGGAAAAAGGGGGTCATTCCTGAGTCGACCTCACACTTTCAGACAAGAAAGAGCACACGCATCCAGAGGTCAGGCTCCCACATGTTTCCAGGAGCTATCCAGAGGGCCGACACCACAGCCTCATCTCTAAATTTCTCCGTATAGGCAGTCAGAACCTTAAGGCCCCTGGTAACTAATACTGATTTTTTAAATGCCATTACATGAGACACAAAGGAAAAGACAGAAAAGGAGGAGGGTCCCCATGCTCACTTTTGTGAGAGCCAGGGACATGAAACACGCAGGGGCCAATTCACCAAACACATTACCCAAGAGGGGTTGCTGAGAGGAGTCTAAAAAGATGCAAATAGAGTGAGTAGGATGCATCGGCTGATGCACCGCCGGCAGCAAAAGGCAAAGATCAGGGCCCAAACAAACAAACAAAATCGCCACGGAGATGGGGAAAAATACACCCTGATTCAAGAGAAGCCGAGACCCATGCCAGCGCGGGATCCATGAGCCCTAAGTCTAGGTGCCAGATGTTGCCGGTTACCCTGCTCAGACATCCCTTGGGGATGGACTTGAGAAGATGAAGCATCAATGACTCAGGCACCAGGAGTCAACAAGGAAGTTAAGCCTGTCTTTATACCCCTCCCAAGGTCCTGTTGGTTCAGGCGCTGACTCTGCTGTATGTCCTGTTTTCATTAGTATCTCTGGGTCAGGTGTCTCTTGATCAGCCTTAGGGCATTGAGACAGGCTTCGTGGCTTGGCTCAAGGAGGAAGTGCCTGCTGCACATGAATGCTTATGCAGATGCAGGCTGGCCTGGGCACTGGGGACAGGGCGACTGCAGTTTCAGTAGGCTCACCCGAGTTTCTCCTGCAGGTATTGTGGTCTTCCTTTGTTAAGTTTGAGTTTGTTATGGATAAAGAAGGCTGGGAAAGAAGAGAAGATACGGGAGCAGGTTTGGTCTAGAGGTTGGAGATGGTTTGCAGGTAATGAAAATAGGTGGGCGGATAGCTGGGCTGGTGTACAGGACATCCTTCCTGTTCTAAGACAGGAGTGTAGAGGTAGATAGTTCTGAGTGGAAAGGTTTTATATGATGTGGGAGAGAGTTCTATGGTATGTGGGATAGGTATGCAGGATGCTTGCCCAAACCTAGAGCTCCCTTGCACTGAAAGCAGGGGAGGACAGAGTAGCATGGTGCAGTGGTTGTGGGACCCAGACTAAATCTTGTAGGCTGTGGGGAAGGGATGGATGAGGACTTCATAGGTGCGCACCAGGTGGTACCTCACCCTGAAGGGGGATGTGGGATTGATGTGTATGGTGTGGGACGGTGGAGGCAGTGCACAGGGTTCTGTAGGTAGATGCAGGGAGGGCAGTTCTTGGTGGAAGCCTAGATGCTGGCTAAGGCACAGCTTGTAGGACCCTGTAGATAGGTTGGCTATTGAGAGGATCTGAATGTTGGACTAGGCTGGAGCACTGGCTGGGGAACCTGGCCTATGTCTGGTAGGTTACAGAAAAACAAGTATTGGGTCGCAGAGGGCACACACCAGGTTATACCCTGGAAAATAATGTACAAAGTTTAGGTATAGAGTAGGGTGGTGAAGGTGGGTCTTGTGAGAATAAGAGAGTCCTGGAAGTCCTTCAATTTTATAATTTTATAATTTTGTGAAAGTCTACCCAAAAAATTTTACCAAAAAATCAAATTATACATATATATATGCATATATATATAACATTCATTAAAAGGCATGTACTTAAACTAATCCATTCTCTCAAAAGCAAGAGAAATATAAACATAATTGTTATTTGATTATACTGCATATTTTATTGCACTGCATTTTATAATTCTATTTTTTTTAAAACAGAGCAAGTACAGATTTAGCTAATTGGAAAACAGTCGCCATGGTGACTAGGTTGATAAAGTACTTGCCTAGCATTGAGGAAGCCCCCTAGGTTCAGTCCCCAGCACTGAATTAAAAGCATGATGGCACTAGGGTGGTAGAGGCAGGAGGAACGGAAGTTCAAGGCCATTTGGGGCTATATAGACTACCCTGGGATACATAAAACCTTATTTCAGATGTAGTAAAAATGAAAGGAAAGTGAACCCCATATAAATCAATTGACAAAGCTAGGCCAGATAACCTAGTAACCGAACTCAGTCTTACTTTCTCTAGAAAATATCTGACTTAATTTGCTAATCTAATATCATCTTACATATCCATTGTACTAGTTCTGAATCAATGACATTTGGTCTTCTGGAGGTTTCTTTCTGGAATATAATTAAGTTATAGGAAATATTCAAGGAGTGATTTTCATTTTTTTACTCATTAACTTTATCAACAGTCATCTTCTTTCATTATATTATTATATTAGTGATTATCAGGGTTTTGGTTAGTCTATCACTCTCTACTATCTAATAATGATGAAGACAAGAGACAACTATATCTTGGAAAGATGATATTTATGGAACATTGACAATGAGTATTGCATAAAGCTATACATTGTTGTGCCCAAATTCTGAACCCCCAAATCACCAAGAGGCCCATTTTGATGCAAAAGCAACCAGTCTTTTATTGTAGTTGTTTAACAAGCTAACCCCATTAGCTGGGGCCTTTCATTCATTCACCACAGCAGATGGATGGAGAAAGAACCCCAGAAACCACAAGGCAGGGATCTTATAGGGCAGCATAAGGGGAGTGTCTAGGGGTATGCAACAGTCTCATGATTGGTGTGCTTACAGGCTTGGGAAGACCTGCCCTGTGTTGATTGGTCAACTGGTTGTTATGGCCCATAGGCCCTCCCAGCGTAGTTGCTATGCTCTGCACATCACTGTTGTGCACTTGTCCATAAAGCACACTCAAGCACAGCCCCACCAACTAATTTCTGATAGGTTCCTTGCCATTAGGAGGGCATCTGACCTAGCAAGGTCAGAGCAGGCCTAGCAAGGTCAGACATGTGCTTCAGAGGCTACATGCCTTTTCTGCAGCCTGTCCTTGCTGCAAAAGCAGGCGGCTGGTCCCTTCAACATGACAGGCAAAACACATGTTTAATAAGATTTGCTGATAAATGAGGTAGTTATGGAAGACAATAAAGAAATGGTTGCATGTTCTCTAATATTTCTACCTAGTTAAATGAGTAAATAGGAATTACACTGTCAGGAATCACAAAAGAAACACACTTCAGCCTGGAAATCTATTGATCCACAGGTGGCATATTGCTGCATAAAGATAAATGAAGTTAATGGATTAAAACAGTTATCAGCCACAAACTCCTCCTGCAAAAAACCAGAGTGTAGCAATAGATACTAGGTTCTGTGAGCCACCCACTGTTTGTTACAATTGCGTAGTTCTGCTGGAGTAGTACAAATGCAAACCAGGACAGCAATGACTAAAAGACAATGGGCTGTGGGGCTGCTCCACGGAGTTTAAAACCAACTTTCCTGAGCTGTAAAATGGCCTCCTTCAGCTGCAGGAGCTGGAGCTGGGTATTGGCCACAGCCCCTGAACTGCAGCCTTCTCATTTTCCAATAGCTTTGACTTTGATTTTCTTACAAGACATTTCCCCAGAGTGTAAGTGTTAACTATCAGAGCATCTTAAACACCCCGTGATGAATGAGGTATGGCATCGTTTCTGCCACACATTGTTGGTCAAAATAAGTCACAGGTGTCAGCTCAGATTCAAGCGACAGAGGAAACAGATTCAGTCTCTTGAAAGGAGGTGAAAAACAATGTGGCCTATGTTTGTTCTCCGCAGGAAGGTTTGGGAAATTGGAGCTTTCATATTAAGAAACCTGAAGTTACAAACAGCCTCTTTCTCTTTAGCTGATTCCTCTAAGATGTTTTATTACTGGAACAGGAAGCAAAATAACACACAGATATGTCCTAAGGAAAATGCAAATTAAAACAATAAGATACCACAATGTGCCAACTAGAATGTCCAAATCTAAAATCTGGCGAAACCTAATGGCAGTTCAGTGTAACAAGAATCCTTAGTCACCTCTTTGAGGATACAGCATGGTATTTGGCTTCTTTGAATGACAGCTTGATCGTTTCTTATAGAACTAAATGCTTACCAAATAATGTTCCTTGTTATTTGCACAAGGCCCAATAAAGCTAGAGAATGCATAGATGTTTTTATTCATAATTGCCAGAATTTAAAGGTACCTAGGATGTCATTCAGTAGATAAGCAAGTAAACACATTGTGGTATATTCAAATAATGGGAAAAATTACTACTGAAAGAAATCAGCCTTTAAAGTTTTACAAGTTGTTTTTTGTAGTTACACGGCATTCTAAAAATGGCAAAAAGAGATAGTAAAGATATTGGTAGCTTCAAGGACTTAGGAGAAAATAAAGGATGAAAAGGTGGGGACAGAGAGAATTTTTAAGTCATTGAAAACTACTCTGAGTGATAATGTAAAGATACATGCATGCCATTGTACCTTTGCCCAATCATGTGCATATGTAGGACCATACCTTAATGTAAATGATGATCTTGGGGTAGTGAAGTTTCAATACTAGTTGCCTCTGCTTCCACTCGTAGCTTATCACACAAGACTGTTAAAAATTAAACACATTTTCCTTGACCTCCCATTACAAGTAAGAGTCATTTTCCTGAAGTTTTTATTCTCACATGAAGCTTTCACCATTGTCATCATCATCATTATCACCAATCATCATTTTGTATTTCAGTAAATACCCTTAAATGCTTGTTTTTCTTTATTTTGGAGCTTTACAAGAATGTTGCCATGTTTTTTCCACGTACCCACCACTTTGTCCAAATGATAGTGTGCTTTGCCATACAGAAGCTTTCCAGTTTCATGAAATCCAGTTATTAATTGCTCTTAATGCCTGTGCTATTCAAAAAGTTTTTACTCGTTACCTGTACCAGTGACTGTAAAACTATTTCCCCTTTATTTACTGATTGGTTGTCTTTAAATTCAACAAACACAAAACAATAAAAATAAATGATCTGTCAGGAAAGGCAGGAAAAAAATTATAAGATTGGAAAATCAGTGAAGTTGAATTATTTATGAGTGCAAAAAGTAGTATTTCAGATAATACTTGTTGTACCCTTTCCCCATGGGGGTCTATTGATCTACTTGTGACTAGGAGCTTCTAGCAAAATACTTCTTGTCCCCTCCTCCCAGTAAGGCCCACATGCAAGTTCCTGTTTTCTGTCCATCCTTATTGTCTAAATGCTAATTCCTGTTTTAGGCTCACCCTTTGCTGGAGGGCCCAGGGAATATAGGCTTCTGACCTTGGTGGTTTTCCACCATACCTGCCACTGGTATGTAAGGCTCCACTCTTGTTAAAATAACCGCCATTCTCCTTGTAAGAATGAGCCGCTGTCTTTGTCTTCATTTACATCCTTAGCCCTTCGCTTGGTTCCCTGTGAAGTGTTGTAGCGCCATAACCGCAAACACCGGCTCACTACAAATACTGGTCAATAAAAATTCTTAGGATTCCAGGGATGGGCACAAATATAAGCTAGGATGTTCCGCAGACACGTGTGTTACAAAGTATTGGAGGAATTGGAGGACTTCACCATATAAAACGTTAGTGACCACTTGAATATCCGTGACAAAACCATGGAGAAATTCTGTTCTCTTTGATCTTCAGTTGTTTATTTTCTTAAGATAATCTTGTGAACAGATGGTTGATCATCATGAGTTTTGCAATGCAGAGAGTAACTGTGAATCTTTTTCAAAATGCGAAGTAGATTCTGACCAAATGTGTTATTCATGTACTTCACTTGAAAGTACAGTCTTGCTAAAGAAAAGAAAACCATATTCATCAAATCCATTCTATCAACTTCTTCTCTTACTACATGTGCTATACTGCACAGTGTGACCAACACAATCAATAATTTAACTGTTTCATTTGTATTTTTCTTACAGTTGTTTCCATGGTGACAGCACTCAATTAATTAATGGAAGCCAGCTAATTTTATTTAAAATACTCAATTTACACAACTGAGCCATTTCTATTTTAATATTTGTATTGTCTTTATATTAAATATAAGATGATAATAAAAGGCAAATATGTCAACAGAATCTATTAGAAAATAAACAAAAATTTGAATCATACTTCAGGATTCTTTTGTTTTCCCAATTGTTCTCTCTTATATTTTATTTCTCAACACTTAATATGTAACATTTGTGATTTTATTACTCTTCTAATATGCTACTCAATTAAATGATTATCAGTGAAACAAAAATATTTTTAAAAACAGAACTATTCTGGAAACTTCGTGTCTCTTCAAGTCACTTTCCTGTAATCAATTATATTTGTAAATTGGTAGATATTGAGAATGTATCTTTGTGCATAGTGCTATCATTTGCATTTGTTTCCACCTCTGTCTTTTTATTACCAAGGAGTCTGTGCATTAGAAATATATTGTATGGCAGTCTAAAGCCCAATTATAACTGTTCTACTTTTAAATATCTATACTCAGTATATACCTCTCAGTATTGTGTAGTTTTAGCGCTTATTGTTTTCTCAAACCTACCTTTTTTTTAAAGTCACATTGTGAATATCATTTTTCTTAAGTCAACTTTTATGACAACTGGAGTCCTCTTCTATTCTGAGAGAGTGTAGTTCTCTATCTTTATTTGAATTTCTGTCTTTTCTCTGTCTTGTCTCCCTGTCTCTCTCTTTCTGTCTCTCTGCCTCTCTGTCTCTCTGCCTCTCTGTCTCTCTGTCTCTTCCCTCCCCCCTCTCTTTCTGTCTCTCTGCTTCTCTGTCTCTGTCTCTTCCCTCCCTCCTCTCGTTCTCTCTCTCTCTGCCTCTCTGTCTCTGTCTCTGTCTCTCTGTCCTCTCACTTGCTCCGTTCATCTACAAGTTCCCTTCCCTCCCATCTTGGAGCCAAAGATTGTGGCTTTGCTGAGCTGCATAATCTCATTTGTTAGGACTCTAAACATGTGGGGATTTTATTTGTGTTCCTTGTCTGCTTCAAAAACCACAGTACTGGGGAAATAATTTGTCTATTATATTATCTCAGAGGAGGAAAATGTGAACTTGAGCAACTTACTTCATTAAGATTATTCTTAAAATATTGTTAACCAAAATGGAATGGACAAAAACTTGACACTCAAAATTTCTTCAAAGATAATTTCAGATAATTCAAGTACTATTAACAATTCTTATATTTTGTGCAATAGATACGTATGTTCATTTTGAAGAATCTCATTTGGTCACAAACTATGCCTACCCAAAGAGAATCTTAGAAAGACTTATCATTGTAAGGATCTGTGCAGTTTGTCATGGTTTTCTGCCATACCACAACCCCAAAGCAATGGAATCAAGCAGTCATAGACTGAAATTTTTGAAACAGTGAACCAAGAGGAATCTTCTAACCTTTTAAGTTGATTTTTGGTATTTTCCCACAGTGATAGAGAGCTGCCTAGCAGTTTTTAAAACTTAGCTTCTTTTGAAATTCTTTTCAGTATATTCATCTGTGTATTTCTTTGTATATATTTCTGTGTTCAGCCTTTTAAAATATTACATTTTATCTCTCCATCATCCATCTCCTATACAATGGCATATAGTCCTTACAGTTTCCTGCAAAGGTTAGAACTTCCAAATCCTCTTATTTTCAGAAGTATGTGACATCCAGTGTAGTGCAGTCTACCTCTATAAATGGTGGCTGCAATCTGAGTATCTCAGATCTGTCCTATTACTGAGAATTTGGGCACATGGTACAGAGTCTCTCAATAACAGCTGGATGTTATTAACATGCATATAGAAGACACAACCTACATAGTAACTTCAAAATTTCTTTCATTTAAAACTAACAATATATTCATACATTTTGGTCAGGAGAAAAATCATATACCATATCTTGGATTTTGTTTAGCATTTACCTGTAAAATGTTAGTCAACAGTTTGCCCTTAGATGGAGACTCCTGTCACTCTGCTGTGTTATTTCCTCCTTCCTAATGAAGTTGTCTTTTATTACAGAAATACCTTTAGCCTGTTGAATTTGCTGTCCTTCAGCTTCTCAACCACTTCATCACTGTTGGCTTTCTGTATCGAATGCAGAATCAAAGAACATCGTTTGAAGTTCTCTTCTCAATATACCACCAGATTCCTAGACTCCTCCATAAGCCAGTTGCATTGTTACACTTGAGCTACCAAGACAGCGTAAAACAATTCAATAGCCATGGCGGATCTATTTACCTACACGTTTATTGCAGCAGCAGTCCATGGCTGCCCCATGTGACAGCTGTTCCACTGTGCTGAGTTCTCTCTTCCCATTTCTCTCCACTCCCCCTGGAGTAGATGCTGCATGATACAATGAGAATTAACAGTCTTCCTATGTATGATGAATAGCAGATCCCTAATTTTCATTTTAATTTTCATAATAACTTATGTGTTATAAAATGCCTACAATAAGGTTTATTAGAAACTTTCCTCACACTCTCTGATAGTCTCTGCACTGTCCAATTTTAAGGAGTAACTTTATCTCCAGTGTTATCTTGGAAACAAGTATCAGAAATAGCTCAGCTTCTCTTCAAAAGATGATAAAGATCTATAACCAAATTCGATATCCATTCTCCCTTTGTAAAACAGTTCTTTGGACCCCTATGTTTGGTATATCAGTCAAAACTTTTCTTTAAGCCCTACCCTGCTCCCTAATATCTTGCTCTTGTTCACATGGGCTTGCTGGTATGCCCTCTGTCTCTCTGTCTGTCTCCCCTCAGAGGTCCTTCTATTCAACCTGACAGTGCATCTCCTTCAAAATCCAACCTGTCCATTCAACTGTTGTGTCCTTCACTCTTCATTTCCCTGTTGCTTCCACCACTCGGCTCCTTTCACTCATTCAGTTGACAGCTCTCTTGAAAGCGTGTCTTCCGAGTCTCTCAAATGTGTCATCAGTGGAAGTGTTCCATTCCTTATTTGGCAAACAGTGCTCCACAGCCACTGGCGTTATCACTGCTTTCTTCTGAACACTGTCTGTCACTGACTCTTTGCCCTATCATTTTCTGTTTCTCAATTCTTCAACTCCATTTCCCACTGTCCTTGTCATATTCATCACATTCCTTTGAAGTTAGTTCCTGCCTCTTGAATCTTTTAATACTGCCTCCTGTTTTAAATCTTTGTCATAAGCACCGTTCATTCTTGTTTAACTCGATGCCTACGAGTACATTACAGAGGAGATGAACACTTTATGCTCAAAATTAAATAATCTTATGAAATCCTGCTCCTCTTTCTGTCTCCCATTCTTCTGCACATTCATCTACCTACTGACGTCAATACATCTGAGTTATCCTGGACTGTTCACTTCATCACCCCCTCTCCCCAAAACTCACGGTCAGGGTTCTAATTTTCATCCCTGATGCCATGCATCTGACTTGATTCATCATAACCGTTTTCACTAACATAAGTTTCTTCCCATTAAAATGGACTTTTATTAATTTTTAATAATCTTTCAGATAGCTGTAATCAATCCTACACTAGTATTTATTTTCTGAAGAAACTGAATTTACATTTTGGGTGGTGGCTCCTGGAATGATAAATTTGTTTCACTTTTCTGCTAAAATAACACCTTCATACTATATTTTAGATCGAAGTCATCTCTTCTAAGTGTTGAAGATGATGTGCTCAGCAAAAAGAACACGTTTGGTTGGATATGAAATAATACTTCTGGTACATTTCAATACCAAACTATTTTCTTTATTATAGCTCTGTAGTAGAGCTTGAAATCAAGGATGGTGATGTCTCCGGAAGTTCCTTTATTGTATAGGGTTGTTTTGTGCTGGGATTTTGATGGGGATTATGTTGAATCTATAGATTGCTTTTGTAAGATTGACATTTTTACTATGTTGATCCTTCCTATCCAAGAGCATGGGAAATCTTTCCATTTTTCTGATATCTTCTTTAATTTCTTTCTTTAAAGATTCAAAGTCCTTGTCATACAGGTCTTTCACATGTTTGGTTAGAGTTACCCCAAGATATTTTAACAGAATTACGTTCATGAAATGATCTTATATACCAATTGTTCTGCTTACATTTTTAAGCAAAGTTTGTAGACTGCCTCTGATTCAATTATTTCGTTATAAATTGGCAAAATATTCCTTCCAAATCTATAGCTAGAAAGTTACACAAACAGCTTCTGAATCAATTCTGTTTCTTGTGAGGCTATGCCCAGCCAAGCTATGTGCCATGCAAGCTGCTACTTATCCCACAGACAATGTTCTACTCTGTTATAAAAAATAAGCTATATAAGTTAATGCAATTCCTCTTACATATTCTCACTAGAAATTTCTTCCAGCTTCCAACTCTTTCCAAAGTGTTCTACTTGCTGAAATTACTCTTTTAAGACACTAATGAT
Organism: Mesocricetus auratus; assembly: GCF_017639785.1. Classification (NCBI taxonomy): domain Eukaryota; kingdom Metazoa; phylum Chordata; class Mammalia; order Rodentia; family Cricetidae; genus Mesocricetus; species Mesocricetus auratus. The sequence continues at coordinate 68,046,628 of NW_024429195.1, forward strand.
TCATTCCTAAATGTCTAGGTGAGTTTCTGGGATTTTTCCTTTTGATTATGGAGTTGAAAACAAATGTGGTTAAAAAATGAAATGACATTATTCTAGTTATTCCAAATGAAATCCATAAATTATCAGACAGTTGTCTAATACTTAGATACCAAGATTAAATTTTCATTCATTGAACCCAGAGTATTACAGGTATGTAGAATGATGTTTGCTTATACAATGAGACATGGCATTGTCTTTAGTACATTTTTCTTTCTAATCACATAAACTCACATTTAAGAAAGACTTTTGCCAATGTCTGACTTTACCTGGTCTATAGACCTTAATTTTTAATACTGTTTAGCAATGTTTTATCTCATTGTCTTCATGATATTTTAGTTGGAAGTAAGGTAAAAGTCACTGTAGATCATCAAACAAATACTATTTAAATTAGAAGTCTAGATGAAATCATATTTTCTTTATTATTAGCCTATCTCCTCCTCTGGCCCTCTTCTCTCCTTCTTCCTCCTCCTCCTCTTCTTCCTTTTTTGTTGTGTTGTTTTGTGGTTTTTTTTGACAGAGTTTAAGTAGTCCTGACTGTCCTGGAACTGACAATGTAGACTAGACTGTCCCCGAATTCACAGAGATCTGCCTGCTTCTGCCTCCCGGGTGCTGGGATTAAAGGTGTGTGCCACTACACATGGCTCATTAGCCTATTTCATTCAAAATCACAAAGACATTTCACCATCAGCCAGTTAAACAATTATTTAAATGTTTTATGAAAGTGTGTTTCAGCATTTGTGGAATTCCCGGGGATCCTCTTGGTATTCTTATGATACATGATTACCAAAAGTTACACTGTAGAAATAACAGAGAATAAAAATACAGAAGAAATTAGACATCATTCAATCCGTGCAAGTTTCTGATGTTTTTCATTTGGAGGAACTGTACTTTACATTTTTTGGCAAAAAAAATGTATTTAAATTTTTCATTTTGCATATTAGCCCCAGTTTCCCTTCCTCCCCTTCTCATGCCCTCCACTCCCCCATCCCAACCCCACTCACTCTTCCCAGGGGTTAAGGCCTCCTTGGGGAGTCAACAAAGTCTGAAGGCCCCAGGAAATGGAAATAGTTAAGATCTCCTGGGTAAACTGGGAAGGGGAGTAGAAGGGAAAGAATGGGGGACAGGAACATGAGGGCTCAAGATGGCCTAGTTTCAGGAAGGATGGAGAGGGGGAGGAGAGAGGGAGCCATTACATGGTTAGGGAGAAACAAGGTGCTAGGGAAATTCCCAGGAATCCACAAGAATGACCCCAGCTAAGACTCCTAGCAATAGTGGAGAGGGTGCCTGCACTGGCCTTCCCCTGTAATCAGATTAGTGATTACACTACTTGTCATAGAACCTACATCCAGTAACTAACGCAAGCAGATGCAGTGACTCACAGCCAAGTACTGAGCTGAGCTCCTGGAGTTCAGTTGAAGAGACAGAGGAGGGATCATATGAGCAAGGCAGGTTAAGATCGTGACTGGAAAAAAACACAGAGACAGCTGTTCTGAGCTCACGAACTCTGAACTGGCAGCTGGGGATCCCGCATGGGATCTAACTAAGCCCTCTGAATGTGGGTAACAGTTATGTGGCTATGTGGCGAGATCTGCTGGGGGGATCTGGCAATGGGATGAGGATTTATCCAGGGTGTATGAACTGACTTTTTGGAGCCCATTCCCTATGGTGGGATACCTTGTTCATTCTTGATATGGGAGAGAGGGGCTTGGTCCTGCCTCAACTCGGCGTACTTTACTTTTGAAAAAGGTTGGAAAGGTAAATAATTAAATTTGGGCACCTACCCTGAGCAGCATTTTGCAGTACCCTCATCTGTCTTGCCCTATTCAAGTCCTTGAATGAGACAGGGTCAGTATTTAATTCCATTACCGCAGTTTAGGCAAGAGGATTCTGAAAGATTTCACTTGAATTGTTAATGTTATACTGTGGTAGAATATTATTTTCAGGTGTTGGTCTTTTGTTTATCATTTATTTAATTCAGTGAAACTGTGGTTCTTTGCCTGTCTAAAACACCAGATAGTAGATGAGTGAATTTAAGATAAGAAAAGCTGGCTAGTAACAAGCTAAGCTAAGGCTGGGCACGCATAACTTAGAATAAACCTCCATGTGTGGTTTATTTGGGTGGTGGGCCCCTCAAAAGACCCCAAAATGCCAAGAGAGTAAAAAACATTTCACATAATGTCATATGGTTTGTGTGAAAGCTACCTTTTCAGCCTAAGGTGTAGGTGTCTACTTAGTTACTAGCTTTTCCAGTGCAACAAGGTAAATGCCACCCACACATTCATATTATGTGCACTTTTTAAAGGCAAGTTCTTAGTATATATAGTTATGGATAATGAATTATCTACACTAAAAGCAATATTTTCAGGTGTTTATTTTGCCTTTGCAAAAGATGCTAAAGCAAATAATCACAATAGTTTTGAAAACTCCTTCTGCTCTCTCATAATGCACCATAAACTTTAAAAATTATAATAGCTGAGTTGTCATTTCCTGCACATTATATAATAATCCACTATTTGGAGATACTTGTTTTGATAGCTGGAATATATTATTAATAATTTTGGGAAAACAAAGGCCTCCGGGTAGAAGCAATTTAAAGGAAATTAAGTTTACAGAACCATCTTTATTCTCTTCCAATTTGAAGGATCCCATCCCATATTCTAAAAGCCACCAATAATAGCTAGAAGTAGAAGGATAGATCACTGCATTCTGCTGGTCATAAAGCCTGAGAAGAATAGGGGTCAAGTATGATTATTATGGAGGTAATACATGAACTGAAGCTGTAGCCCTTGTGATGGAGAGGAGTCATAGTGAGTACAAAGATACTTGAGCAGACACAGGCTATTTATGGTCCAGATAGAATTTATGGGAATAAAGTAAGCTGAGGAGAGGGATAATTCCAGGAATTATGTCTGAAAATGGAACAAGGGGGGTGAGGGAAGAAGGATGGGGTCCAGTGAAGAAATAAACAGAGGGTAAGTATAAATAGATACAGATTTAAGCCAGCTGGATAAATGACACAGAGTCCTGTCTTCCAATCATAAGGGCTCAAAGCTAGAAAAGTAAAGCATCCCTGCCTGGGTAGTAAGGCCTGGAGTAGAGGAGCTGTACCACCTCTTTGTCTCCCTGCCCCACTGTTACCAGGATACACATGCACATAGGCAAGCGAATTATACAGGACTGCCCTTGTTCTTTCCTAATTTTAAGAGATGGATGAAAACAGAACAGGTCCAGCCTTATCTTCCTCATCCAAATAACTGTCACAAGGAAATCAAGTTTAGAGCATGCTGATAGACATTACTCATTGGATCCTCTCATTTAAGCATTTTGTCTGGAGAAGTGGTGAAAAGAGAAACTAATCTGTGAAGGCTTAACAGATGTGGCATAAAAGAGAAATAGATGTGGTATTTGGACACTCAGTCTCAGCTGGTACTGTTTCGAATGTTGTGAAACCTTCAGGAAGTAGAATCTTTTTTGGGGGGAGGGTTAGACCTGTATTAAAGCCAAGCTTGCCCATTCATATTCTCAAGAGGACAGACAAAGATGAACAGTGGATTCTTTGCAGAGGATAGTAGAATAGAAGCCACAAAATGTTGTGGTAAGCAAGAGAGTGGACAGAGCAAGTGGGGAAAGATAAAGCTTGCAGAAGCTGACAGCTCAAGGAAGTAGACTCTTACTGGAGGAAGTTCATCACTAGGGGAAGGATTTGAGAGTATAGAACTTAACCCAACTTCTGCTTTAACCTCTTCTCTTCCTACATGTGGATGAGAGGGATGTCTCTCATCAATTGTCGGCCTGAATTTTCTCCCAAATTCCTAGAACTGCAACAAGTTAAGATAAAACAAATTACTTCACAACAACAGATATCCATTCTCCTCAAGTGCTGGATACTAAAAGTCTGATACTAAAATTCCACTGTGGCAAGCCCATTCTGTCCCAAGCGTTGTAACAGACTGTCCTCCATTCTGCTGAGCCCCTACTGTTACAATCATTGCCTGTATCTTTACCTGGACTCATTTCCTGTCGTGGAATAATCTTTTTGTACATTGTGAAGATGTGTTGCTCTCATTGGTTTAATAAAGAGCTAAATGGCCAATAGCTAGGTGGGAAGAATTAGGTGGGACTTGCAGACAGGGAGAAAACACTGGGATGAAGAAGGGCAGAGGCACCAGGAGGTGTGGGGAGAAGCAATATGAACATTCTGTGCTGGGGAAAGGTACTGAGCCACATGGTAGACTGTAGATAAGAAATAGGGGTTAATTTAAGCTGCAAGAGCTAGTAAGTAACAAGCCATTGGCTGGGCATTTATAATTATTAACAAGTTATTTGGGAGTTGGCTGGTAGGACAGAAAATTCCACCTACAGTCTCTCCTGTGGCTATTGTGATTACTGCTGCAAACCTTTGCCCAAGTTCAGGCAGGTTTACAAGTAGGAGAGAGTTCATCTTCAATGTATCCTCTTATGAAACACCATTCACAGAAACAATGTTTATATGCTCCATTTGAAACTAAATTGCTTATTTCACTGGATTATGTAGGAATCACAGTAGCATCTGTATTAACAGTATTGCTTCTACAGTGATCTTTCATGGGTTCTTTTGGCTTTTGGGGGCATTCTGATTTTGTTTTATTATTTTAGTTGCTTTGCATTTTCATTATGTGTTACTGATGGTCTCAATGATGAGTGTTTGTCAGTGCTGCAGAGCTTTACTGCCATACTGGAGAACTTGAAGGACCAGAGAAAATATTTTCCTCCCAGAGAGTTTTTTTCCACAGAAGGTATTCTAATTATTGCTTTCCATCACCTAAATCCTCCAAGACCCTCTCTACCTCTCTTCCCTTCTGAATATACACCCTTTGTGTCTGTTTCTCCTTAGAACACAAACAGGAAACTAAAGTATAATGGTAGAGAAGAGAAAAGCAAACAGAAGAAAAAGAATCAAAGAAAAAGATTAACAAACAAATATATGGCAGTGGTGGCACATGCCTTTAATCCCAGTACTCAGACTCAAAAGCCAAGAGGAGGAAGAAGGAGGAGAAGGAGGAGAAGGAGGAGGAGGAGGAGGAGGAGGAGGAGGGGACCGAGGAGGGAAGGAGAACAAGAAGAACAGCAACAAGAAGAAACATATATAGAAACACACTTTCATACACACAGAAATCCCAAAAGTCACAAACAAAAAATAATGGAAGCCATAATACATACACAAAGTTCCTGAAAGGTTAAAGATATACCTTATCTAAATATTATGTGGCAAATAATTCCCAAAGATTCTATTGAATTCATTTTGTGTTAGTATTCTACTACTGGGCATGGGTTCTTCCCTTACGAATGGTTGTATCCCCAGTGAAACTCTATTGGAGAACAGTTTTTTTCATTTGCCAGTTCTTACAAATTAGAAATAGCTTCTGGGTTAGGGATGGGAGCCTTTTCCACTCTTAGCATTAGGACCATGTCTGACACAGACAAGTGCAGGCTCTGTGCATGTTGCTTCAGTCTCTGTGAGTTCATATATGTGAGACCACATGAGTTTGTCTGGACCTGTTGTATTTAGAAAACCTTGTTTCCTTGGTTTCCTCTGTCCCCTCTGACTCTTAGAATCTTTCTGCCTCCTATTTTTCACAGTTCCCCTGGCCAAAAGGAGAGGGACTTGATGGAGACATCCCATTTAGGGCTGTGTGCTCCAAGGTCTCTCATTCCCTGCATATTGTCTGACTGTGGATATCTATATTTGTTTCCATATATTTCCATAGGAAGAAGCTTCTCCAATGATGGCTGAGCAAGGAATAGATCTATGATTATAACAGAATGTCCTTAGCAGCCATTTTATTGCTGTTCCCAATTTGTTTTTCCCCTAGGTCCCTGACTGACCTGGTTCCAGGTTCTTGGCCACCTGAGCAGTGTCAGACATGGGTTCCATCTCATTGAATGGTCCTTAAATCCAGTCAGATACTGGTTGGTCACCCACACAAGATTTGTGCCACTATTGCCCTAGCACATCTTGCAGGGATGTCATCACTACAGATCAAGGAGTTTAGTTTTACCTTTCCTCTTTGGTAGCATATTCCAGTACCAAGGTCTGTAGGGGTGAAGGCTCTAGGTAGGTAACAGCCTGACTTCTCCATGTCAATGAAGTTTGTAGGGTTTATGTTCAGTAATAGGGCCTTACCGTCAGTTTGTGAAGAGCAACCAATAGCCTTGGCAATAGCCTGGGTTGTTTGGGGATTCCAAAGAGCTCCTATGGCCAACAAGTCAATTAGATGTAACCCATTCTGGCTATTGGAAGCTTTATTTGGTGGTGATAGATACCTGGTTGGGGCTCTGTCTCCTTCTCTAGTTGGAACTTTTGTTTAGATTGCCTTCATATATATGTTTATTTTAGGAAGGTTCTACTTAATTAGGCTTCCATATAACCCTTAAAATAGTCATTTGTCTGTCCCTCTCCATATTACCTCCATTACCCCCTCCTCCTATGGCCCCCCTTTGATTCTCCCATTCCAATACTGCCTCTTCATTCATTCATAGCTCCCTGCTCTATTTATCTTTCCTAGGGACATACATCTCTCCCATATATCCCCTTACTGTGCACCTAAGCTCTGTGGTTATATGGACAGTACCTTGCTTATCAATGACTTAATTGCTAACATTGATGTATAAGCAAATATATACCATTTTTGCCTTTCTGGGTCTGGGTTGCCTCACTTTGGGTGACTTTTTCTAGTTCCATTCATATTCCTGCAAGTTTAATGATTTCATTTTTTAATGACTGAGTAATATTCTATTATGTAAATGCACCACATTTTCTTTATTCATTCATCTGTTTATGGACATCTAGGCTGTTTCCATTTTCTAGTTTTTATGAATATAGAAGCCCTGAACATTTTTAGTCAAGTGTCTCTGTGGTAGAACAAAGCATCCTTTGGGTATCTGCCCAACAATGGTGTAGTTGGGTTTTGAGTAGATGTACTCCCAGCTTCCTGAAGATCCACCATACTGATTCTACCACACTGATTTCCACAGTGGCTATACAATTTAGAAGTCTCACCAGCAAGAATGGATGTTCCCCTTACTCCACTTCATTCCCAACATGACTTGTTATTTGTTTTATTGATCTTGGTCATTCCGATAGGTGTAAGATAAAATCTAAAAGTAGTTCTGATTTGCCTTTCCCAGATGAATACATATGTTGAACATTTTTTAGGTGTTTCTTAGTCATTTGTGTTTCCTGTGTAGAGAATACTGTGTTTAAATTTGTACCTGATTTTTAAATTGGGTTGTTTGTTTTCTTGGTGTCCAGCTTTTTTTCATTCTATATATTTTAGATATTATCCCTCTATCAGATGTGCAGTTGTAAAAATCTTTTCCTATTCATTAGCCTGTCACTTTGTTCAAATGGTGGTGTCCTTTCCAACAGTTATTCAGTTTCATGAGATCTTACTATTGTTCTAGGACCTGTGTTATACTTAAAAAGTCTTTTCCTGTGTCAATGAGTTCCTTACATTCTTTTCTGTCAAATTCACTGTATTCAGTCTTACATTGATATTTTTGATCCATTTGGAGTTGAGTTTTCTACAGAGAGATAAGTATGGATGTATCAGCTTTCTTTCACATAAAGTCATCTGATTTGAACACCATTATTTGTTGAAGGTGCTGTCCTTTGTCCAGTGTGTATTTATAGTTTCTTTATTAAACATCAGGTATGCATAGGTGTGTGGATTTATGGCTGGGTCTTCAATTAAATTGCATTGATCAACATGTATGTTTTGTGCCAATATTATGTTGTTTTTATTACTATAATCATGTATTACAAATTCAGATAAGGTTGATGATGCCTCCAGCAAATCTTTTATTACTCAGGATTATTTTTAGCTCTCTGAGGTCTTTGTGTTTTCCTATGGAGCTGATAATTGTCCTTTCAAGATCTGTGAAAGTTTATGTTACAATTTTGATAGGGAGTCCATTGAATCTGTAGATTGCTTTTGGTAGGATAACCATTTTCACTATATTATTCCCACCTATTTATATCATTGGAGATCTTTCCATCTTATATTATCTTCTTCATTTCATTTCTTCAGTGTCCCACAGTTTTTAATCACATAAGTTTTTTTTATTTGTTTGGTTCAAATTACCCCCAAGATACTTCATGTTATTTGAGGCTATTGTGAAAGTCGTTTCCCTTGATTTCTTCCTTTCTGTCTCAGTCTGGTTGACATTTGTATATAGAAAAGCTACTTATTGTTATGAGTTTCTTCTAGTGCTGTGAATTTGCCTGCAAACTTCAAGATTCTATTGTTTTTTTTTCCACTAAATAATACTCCATTGTGTAAATGTATCACATTTTCTCTATTCACTCTTCAGTTGAGGGACATCTAGGTTACTTCCAGGTTCTGGCTATTACAAATAATGCTGCTATGAATACAGTGGAATAAACGTCCTTGTTGAATGAATATGCATCTTTTGGGTATATACTTAAAAGAGTGGAGTTGCTGGGTCTTGTGGTAGTCTGATTCCCACTTTCTTGAGGAATTTCCATACTGATTTCCAAAGTGGCTGTACTTTGGAATCTCCCAGGTTTGCCTTTATATGTTACTTGACCTTTTTATTTAGCTGCTCTTAATATTCTTTCTTTATTCTGTATGTTTCGGGTCTTGATTATTATGTGGTGAAGGGATTTTTTTGTTTGTGTGGTCCACTCTTCTGTAAGCTTCTTGTACCTTCATTGGCATGTCTTCCTTTAGGTTGGGAAAGTTTTCTTCTATGATTTTGTTGAATATGTTTTCTGCTCCTTTGAGGTGGTTTTCTCCGCCTTCTTCTATGTCTATTATACTTTGGCTTGGTCTTTTCATGGAGTCCCATATTTCCTGGATATTTTGTGTTAGGGATTTGTTGGACTTAAGATTTTATTTGGTTGATGAATCTATTTCTCCTAGTGTATCTTCAACACCTGAGATTCTCTCTTCCATCTCTTGTATTCTGTTGGTTATCTCAGGTATTTGTAGTACCTGACTGTTTTTCCAGCTTTTCTATTTCCAGCCTTCCTTCATACTGTGTTTTTTTTATTGTCTCTATTTCAGTTTTCAACCCTTGTACTGTTTGAATTGTTTCTTGCAATTTTTTGCTTGGTCTTTTCCTCTATTTGTGCATTTTTTGTTTGTTTTTTTTCTTCCATTTCTTGCCTTTTTTGGTTTGTTTTTTTTTTTCATTTCTTTAAGGGATTTTCCCATATCCTCTTTGAGGGCCTCTGTCATTTTCATGAAATTGTTTTTAAGGTCATTCTCTTCTGCTTCATTTGCATTGGAATGTTGGAGTCTTGCTGGTGTAGAGTCTCTAGAATCTGGTGGTGTCATATTTATTTTTCTGTTTGTGAGTGTGTTTTTGTATTGTCTTCTTCCTATTCCTTCTTTCAGACAGAGCCTCCTCCTGGCCTGGTGGTTAGAGGACCAGAGTTCCCTTTTGGGGGAGCAAGCAAGTCCAATACCCTGGTAGTTCTCTTCTTCCTGGTCCTAGTCCTGGTCTGGTCCAGTGGGTGGAGAAGAACACCAGGAATCTGGGGTTTGTAGGCTCCTTGCCTGGAGGGGAGACTCAGTGGCAGTCTCCAGGCACTGGAATGCAGGCCCAGAAACAGGCCCCCAATTGCCTGGTCCTGTGGGTGGAGAAGAAGACCAGCAAGCTGCACTCACCCTTTTTTTGTAAACATCTCAGGACTTGCCCTCCTGACTTCCTCTTAGCACCATCTTTGACTGGCTTGTGTGCCCTTCAGTGTCGCAGAGCTAAGGATGAGCCTGGGAGATTGGATTTGGAGGAAAGAAGGTATGGCTGAAGATTGACAGTTAGCCTACCTGCTCCTGGTCAGAGTGCCAGTGGGCTCATTTCTAGTAGCAGAAGAGCTGATTACTTTGGCTCAGTTACTTTATACAGTTTATGATGATTGCATTTAATAATAATCAGAGATTAAAATGTTTTACAGCTAAAAGCTATTGAAAAAAGAAAGAATAGTATATAATATAGGACATGTTTAAACATACTCAATGTATGAAAAATCCAAAAATTTTATTACTCTTTGTTGTTTTTGAGAGGATCTCATATAGCTCTTCCCACTACTTGATACACAGCTGAGGATGACTTTGAACCTCTGGTCTTTCTGGCTGCATCCTGAATCAGTCATTACAAGTCTTATGTCATCACATCCACTTTTATTTCTGCAAAAACAAGGGAAAATGCTCATAATCTCATTCTTCAGAAAATTCCTAATATGTACAAATAAATAGTGACTTTTAAGTTTTGACTTCTTCAAGAATGTATGATGTCACCAAGTCTACTGGCGAACATACCCACATAAATCATCTTCATAAAGTTTGCTTTTGCGTGTGTGACTTTGCAGAGTTAAAATCCATCTAGTGTTTGACTTTGGAAATTCTTTTAGTTGACAAACTCTATGAATATCCTGAAACTATGACAATTTGGAAAACCAATCAATTGTCACATCTCACCAACTATACACCCATGATAATTTATAATTTTAAAAAACTAAATTCTAAGTACATAGTTCAGTTTGAAGAGGGTGAAAATGGGAAAGAGGAAATATAGTTATCAGAAAGCATGAAAAACTTTTTAGCTAGTGTGATAAACTTCTGAGTTACTCAGAGAAATCTTTGACCTGATAAAAAGCTTTATAAATGGCTGTTACGGAATTGTTTCATCTTATTCTACTTTAATCCAGTTCCAATAGTTCTCCTTCTTCATGTGTCTGTGTGTGTGTGTGCACACAGACATGCATGTGTGCATATGTGTATGAAATATGTTTCAAGGCAAACTTCTAAATAGCAGAGGTCAACACAAATTTGTTCTTTTTTAAACACAAAAACCCAGCAGACCTTCTGAAAGATAACTTATCATACTTGTTCCAAATGACATTGTATCATTATATGCATCTACATACATACTTCCTTCTCATCAGAGTTGCTATGTGTGGAAAGCAATTGTTTGTTGATAGATACCTGCTACTGCAGTATCATTGCATAATTGTTTACATTTGTAATGGTGCCTATATATTATTTTTTACAAGTGGGAGCTTTTCACCACAGAGTGAATTCTTATTTTTTGATGTGACCTGTGGGCAGACTAGTTTGCATAGAAGTTAAAACCTTTGGCAGTTCAACCAGCACTATAAATAAATGTCCCTTCCTTTCCACAGAAGTTCACAAAGCACATAGCAAACTTTTGTTTTAGTCCAGTCTATGACACCTGGGATCTCATATGTCACATGCCTTGTTTACTTGTGATCATGAAATGTCATCTCATACATTAATCTTTTATTCATTTTTTAAAAATAGTTTTGTTACTGATGTCTCAGAAAACCTCAGAGATTGTATAGGAACTGCAATTTTTATTCTTCACAAGGAACAAAATATTAGGTGAATCTCTTCTCTGTAGAGGGAAAAAAGTGAAGACATGACTTATAAAAAAATCCACCCACTATTTCAGGACAGGGGCAAGAACTTCTGGCTATTTCTAACTATTTCTAACAAGCTTATTTCTAGTTGGACTCTAGGGATGACTAAAATTTTTTTCTGAGAAATCTCTGTGAATCCATATTTATAGCATGTACTTGGCTTCTTGAAGAGAAAAGTATAAGAAAATCTGGCCTAGGATCAGTGAAGTGCTTGGGTGCACTGGGGACCTGGTGCAGAGCTGACAATATGGTGACTTACAAGTTTGTTGGTGGCATTGCTTTTCTATTAGACTTCTTGGTGCACCAAGATAGTAATACATCAGTGATTACATTATTATAGTGTGGAACACATTTTAAAAGTGAAAATCCTTGATAGTTTCCTTTGTGCTTTACTGCAGGGACTGTAACAAATAAATCACATCTCTAGGAATATGGCCTAGGACAGTGAGATCAGAAGCTGACAATATCACTAATTGGAACACTGAAGATGTCCAAATTCAGGTTAAAAAGTGATGGAATTCTATAATTCTAGAGAGGAAAAAATAGGAAAATAGCACAAAACTTAAAAGTAAAATTGTCATATTAGCAAATGATCTGATTCTTCAATTGTAATGTGTTCAAAGAATGTACAAAAATATTACAGAACTGATAAGGCAGTTTAGTCATGACAAAAGACACAAGAGCAGTATAAAAGTCAAGAAAATCTTCACATAACTACAAAGCATTCAAAACTGTATTTTGACATTAAAAGTGCTAACAGTTAAAACAGTAGAATAGGAGTATAAAAATTTGACCCACAGAAATAATCTCCAAAAACAGACTCATAGGAATCTGTACATGGGTCAAGAAAGAGCATGAAACCCAACGAGTTGAGATGAGGACTATGATGTCAATGCCACAGAGACTTTCTGTTACTCTAGAAGAAAAGGCATACATACGTCATCCACAAAATGAGCTGAAGATTGATCAAAGGCTGAAATGAGATGACAAACACTTAAGACATTCAATAAGGAAAATATTTGATGACTTTAGTTCAAGGAAAGACTTACTGAATAAGATTTCAAATATACAACTCATGGAAGGAAAGATTAATAAGTGTAGGTGCATTAAAGTAACTGTGTGCCTGGGGTCCTATTTAACTGAATTAGTTGTTTTCTGGCAAGGATAGAACAATGGGTATATCAGTTTTAAGGCTCTGATCAGTTCTAATGTAGCATAAAACACATGGAATACAAGAGCCTCAGATCTTTTATCCAGACTGAAAGAGAGGGGCACTTTGAAAGGCCGGAGGGAGCTGTGGCCATTTCTCCGTTTCAGTGTATTGACATGTCACATTTTTCAAATATGAATGAAAAAATAATTTCAACAACAACAAAAAGCCTCAGGAAAGGGGATGAGTAACAAGATCCAAAAACAACCAAAATGTTACCAAAGATAAATAACTATATTTTTCAGAAATGTAATGAAAGCATTATATAGACCTATACACGTATAATTGAAAATTTTATTCATAAAGTGTTTTTAAGTGTCTAGTTCAGTGGTGCTAAGTACTCTCAAGTTGTTTACAAATCTCAACTCTTTACATCTTGCAAACTGAAACTCCACTCATTATGTTACAGCTTACCAATTGTTCATTTTACTAGCTTTGGAACCTACTTTTCTACACTCTTCTTATTTTCTTCTTTTTTTTGGTTTTTCGAGAAAGGGTTTCTCTGTAGCTTTGGAGGCTGTCCTGGAACTCACTTTGTAGACCAGGCTGGCCTCGAACTCACAGAGATCCGCCTGCCTCTGCCGCCCGAGTGCTGGGATTAAAGGCGTGCGCTACCAACGCCTGGCTTCTACACTCTTATTTATAGAGGCTTAACTACTCTAGCTAAGTTATAGAAATGAAAAAGAGACCATGAATTTGAGAGGCAGCAAGGGGCAGGTAATAGAAGGTATTCAAGGGAAGAAAGACAAAAAGAAAGACTGTAGTTAAGTCTTAATATCACATCATAAAAATTTAAATTGTCTTAGGTAATCTCCCTTTAATTCAAATCAGAGTATCTTCTATGTTGAGAAAGGAATAATTAAGAGACAGGTAAATAGAAAATTTCAGGATCATTAATATATTAGATTTCGTTTTTTGAAATAGAAGGATACACTTTACTTAATCCTGTGCATTAAAAATGCTTTTTAATGCTTTCTTTTTGGAAGTGAAGATTGCATCCATCTCTGTATTTTAAATTATAAAGAACATAATTGTGTTCTTAATAAAAAGTATTTGCTAAATTGAAGGGATGTGCTTAATGCATAAGAAAACTTATAAATAGCATAAATGCAAATATTTTAATTCATCGTTAGAAAATCCTGTTGAAGCCTTGAGGAACTCGAAGGTTACATTATTATTTAAAATAGCTCAGATGACAGAAAAAGAAAAACAAAATTAAATCTTTATAACAACATCAACAACAACAAAAAGAACTACAGGTCAAACACAGTATCACTCTAAACTGTAACACATTAGCAAACACAGTTCACCTGTCTATCCCAAGAACAGTACAGGATTGTGGAGGAGAATTCATTTTAGGAACAAAGAGTTTAATTTTAAGAATTCTATTAGCATCATTTCCTTAATAATAGTTAGGAGAAAAAAACTGCTCATTTTCCTTCAGGTCAAAAAGGCATTTGATACATCTGCCAATAATTACTGTTTCTCTCTTATTATGATAGTCCTATTAGGATAATTGGCAAATCTTCAAGAGCGGTCTGAGGAAGATTCATTGTGGTGATACAGGCGACACGAAAGTTTTAGCTACCAGTCTAATCCCAAACATATCCCTTAAAATAGTGTATTGGATTCTTACTGCCTTAATGTTCTATTACTACTGTAGAGAGACGCTATGATCACTACAACTCTTATAAAGGAAAATATTTAATTGGGGCTTGCTTACAGTTTCAGAGGTTTAGTTCTTTGGTATCATGGCAGGGAGCAACGTGACATGCAGACACACACAGCACTGGAGAAGTAGCTGAAAGTTCTACACCCAGATCCACAAACAGAAGGAAGAGAGTGACACTGGGCCTGGCCTGAGTTTTTGAAGCCCCAAAGCCCAAACCCAGTTATACACTTCCTCCAATAAGGCCACACCTACTCTAAGAAGGCCACACCTCCTAATCCCTCTGAAGTAGCACCACTCCCTAATGACCAAGCATTCAAATATCTGAGCTTATGCGAGCCATTCCTATTCGAACCACAACTCTTACTATTCTTATATCACCTATGAAAAAGTGAAAGTTGCATTATGGCTTGAAATCCCACAATCCAATGCAGTCTTCATTGGAGACTTGCATGGTAAGAGTTACCTTTTGAATACTGAATAGATTCTACTTCCAGTGTGAGAAAAGTTGTTGTCTTACTCCAAAATCCTCCAGACAGTCTCTGCAGCACTTCTCCAAGGAAATGCCAGTGACACTCCTTATCTGCCGTACTCTTTCCAGCTATGCCAACTACTCAAAAAAGAATCTAAAAAAAATCTTCATATGAATAAATGTGCAATATCGATCCAAAGATAGGAGATATTACTAGCTCAAGAAGCATTTGAAGAAACACAAGAAATAGTCTTTAAAACAAATGGAAAGTCCTGTTTTAATTAAAATTGTTAATCTCTTCTCCAGGGCTTCCAGGCAGTCTTTCAGTAACCCCCTTTTTGCTCTTGTCCTTTGTTTGGACACCCATCCTAATGCTCTCTTTTCTTCCAGAGCTGCCTCATTCAGGCTCTATCCCATGCTGCAATTACTTTCATGCCTCCCTTTCAATGGGTAAGCTCTCATTTATGGCTCCCAACTCTTTCAGCTTTGACACATTTAAAAACTGAAGTTCACATCTGCTTCCCAACTCCTGGGGTTATAAACATAAAATCTGAGTCCTCCTTTTTCTCTCAAGAAACATTGCAGAATGCAGAAGATGGAGAGCATACTTTGAATAAGAAAACAAAATTTTCATGGTTTTCAATCCCTTCTTTATTATTTGCTTTTGCTCTTCAGTTGGATTTGTTTGTTTTTTTATTCATGTCTGCATGTTTGTGTGAATGTGTGCCATGTTGTGAGTACCCGTGGAGGCCAGAAGAGGACATTGGTTCCCATGGAGCTAGAGACATAGGCAGTTGTGAACCAACTAGTGTCAGTGCTGGGAACTGAACTCCAGTCCTCTGGAGTAGCAATCGCTTTAACTCTCAAGTCATCTCTCCAGCCCTCTTTGACAATTTCATAGATGTATATGACAATGTATTCACATTGCTGCATCAGTCACACCATTTATTATCTCCATCCCATTCCCATCAATTCTCCTTCCTATCCCTTATAGTACTTTTCTCAGTTTTATGATTTTTTGGCATGTTTTTGTAATTCACTTAGTCTAGAAGGACCTAAATTAGACTGGAATAATACACTGGATCCTTATGGGGTACACCACTGGAGATTATGCTCTCCTCTGTCCCCAAATCTATCATTAGCATGTAGTTAAGGCATAGAGCCTCCTCAGTTCCTCCTCTATCAATGCCTGACTATTAATGGGCATAACTTTATATATATGCAGCTGCTGTGAATCTATGGTTGTCATAGCTATCTTTCTGGGAAGATGGCATTTCTCATCTCTTCTCCCTGTCTTCTGACTTTTACATTTTTTTCTGGGCCTTCTTCAACAACCATGCCTGCCGCAATATTGGCATAGACTCTAACCCTCTAGAGCTCAAAGCCCCAAATAAATGTTTTAGTTTATAAGTTGCTTTGATTATAGTATCTTCTCACAGCAACAAAAAAAGTAAGACAAGGGTCATCAATTCCTATGAGGTGAAATCACATGGCATGGCATGAGCATCAGCCATGGGTTCTCTGCCTAAGTACAGGAATCCACATGTTAAGAGGAAATGAACAAAGAAACAAACAAACAAAAAAAAAACCCCTGAGAGCTTGAACAAGAGATCAAAGCAATGTAATTCATGAGTCAGAGAATTCTGCTTTTCCCCATCACTAATGGTTTAGATTCTTCCAGGAATAGCAATTGTTTTTGTCATGCATTACTTTCAAAATTAAGTGCTCATAATTTATCATGTCAAAATTGACTCAAAAATATAGTAGGGACATACAAATCTAGTCAAGGCTAACTGTGTAAATTAATGATAATTCGATGAAATGAAATCAAGATATTGACCTTAGGAAGAGACTAAAGATGTGTGAATAATTAAGAGTAAACCAACTCTCATCAATGAGAAGTTTTTTTCATGTCCTTATTTCCCAAGTTAATTATTCTTCATCTGAAGCCCATCTTAGAGAAATAGATTTAGGATATACCCTCTGTGGGATTAATTGGTTAAATAAGCATATATGAATATATCTATTGTGACAAGCATAGATGCTAGAAAAAATATATAAGCATATATAAACACCACAATCAGAACAACATGCAGCCTTACATTGAACATCTATATCACCCACTCCAAGGCTCAGGGGTTGTTTCAGCAGAAGGACAAAAAGAATGGAAGAGCTGTAAGATGGGGTATAGTGTTATAGAAGATTGTCTTCTTATGACATGGATCTTACCCCTTTACCTCTCAGCAGCTGGGTCTATTTCTACAAGATTGTAAGCGTCAGTACAGAGGGTCACAGAATCTCATAAAACCTAACTCCTCGGTGAGAATTTATAGACAGTTCATAGTTTCTGCAGAAAGAGAGACATTTTCTTTAGTCTCTCTTTGTATTGGAAAGGTGCCCATGTTCCTGTAATTAACCCAAGCTGAACTCCCTGAGACACCAAAAAGGAGGAGGTGAAAATAAAAAAGAAAGGCAATCAAAGGGGAAATAGATGGAAAGAAGGAATCTTAGACAAGATTAGGGGTTAGACAAGATAAGGGAGGTCTTTGTAAATAATTATGACCAATATATATTATTATCATGTGTGCAAATGTCTTTAAAAACTCATCATTATGTATAACTCATAGGTGCTAATAAAAACTTCTCAAAACCTTTAACAAAAATTAGTGGAGATAGGTAATAACCCTTCACAAAGAAACTCATAGTCAATTGGGTAATGGTGGCACACTTGCACTGGGGGCAGACACATGCAGATCTCTGAGATAGAGGTAAACCTGGTCTAAAAAGTGAGTTCTCAAGAGAACCAGGGCTAAACAGAGAAACATGTCACCTGTCTTGGAAAACAAAAACAAACAAAACAAAAAAGAAAAAGAAAAACTTATAGTCACTGGATATGATGGTACAACTGTTCAGGCAAGAGGCTGAGGCAGGAGTGTCGTCCTGTCATCCTAAACAGCTTGGTGGGATTCTTTTTCAAAACAAAAGGTTTAAGGAAGGGCTGGAGAGAGAAGTTAAGACAGCACTTACCTAGAATGCACATGCCCTCCAGTTGGTCTTGGTACTGCAAAAAATCAAAACCAAAACAAACAAAGAAGTCACAGATTAAACTAGTAGTGATTCAGAATATAAAGAACTGATGGATTTGATAGCAGGATAGTCTAACAGTAGAGGAATAAACAGGATACTGAGAAAAACAAATATTATCGAGACATAATTTTCAATAGATAAAGCATGTGGTATAGCAGAATAAAGGATTTCAAAATATTTCTTGAAGATTTTCTGTAAGAATTCCTTGTGCTGACACTTGACATTAGTGAGGGGTGGGGGAATCTTTTTATTTTATTTTTTTATTTTTAAATTTAAATTTAAATTAGAAACAAGGTTGCTTCACATGTTAATTCCAGTTCCCTCTCCCTTCCCCTCCCCTCCTCCCACGCCCTCCCACCAACCCCTCCAATATCCCCTCATTTCCCCAGGGAGGGTGAGGCTCTCCATGGGGGTGTCCATAGTCTGTCATTTCATCCAGGGCAGGGCCTAGACCCTCCCCCAAGAGTCCAGGGTGAGAGTGCATCTCTCATTGTTGGATGGGTGCCCAAAGTCCATTTGTATACCCGGGATAAATACTGATCTACTACCAAGGTTCAATAGATTATCTAGGCCTCCTCACTGACACCTACATTTAGGGGGTCTTGATCAGTCCCCATGCTGGATTCCCAGCCATCAGTCTGGGATTCAAGAGCTAACCCTTGTCAGGTCAGCTGTTTCTGGAGGTTAAACCAGCCCAGTCTTAACCCCTTTGCTCATCAGTCCTCCCTCTCTGTCACTGGATTCCTTGAGTTCAGCTCAGTGTTTAGCTGTGGGAGTCTGCCTCTTCTTCCATCAGCCATTGAATGAAGGTTCTGTTTCCCAGACTCTCTGGCCATGGGATTGTAGGCTAGCATTCCCCAGATCTATGTCTAAAATCCACATATGAGAGAGAGTACATGCCATGTTTCTCTTTTTGTGACTGGGTTACCTCACTCAGGATGGTTTCTTCTAGTGCCATCCATTTGCCTGCAAATTTCAGGATTCCATTGTTTGTTTGTTTGTTTTTTCTGCTGAATAGTACTCCATTATGTAAATGTACCACATTTTCTCTATCCACTCTTCGGTTGAGGGGCATCTAGGTTGCTTCCAAGTTCTGGCTATTACAAATAATGTTGTTATGAACATAGTGGAACAGACATCCTTGTTGTATGAATGAGCATCTTTTGGGTATATGCCTAAGAGTGGAGTTGCTGGGTCTTGTGGTAGGTTTATTCCCATTTTTTCCCAGTTCCCTTTCCCTCCCCTCCTCCCGCACCCTCCCACCATCCCACCAGCCTCCCACCCTATGGCTATTTCCTTCCACATAGGGGATATCTAGAGTCTGTCATTTCACTCAGGGCAGGGTCTAGTCACTCCCCTAAGAGTCTAGGTTGAGAGAGCATCCCTCTTTGTGTTATGGAAACACGATGTCTGTTTGTACGCCAGGGATAAACACTGATCCACTGCCCAGGGTCCCGTAGGTTGCTCAGACCTCCTCACTGACTCTCACATTCAGGGGGTCTGGATCAGTCCCATGTTGGCCTCTCAGCTGTCGGTCTGGGGTCCAAGAGCTCTCCCCTGTTCAGATCAGCTGTCTCTGCTGGTTTTGCCAGCCCATTCTTTGCCAATTTGCTCATTGCTCCTCTCTCTGTCACTGAGATCCTTGGGTTCAGTTCAGTATTTAACTGTGGGTGTTTGCCTCTGCTTCCATCAGTCACTGGATGAAGGCTCCAGGATGGTTATAGACATCAAGTTCATTATCAGAAATGGGCATTCGAGGTGGTCTCTCCACTATTGCTTAGCTTGCCAGTTGGTGTCATCCCTTTAGATCACTAGAGGTCACACTGGTGCCTGATCTGTCTTCTAACCTATGATTCCCTCTTCCCCCTATTCTACCCCCGACTCAACCTTCCTGTTCCCCCATGACCTACTCTCTCTTCCTCTTCTCCCCCCTCTCTTCTTCCCAGCTCCCACTCCCCCGGGGTGGGGGGAATATTAGCAGGATGTGGCTCATGAAAATAAGTCAGATGGGATTGACAGATAAATCAATAGAAACAGATTTGTCAGAAATCCTGGTATGAACATGAAACACTATGTATTGTTTGAGTGGCTAATATTGGTTGTCAACTTGACCACATCTGGAATCAGCTAAAACTCAAGTTTCTGGACATACCTGTCAGAGTTTCTTCTGTTTTTCTTGATTGGATCATGTGAAGTAGGAAGACCCACCCTAAATCTTGGCCACACCCTCTGGTGGAGGCATATATAAATAAAACATGGAAGAAAGATTTGTTTTTGGTTTCAGTTGGCAGTGAAAGCAGTATACCTTCCCAGATTTACTTTAAAGGTTTAATAATTTCCCAACCCTGTGTCATAACTTAGTTCATGGGGGGATATTGATTATCTGTCTCTTCCACAAAGCATCACACTGGGTCACTCTATTGATGACATTATCCTGATTGAACTGAAGTGACTAGGCAATAGCAACCACTTTAGACTTGTTAATAACAAATCTACTCATTATAGGATTGGAAATAAATCTAATGAAAATTCAATGGGCTTATATTGCAGCAAACTTTTTATAAATTCAGTGGTATGGGACATGCAGAGATATTCCTTTTAAGACAAAGGAAAAGTTATTGTACTGGCCTCTCATGACCAAGATGGAAGCACAACATTTGACCTATCTAGAGACAGCACACTCCTCACAGGTGTTTGTTACCTGACCCATACACCAAGTGACTCAGAAAGCTGCTAGCCTATGTGGGTCCTAGACCAGGACAAGGCTCTTCCACAGGTCAAGGCTTCCACAGGTCCCTTTGACTGTACAATCCAGCAGGCCTGATGGTCCTTGGCATGTCAGTTGCAAATAGAGATGTTATTCAGAACTTCATTCCTGTAGGTGTTTCAGAGAGGAGACCCTTAGAATTTGGAGCAAAGCTCTACCATCATCTGCCAACAATTATTTTCCCTTTGAAAGATAACTCTTGGCTTATTATTGAGCTTGAGTGGAAACTGGACATTGACAATGGACTGCCATTATCACCTAATCTGATTTGCCTGCCATTTAACTGGATATTAGGTAACCCATCAAGCCAAAAAGTAGTAAGTGTGCAGCAGAAATCCATTATCAGATGAAAATGGAATGTACCTGATTGAGCCCAAACAGGCCCTGAGGGCATAATTATATTATATGAAGAAGTTGCCCAAATGTCTACCAGTTTCTACTCCCATTACAAGTCTTTCTGTTCCCTAGTACATGCCCACACCCTCTTGGGATATATCCTATAACTGTTTGACTGAAGAATAGGCTTGACCTAGTTTAGTGATGCTTCTACACATTACACAAGTACCCCATAAGTGGACTTCTGCATCATTATGACCTCTTTCTAGGGCAACAATGAAAAATACTGATGAAGAAAAATCTTTGCAGTGGACAGAACTTTGGGAAGTATACATGGTTAGTATTCGGGAATCTGTACTGGCCTGTCTTGGGGGTTCTGACAGGATACACTCTCAGCTGCAGCAACTAAGAGCACCACCTATGAATATTCACTATGTTCCTTTTTGAAAGGGCCCTGCCCATCTCCCATCCTTCTCTCTCTCCCTTTCTCTCCCTCTCTATGTCTGTTCCTCTCTCTCTTGCTCTATCTCTTCTCTCTTCCCCTCTTTCCTTTTCCTGCTGCTCCTGTTTCTGGAAGCTGGTTTCTCCCCTTCCTTTCCCCCTTTTTATGATCCCTTCTCCTAATAAAAAACACCTCTGCTTGAACCCTGTCTCATGGCATCTTTTTCTTGCCGCTGCTTTTCTTAAATTACAACACACATGTCCATCCATTCTGCTTGGAAGAAGAAATGACCAGATGTGTAACTGTTCAATAATCCATGGGCTGCAGCCAACTGATGGACTGAATGGTCAGGGACTTGAAAAGAATATGATTGAAAACTGGTGAGAAAGACAGCTGGGGAAGAAGTACATATCATCATTATATTATGTTGGGTGCAATTATGACCTGGGCTATTGCTTTATTTTGAAAAGAAAAGATGACACAAGGAGACATGATTGCGTGTCAAGTTGAAAAGTGGTGGACTTGTGATATCTAATCTTTATTGTCAACTTAACTACATCTGAAGTCAAGCAAAACTCGATCAGCTAGTCACACCTGTGAGGGATTTTTCTTGTTTGAATCACTTGAGATGGGAAGACCCATCCTAAATCCAGGTCATTTGAAGTGGGAAGATTCACCCTAAGTCTGTGTCATGTGAAGTCAGAAGACTCATCCTGAACCTTGTTCATACCTTCTGATGGCAGCCTGTATATAAGGACATGGAAGAAGGAAGCTTTTTGATTTTTGTCTACTTCCCCTCATTCTCAGTGGCAAGTTTGTCTGTCTTGTGGCTGAGGCTCAAAGGAATAATAGCAAACAATCTAGGGAAAAAGTAACGGTTGAAACGAAGGGGTGAATATAATCTTTACATGTATCTATTAGAATTAACAGAGTGCAGTTAGTTAGTTAGTTAGTTAGTTAGTTAGTTAGTTAGTTAGTTTGCAGAGGGTGGGATGACAAGAATCGGCAGGTGAGAATAATGAAAATAGAAAATATTTCCAGCCTGAAGCTGACGTGACATCACTGACTTCCACAGTTCAGGAGAAAAGCATGTTTGGGACTCAGAAAAAGATGAACTTTGAAAAACTCAGTTCATGGTAACCTCAGAGACAGTGAGGAAAAAGAGATGGCTTCAAACAATGGGTCTACCTTTACTCCATGTGGAAGTACTGCATGGAGAAAATGCTTCCTGCCTCTGTAATGAAAATGGTGACTTCAGTGGCAGAGAGTCATGAAATTGAGTATTATCTCTAAGGAATTCTTTCTCTGATAAGAAGATGGATTATTACACATTGGGCTGGAGGCAAAGAAGGGCTGAGGTTAAGACAAGTGAATAAGAATTGGAGAGATTGTAGGAGGAAGCCTGTATGCCGCCATTAGCCATGTGACTTACTAGAGGAGCATACAGATGAGGTAATAAAAGAGCGGTTTACCACACCGATAACCACACCCACTTCAGGCATGACTAAAGACGTATATGGACGGACGTAAAGACGTATACAGATGTAGGTGGTGAACTATGTCACTAGCCAGGCCCTTTGGGCATGTCCAGGGGTGTTACGGGGGAAGATGTAAAAGACTGAACAAGGGAAGTCTTGGTCTCTTTTTCCGGCACATGGCTTCCTCCTACAAGAGATCAATTCAAAATCATCAGAAGGAGAAGGAAAATTTATCAAGTACAGAGAAAGGTTGGATGTGGAGCCAAAGTCAAAATGAGGTTAGAAATTCAAAATATATAATTCTACATGCTCTGCATCCTAAAAGAAAAGCAGATGGTGAGGTTATTGTAGAATGAGGAATTCAGTTTCCAGACTGAAATTCAGTTCGTCAAATTTGGCACAAATTAACAATGTATGTGTTAACGTATGAAAAATAGCTGAGGTATAAACAGAATAAGGCAGGCATTAAAATATCATTAATAGCAGGTAGAAAACTATGATGCTGGGTGACCTCTTGCTATTTTAGTCACACAGAAAAAATGGAAGTCACCTGAGCATACAGCCTAAAGACACAAATAGATAATGGGCCAATTCATCCTTATGTCCAAACTACTCTTGTCTTTGCAACTGCAGTACTCTTCTTAAAGAGTGCTTTGTTTTTAGTTCTTCTCTAAATAAAAACACATTTAATCTTTGAGTTTTGTTTGAAGATAGCAAAAAATGTTGATTTATTGCTCTTGGTCCTTGAGCAGTACCCTGGGTGTCAGATAGTGTGAGGCACAGGGACTGATCTTTGACCTCCAGGCTGACCTGGTTCCAGTGAATATTAAGTACAGATGGAGAATCTGTAGTAAGTAGAGGAACACACAGGCAGCTACTTTGTTCCTTTGCCCCTTGACTTTTTAAACTGAGAAAAGTGCCAGAAGATAAATAGTAAAGCACAAATAAACTGATTAGTACACACAGACTTGTCTTGTTGGCTATTTGGAACCTTAGCTGAATCACACAAAAATGAACTGCTTGAGATGCCAAGAGAAGATATTCATGCCCAAGTGTGTCCGTGCATATGGATGCCATTGTTTTGTGAATATTAGACTCGTTTTTCTTTTGAAAGAGAATTGGCTCCTCTAAAGGGTTATAGGAGGTGCTGTCAACAAAATTTCAAGTCATCATGATCCAGCTTGGAAACCTGAAGTGGAATTACACAATATCAGTGACAAATTGAATTTGACTTAATTGAATCAGTCCCTGAGTTTCAAGCATTTCTCCTTCCTGATCACAAGCTCATCCCTAACTCAAATTTTCTATACATGTTTGCCTCTTCACAGACAACCAATGGTCAGAGACCTCATTTTTATCATTAGTGCCATATTTTTTTTTAAATTGTTGTTTCCATGGTTATTCCAGACCCTAGGATCCAGAGGTTCCAATATATATGTTGAACTCACATAATTCAAAACATTAGCTTTTGTATTTCCCTAATAATTCTAGAACATTAGAGAAGTTTAATCTATCTCCTTTAGTGGTGAATTAGGCTACTTTCCCCATTATTTATTCCTTTGTTGTAATAAAAATACACACCTTAACTATTGACACGATTTGGAGTGTTCCCACCAGATCAAGCAGAGTGTGTTTTTTTGCTGTATTGATATTTAGTCTGAGGCAAGACACTTACTTTGGCCAATAGAATGTTAATAGATATGGCATAAGTGTTAAAAATGGTGTAAATGGGTCTACATATGTAGGCATTTTGACTTTGAATTAGACAGAACTTTCCAAAGAAACAGATCTAGTATGATTAATATATCAGTCACACACTGTTGTTGTCTGTACATATATAGAGTTACACATCCATATGTCATCAATACATTTCTCTATATAGTGATATATATAAATGGATACCTTTACATTCTGTTAAGATTATTCAGACGTGAATGATCTCTACCCACATGGATGAATACAGATCTTACTCACGCACTATATTGTTTCAAATGTCAATTTCTTTTTTTATTTAAATTATTAACAAGGTTGCTTCACATGTCAATCCCAAATCCCTCTCCCTCTCTTTCCCCTCCTCCCACACTTCCCACCTATCTCCCCCCTCCCCCTCCCCCAATCCCCACTCCTTTCCCCAAGTCTGTCCTTTCATCCAGGGCAGGGATGAGGCCCTCCCCCAAAAGTCCAGGCTGAGAGAGCATCTCTCATTGTGGGTTGGGTGCCCAAAGTCCATTTGTATGCCTGGGATAAATACTGATCTACTATCCAAGGCTCCATAGATTGCCTAGGCCTCCTCACTGACACCCACATCAGACTGGGTTCAAGAGCTCCCCCTTGTTCTGGTCAGCTGTTTCTGTGGGTTAAACAAGCCCAGTCTTGACCCCTATTCTCATCCATCCTCCCTCTATGTCACTGGGTTCCTTGAGTTCAGCTCAGTGTTTAGCTGTGGGTGTCTGCCTCTGCTTCTATCAGTCATTGGTTGAAGGTTCTGCTTCCCAGACTCTCTGGCAGTGGGATTGTAGGCTGGTACTCCCCTGATCAATGTCTAAAATCCATATATGAGTGAGTACATACCATGTTTATCTTTTTGTGACTGGGTTTCCTCATTCAAATGTCAATTTCTATCAGAAACACCCTTACAAATATATCAAGAAACAATAATTTCCCAAGCATCTGTGAATCCCTTAATCTAGTCAAGTTTAAACATAACATTATCATTTGCTTTATACACTCGCATTTCTTCCATTATAATGACTAGGGAATGTGAGCAGAAGGGTCATAGTCCAGAAAGGAAGGCACAGCATTAATTTGAAAGCAAACTATAACTTTCATCTAAGCCCAGATGAACTGGGGTAAGAAATGAATTATATACATACAAATTTTAGTAACAAATGTGTCCTTATAATCCCCTGAACATTTTGAGGTTGTTATGAATATAATAGTTCATTAGAAAAATCAAACATTGAAGCAAAAGATGAGAGGCTAGTGGCATGTCCTCAAAGAGTAATTGAGGTTCTCTCTCTTGTAGTAACTCAGATAAAAGAATAAAGACAGTTCATTGTGGCTGAAGGGATGACTTTCTATGGAAGGAAGTGCCATGAACATTTGAGAGGAAATGGGAGAAAGTTACTGTGCTTGGTAATGGCCTGGCCTCTGACTTGAGAGGTAAGCTACCCCTTGTGTTTAGTACATTTGTTCTGGAATCAGCATCAGTAAATTGGAACCAGGTAGTTTGAAACAAGTAGAATTTTCCAGAGAAACATGTAAAGTCAAAATTAATAATGCTTGCTACGTGAAGTCAAGAAAAATAAAAAGATGAAGTCATTGCTACAAACTAATGAAAATGTTAATGTAATATCCATTTAATGGGATAGTTATGGACTAGAGGACTTCCTGTTAAGTACTTTAAGAACACAACTAAACAAACACAAAGTTAAATCAGGTCAACTCCTTCAAGGTACTTAGAGGAACGTGAAAGAGAGTTCTTAAGAATAAACATTTGGAAGAAAACTACAAACTAATAAGATGTTAATGTAATGTCCATTTAATGGAATAGTTATGGACTAGAGGAGTTCCTGTTAAATACTCTAAGAACATAACTAAACAAACACAAAGTTAAATCAGGTCAACTCCTTCAAGGTACTCAGAGGAACATAAAGGGGAATTCCTAAGAATAGATATTTGGAAGAAAACTAAGTGTAAGGGGAAATGTGTCTGCAATAAAAAGGTTATGATGTTAGGGAGATATACTTCTGTATTTTAAAAAAATTGACTGTGTCCGTGATACAAAGTTCTGCAACAAAAGCAATTTACTAAGTGGTGCTATAATGCTAAATAATTTTAGCTCTTTAAAAAGAAGGAAGAATGTCTTTCATGTTCATTAAAATTTGGAAAGAAATACATCAAAATGTAGGTTTTGTGTGATAGGATGAGCAATGAAATTTTCAGAAATTAGCTATTAACACCCATATTTTATTGGCATAGTTTATTATGTATTTAGAGAAAAAAAATCCCTTTAAACATAAAATGTATTGAAAAATCTTAGGCTTATAGTATTTAAAGTCCATTTCTTCATTTTCATGACCTATTCTTTACTTTAAGACATTTTTCAGTTTTTTAAAAAAAATGTGTGTGTAGGAGCCTTTGACCTGCACATACTTTATCTGTAATACATGTATGCCTATTGACTTCAGAGGTCAGCAGAGTGCATAAGATCCCCTGGAACTGGACCACGGATGATTGTGAGCCACCATGTGGGTACTTGAAGTTGAACTCATGTCCTCTGCAAAAACAGCAGGTATTCTTAACTGCTGACTCTAGCCCTCACACAACCTATTCCTGACCAGCATTGAAATAGTAACCAAAATAAATGGTAAAGACATGCGGTATCACTTAACCACACATTTACAATGGGGGGTAGGAAAGATGATGGTCCAGCTGAATATTTACAGCATATGATTCCGGAAGTAGTAAGCACAACAGAAGACTGGAAAATTATTAAGATTCCATTGCCATACCACTGGTATAAAATATGTCTACCAATTATAAGAATATCTCATCAAAATAAAAGAAAGGATATCAGTCTTGATTAACTCTCACAGTCCAGAGTGGGACGGAGAAAGTGAGGGGATTCTCTAAAGGACTTAGAGAGGAAAATAAAAGGAGGAGGATATCAGGGGCCAACTACCAGCTACATAGCAAGCCACAAAGTAAGAAGGTAAAAAGATATACAAAAATAAAAGAAAGGCAAAAGCCCAGAGGTGAAAAACGGAATAATTTAAGAAAAGCTGACTAGAAATAAGCCATGCTAAGGCCGGACATTTATAAGTAAGAATAAGACTCCTCCATGCATGATTTATTTGGGACCTGGGTCATGGGCAGCCCAAAAGAGCAAAATAGCCCAGAGAATTAAAAAAAAAAAACCAACCAACCAACAAACAAAAACAACCAGAATTCTTTTCCTTCTCACCTATTGGCAGAAGTGGAATGAACCGTGGGATGGCCATGCCATTACAATTTAACCTAACATGATTTCATAACCAAGAGGAAAGAAACAGCTGCTTCAACAGAGAACAAGTTAATCAAAGGACAGAAATGCATATTCACCCATAAAGCAAAAATTTTTTGAGTCTTTGAACATGAAAGGATATGGCAAAAATCTCCTGCTTTTTGTTTTTAGTTTACTTTTAGAATGTTTTATAGTTCCAGAGATTAAATTCAGGGTCTGCATATATGAGGCAAGCATATTATCACTGAGCTACTCCTTCAGCTCTGCAATTGCACATTTTAAGCCTTACATTGAACTATATTTTTTCTATAGAGGTTGCTACTTGCCATAATATAACACTTGGCTATATTGTTAGGCTACAGAGTCCTAACAAAATAGGAGTATTTCAAAGATGTGGAAGTCCAGTAAATCTAAGACTTTGTGACAGAGGCCACATTGAAGGAGACTTAACAGAAGATATTTGATAGAGCTGGGAGGTCTGAATGAAACCTTCCTAAAATACATCCTAATTGTCCTATTCCTCAAGAAGTTCTAAGGTCCTGTTGGATTTTAAATATACTAACAATGCTATAACTTCTTGGGATTTTTATGAATATCTTAAATCTGTATTTATTGTCATAGCTAAGCTCATCATAAGTCATAGCTGGGCCAGCTATATATGCCATTATATAATAAACAAGATAAAGACAGATAGCACAATTCAATAACCCAAAACTGCTCTCAATGAAGGAAGTAGGGTTGATTAAACTGCTAAGGTAGCACACAAAAGCAACAGACAAACTTAGTCATCATCCTTCCTTGACAAACGTCAACAACCAAGCTGTTCTAGCCCTCAACTATTAGAAATCCTTAGAATGAACAACACATGTATGGCTGCAATGATCTTGAATTTCTATTTGTCTCCATTCTGGTTCTCTACAAAGAAACATAATAGACTTCTGTCCCCCTAATTATCCACCCCCAGGTATGTTGGGTAAAGCAGTAATAAGAAACCCTATTCAGGGAAGAAACTGAGAGCCCAGCCATATGGATGCTACATGGACAGAGCATACTCTATGGGTAAAGATGAATTGTGGTGACTTCCTGTCAGAAAGTAACTTAACAAATTACTGTTGGCCTCAAGACAGATCTAAGCAGGGGTAAAGGTCATACTGATTTGGATAAGCAAAATGGCAGTCTGACAAATCTTGCAGCCTTGGGCTATGGCCAACGTTTTATATTAGAGTTTTTCCCTTTCCTCCACCCTTTAGCATCTGTTGATGCCATGTTTTCTTTGCTTCATCTTTCCAAGGATTGCTTCATAAAAAGATGCTTTCTCACAGACTTATGTTCTTCTATGTTTAGGCCATTAATGTGGGAGGCCTACATAATTGTTGACTCATTGCTTCTGTTAGGAACTGGACAGCTTTCAGCAATCATTGCTGAAGAATGTGGGACCATAGCCATATCTTTTATTAAAAATGGCATGTTCTGAACTCAAGCATATCCCAACATCTCATTTTATTGAAGCATTCTTCTAAGTAATATCAAAATATATACTTAACAGTGTATTTTAGCTACAGATTTGTTTAGTTTACAATTTCAACAGTAGTTGTTGGCAGGATTCCTTTCCTTATGGACCTTAGTTGGGTTCTTGCTGGAGGTTAATGAACCTCCCTGGTCCATTCAAAGGGACTGCTCACAACATGCTATTGGCTTTCCTTAGGGTCAGAAAGTGAGAAGATGGTGGCAGTGTAGAGACTCTGTGATTTATAATCGTACACACAACTTCCTATCACCTCTGCCTCACTCTGTTCATTGGAAGCAAATCAGTGGATGCAATGTATACTAGAGAGGTGTTTCACAAAAGAGCACAAATTCCAGGAGGAAAAAAATCTATGGAGACTTCTATTACAAGATGCTAGAAATACTCAGGAAAAGCAGATTCATGCTCCTACCAATATTGAATTTATAGGTATAATCTGATAATTAGAAGACAGAATCAAGTCATAAAATAAAGCATCATGACATAACAGCTTTGGATTGAGAGGAACTTTGCAAAAAGAGAAAGGATATTTACTATCATAGCTCCATGAACCATGATGGAAGGCAACTCCATTGCTTTCCTGGGCATGTGTGAAAAATTTATATCCACAACAAATGTTCAGAGGACAACATCTTTTTGTATGAATTTTAAGTGTGGGTCACAAGAAGTTCCTGCTCAACCTGACTTGCGATTAATACAGCATAGTTAAAGACACTGGCAATGTTGAAGAATCTTTGTGAAAGAGAACAATTACATGGAAAACATGAGACTAAACAACTTTAAAAGATAAACTTGGAAGAAATATCCACAGGAACAAAAAGAGTGTAAGTTTAGAAATATAAAAACATAAAAATGCAAAAGGAAGGCATTTTAAATCAAAGGGATATAGGAACTTTTTGAGCCCATCATACTTCCTACTGTAAACAAGAAAAACGATATTCCATGAAGATGAAGCTGGTCGCAGTGCCTCTTGCGCATTGATCTTTAATATGAACTACCCTGGAATAAATATCCAAAATGAAAGCTGCTTGCAATGGGTGGAGTAACTCAGAAATAAACAATGCAAAGTAAAATAATAGATGTGGAAAGAACAAGCAAGGCAATGAATTTGAATATGTGAAAATCAATGTGACTTGTCTGCCTTAGGAGTGAGCAATGGTCTACTCTCTCTACTACTCATGATGAAGGATATATAAGGCAGCCTGCTAGCCTGCCCGCCTTCCTTCCTTGCTTCTTCCCTTTCTCGCCTCCACCCTCCCTCTTCTTCCTCACTCACTTCCCCCTCCCCTCCCTTCCTTCCTCTTTTCTTCCTCCCTCCCTGTCTTCCCCTCCCTCTGTTCCTTCCTACTTTCCTTGTAGGGTTTTATTTGTTAGTTTGCTTTCTTTACAAGGTCTTCCATTGATAGTGCTATGCAGACCAGGCTGACCTCATAGTTTCTGTTCCTCAGCCTCTGGAGAGCTGGTATTACAGGTGTGTGCCATCATGTCTGCCTTGACTTACAGTTTTTATTTCAAGAGAAAGAGTAACAGCTAAATCCAATAATGATGCCCTGATCCTCTAACTTGGAAGTAAGAGAAAACTGAAAATAAATCACATGTTTCCATTTAGCCCACAAAGAGCTTTGTAGGAAAATAAGCGCAAGCTTTAAACCGTTTGAAACAAACCCAGGATCCCAGTAATATCAACTATACAAATTATCAATGATAAAATAAGTAATTTCTGGAGATCAAAGAATAGCAGGTGTCTATAGTTAATAATTACAATGCATTATGTATTTGA
The DNA here is from genome assembly GCF_017639785.1 of Mesocricetus auratus. Classification (NCBI taxonomy): domain Eukaryota; kingdom Metazoa; phylum Chordata; class Mammalia; order Rodentia; family Cricetidae; genus Mesocricetus; species Mesocricetus auratus. The sequence continues at coordinate 68,077,884 of NW_024429195.1, forward strand.
AACTTACAAAGAGGCTAGCTCATAAATATTGTCACCACATGTGAAAAATAGCAATTATATGAAGCAATAGATATATGATAATTACTATATAGTACATGTATATGTCAAAATATCAAATGTACACTAATATACTCTTGCTTAAGTTTTATTTGTTATTTCTAAAGAAAAATAGTGAGTTTGTGTGTGCACGAGTGCATGTTTGCGTATAGGTATACACAAATCCGTGCCACCGAGGTCAGAAGACAACTCTTGGAGTCTGTTGGCTCTGATCACCTTGTGGGATGAAAGGGTTAAATTCAGATCCTCAGTTCTTTGTTCAAACACCTTAATCAGCTGAGCCCTCTCAGCAGCCCCTATAAATTTGTTAATCAGTATATCTAGGGTATACAAATGATCTTTGTACTACTTATGCAAATTTAAAATATTGGTATGTTATGGATTTTAGACATAGATCTGGGGAGTGCCAGCCTACAATCCCATGGCCAGAGAGTCTGGGGAACAGAACCTTCATTCAATGGCTGATGGAAGCAGAGGCAGACTCCCACAGCTAAACACTGAGCTGAACTCAAGGAATCCAGTGACAGAGAGGGAGGACTGATGAGCAAAGGGGTTAAGACTGGGCTGGTTTAACCCCCCAGAAACAGCTGACCTGACAAGGGTTAGCTCTTGAATCCCAGACTGATGGGGCTGATCAAGACCCCCTGAATGTGGGTGTCAGTGAAGAGGCCTAGGTAATCTATTGAGCCTTAGGTAGTAGATCAGTATTTATCCCGGGTATACAAATGGACTTTGGGCTCCCATCCAACAATGAGAGATGCACTCTCACCCTGGACTCTTGGGGGAGGGTCTAGGCCCTACCCTGGATGAAATGACAGACTATGGACACCCCCCCATGGAGGGCCTCACCCTCCCTGGGGAAATGAGGGGATATTGAAGGGGTTTGTGGGAGGGCATGGGAGGAGGGGTGGGGAAGGGAAAGGGACCTGGAATTGACATGTGAAGCAACCTTGTTTCTAATTGAAATTTAAATTTAAAAATAAAAATAAAAATAAAATAAAAAAGAAATGCTTAAAAATGTTGATATGTTAATGTTACAAACTCTTTTACAATGTTGTTTTCTTATATTTCCAGGATTTACTTTTCCTTGCTCTCAAGGTTTTTTTATATATAAATTTTTATTTAAATTAGAAACAATCTTATTTTATATATCAACCCCAGTTCCCTCTACCTCCCAACCTCCTATGTCCCCACCAAACCCCATTCCATCACCCATCTACTCCCCAGGGAGAGTGAGGCCTTCTATGAGGGATCTTGAAAGTCTATCACATCACTGGGGGAGGGCCTAGTGTATCTGGTTTGAGAGAGTAACCCTCCATGGGGAATGGGCTCCTACAGTGCATTTGTGCACAAGGGATAAATACTAGTTCCACTGCTAGAGGCCCCATAGACTGCCCAGGACTTCTAAGTTAAGTCAATTTATTAGCTTGTGTGCACATATACTTATGTGACTTAGTTACTTTTTTATTGCCATGTTAAGAAACCATGACCAATGCAACACAAAGAAGAGAGAGTTTATTTGGGGCTTACTGTTTCAGAGCATGAGTACATGATCATCATGGCAGGGAGCATGGCAGAAAACAAACAGTCAGGCATGGTGCTGGAGCAGTAGCTGAGAGCTCACATATTGAGACACAACCATTAAGCAGAGAGGACATACTGGGATTGACATGGGCTTTAGAAACCTCAAAGTCCTTCCATGACGAAGCTCCTCCAAGAAGGCCATATCTCTTAATCCTCCAAAATAGTTCCACCAACAGGAAACCAAGTATCAAAATATATGGACCTATAGGGGCCATTCTCACTCAAACTACCTCAATGTGTATATATGTGTGAGTGGTTTGGGTAGCCATATATCACAATGTACTTGTGGATGCCAGAGGACTTCTTTCTGAAGTCAGCTTCTTCCTTATATCATGTGTGTCCTGGGATTTTAGCTCTGGTAATCAGGTTTGCCAGCAAGAACCTTGACCTGTTGAGCCATCTTTCTGGCCCATATTATCATGATGTGTTTCAAAATGATAAATAATCCATTAAAAGTCTGGGATGATGTCTCAGTAGCTAAGAAAACATCTTGTTCTTTCAGAGAACAAGAATCCCAGTACCAACTACCTAAAACTCCAGCTCTAGGGAATCTGATGACCTCTTCTGGCCACCCCCATGCCCACCACTGTGGACACCTCTGGCTATAAATTAAAAGTGAAATCAATATTAAGACACAACTTGTAGAAACTTATTGTTTTGTCTTTGGTTATAACGTAATCCACTAAACTTATTTACAATCAAAATACTAATTTTATTTAATTTCACTATTCACTTGGCAGCAAACTTCTTCCTAAAACAGGAGATGTACAGTTGTTTATGCTTAAATATTTTATTAGCACATACTAATTCTATGTAACAATGAATTTTACTATGGTGTTTCCATACTTGTATGTATTATAGTTTCCCCATTACCCTCTTCTGTTTTCCCCCTTGCCTCTACTTATCCTCTCCTATTTCTCATTTAGACCTTAATTCTTTCAAACATGCATTAGTGTGTATGTAGTGGGTCCTCATGGAGACCTGAAGGCTTATGGACCCTCTCCCTTCCATGTCAGGATATTGGTAGGTTGATTTTTTTGCAAGTCTTGTTCTGGTAATCATACCTGATATAGATCAAAAGTGCTGTAATAGAGTCATGCTCTGGGGGCAGTACTCACTCCATTCTTTGCTATGCTCAATTCCTACATTTTCTGAAATGTTTGCTAAACTCTGGGGGAGGAGTTATAGAAGTCCCATTTATGGGTAAGCATTTGGAAATCCCTTATTCTCAGCACTTGGATGTAGCAGCCATTTATAATATAACATGAAATTGCTGCTTTGACAATGTTTGTACTCTGGTGGGTGCAAGGGTACAAATATTTACATGGAAATAAGGTAAATTCCAAACAACAATATCAATTGCAAATGATGGAGAACTAATTGCCTTCTGCCTTTTCAAGTCAAAGAACATCTCACAGGGACATCAGCTGGCTGCAACTCCTAAGAGGAAGATGGTTTATGTAGATGGATGGTGGTTTCAGATCATTTCAGTTGAGAATTAAAGGTGTGAAAGCAGCAACTGTAGTATGCTTGATGCTTTCCTTTTGAAAGACTCTTTGTTCTTAACTTCAGCAACTCCTTGTTCTCTGTTTTCTTTCTGTTTCTGGATAGAAGAAGGACACCATATTTTCAGTTTCTCCTCCTCCACAGAATGGACTTCTCTAACTAGAACTGTTGATCTATCTGACCCCAAATCACTAATTTGCAAAGAAAAGACATCATGTTTCACAATTGAAAGTCATTGGCCCATGTTATATGTCAATCATTCATATGACTGAAGATTTGCATATTTTTATTCCTTTAGACCAGAAGGAAATAGGCAGCATAGATCAATGACTTAATATAAAATTTATACATATGAAAACTTTCCTATGGCATAAATGGGAATGCGGGCTACAAAGATACTCCTTTCTCACACTACTTCAAGTGCTCAACAGCAACTGCATCTCTGATCTCCTCTTTTGACATGCCATTTAGTTTTTCATTGGAGGAGAAAAAGGAGTTATTATGTATTGACTGTCTAAAGCCTGTGTAATATGTATCTTATTGTTGGCTTTTAAAATATAATTTGAGAAGATCTTGATGGTTAATTGGAAACAGAAGGTAGGAGAGGGGGACCTCTGATTATAGACTTGATAATTTAAAGAGGTAGGGGATTAAGTGAAATAATTCATTTATTTATTCCTGTTAGTGCATCTGTTTGGTTTCGTAATGGAGAAGCCAGGTTAGAAATAAAAAAAAGAGAGAGAGAGATACCCTGTGTTACATGAGGTGCTGAAGGTTCATTCTCATTATTACATAGTTGATGATAAATCCAATTTGCAGGGTAAGAGTGGCAACATAAAATACCAGAAATGCCACTATTCTCATCAAAAGAACATATATCTTGGAGGAAAAATCTGAAATATTGAAGTGATATTATTAATTTGAAAATACACATGTGGTAAGTCTTTCTCTGTCCCACCAGCCAGCTCCCAAAACACGACATTGAGATTTATTACTTATGAAAGCTTGTCCAATAGCTTAGGCTTGTTTCTAACTGGCTCTTATAAATTAAATGAACCCATTTCTATTAATCTATGTGTTGTTCCAATGCTCGTTTTACCTCATCTATGTACTGTCATCCTGCTTTCCTGCATCCTCCCTGTCTGGCTGGCCACTCTGCCTTTTTATTTTCAGCATCCTCCCTACCTGGAAATCCTGCCTAGCCATTGGCCATGTAGCTTTTTATTAAGCCAATCACATATCTTTACATAGTGTAAACAAATATCTCGCAACATACACACACTGTGGTGAAAAGCAGAACTCACAATAAATTTGGCATCTCTGGGTGTTTGAAATGGGAATTTGACAGTCTATCCTGTTTAATTTACTGTCCTAACTTCAATAGAATTACTAACACCTGATTTACTGTTAGAAGTCTGAACCCAGTTTTGGTAAGGGAAATGTTCTAGATTACAATTTAATGCATAAACTCTGACAGTGGGAAGGATGCCAGCTTCTAAAGACTAATTTTTGACTCAAAAGGAACCAGGCAAGGACCAAGCTGGTGAGAGAAAGTATTTACCTACTAAGATAAAATACAGCTTCTAACATGAGTGTATTTACAGTATTAAGAAATACCCTAATAAACACATTAAAAGATACTCAATATTACTAGTAGCTAAAGGAAATAAAAATTTAAAGGCTGTCAGTCAAGTGGGGTAAGGATGATGAAGAATGATGCGTTGCTTAGGCAGGATGTAAAAAGAGGCAACCTTTGGCAAACAGTTTGGGTAGTTTGTAAAGACAGACACAAGTTTCCTAAATACCCCATAAATTCTGCTATTTGCCCAGAGAAGTGAAAAGTTAGATTTGCACAATAACCAATACGTAAATATTTGCCGATTGTTTTATTCATAATTGCTACAAATGGCAAACACCCAAACGTTCTTTCATTGATGAGTTAAATAACTATTATACACTAATGCAATGAAGTATACTACTCATCAATGAAGAGAACTGTTGAAATAACCAACAATGTGGATAGATCTCAGATACATCACACTACACAAAAGAATCCTTACTTAGTGGCTATATATGATTTCCATAATATGATATCTTGAAAAGTTCGATATCAAAAGGACTGAATAGAAATGTGTAATTATGTGTAGTGGAGACTGGTATTGCCTTACAAAGTGGAAGGGAGACTTTGGAGTAAAGAAGTAAACTTTTATATCTCCACGTTGGTGTGGACTACATCCCTGTATGAGTTGTCCAAACATAAAACTAACTATATATAAAAAAGAATGAACTTCAGTGTGTACAGATTATATGCCAATAGTTCAGAGTGAAAAAGAAGTCGTGGTTCCCGACACTGAGAAGGACAGAGAAGTAAAGAGACTTTAACAACACAGCACAGAACACTTCTTGGTAGAAGTCTGGATAACAAGTAAAGTGAATACAAGGAAGATTAAAAAAATAACTCTGAAGAATGATATGAGGGGCATGAGTTTATGCAGTGTTTTGAAAATTAAATGGGCTTTAACTTGAAGAAAAAGTAGAAACTGGAAAAAAGGGAACATTTCTGTTGAAAGGGACAGTATGTATGATGAGACACAGCTAGGAAGCAGCTTGAAGTGTCTGGGAAACTCCAGATAAATGATTCCTTAATACTGCAGTAAAAAGTGTGGTGAGGATCCTGGCATTTTAAGGAAATTAGCCCTTATGAAAGAATAAATTAATGAATTTGACCTGTATTTGAAAGCTCTAAAGAGGAGTTTCATGGCTTTAAGCAAATGAGAAGATCTGTATTTCAGAAAGATCTTCCAGTGAAGGAGGGAATGTGAGGAGAAAGATAAATGAAGACAGATTGGCCAATAAAGAGGCTATTACAGTAATCCAGGCAATCAATGTTTGAGGCCCACTTTCAGCTTTTTATTTTGAAATGTTTTTAAATTATAACAATTTAAAATTATGGGATAGAATATTCTCACATACCCTTTACCCAGCTTACCCTAATGCTAGCACTAGAGAATATGTGCCTTTTAAATATATATACAAATCCATAATATTCTTTATTTGCTTTAGCTAGATGACATCTGTAACTTTAACCTGATATCATAAATTTCATTCCAGGTTTCCCTTTTTTATTGAAAATAGATTATTTTCTCATACAGTATATCCTTATTGTTTTTCCTTCTTCTATTCCTCCCAGTTGCTCCCTACCTCTCCTCCTCTCTCCCCTGTGTTCACTCCTTTTCTGTCTCCCATTTTAAAAAGAAGGCTTCTAATAATTAACACCAAACATGAAAAATAATATATAGTAAGGTGAAGCTAAAACTCTCATACCAAAGTTAGGCACAGCAACCCAACAGAGGAAAAAAATTCCAAGAGCAGGCACAAGAGTCAGAGACATACTCATTCTCAGAGTCAACAATCCAATAAAAGTGCTAAGATAATAGCTGTAATATATATGCAGAGGAGCTGGTGTAGACCCATGTAGACCCTGTACTTGCTGCATAGGTCTCTGTGAGTTCATATCCTTTCTTAATTGATTCAAAGAGCCATGTTCTCCTGGTGTCCTCCATCTCCTCTCACTCAAAATATTTCTGCCTCCTCTTCTACGGAATTCCCTGAGCTCTGAGGGGAGGAATTTGATAGAGACCCCCAATTTAGACTTTCTCTCTGCATAATGTCTGGTTGTGGGTCTCTGCATCTGTTTCTATCTGCTTCCAGAGGAAGCCTTTCTGGTAATGACTGCATAAGTCACTGATCTATGAGTATAGCAAAATATCTTTAGGACCCATTTTATTGATTTCTTTTAGGTCACGTGTGTTTTGTTTTACCCTACCTCTGGGCTATCTAGTCTCTGGTTCTTGGTTATCCAAGTAGTGTTTGTTATGAGTTCCTCCTCATCAAATGGGTCTTAGTTCAAATCAGACATTAGCTGGCTGCTTCCACCATTGTCCCAGCATATTTTGCATACAGAAAAGATTTTAGGTCAAAGGTTTTGTGGCTGCTTTGGTGTCCACATTTGTCTTTCAGTAGCTTGCAAAGTACTTTCCTGCATAAAAGACTGGAACATAGCAATGAAAGCTCCAGGTAGGCACCAGCTTGACTTCTCCATGTTCAATGAGTTGTGTGATTCTCAGCAATGGAGAGGGGGTGCCAAAGTCAGTTTGTAAAGAGCAACCATTTGTCTTAGTATCAGCCTCTATTGGTAAGGTATTTCCAAGGGACTCCCTTGGTCAACAACTCAATTGAAAGCAACCAAATCCCTCCACTGGAAGGCTTGCCTGACTACAAGAGATGGCCAGTTCAGACTCCATATTCCCCATTACTAGGAGTCCTCATAGGATCACCTTCATAGGTTCCAGGAATTTTCCACTGCACTAGGTTTCCACATCACCCTTGTCTTCATCTCCTACTCCCAAGTCACCAAGACAAATGCTATTTCATCTATTATGTACTTCCTTTGATATTTTGTTTTCAAAGTTTTCTACCGGTTTTAAAGAGATTTTAAAATGTAATAAGTATGAGTTGATGTAATTTTTAGTAGTGATAGTTTGAAACAGCTGAAAGAGATATCAATAGGAACATGAAAAATGTTTGTGCAAACCATTTAATTTTGTGTAAATATAAACAATAAGAAAAATCCTAGGAATTTGTTTAATTGAGATGAAGATAAGTTTATATAACCACATAGATTCTTACATGTATGCATACATATCATATATACATCATAATTATATATACATAGGGAAGTTTAGAATAAGGTCAGCTTTGACAATATCAACCTTGAGAGGATACCAGTTTACAGTAGAGAAGTTCACTAATCTTTTGGAGTTCAGCAATTAAGCCTGGACTAAAGAGATAAATTTGATTGTTACTGGTTCATTAACATTGAAAACATGTACATGAATCTCTCTAGGAAGATTAAAAGCTTAGAATGCTATTTGCAAAACACTATACTGTGCAGAATAAGTAGGAGAAAACCACAAGGGAGACAAGACAGGAATGAATGATGTCACTAACTTCAAAGCCTTACAAGAATTAAGGTACTAGATGATGTCAAAGGTCACAAGGGAAGAAATAAAGATCAAGAATGCTAATGGTCCCTCTGGGTTTCCCTGTTCTAAGACTGCTGCTTATGACAAAAGTCTCAATGTGTCAGAAATTGAAGCAATAGAGCAAGACCAGAAACAGTAAGATGAGCTAATATCCTTGAAAAAAAATACATACCCCAGGGAATTACAGGGTCATTAGCAGTAAGGCTCACTTGGAAACTTAGAACACAGCTTGGTTTCTAACGTATTTTTTAAAGATGTTTATTTATTTGTGAAAGCTACTCTGTAGATGTTTTATAATGTAGTTTCATGAAACTATGAATGAAGACTGTAAGACCCTGAGGTGGTAAACTATGTCAAGAAGCCAGTATTTTCCAGACACGAAGGGAGGATGCACAGATGAATTCAGAGACTGTGACAGCATGTCCCAGTTCAAGGTAGACAAAATTCCAGGGCAAGTCAGCATGAAGATCCAGCCCCAGCCAAGGACCCGCTCACAACCCATAGCTGCTGGAGGGAAAATCACTTTTCCTCAATGGAGAGACACCAGGAATAACAACCTCACTCCATGGTAAATGTTACTACGTAGGGGATTTGTGGGTTTTTCTTTGTCTTGTCTTTGTTTTAAGCGAGAGAAAAAACATGATAAGAATCTTTCTTCCATAAGTGGGAGAGAAAATACAGTTGAAAATATATTCTTCTGTAAATAGCTCAACTTTGGGGGAAAACTACCCCCAGCAAGGTTAATTCTTTCCAGTATTTGAGCATTACTAGGCACTCTTAAATTGATTCACACAGCATTGTCATTTACATGCATGATCAAAATTAAAACTTGTTTTTAGCAGTTTGTTGGACTATGACTCAAAAATTGCAGGGTATTTTATTTGAAAACTCTATGGGAAATAAGAGTTTTGGAGAAATGTTTCTGGAAACCCTGACTTCTACCTCCTCCACCTCCTCCTCCTCCTCCTCTTCCTCCGTTGCCTTTTTTTTCTGTAGCCTCATGAAAACTTACAATTCACTAATTAGTTATCACTATAGCATTGTGCCAAACAACCATAGAACAATTTTTAACACAAACAAACTAAATGTAGATTAATAACCAATAAATGCAAGACATGCCATTATTTATGGCTTGAGATTTTAAATGTAGTTGTAATGTGATATAGAGTAGAATTCTAAAAGAAGGAATAATTTAATTTCTTTGAAAATATTCAAAGAAATATGCACAGCTTATGCATTTTCCTGTTCTAATATGAAGTACAGTCCACAAGAAGTCACTTTACAAATGATATTTGGAATTTTAAAAGTTATTTTAGTACTATTATTTCTCAAAGTCACAAATAAAAGGAAACATTAGTATCATATAACTCTTGTTTTTTTTTATAAAATTACAATATTCATTTATTTATTACATTTATTCTTGAATGAATTATTCTGTTGGAAATAAACTACTACATGTTTGTTTTTATGCCAGAGAAAATATTCTAATTGAAAATTAAAATTTGTTGATAATTTGGGAACAGCATAAATGTTTTTTGGAGCTACTCATGTTAGTTACTGAGATGTACATCAATTAGGAAGTGCAAGAATATTTCTAGTTCACAGAAAAATTCGTTAAACCTGATACAAGAAAATGTTCTCCATTACAGGGAGAACTTGACTAGGAAATGTAAGTCTTTGTGGAGTTTACATTACGTAAATAGTCATATGATAGATATATAGATAGACAGATGATAGACAGACAGACAGATAGATGTGGAGAGTATTTCCATATTATTTTAAGATTTCGGGAAATGTATCCAGTGCTCTTGTATTTGATATATTCTGCTGAAGAAAATACTCTTACTTTAAATGAGATGAAAGAGACAGACAGACAGACATAGAGAAGAAGAGAGGAGACTATGACGATATGAACATAGCTATCAAGCATCTAGAAGCTGTGTGATTTGACTTTGGTAAAGTGAAGTCATCAGTTTAGATTTGAGGGAGAGCAGTGCAGCTACGTGGGCTTGAAAGAAAACATACTCAGTCTAACAGAAGAGCAAATAGAATGACTAAGTTGAGACTTGTACAGCAAAGAAACATGGAAATAAATATACAGATAATATCAAATCTTGGAAGCTATTAGCCATTTTTTCCAAGTTAAAAATGAGTTCTCTGTTCCCCAAACCCTATCTCCCAGTCTCATCCCCAGCTCTGCAGCAGAACACCTGTGGCAGCCTTTGATGCCTGTTCTGATCTCCTGTGGATCCCACAGATCTTCCCCCTTCTAATCTTCCTCGCCTCACTTGTTGCTTTGTCATGGACCCCAATTCCAACAGGCACCCCCCTCTAACCCAAGAGGCGCTCCTACCAGGGCAACAGTAGGCTGAAGGTAGAAAGGTCTCTCCAACTGCTTCTGCTCCTGGAATGTAATCTCCCCATGCCACCCCTCACACCCCTGCCTCATTTCCAGCCCTTTAGCAGCAAACCTACTGTGGTCTCCCTTTCCTCTCTGATGCCACCCCCAACAGATCACAAAACCCTTCTCCTCCAACCTTCTTTCTCCCAGCTTATCCCAGTATCCTAGCCTCCACCCCCCCCCCCCCCCGCAAGCTCAGCAGGTGAACACAACAGGCCAACTGAGCAGATCAGGGAAACAGGCAACACACAAGACACGACACTCAGAAAAATCCAGAGAGGAAACAGAAACCAAGAAACAAAACACCCACCCAAAAAAGACAAATCCAGAAATCAGCGCCTAGACATACAGTCATCCCAAATGCAGATGCCTGGATGCCAGAACACAATCAACGCCTGGCAGTCTCGGGTCGCAGTCACAGGGACACGAAGATCACTGTCTGGACCTTAGCAAGGCCGTGCTGTCCCGGGTGGTACTTTCTGCCACCACCACAGCGGCCCCCTGTCTGAAGAACACGACTGTCCTGGGACCAGGGTATTACAGGCAACAAGGGTCTTTCACACAGGTCAACCATGTCTCCCCCGGTACCACCTCTTCCCGAATATGGAGGAAAAGTACATCTTGGGCTGATCTCTGAAAATTTTTTCCAGTCCCTTTACCCTAAAACTGTTGTAAACGAAACAAGACTTAACTTATATTTCCTATCCAAAGGAATATATGTGATTACCCCAGAGATCTTCAACTGAGGGAATTCTGGAAATATTTAGGAATTCTAACAGGGACCACAGCAGCAAACTTCACCAAGAGAATACAACAGATCAAAGAAAGAATCTCAAGCATTGAAGATACAACAGAGGAACTGAATGCACCAGTCAAACAACACGTTAAGTCCAAAAAGCTCCAGATGCATAACATCCAGGAAACCTAGGACAGTCTGAAAAAAATATAATAATAATAGGCATAGAAGGATATGAAATTTAACTCAAAGGTCCTGAAAATATTTTCAACAAAATAATAGGAGATTTTCCTAACCCAAAGAAGGAGATGCCTGTAAAGGTACAAGACAAATACAGAACACCAAATGGATTGGACCAGAACAGAAATTCCCCTCACCACATAATAATCAAAACACTAAATATACAGAACAAAGAAAGAATATTAAAAGTTGCAAGAAAAAACGACCAGGTAAAGGCAAACTTATTAGAATTACATCTGACTTCTTAATGGAGATTCTAAAGGCCAGAGGGTCCTGGAGAGATACCAGCCCATCTTTCAATCACCATACATGGAAAAATAAATTATTCCACGACAAAGTCAAAGTTAAAAAAAACTGTTTACAAATTCTGACCTCAGAAGGTTTAAGAATGAAAAGGAAAGTGTCTTCCTAAGTATCAGTTTCCTTATTTGGGAATGAAGACATTGTATTTCTGCAATTATCATTCTGGGTTTAAATGGAATGCCACGGGTTTTGCTGGTAAATGAACAGTGGGATAATGTGCTTCTAATGTTCATAATTATGGAAAGTGGGTGTTGAAACCAAACTTATCTCATCATCATGAAATGTTTGTCAGTTTTATGTGGTACAAATAATCAAAACCCAGAGACAGATATTGGGGTTCAAGCTGAAGATCAGAAAAACAAAGCAGCCAGTCACTAGAGGGTTCTTACCTCTACCAAGGCTGGGTCAGTCCTGTTCTCAATATGACTGGAGACCAAATGCCAAATTCTGAATCCTGAATACCCTTAGTTTCTGTCTTACATACCTCTCAAGTGCTGGGATTAAAGGCATATACTACCACCACTATGGAGAACTAGTTTGGCTGCTGGAATTAATGGCGTGGCATGTACCACCACTGCCTGGCTGCTATGGCTGTGGCTAGCTTTGTATTCTGATCTTGAGGTAAGCTTTATTAGATAATTAACAAATTATCACCACAGTTTTATACCTGTAAAACCTAGTATATATGTGCCTTGCAATATTTGGCTGTAACTATAATTGTATCAACAATTATTCAGGTCTAATAACAGCCTTTCAATTCATCATCATTCATTATTTCTTTATCTTCACATTGTAAATATGTCCCTAATATATTAATAACAGGTCATCTTAGTTCCTCCACAAAAAATTGCTCCCTAGTTGTTACATGTTTCTCCTTTGTTAGGCATTTAATGGAATATGAACATCTTAAAGATTTTCTTAAATGATTCTCTTTAAAAGAAATTACATATCTTAACTTATTTTTGTCTTGACACATAACATCTGACACTATGTTTTTGTACATTCACCTTTCTGTATGGAATTCTTCGCAAATTCCACATGAAAAGGAGCTTTGTTTTATTATACTACGGTATCAGCAAGATTTATTACAGTTTCTGAAGCACAAAATACTCATTTTAATAAATGTTCTTGACTAAGATAATGAATTATTTGTCTTGAGACATTTCTGATTATCAGAAAATTATCAGTCCCCAATAAAACTTTTACATTTCTAAGTTACAAATCTAATTTGAGTATGTGTAGGAAATAATATGATTTCAAAGTTGAAGTGTTTTCCCAAGTAATGAGCTACTATGAGCAGCATTGTACATGATGAACTTTCTTTCCAGGGGTTTATCAGCATCTGGTCTTGAGTTTCATGTTCAACTCCACCAGGCCAGGACTGCATAGCACCCAATATCCAATTTAATCTCCCCTGGCTACCTCTTTACAGTATTTCTTCTCAGGGCTGGTGTCTTAGTTAGGCTTTCCTTTTCTTAAAATAAATTTTATTTAAATTATAAACAATCTTATTTTATATATCAATCCCAGTTTCCTCTCCCTCCCATCCTCTCATGGACCCCACCAACACCCTCATCCCATCCCCCATCTACTCCCCAGGGAGGATGAGGCATTACATGAGGGATCATCAAAATCTGTCAAGTCATTTGGGGCAGGGCCTAGGCCCTCCACCGTGTACCTAGGCTAAGAGACATTCCTCCATGGGGAATGTGTTCCCGAAGTCCGTTTGTGCACTAGTGATCCCATCCTGTTTCCACTGCCAAAGGCCCCATAGACTGCCCAAGGCCCCATAGACTGCCCAGTGCTCCTAGCTGACCCACATTCAGGGAGCCTGGTTTGGTCCTATTTTGGTTCCCCAGCTGTCAGACTGGGGCCCATGAGTTCCCACTTGCTCAGGTTAGTTGTTTCTGTGAGTTTTCCCAGCATGGTCTTGACCCCTTTGCTCATCACTCCTCCCTCTCTACAACTGGATTCCAGGAGTTTGGCTCAGTGTTTAGCTGTGGGTGTCTGGTTCTGCTTCCATCAGCTACTGGATGAAGGCTCTAGGATGGCATTTAAGGTAGCCATCAATCTCATTATAGGGTTTCTATTGCTGTGAATGGACACCATGACCATGACAACTCCTATAAATTAAAACATTCCATTGAGGTGGCTGACTTACACTTTCAGAACTTCAGTCTATTTATCATCATGGAAGGGAGCATGGTAGTGTGCGGGCTTCTACATCTTACAGGCAACAGGAAGTGGAGTTGCTATCACACTGAGTGAAGCTTGAGAAAAGAGACCTCAAAGCCAGCCTGCTTCCTGCAACGAGACCATACCTACTCCGACAAACTATATCTCCTTATGAGATTATGGGGGTCAATTACATCCAAACTACCATAGTTGGTCTGATGAATTTCTCAGACAAAATGACTGTCTCCATACAGTAGAGTCTAAGTAAACACCGAAGTCTCTCCAAAGTCTAATGCTGTTGGGTTCCAAGTGATACATCTTTTGGAAGGCCTGATCAGTGTATTTGAGGGATAAACATTTCAAAATAGTTTTTAATTTGAAACATCTGAGTCTGAAAAACAAGTTTAACTTTAGAACAGAAATCACTTGTTCATGGATTAAAAACTGAAATGTGATCTGTCACTTAAAAACCAATGTTTATTGATTTTCTGGCACATTTAAAATTAATTAAACATTATTTGGTTATCATAGCAAAGCTAAATTAGAATTAATGATGTTTACAATGGAATTGACATTTCTAACAATCTTTATTTATCTAAACTGTGTTAGTTTAATATATAGCCCATTACTCTAAACTTCCAAATGAGTCAATTATTACTGCATATACTGTTTATTTTCAAACTACCCGATCTTTCTGTTTGCTGTTAATGATAGGCAAATGTTTAACATGATGTTTTCTATTACAATTAGCATTACTCAATAGTGGTAAGAAATAAAATACATTTACAGAAGTTATGCAATCATTGATAACAAATCATATTCATCTGGTGATTTAAGACTGTATAAAGTTCTCAATTATCTTTACACAATGTTAATCGCTTTCTGTTACTCCTTTGCTTCCGTTTTGTCATAATGTCAAAGTCAGCATTTTCCTGTCATAATAATGAATTGGAAAAGTGGATCCCAAAGCACTGGGATAAAACAATTATCTTGTGTCTCATTATCCTGTGTTAACTGCCTCTCATGGGCTTCTCCCCTGCAGCAGATCCTGTTGACTGAAGTTCAATCCCTGAGGATGACCTGAGGTAGAGTGTCCAAGGGAGTTCATGCACACCCAGGGCACTATTTTCAGGTAGGTGGCTGTTGCTGGGACTTTCCTATGTGGTGAGACTATGTCATGATATGATACTTGTTTCTCACTGCCCAGTGGTCTGAGGCCTGAGTTCCAGTAGCAAGTATTCCTATAGAGAGGAAATACATGGAGCTAATCTTAAGGACTGCATTGACACAATGTTAGCTCTATTGCTTTTTGTTGGAAAAAGCTACAGTAGGGCCCAATTAAGGGGAGGCAAAAAGAAACTATAAAATGAGAGATTTTATTCCATGTGTAACCTACAATAAGTACATAATTTGTATCTCTGTTTGGTCTACAACTTGGACAAGTTATAAATAATCTCTGTTAAAGCATTAAGAAAATATTAAAGTGATATTAAAATTTATAGATGTTTATACAAATCCGTCTTCTATCTATCCAGCATTCAACTATAGTCTATCATCATCATCTTCTTCATGCATTATTTATTTATTGGTTTTAAACTATTTGTAGCTCTTGAACTTTTAGATTCATGACTTTTCTCTAAAATGAAATATTTCTAATAATTCTTAATTCAAATAATGTAAAGTCCCATCTGCATTCTCCTTTCTTCTTGAGCCTGCATTATCCTTGAGCAAGGGTAACAGATTAGTACCTACTGGGGCAAACTGATGAGACTATACATGGAGTAGTATCCTTCTGTGGTTTGTACTTAGACAAATTTAAGGTGGGGCTTGTCAAAAAGCTTGTTATTTTTCCAGATTACTCATTTCCTGGCCCCTTGTTTAGAAAGCTGTTTATATACAACAGGAATTGAGTAAAGTGTGTTTATTTGATACAGAGCTCTCTCTCTCTCTCTCTCTCTCTCTCTCTCTCTCTCTCTCTCTCTCTCTCTCTCTCTCTCTCTCTCTCTCATTCACATTCCAGGAAGAATTTCAAATGTTACAATGACTTCTCAAACATCATTCCCAACAACTGGGATACTGAGTAGCTATTTCCTCCAGATCAAAATATACCCTTCTATTAGGGAGAAGAAACTATGTGAGACTCATTTGCTCACAAATAACTTTTAAGACTTACTGTATGGTAATGGGAGCTGTGACAATTTCAAGAGGAAGAAAGCCCCTCTGGTGGCGTAGCAAATTGTATAGGAGATACTGGTTATGCAGCTTTTATGAGCTGTCACCCATGCTAGGATTGACCATTTAATGATACCTCTACCAGATTCACCCATGGTCCTGTAACCATCACCAGTCAGACTCTCTGTTCACCAAGATGGACAAGGATCATACTGTTTACCTAAAAGAAAGTTATAATGAACATAGTTTAATATATATATGTGTATTATATATATATATATACTATCATACAATTAATTGTGTGTGTGTGTGTTTTAATAATTTTTTTCTCATCTGGGCTGATGGTACTCTTGCTAAAGCCATAAAAGCCCAAAACTTGGCATGAGAAGCCCTCTTTTGAGTTGTTGGCCAAGCCTCCCTAAGAGACTTCCAAAGCATACAGTTTGCTGCTATTGACCTTGATGGGTCCCCAGAGATGAAAGGTTAAGTCCCTATTTCTGAGGAAACCAAGAGCTTCATAAACAGTATCCAGAGATACCTGATTTGGAACTAACATGAGTGCCCCTTCCCTGAAGACTACCTTTCCAATTCAAGCTCCCAAAGGAGGGAGACAACTAATAGTCTTACTAAATTACATGATGTCTATGAACCACATCAATAACCAGCATGACACTACAGGTGCAGTAGTGGTACATATACCTTGACAGTCACCAACTGTCTCTACTTGGACTTCAGACACCCTAAGCAAGAAGGATACCATGACTGGCACTGGAAACCCAGATAACTCAGTGCTAACAAAATCATGGTCATCAGAGGAGAATCAACAACCATTAATTTACTAAAAATCATAATCCTTAAAACAGTCTATAGACATTTGTCCTGATACCTACAGATAATATAGACTTCATCCTTCATCAAGAAAGCTTCACTTTGCAACAGATGGGGACCACTACAGAAAACCATAAGTAATCAATATGCAGAGTTGTGGAACCCAGTCCCAATGGATACATTTATAAAACACTACCATACTTATGAGTTAGGAACATTGAGGAAGAGGGGGCAGGAAAATATAAGAGGCAGAAGATTAGGGACTTTGATGTGAGCTTGTGTTTCCTGGTAATAAAAGAATTAGACAGAGAAAAGCCCATGAGGGCTCCGCCCAACATAAAGAAACATAGGTAACTGAGTAAAGTTGGCAACAAGAGGAATGGTCTTCCTCAGAGAACAGCACACTGATTGATTGATCAGTGGCAAATGGTTAACCCTGAAGATGCATGTCAGTAATACTGTGTGAACTCAGTGATATTTAGGAATATATATGTATATGCAGATAAATAAACACATGCTGTAACAGTGGTTGAAAAGAGACCAAGAATTTAAAGGAAGTAAGCGGGGGGAATATGAGAAGTTTCAGAGAGAGGAAAGGGACATAGAAATGTAATTAAAATACAAACTCAAAAATAAACCAAAAAAAAAAAAAAGGAAATGGGGGGATGATTGAATGATTCTAATAACCTGGTTAAAAATACTTTTGAAATCAAATAGATTCAAAATCTTGGTTTTCAGTTAAATTAAGAATACTTGTCAAGTGTCAGATACTTGGAAAATATTCTGAAAATAGGTTGGCACATAAATTTCTGCACCTTACATGGAAATATATTAGATGTAATTGCTTAAACAAAGTTCTTCCATTCTCATTTATTTATGTGACCAATGTTTCTCAGGGTTATATTCATAAAAATAAGAAAATAGATTTGAATATTAGCTAATTTTAACAATAGTATAAAAGATTAATGCTCTTATTAATTATAGTAAACAGTTAAAGAAATTATAAAATGCCTTATCTTCACTAATACAGGGATTCTCTAATGGATTCTTTTGTTTTATAATCATTAATAATGATATATTTGACCAATTACTTATTAGTAATAGTTATAATAAATACATCAGATGACATTTTCATTCTTAGACCTTTTGATCATAGAAAATATTTTTTTAAAAACATCATGTATAATTTGGCTACAGAGAAGAATCTTTAAGATAATGTTGTAAAAAGCCTTGATGCACAAGAATATATTTCACATGATATCTTATTCAGCATACAATATAAACATGTGTCAGAGATGCCATAGAAATTAAGACAAATATCTGTTTCACAGCCTAGGGAGATGGTTCATTGGGAAAAGTATTTGCAGGTCAAACATAATGACCTGAATTCAACCCTTAACATCAACATAAAAGCCAGGCATAGGGCCACAAAGCTTAATTCCAGTGCCAGTAGGGTGGGGGACAGAGTAGGATCCCTAGGACCTGATGGCCAGGAAGGCTAGCCAAATTGGCAAACTCCACATTCAGTGAGAGGCCATGTCTGGAAAAATAAGGTGAACAATAGAGCTATCAGACATTTGACTCTCTTGTCTCTACATATGCATATGTACCCTTACATACATATGCATGAACACACATACACACAGACACAAGACACCACACACACACACACACACACACACACACACACACACACACACCAAGACAAGGAAACTACTTATGGGTATTTACTTGGCTGAATTTTTGTATCATTGTTATTTATGCTGTTTAGAGTCTACTGCTATTTTAAATGAATGATAAGTTGTAACTGGCACTAATATTTGAAACATCCTGAAATTATTATATTCTTTACATTGTTTAAATGGCATAAAAACTGCAGATTTCGGGTTTCACAAGCAGAACACTGGCAGTATGCATGCGCCACGCCCTTATGCCATCTCTGGGCGCCAGGGTCTGTACCGAAAGAAGGCCGAGGTTGGGTCCAAGTCAGTGTGTTCGTGTGTCTCGGTAACATTTGCCAGGCACCCATTGCAGAAGCTGTTTTCAGAAAACTGGTAACTGATGAAAATATTTCAGACACTTGGAGGACAGACAGTGCGGCTACATCCACCTTTGAAGTGGGGGAACCCCCTGACTATCGTGGGCAGAACTTCATGAGAAAACATGGCATCCCCATGAACCACATTGCACGGCAGATTACAAGAGAAGACTTTGCTACATTCTATTGTATACTGTTTATGGATGAAAGCAATCTGAGAGATTTGAATAGAAAAAGTGATCAAGTTAAAAACTGCAAAGCTAAAATTGAGCTACTTGGGAGCTATGATCCACAGAAACAACTCATTATTGAAGATCGCTATTATGGCAATGATTCTGACTTCGAAGTGGTGTACCAGCAATGACTCAGGTGCTGCAAGGCCTTCCTGGAGAAGACTCACTAGATGGTCCTGTCCACTACCATTGAGCAACTCACTCACAGAACCATGCCCAAGGGAGATGGCAGTCCTTAGCCCCATGTCCCACCTGTCTTTTCACCTGACTTACTGTCGACCTGTAAAATAATTATAGGTGGAAATTAGGTATATGTTCAGAAGGATAAAAATATCTGAGTAAGACAGTTTGAGGCATTCTTAGACTAGTTGAACCTCTCACTTTGCCCTAATTACAAACTAGTGGAACAAGCAAATATGGAACAAACTAGAACACAATGAAGTAAGAATGACTTACAAGGTCCAGGTCAGCCTCCGACCCCAGCTAGCCTGGGTGGTCTGATCAGAGTGTGTGCATGGTCAGCACCCAGGGGTGCCATTTGCTTGCCTTATACCCTGTCCTAGACTCTTCAGACAATAACTCCAGCCATATCAACCTTCCATTTAACATTGGAAGAGCGTAAACTCAGACACACTGAGGGCATTTAAATATTCGGAAGAGAGGAAGCTGGATGTGATAATGCAGGCCTGCAATTCCATCAGGCCATCCTGGGCTATACAATGAAGATGGGAGCAACAGACTAATAAAATTAGCATTTTTATTCTTGGTTTTTGTCTAGTGTTTTTGAGCTTTGTTCCTATTTGATCCACTTAACCTCTTTAAAAAGGTATGCTTAAACACTGGAATGTTTGTAGTGTTCTTTCATCAACATTTTAAAGTTATAGGCAAGCATGTGTAATTTAAGTGCAGTTTCAGAAAAGTGACCTCAAATTCATGTCAGAAAAGAATTTGCATTAAACTGGGACATTAGCAAGTATAACTGAAATGGAAAAAAATATGCATATTTCATCTTCAAAATGCCAAAGAGTTTCAGAAATATTTGAAAACAATTCTGTAGGGGCAAAACCATTAGGATTTTGAATCAGAAGAGAAAGCTTGATAACGTTTTATTTTAGATAAAACATCTGTAGCTGATGAAATAATCATGAAGATACATACATTAATGGAATGAGTAGCACTGTTAGAGTAATTACCAAAGGATATTTCCCCTAGGCATTTTCTGCATATGTTGCTGGAAAGACCAGAAACCCAAGGTGTATTCACATAGTGTGTGTTATTAACACACATGATCTTTGAAATATTTTAAAAGTCAGTAATAAAGTGATGTGTGTATATATATATATGTAAATGCACACACACACACAGGCACAGACACACACACACACACACACACACACACACACACACACACACACACACACAATCCCGTCTGTAACTGTGCTAAAGATACAATTGAGGAAAATATAGGAAGGGGATCTGATGTTTTGGGTCTTTGAGGTAATTAATGAGGAAGAAATTGCATGTTGGTAGTAATAATAGTGTTTGCAGGTTCTTAGAATGTAAAAGATATAATCATTAAGAGACTGCTTCTATCAAGCTCTTGAATTTTAGGTTCTCTCTCTGTCTCTGTCTCTGTCTCTGTCTCTGTCTCTCTCTCATCACCTCCCTTCCTTTAGCTATCCAGATGAATATACTTTTCTTAAATTCTGTTATAAATTTCCATTAAATTAATAACTCAGAGATATTTTCACAATTTGTATCTTAATAAAAAAGGTTATTTGTTTTCAGGGAAAAAAAACACTAGCATAAGGATATCAGTCCCTTTTCACAAGGGTGTATATATAGTGATGTTCCTTTTATCTTGTTACTTCTCATCCTCTATAGTATGTCTTCAACTACATGGTTAAGACTGATTTCACACCATGTTTTCCTTGTTTAAGAATATTAGGTGTTGAACATTATTGCATCTGTGAAAGTTTTCCAGAGGTGTGTGTGTTGGGAGCAGCAAACACAGGAGAGCTTATATATATTCCTAGTTCTGCCCCAAAGGCTTGAGAACTAGGTGATCCGAAGAGGAATTCCAGCTGAAACTCTGGAATGACAAAACAAGCTGAACTATGCCCATCCATATTGGAGAAGGCAATCTATTTAACATATTACATCAAATAAAAAGTGAACCTGGATTCCAGTTCAATTCAGTGAACTGTGGGTATCTGCCTCTGCTTCCATCAGTCTCTGGATGAAGGTTCTGTTTCCCAGACTCTCTGGCAGTGGGATTGTAGGTTGGCACTCCCCTGATTCATGTCTAAAATCCATATATGAGTGAGTACACAGCATGTTTTGAAAGACCCCTACCCAGGGCCCTCCTAGGAAAAGAAAAGCAAGGCCAGGCCGTTGCCTAATGAAAGAAACCCAGACCGGGTGTCTCACCCTCAAAACAGGATGTCTGTGATCACTATAGCAGTCATGGGACCCGGATAATAATTGCTGAAGCGTGCTGGGAACTTTCATATGACAATACTAGAAAACCTAGTCCTTGGCAACTACCCTGGCCCCCAATTGTGTCTGATCACTATAGCAATCATGGGACCAGGATAATAATTGCTGAAGTATGCCTGGGTCTTTCATAAAGTAATACCAGGAAATTTAGTCCGTGGGAACTACCCCTGCCCCCAAGATGAGCCAATGAAAAAATGCCTGTTACTTATGTAACCATTGAAACTCTATAAATATTGTACTCCCTGAAAGCCCGAGTTGCAGTAGCATCCGCAGGCGCCTGTGTACTCAATAAATCACCTCTTGCATTTGCAGCCAGTGGTCTGGCCCTGGTTCTTGGGCAGAGGGTTCGGTTCAGTGCCCGGCGCTTTGATGCCGAGGTTTTTCAGTTTGTCTTTTTGTGACTGGGTTACCTCACTCAGGATGGTTTCTTCTAGTGCCATCCACATGTCTGCAAATTTCAAGATTCCATTGTTTTGTTTTGTTTGTTTTGTTTTGTTTGCGCTGAATAGTACTCCATTGGATAAACGTACCACATTTTCTCTATCCGCTCTTCAGTTGAGGGGCATCTAGGTTGCTTCCAGGTTCTGGCTATTACAAATAATGCTGCTATGAACATAGTGGCACAGGCGTCCTTGCTGTATGAATGTGCATCTATTGGGTATATGCCTAAGAGTGAAATTGATGGCTGAGGAATCTCCATATTGATTTCCAAAGTGGCTGTACTAGTCGGCACTCCCACCAGCAGTGAAGGAGTACTCCCCTTTCTCCACATCCTCTCCAGCATAAACTGCCATTGGAGTTTTTTATTTTAGTCATTCTGACAGAGTAAGGTGGTATTTCAGAATTGTTTTGATTTACATTTCACATATGCTTAGGGATGTTGAGCACTTTCTTAAGTGTCCCTCAGCCATTTTAGACTCCTCTACTGAGAATTCTTTATTTAGTTCTGCAGCCCACTCTTTAATTGGATCCTTTGGTGTTTTGGAGACTTGCTTCTTGAGTTCTTTGTAAATTTTAGAGATCTGCCCTCTGTCAGGTGTGGGGCTAGTGAATATCTTTTCCCAATCTGTGGGTTGTGTTTTTGTCTTGTTGACTGTGTCGTTTGCCTTACAGAAGCTTCTCAGTTTCAGAAGGTCCCATTTATTAATTGTCAATCTTAGTGACTGTGCAACTGGAGTTATGTTCAGGAAGCAGTCACCTATACCAATTCATTCAAGGGTACCTCCCACTTTCTCTTCCAACAGGTTCAGCATTTATTTTGAAGTCTTTGATCCATTTGGATTCAAGTTTTGTGCATGGTGATAGACATGGATCTATCTGCAGTCTTCTACATGTCAGCCTCCAGTTATGCCAGCACCATTTGCTGAAGATGCTTTCTTTTTTCCATTGTATAATTTTAGCTTCTTTGTTAAAGATCAAGTGTTCATACATGTGTGGCTTAATGTCGGGTTGTTCAATTCATTTCCTTTGGTCTATCTGTCTATTTTTGTGTCAATATCAAGCTGTTTTCAGGACTATAGCTCTGTAATACAGCTTGAAGTCAGGGCTGGTGATGCCTCTGGATGTTGCCTTGTTGAACAGGGTTGTTTGGCTATCCTGGGTCTTTTGTTTTTCCA
Organism: Mesocricetus auratus; assembly: GCF_017639785.1. Lineage (NCBI taxonomy): Eukaryota > Metazoa > Chordata > Mammalia > Rodentia > Cricetidae > Mesocricetus > Mesocricetus auratus. Next base: position 68,101,317 of record NW_024429195.1, read on the forward strand.
TGTAAAGTTGAGAATTGTTCTTTCAAGGTCTGTGAAGAATTGTGCTGGCATTTTAATGGGGATTGCCTTAAATCTGTAGGTTGCATTTGGTAAGATTGCCATTTTTACCATGTTGATCCTACATATCCAAGCGCATGGGAGATCTTTCCATTTTCTGAGGGCTTCTTTAATTTTTCTTTAAAGACTCAAAGTTCTTGTGATACAGTTCTTTCACTTGTTTGGTTAGCCTTACCCCAAGGTATTTTATGTTGTTTGTGGCAATTGTAAAAGGCGATGTTTCTCTGGTTTCTTTCTTAGCCCTTCTATCATCTGATTTTTCTTGAGTTGATCTTGTATCCTGCCACTTTGCTGAAGGTATTTATCAGCTGCAGGAGTTCCCTGGTAGTGTTTTATGGATCACTCATGTAAACTATTATATCATCTGCAAATAGTGAAAGTTTGACCTCTTTCTTTCCCATTTGTATCCCCTTGATCTCCTTTTGTTGTCATATTGCTCTAGCCAGAACTTCAAGGACAATATTGAAAAGGTATGGAGAGAGTGGACAGCCTTGTCTTGTTCCTGATTTTAAAGGAATTACATTGAGTTTCTCTCCATTTAGTTTGATGTTGGCTGTTGGTTTGCTGTATATAGCTTTTATTATGTTAAGGTAAGTTCCTGTTATCCCAGATCTCTCCAAGATCTTTATCATGAACAGGTGTTGGATTTTGTCAAAGGCATTTTCAACATCTAGTGGGATGATCATGTGATTTTTCTTTCTCAGCTTGTTTATATGGTGGATTACATTGATGGATTTTTGTATGTTGAACCATCCCTGCATCCCTGGAATGAGCCTACTTGATCATGGTGGATGAGTTTCTGACGTGTTCTTGGATCTGATTTCCAGTATTTTATTGAGAATTTTTGCATCAATGTTCATGAGGGATATTGGTCTGAAGTTCTCTTTCTTAGTTGTGTCTTTGTGTGACTTGGGTTATTGAAGCTTTGTAGAAAGAGTTTGGAAAAGACCCTTCTGTTTCTATTGTGTGGAATATTATAAGAAGAATTGGTATAAGCTGTTCTTTGAATTTCTGGTAGACTTCTGCACTGAGGCTTTTGGCCCTGGACATCTTTTGGTTGGGAGACTTCTGATGACTGCTTCTATTTCCATAGGGGTTATAGGTCTATTTAAATTGCTTATCTGTTCTTGATTTGATTTTAGCAAGTGATATCTATCAAGAAAATTGTCCATCTTTAGATTTTCGAGCTTTGTGGAGTACAGGTTATCAAAGTATGACCTGTTGATTCTCTGGATTTCCTCAGTGTCTGTTGTTATGCTAACCTTTTCATTTTTAATTTTGTTAATCTGCATGTTCACACTCTGTGGATTTTTAAGTTTGGATATAGGTTTGTCTATCTTGTTGATTTTCTCAAAGAACCAACTCTTCTTTGCATTGATTCTTTGTATTGTGTTCCTAGTTTCTACTTTATTGATTTCAGCCCTCAGTTTATTTCCTGGCATCTTCTCCTCCTGGGTGAGATAGCTTCTTTGTGTTCTAGAACTTTCTTCAGCTTTGCTGTTAATTCTCTAGTGTAACTACTCTCCAGTTTATTCATGTGGGCACCTAGTGTTATGAACTTCCTTCTTAGCACTGTTTTTCAAAGTGTCCCACAAATTTGGGCATGTTGTGTCTTCATTCTCATTGAATTCTAGGAAGTCTGTAATTTCTTTTTTATTTCTTCTTTGATCCAAGAATGGTGCAATTGTGCATTATTCAATTTCCATGAGTTTGTAGGATTTCTGCAATTTGTGTTGTTGATGAATTCTAATTTTAACCAAGGAATGTCTGATAAGATGCATGGAGTTATTCCAGTTTTGTACCAGGTGAAATTTGATATGTTGCCAAGTATATGGTCGATTTTTGTGAAGGTTCCATGTGGCGCTGAGAAGAAAGTATATTCTTTTTTATTTGGATGGAATGTTCTATAGATGTTTATTAATCCTGATTGGGTCATAACGTCTATTAGTTCCTTTACTTCTTTGTAAAGTTTCTGTCTGGTAGTCCTATCTAGTGGTGAGAGTGGGATGTTGAAGTCTCCCACTATAAGTGTGTGGGGCTTTATATGTGAATTGAGTTTTAGTAATGTTTCTTTTATGAATGTGGATGCCTTTGTATTTGAGGCATAGATATTCAGAATTGAAACTTCATCTTGGTGGATTTCTCCTGTGATGAATATGAAAGGACCTCCTTCATCTCTTTTGATTGATTTTATTTTAAAGTCTAATTTGTTAGATATTAGGATTGCTACCCTTGCTTGTTCTTGGGTCCATTTGATTGGAAAATCTTTTCTCAACCCTCAACTCTGAGGTAATGTCTTTAAGTCTGAGGTGTGTTTCTTGTGTGAGGCAGAAGGATGGGCTCTGTCTTCAAATCCATTCTATTAGCCTGTGTCTTTTTATGGGTGAGTTAAGACCATTAATATTGAGGAATATTAATGATCATTGATTGCTCATTCTTGTTTGTTTTGGAATGGTTGGTGGTTGTAGAATTGTATGTGAGTTTCCAATCCTTTTTTCTTTTGGCTGTTGGTAAGATGGGGTTATCTATTGCCTATGTTTTTCTGGTTGTAGTTAACTTTCTTGGGTTGGAGTTTTCCCTTCCAGAACTTTCTGTAGGGCTGGGTTAGTGGATGTGTATTGTTTGAATTTGGTTTTGTCATGGAATATCTTGTTTTCTCCATCTATAGTGATTGAAAGCTTTGCTGGGTGTAGTAGTCTGGGTTGGCATCTGTGGTCTCTTAGTTTTGGTAGAAAATCTATCCAGGACCTTCTGGCTTTCAGAGTTTCTATGGAGAAGTCAGGTGTAATTCTGATAGGTTTGCCTTTATATTTTACTTGCCTTTTTTCCTTAGCTGCTCTTAAGATTCTTTCTTTATTCTGTGTGTTCAGTGTTTTTACTAATATGTGGCAAGGGTACTTCCTTTTGTGGTCCACTCTATTTGGTATTCTGTAGGCTTCTTGTACTTTCATTGGCATGTGTTTACTTAGGTTGGGAATGTTTTCTTCTATGATTTTGTTGAATATGTTTTCTGCCCCTTCGAGGTGGTTTTCTTCACCTTCTTCTATACCTATTATTCTTAGGTTTGGTCTTTTCACTGTGTCCCGTATTTCCTGGATATTTTGTGTTAGAGATTTGTTGGAGTTAAGTTCCTTTGGTCAATGAATCTATTTCCCCTAGTGTATCTTCAGCACCTGAGATTCTCTCTTCCTCCTCTTGTACTTTGTTGGTTATGCTTGCATCTATAGTACCTGACCTTTTGCCCTGCTTTTCTATTTCCAGAATTCCTTCAGACTGGTTTTTTTATTGTCTCTATTTCAGCTTTCAACTTTGAATTGTTTCTTGCAATTTTTGCTTTGTCTTTTCCTCTTTTTGCATTTGTTGGATTTTGTGGTTTGTCTTTTCTTCCATCTCTTGTATTTTTTTTGCATTTTTGGTTTGTTTTTTCTTCCATTTCTTGAATTTTTTGCACTTTTTAGTTTGTTTGGTTTTTTTCTTCGATTTCTTTAAGGGATTTTCTCATACCTCTTTGAGGGCCTCTATTGTTTTCATGAAATTGTGTAGCTGAACACAACAGCAATGGTCTGTTCAGGTCTTGTGGGTGTAGAGTCTCTAGTATCTGGTGGTGTCATATTGTTTTTTCTGTTGCTTGGTGTGTTTTTATATTGTTTCCTTTCTATCATTTCTTCCTGTGGATGCAAAAGGAATCTCTTCCTCTCCTGGTGGGAATGTGACCACAGTTCCTTTCCAGTGGGTGGGAGCAGGTCCAATATCCTGGTGGCTTCCGTCTTGCGTGGATGGAGACTGTCCTAGTATCAGGGCCTTGGCAATCTCTAGTTAGGCTGGACCTCGCCTTTCCTGTGGGTGGAGAATGGGACTTGGATGCTGGCAGTCTCTGGGTGGGCTGGCTCTTGCCCGGATGGGAGCTGCAGTGTGCAGTACCCTGGTCTCAGCTAGGTGTGCGCAGATCACCAGAAGGTGGGCTGTAAACAGTGCCAGGCCTATCTATCCCTGCAGGTGGAGAAAGGGACTATGGTGCTGGCAGTCTCTGGAGGGCTGAATCCCATTGGGATGGGATCTGCCTTGTGCATGGCGGTTCTGTTCAGGGCACCGGGAGGCAGGCTGGAGACAGTCCCAGGCTTACCTCGCCTGTCCCATGGGTGGAGAATGGGACTTGGAAGCTGGCAGTCTCTGGGCGAGCTGAATCTCGTCAGGCTGGGGTCTGCTGTGCGCAGTCCTCAGGTCTCTGGTGGTTCTGCTCAGGACCCCGGAAGTTCTTACTTTGCTTTCTAAGCTGTCTTTTATTTTTTGTCCTAAGGGTCAGTTACCTTTGTAGAAAAAATTCCCTTCAATTGTATAGTAAATGTTTGGGATTGCTACTTCCTCAGCTTAAATGAGCTCTCCATATTAATTAACATCTACTTTTATTGCATTAATCTTTTATTTACTGGCAGCATACTTTTAAAAGCATAGTTTTATTACAGCTCCCTCCATGTTTCCCAGTTGAGAAACTTTCTCATCTGGCATTCTATGGGAGAATCAAATGCTTCAGGGAAAAAAAAGTATTTGAATTGCTATTTTTTTATTTTCCCTTGGTGGTACATAACCAGGACCATTTTATATGCATATAAGATAAGTTAATTGAGTGCAAAGATCTAAAATCTTGCATTAGGTCATGATTTTCCTGAGAACTTAGTCTTTGAAAAAGAGTCTAGTCAGAGAATTCCAAATATCTTTCTTGAGAAAAGTTCCACTTAAATAGAACTGTGAGAATTTCATCTTGTTTTCTTCAACAGAAATAGGCACATATGAGATGTGAACTGAAGGGTCTTATTATTATTTTTTTAGTTAAAATAAATGTGACTTAGTCTTTTCCATTTATACCACAGACAGTGGTTTTAACATTAATTTTATGTGTTGAATACTAACAATGAAAACAATTTCTATGACTACCACCACCAAAAAAGATAAAAATAGCAATCTTTTGACCTAAAAATATAATATCAGTTTGAAACTGGAACGAGGAAAGTTAGTGATCAAATAACCACATATAGTTAAAAGCATTTTGGTCCATTCCTATTTTGCTTTTAACTTCTAAGGACAAATCTATACTAATATACAATTCTTTATTTGATATTTATTTTAGCTGCATATAATCATGACAGTTCAAAATGTTTCCCACCAAGTAGAGTACCCTGCCACACAGAAACCACTCAGTTACCAGCATTCATTTTTCTTCTCATTCCCTCCTCTTTCCTCTTCCCCCATTTCTACATTTTTCTTCCCTTTGCCTTTTGTCTTCCTTTTGTTTTTCTTCTCCTTTCATTTTCTTCTTAAGAATAAATCTTTGAAATTATACTCCCACATATGAAAATATTTTAGAAAACAAGGAAGACAAAAGATTTGACTTTTCTATACCCAGTGAGAAAATAAATTACAAAAAATATGTTTACCTGCATAGATTACATTTTTCAAAGTAATTACATTTGAGGTATTTGGTTTAAGTTTGTTCTAGTAGTATGAGCTGTTATTATTATTCAATGAATTCTAGAAAGAAGTGAGAAGAAGAAAAGTAAAACAGATGTGAATTTTCCATGGATTATAAAGGATGGAGACAATTTAATGATCTACCTAGTGTCCCCCTACACTGAACCTTGTAAATTGAAAAGCAATAGGATAATGTTTAACTCTCTACCACTGTCTCATTTAACTTTCATAAATTGAAATTATTATACATAGATGTATAAAGTTTACATCAGGTCTTTAGACTGTATCAGGTATTGGCAGTGCTAACATAAAGCCCAAGTTTGTCAAACTAATTTTTTAATACCATGTCTTAAACAATAAGGAAAGAGGGAGAGAAAAATAAAACTTGTATTAGGCATCAAGTATATGCCTAAAATTGTGAAGGATACTTTGTATAGAGCTTTTTTTCAGTGATTCTCAAACTTATCTTTATCTATCATCACTAATTGTTAGGTCACTATTTTCTCAATTGCTTAAAACATAGACAACTCTAAAGCAGAAACTAAGATATGTGACTTCTATGTAAGGTGGTAGATTAAGATCCATCTCTGTGTGAGCTATCAAAGGGGAATGAGAAAGGAAAATTAGACAATATCCCAAAGAAAGAGAAGAGCATAGAAAATACAAGGTATAGTGTGATGTTTTACTCTTAATTTTTTGGGGGGGCGTGCCACCCAGCTCCCAAATAAATCACACTGAAGCTTATTCTTAGTTAGGAATGCCCTGACTTATCTTGACTTTTTTTTGCCAGCTTTATTTTTGCCTCTGGGCTTTTGCTTTGTCTTCTATATATCTTACTTTCACTCTTACTCTGTGGCTGGCTGGGTGGCTGGGTTGCTGTCCCCTTGACATCCTCCTCCCGTTGTCCTCTCTTTGCTCCTTCTTCCCAAAGTTCTCCTTCTATTTATACCCTCTGCCTGCCAGCCGCACTGATCCTTGCTCCTGCCTTGCTATTGACCATTTACCTCTTTATTAAACCATCAGGTGTTTTAGACAGACAAAGATTCACAGCTTCACTGAGTTAAACAAGTGTAGCAAACACAAAAGCAACACATCTGTACATCACTGAACAAATAAATGTTCCACAGCATAAACAAAAGTAACACACCTTAAAATAATATCCCACTGCACAAAAGAAATAAAATACCTAAAAATAAAAGAGAAGTGGAAAATAAAGACGTCCAACATAGAGAAACAGCTGCAGTTCTCAGACAGGAGCCAGGGAAGCAAAATCTATCCCTAAAGCAGACAGTTATTCTCTTTGATGAGAAATACTGGGGGTTCAGCCTTCAGAGTGGGCCGCTTAATAAAAAGAGCCCCAAACTAACAAACAAAAAACACGACATATCCAAACCAACAGACAGACAAATCACAAAACAGAAACACAAGAGACACGGAAAAGCAAGATAATGTGAATCCTTCAAAAGAAAATAACCACTCAGCTACCAAATGTGAAGATGCTAAAAGAGGTCCAAGTCAAATGTAAGTGGGAGATTTGAAATGGTTCCAGGAAAAATGGTCAGTGGCCTGAAATGAGGTGCAAACAAGTAGGAGAACTTAATATGGAACATAAAGAAGAATTTCGGCTTGTTGCTAGCAAACAGAGCACACCTGAGAAAAATGCTGCTACCAACATCTGTGCTTCTCTCTGTTCTTTTGTTTCTAAAATTCCTTTAAAGCTTTTGTTGTTTTGCGTGGAAATTCATGATCCCACTCCTGATCACCATTCTGTTAAGAGAAGTCATTTCTCATATCTATAGGATAAGTTAGACCAGTGAGAGATAAGAGGGAGATTAATTTCAGGTGATTCCTCAATTCTGTGGGAGAAGGACTCATGGCACCAAAAGAGAATAAGAAAATATCATGTTAAAGTTGAGGCTAGTAAAAGAAGATCAATATGTATGTATGTATGCATGTATGTATGTATGTATGTATGTATGTATGAAAAAAAGAGAAGAACCCTGATGTTTCTTGCAAAGTTGTGGACTGAGATATTAAAAACTATTGAGCAATCATTTGCTAGGGAACAAAGCTCTATGAAAATCATCTGCTATTGTTCATTATACTAGCTGCATTTCAATTTCTTCCTCTTTTTTTTTTTAAAGACTGACTTACTTACTGTGTGTACAGTGTTCTGCTTTCATGACAGAAGAGGGCATCAGATCTCATTACAAATGGTAGTGAGCCACCATGTGGTTGCTGGTAATTGAACTCAGGACTTCTGGAAGAGCAGCCTGTGCTCTTAACCACTGAGCCATCTCACCAGTCCCTGTGGAAATAATGAATTCCCAAAGGACCAGGTTTGTTCTCTTTCAGAGACTAAGTTCAGAGTTCTTTTGAAGAGGTCACTTCAACTTAATTATGTAAAATCATGAGCCAGACTTTAAAAATTAGAGAAACATACTCTTTAGAACTTACACTGAAACTCCTCAGCTCCAACCCTGAGAATCTGGCAGGAGCCCAACTGAAAGAATATATTAAAACACCAAAACAAGGGACTGGAGAGATAGCTCAGCAGTTAAGGGCACTGGCTGCTCTTCCAGAGGACCGGGGTTCAATTCCCAGCATCCATATGACAGCTCACAACTGTCTGTCACTCTCATCCCAGGGCACCCTCACACAGATATATATGTCCATAAAATAAAAAAAAACAGGTAAATCTTTAGAAAAACCAAACAAACATGATTCTTATATTTTGGTTGTGAGCCTAGCCTTTAACGGCTGAGCCATCTCTCCAGCCCAACAAACATTATTCTTAAGGAAGAAGGAGGGAGCAATATTTCTCTGTCAAAGCTTTTTTGTTTGTTTGTTTGTTTGTTTGTTGCACAAATCACAGTGAATCTGCCTTTTTCTTTTCTCATTATTTAGTGTATTCTTATTTGACAATTACTAAACATTGGATTGACTTAGAGAATGACTATGGTAATAGTCCATGTTGTAAAAGGCTGAATGAAAGTTGTTATTGCTTAATCTGTGAGCCTCACCGCTTCCCGCTCATATGTGCTTTTCATTACTTTATTAATAGATTTATCTCTACCCAAATGGGTGAAGAAATCATAGAAAAAGACCTCACAATGACAGACACTGCAAAGTCATTTCCTGTAGCTTTAACTTTAGTCATTTAAATTACAAATTGTTCTGGGAAAAAACCTATAAATAACTGAAATTGTAGGAATGCCTGGGAAATCAGTTAATACAGACCGTTCACTGTTTTAGGTTTCCAGAATAACTGCTTTTGGTCTTGTGTGCTGGGTAACACATGGTTAAATGGTGTCAGGTAGCACCTAACCTTGGGGATGTCTTGTTACTCTTTTTATTGCACTCACTAAATGCTTTGGCACAGCTGCTGTGAAGCCAGGAGCAGGAGACTTTTTCCTCTGCCTTTTATTTGTTGGGGGAAAGACAAAGTTTATTTGTTTATTCAAAAGACCTTTAAGAAAGGCCTTCCAAAAATAAAATGGGAAGAACATTTGGACCCACGTGAGTATCTTGCAAAGAGAATAAGAGTTTAAGAATCCTACTATTCACGACGAGAAGACACGGTTTATTTATTAGGAAAACGTCGGTGCTAGCTTTGAATTGGAATGGGCTGTTCAGTTTGTGGCAATGGGAGCTTTCTTTTCTTTTATAACTCCCATCTCTTATTCTCTGATACTTTAAATGTTTGCATATTTACTAATATCTAGACAAATCAGTCTCATTTAAAGCAACAATTTTAAAGTTTGAGCCCATTGACCTTCATATCTTTTCATTGCAAACACTTGACAGCTTCCACCCTCTAATAATCTCAAATTATCCATACTAAATCCTAATCTCTAACCAGAATCCATATCCTTTTACCCATACCCATCTACCCATATCTATCTACACATATCATTTATCCATCCCCATCCAGGCATGTCTATGGGTAGTCAATATCTAATATTCTTTATGTGAGAAGTTAGACTTGAACATCTAACAAAGTCTTCCTAGGCCATTTCTCCTTCAAATTGGATAATTAAGAATATATTCACTGCTTTAAAACCTTTGTAGCTTAAAACTGTAGAATAAAATTTAAGTTACTAAGATAAAGAGATGTATGAGAAAATGCTTCTTGTCTGAGTCTTTCCAATGACTTGGGAACCCAGAGTAATCTCATCAAGAGTGGAGAATAGCACCAACCATTCCCTTAAAGATTTATAATTCTTATAGATGTTTGTGCTTAAGACTGCTGGACCAACATTGGCATGGTTGATAAAGTAGATTTTGTCATCAAATAGAGGCTGGTGTATGAATGGATCAGGAATTGCCTTGCCCTGCGTTTCCTCAGCTGTCTGCACTGGACCAGAAAAAAACAAAGCATAAAGCAAATAAAAATCAATCACATAATATAATAGCTTCAGCAGTGTGGGCTTTTAAGAGAAAAGTCTTGACAATAGTTCTGAAATATTTTCTTTCCTGCAAGTCAGATCGATTTAAGCTATTCCAGTACAATCAACTTTCATTTGATATACTCTGCTATCTGGGCACTAGAGACATAAATTGGTGACTTCTTAGTTAAGGTTCTCTGAAGAGATAGAACTGATATAAATATTTTACACACAGAGACAGAGAGAGAGAGAGAAAGAGATAAAGAGAGAGATGAGTTTGGGATGGAGAGGATGGAGATTTGTTTAAGGATCATGGAGACAGGGAAGTTCAAAATTTTTGCAGTAGATCAACAGGGAAGATGTTTGCTGGAGACCCGGGGGAAGAAATACAAGGGAAAAAAATATTCAGTCAGTTTTCTAGCAGACTTCTCTCTTCTTTGGCAAAAGTTTTTCCATGAGCTTCCATTGTTTAGACAAAATGGCTTCACATGATGGAGGACACTACCTAGTGGGCATCTATTGATTTATATATTAAATTTTCAAAACAATGTCAGAAAAAAGTCTAAAATGAGAGTTGGCCCAGTATTGATGTACAGTGGTCTAGTGTAGGTGGCATATAAAACTGCCCATCATTGTGACCAATATCTAAGCAGGGTAAAGAGAAATGAAAGGGGGACAGAGAAACACCATGTCCAAGGCTTGATGAAATAAATAGAAATGCAATTATTAAGAGCCCTGAAAGCCATAAGGAATTTGAGGACCCTTTGTCCTCCAAAATGGGCTCAAAGTTTTGCTGTAACTTCTACCACCCATGAAATCTTGCTTCAGTGGATGAGGTTTGTCAGTTATCAAAATCACAAATTCAATAAGACCTGCTTTCCAATTGCAACTCACCTGTTAATAGTAGGCTCCAAGTCAACAAAAGAACTCAACCGGCTGCCAAGAACAACTAACAGCCAATGACTTCAAACACCCAGCCACAAGTTAATAAAATGGCACAAATGCTTTTCAGCACTAGTGTATTGTTGAGTCTGAATGAACACTTGAAAAGAGGATCCCAGGGTTATTTACTGACTTTCTGTTTTGCGCAAAGCTAGGAACTGTTCAACATCAGAAGATTAAAAAAAGATAAATACAGCTGTTTCTGCCAACAAGGAACTTAGGATGCTTCTGGGTAACCGTGGTGGGAAACTATTGAACTTTGAAGGCAATTAGAAGGATTCAGCCCTTCTAGTGAGCAGAATGCCTGATGCAAAGTGGGAGTGTGATAGGGTTTATGTTGCATAGGAAAGTCATTTCTTCCTTAATTTTTTCATACAGTGTATTTGATCCTATTGTTTCCCCTCTCCCTTGGAAAGGTTTTCCTAATAGCAATGAGTATGTGACATTTTATTCTTTATGCAGCACTCTGAAGGTTGGATACTATTTCTGAAAAGAGCTAGGACCTGTTCATTTCCAGCCACGATGACCTGATTGGCAAGGAAGCAGAGTCAGAAAATTCACGAGGAAGGCTGGTTCATAGAATTTCTCAGACACCTTTCTCAGAGAAAGTGGGAATCACCTTAGGCAGGATTTGTCACTTGGTCTAACACTTTTGTTTTGATAGTTAATCCAAAGATCAGCTGAAATGTCCCATTTACAGTTACTACTTTAAAAGGAGCTTGGATCACACACAAATATCCTGACTTGTTCCTTTTGAAATTTTACAGGATGAAGCTTAAGAATATTTATAACATACACAAGCCTATCACAGCTCAGTCTTGTGTTTAGCAACCATTAGACAAGTAAATGTGCTACGTAAGAGGTCATATCATGGGAAATATATCCCTTGGTTCTGATTGAGTGTTATCATGAATTTCATGAATTGGAATTTATTTCTTTTTTTTAGTCTTTGTTTTGTTTTATTTAAGCTTCATTACACAATTTGCTTTTGATTTCCTGGGGTGGGAGTAGGGGGGATCCTTGGAAGCTGTAACTAATGTGATATCTAAGCCCTCTTATATTTTACACACATTAAACTGAGCATATGTTGTTCTCCAACACACTGTGGGTACTTCTCTCTTTTCTCAGTGAAAACTGGATTTTAATTTGACAAGTGTAATAGAAGGCTTTCTCCCCTGAGAAGAAATTTCCTGGGTTCACTGATTGAGAGCATCTAAAGTACTCAGCCTGAAACTTTCCCGAAATGGAATGAAGGATTTTATCTGGAAGCACCATTGAAACTTGGAAAGGAATTTGTTGACACTGAATACTTGAAGGCAATAATCAATGTCATGGTGTTTATGACAGCTCAATAAGACTAACTTTCTAAGCAAGCTACTTTTGGCCTGAGGAGCTGCTTCATAATGCATGATTTGCACTGTATCATCATAGCCATACAGAACCCAAAAACAGAAAAGACAAGTTTAATGGAACACTTTCACAATGCTAAAGAAACTACTCATCAATTTGAATCAGCTTTCATGGTGAGCTGTCAGGGACTGCCCAGTGTGTCATGTGGTGAATTAATACATTAATTTCAAGAAAATCTTTGAGAAGTCAGTAATTACATTGATATTCATAGAAGAAAGAATATTTATGAGTAAATAAACTCTTTATATCAAGGTCAGTAATACCTATCTTCTTACATTTGATTCTATCCTTCCCATTATATTGTAGTAAGTTATTGTAAAATGAATCATAACACATTTCTTGGGCTTTGCCTTCTGACATGTGGGATCTAATACTTCTCCCTTCAAAAGTATGACACGTCCGAAATGCCTTTTCGGACATGTGAGTCACTCAATAGGGAACTGTCTGATGCTCCTTTTCTTAGACTTCCTAGGATCCAGGACAGTGAGAAATAAACTAATTTTCGATATAAATTGCCTAGTCACAGGTAGTTTGTTATAGCAACGGAAACATGTCTGTGAAAATTATGGCTCGGATTCATCAATACTATACCTCCTCTCATCACAAAATGCATTGAAAATGGTCGTCTCTCACATCTCCCTAAGTATCCATGAGTATTTTATTGCTAACTTTGGTTTTTTTTTTTAAGTTAGCATACAAAACACTAAATTTCATCATGGAATTTATATACATACATACAGCTTTGTTTTCACTGATCCTCTTGCCCTCCTTTTCCTCTCTACTTTTATGCCTTCCTTCCTCCTTAACTAGTACCCTTTCCACTATAGCATGTCATGGACTCTGGCACTCTCCCTAAAACCCGTTTTTACCTTCTTGGGGTCTCCTTTGTGGTTTCATGACTTCTTCCTATCCTCACTTTCATGTTAGCATGCACATATAAAAGTTAGAAGATACAACTTGCATATGAGAGAGAACGTGTACTATTTTGTCTGTAGGAGTCTAGAGAGCCTCACTTAAGATAATCCCCACAACCATCCATTTGCCTACAATTTTCACTATTTCTTAATAATGGAATAAAATTGTGCAAATTATTCTGTTGATGGGTGTCTAGGCTGATTCTGTTTCCCTGTTACTGTGAATAGAGGAACAATGAACATGAATGTACAATAATTGCTGTAGAAGGAGAGATTCCTTTGGCTATGTACCCAAGAGTGATATAGCTGGACCACATTGTAGGTCTAATTTTACCCTCTGAGTAAGCTCCACATCAATTTCTGTGACAGTGACACCAGAGAAAAAACAATGTATATAGACTCTCCTCTCCTCTCTGATGCCTAGGATTTCTCTGTAATCTCCTTACCATTTATTAATTTAAATTGTTACTTCTTTACATCAAGACCTTGAAGATTCACTAGTTTATAAGCAAAAGAGGCTGATAAGTGGATATTTCTATTTTTTAAAATATACACAAGAATATAAATAAAAATAGATAAAAGAGACTGATATAAAGAAGATTATAAGGAAGAAATGATTACCTTACAGCCTGTGAAGGTAATGAATGTTATGAAGTTTACATGAAGTTCTTAATTGGTCTAGACAATAAAAAGCCAGAGACAAATATAGACGGAAATGCTGAGAGATAAGAGAAAAGGAGCAAGCCACAGCACACCCTACCTCCTTAGCGTCTCAGCAGACAAGAGAGATTCCCTGTTTCTCCCTGCTTATAACCTGTTTCTGCCCAGCTACCCCACTTACTGTCTGTCTGTATAGACCTCCAGACCTCTATGGTTAGCTTGTGGCAAGCTTCATTCACTGATCCCCATACAGGCTTCATTTGTACAAGCAAGATATCACCACCATGAAGTCTCTACGATAACATTTCCTTTTACTTACTGGAAAATACTTTGTATCAGTTCCCCATTGGCCAAGCATGATGTTGTCATATGAATAAAACAGCTTTGCTATTCTCTGGCCTCTTGCTAGCACTGATTCTGTGTTTTACTTTCTCACAGTTGCCGTTTTTTTTGTCAGTAACAAAACAATTTTCATTTATTTATCATTTTATAGTATGATTTTAGTGTCTGCTATCCTGCATGCTGCTGAATTTATTTTTAGAACAAGGTGATGTTTTTATCTTTTGCCAGTCTTAAGAAGAGAGGAATCACAGTTCTAATCTGCTTTTATTGTTCTCATTAAATTTATGATATCTCTAATAGACTGATAATCATTAAGTATGTTTATTCATTAGATTACAGTGGGTATACTTTTGCCAAATTTCTGGTAAATTGCTTAATGACCTCAAGTGATATCCACATTTTCTTGTCATTTCTTTTAGTTTCTGTAGACTTCTGAAGGACTTCATAATCTGAAATTTATCCTTCAAAAATGAAAACAATGTTAAAACATCTCTGTTTTCAGAGTGGCTGATCTAGTCTGCCTCTGCAACTCTGACATCTATGTCCTTTATAGCAAAATTTAGCTCATCACAATTTCTACAAGGTTCAGTCAAATTTTTCAGATGATAATGCATGTGCATTCCAGTGCTTCCTGGAAGCAGTTTCTCTAAGTTGTCTGTCTCAAATAATGCTTTGCATCTATTCACCTTTATAGAACCAAGTCCTTCAAGTGCAGCACTGCACGGTGTGTAACTATTTGTAAGCAAATATATCACAGGACAGGTGTTTTACAATTCAATGGTTCATAACAGCTAAGCAGTAATAAACCCACTGTGCTTACACAGCAGAGGCTCATAGCCGGGCATATACTTAGAAAGTTTCAAGGAGACTATAATGGGATGTTACTGCAACCCAAATAGAAAAGAAATTCACTTGCAATTTCATTAAAATTCTTTTTACAAAATTTTCTCCATTCTGACAACTTTTGATATGATTTTCCCATGCTGTTATTCTTCTCTTAAAAGTTAAGGTATATTCATATATGCATAGTTATAAAATTTAAATAAAATGACCTAATAAATTGTGCTTAGGCTGATTATATGTGTGTGCATGCATATATATATATATATATCCATACATGTTTGTGTGTGTTCACATATGAGTGGCTGTACATGCATGCCATACAGGTAGAGGCCAAAGATCGACTGAGGGTGCTATCCCTTGGGTCACACTAGGACCCGAGACTTGTGAATAGACTGTGTGTGCAGGCCAGGGTGTTTCAGGGATCCTCCTGACTTTCTTTCCCCAGTACTGAGATTACAAGTTCCTGCCACCCTGGCCAGTTTCTTACATCAACTCTGGAAATCAGACTCAAGTTCATGCTTGAATGGCAGAAAATTTACCAACTGAGTTACCTTTCCAACCCAGGTTGACTCTCTTTTATGTATTATTCATTTATTTTACCTCCCAACTGCAGTTTCCCCACCCTCCTCTCTTCCCAGTCCATCTGGCAACCTCTCCTCCCTGCCCCAACCCACTCTTTCTCCATTTCTATTCAGAAAAGGGCAGGCCTCCCATGGATATCAACAAAACATGGCATATCAAGTTTCAGTAAGACTAAGCATCTCCCTTTGTGTTAAGGCCTGACAAGGTAACCCAGAATAAGGAATAAGGCCACTAAGTCAGCAATAGAGTCAGAGACAGCCTCTGTTAGGAGTCCCACAGAGGACCAAGTTGCACACCTGTCTCTTATTTGCAGAGGGCCTAGGTCAGTTACATGCAGGCTCCCTGGTTCTGGTTCAGTCTCTACAAGCCCAGATTAGTTTATTCTGTGGGTTTTCTTGTGATGTCCTTGACCCCTCTGGCTCTTACAATCCTTCCTCCCTCTCTTCACCAGGTTTCCCCAAGTTCAGTCTAATGTAATCTCCACTCCCAAATCCGAGTGCCATAAACATTACACGCTACCATCACTGAGGGCAGTACACAGACTCTGACTTTGTTTACCTATGTCCCGGTCACTGGCCTGTTCTCTCTTTTCTCTGTCCTCATTCTGATTCGCTTTGTGCTACAAAGTGTTACCAGAAATAACCTGTACTTTTCAGATACTCTTGCTGCAACATCGGTGGAGGGAGAGAGGCGTACTACAGGGAAATCCAGGAAAATGTACACAGCAGCAGGATCTGTCAGTCTGTAAGCTGAACATCTTCACTGCTCAAGTAGTCTCAGTTCTGCCTGTGGAGGGTCCATGTGTCAGCATAAACTGTTGGCCAGGGTGAGCCTCTGAAAACCATGGCAAGTGAGGCTCTGCCCTTTGAGGCTTTATTCTCACAAGCCTCACTTTAACATTAGCTCTGAGAACCTTCCCGACTTAGCCATTTTCCTTCCCCCTTTTATCTGTAGTAGGGGTTCTGCCCACCCCAAGATGTCTGTTGGATTTCTAGATTCATCTTGATATCTGCTTCTCAGGGAACAGGAGCTTACATACCAGTGAGGCATACTGGAGGCAGATCAGAGAGTACATGGAGAAGCTGGGACACTGCTCCCCCTCCAGAGTCTCCAGTGAATCAGTTTAATATACTGTCAGGAGTTTATATCACTGTCCTCTATCCCTCCAAATAACTATTGGAGGAAAGTGGTTAACAAACACTATTTTTATGCAGTTAATGGACTCCTATTGTTCCCATGTCTCACTTGAGGGAAACTTGATTGTCTGGCTATCCTATGGTTTCCCTTCAGACTGCTTCCTGGAATGGGCTTTTTTGAAACCGTCCATTCTATTCTTCTAATATATCAACAGTTTGTATACTCTGATTTCTCTTCAGATGGTATAAATCTTTCACTTTTTACTAATATGTTAATAGTTTCTATAGTCCTAATAACATACCTGAGGCAAGGTCTATGAGAAATGATGGGGATTTATGGACATTGTTTTGAGACATGTTCCCATGGAAACACATTAATCCCAAGAGTAATGACTTTATGTCCTCTCTAAGATCCTCCACCTACAGGTCCAACCACCTTGAACATTATTGACCCTGGCACCAAGATCAGCACACGAAACCTTTGGAGACACACTCAAAAACAACCAAACTAGAGCATATCATAATAGGCTAACACCACTTTTGCTTAGTAGTGAGTACCTCGAGTTGAGGGCACACCCATTACTGGGATCACACATGAAATTTTGTTTCTGCCAATCAGGACTCTGCGGGAAGGTTTAGGAATGGAGGAAGACAGGAAATCTTTTCAGTTGGGGGAAACTCCGAAGGTCGATAGTTTCATTGCTAGAAACTGTGAATAAAGCCAATACCAAATGAGATTGTCTTGAAAGATAGTCTTTGTCCTAGCAAGATAACACAGTGGCTAAAAACACTTGCAGCCTAGGCTGGTGAGATGATTTTAATCCCTGGGACCACCTAATAGTCATAGTCTAATATCTCCACATATGCCATGGTACATGTGGCCCATCCAAATGACAGCAACAATAATAATAATGATGACAGTAATAAATAAATGTAACAAAAACAGTACTTGGTGACATTTAAAATTTTTTGGTTGTATATGAACATTTTTACTACAAAGTTCAGTCCAACTCACACAATTCTCAAATTATGAAATTATTTTTTGTGTTGCCCTTATGAAAGAGAGCTTTGGATAAAGTTACAGTAGAGGTGGGCTCATAAAATCAGCACTGGGTTACGATATCAGAGGAGGACAGATCTAGGTTGTAAACACACTTTCTGAAGAGTGAGGAACTTGAAAACCATGATGGCCAACATAGGGCCATCTTATGTTGTTTGTCTGTTTGTTCCAGAGTTCTTGTTCATTCAGATGATGTTTAGAGCATCCAGTCTTCTGACATGCGCTCTAACATGTTAGTGTTTGGATCATGACTCAGGCAGAGGTCTCTGTCCATGGAAGACAGTAGTATAGTTACTATGCGATCCTGATTAGTTCTCCTGATAGTGTCCTGCCACAGGGACTGTGTATGGAGATTCACAAAGCACTCAAGAAGAAAATTGAAGCAGAAAGTCAGTGGATGGCCAGCTCCTTTCGAGAAACTCAGAGAATGCATCTGACAGAAAATCTTTCCAATCTAAGATAAATATATGCAATATAAAAAATTGCTGAGATGTAATTGTAATGCTAGCTGATGCTGGTACCTCTCAGAGAACTCTTTGTTCATGATGTAACTGTATTCATAACTTAAACTAATGTAGCTGTAGCATTAAAGGAGACATACACACACTCTAGCAATTCACTCAAAATTTAGAAAAATGTTGTGACTATTTAGCTGTCATATACCAAAGTTATTCATAGACCTTTGCAGTCTCATTTGTTTCCTATCACAAATAAAGTTGCTTGATGAACAGAGTTTAATTAAGCTAGAGAACTTAATGACTGATGTCAGCAGTAGGAGATAGACAAGCAAAGAGTTGACTTGGAAGAGTCAAGACTTACCACAATGTCAGAAGACCGGATGCTCTAAAAATCATCTGAATGAACAAGAACTCTGGAACAAACAGACAGAAGCAAGCCACCTTATGTTCCATTGGAATGGAGAACTGAGGCCACCAAGATAAATACATAGCCCAATAAGGTGGTGCCGATAAAGTACTGAATACACACACACATGGGCATATGTACATACCGATGGCAATAAGTACATATTAAAGCACTTAATTTATAATGTAATAATATATGATTTAATCTTGAACACCAGTTACTATGTTAAGCTTTTTAAGTAGTAAGAAAGGCTAATGACTCAGATATCTTTCTTTTCCTGTAATTGTGTGTGTGTGTGTGTGTGTGTGTGTTTTGCTGGTTTTTAACTTTTTGTACAGACTTGCATTTCCCTAGAGGATCTGCCTGTACAATTAGGATGTTCTACTCTGTTGAAAAATAAGAGTATTATATAACTGTGGCCTTTTTTTATATAACAAGGGTTGCTGTAGCTTGTGTTAAAACAGGATGGAGCTTCGAGGAAGTTGTTTAGAACATGTAGCAGGCATTGTACCAGTTAAAACAGAGCAAAGTTGGATGTATCCATCTTCCTGCCATGCATTACTCAGAACGATTACACCTTTCTGAGAAATACAGATTAGGACATAAAAGCAGCGTTTAATGCCATTTGCAATGAGAGTCACAATGTTATAGTCACCTGTCCAAAAGTAGTTAGATATTTTCAAAATTTTATATTTTATTTTTCATGTATACATACTACCAACATAATATAAAGTTTTAGTGGATAACTGAAAAACAAAAGATCACTTATATTTACTTCATGCCAGAAGAAAGCAATGTTACAAAAAATCATGTAAAATAGGGAAAGAGAGGTTTGAGCTTCAGCTCTTACATTTCCAGTTTAATCACATATAGAGGTCAAAGCAGTTGGAGAAAGGATGGTTTCTAAGGGATGGAATGTTAAGAAGAATTAGGCAAGCACAAATGAATAAATATTTCAGAAGCTCATAAAAATTACATAACACAACCATGAAATCTAAGTCGTGGAGTAATTTTAATTTCCTTTTCTTAGTTTTCTTAACAGAGTCTCTTTTCTTTAAAGAAGCAGTTCTCAGAGATAATAATAATTTTTCATGTGTAGAAACCAAGATGAAGAGAAGGGAGCTAAAGAACCTAGACTTATGCCAACTCTTCCTATGCTGAGCAAAATCACAACTGCGTCAGTCTGGCATTAGTTTCTCATACCTCCTCCTAGACCAGGACCAAAGGAATCCCCAAACATCCAGGTACTGTTTTCGTTTGCTCTGACAAATGTTGTAGCTTTGGTACCTCCTGTTTCTTCTCAACTCTAAAGGCCATTTATTTCTACCCTCCTCATAGTTTATCTTCCTCACACTAGAACGCACATTCGACTATTAAATCTGAAACTGTCTGGACAGGTTGTTATAATGCCTCATGGAGGGGAATGCTGACTGCTTCCTAACATGAAAAAGATCTAACACAGGAAAAGGTATGACAGGTGGCTCCCTGACAACATTTTCTTGTGACACAAAACATCACATTCTGTGTGGTGAGTGCTGTGGCAAACGAATTTATCAGCCCCCCTCCTCTTCCTCTGCTTCTGCATGTAGAGAAGCTGCATTGCCACTTTCATTTAGAAATTATTGGGACTGGCTTCTATTTTGATTTTCTACACAACTAAATTATGTAGGGGAATTGCAAGGAGGGGATGCCCTATAATCCCACTTTTAAAAAGTCAGCAGGAACATTTTAACTTTTACCTCATAGTTTGAAGTTGATATGTAATAATTATATTAGTTTCTTAGAGACAGGTTATAAGCTATGACTGCAGTGCTACCAAAGAACTGTAATATATAACTATTGTGAGCTGACCAGATTGTAAGGCTCCTGCTCAGTGTTTATTTAATCATATTTACTCTGTAGGACAGTTTATAATGAAGATACTATAATAAAGAACATGAATCCGGTCAATATAATTTAACAAAGTTTTAGAGAAATGAAGAAGTGATTTGTTTCCAAATACTACCTTAACACAAAGTTTTGGAGATTTTATTTATTTGTTTATTTGTTTGTTTGTTTATACAGGGTTTCTATGTGTAGCTTTGGAGTGTATCCTGGCACTTGCTCTGTAGACTAGGCTGACCTCGAACTCACAGAGATCTGCCTGCTTCTGCCTTCCAAGTGCTGGGATTAAAGGCATTCACCATAAATGCCTGGCCTGAAGATTGTTTTTATTTAATAGTATTTTCATGGGGAAATGCCATGTGTCAACAGATGGATTAGTGGTACATTGACTGGACTACTCATTGGTAAGGTATTGTCCTAACACTAGAAATAGTCCAGATGAGCGTGTAGACACAAGCCCTGCATTCAAAGAGCTACTTTTCTGTTGTGGAATGTTAGTTAAAGATGTGTTACAATCTTTTATGCTGTGGGATATTTGTTTAATAATGCAAAGATATGTAGCATTCTTGTATGTTGCATTTGTTTAACTTTGTGAAGCTGTGTTACTTTGCCTGTGTAAAACACCTCATTGGCCTAGTAAAGAGGTGAATATAGCTAGTCAGGAGAAAGGTTGGGCGAGACTGTCAGGCAGAGAGAATAAATAGAAGGAGAAAAAAAGGAGATTGAGGGGCAAGAAAAAGGGGAAGGAGGACATCAAGGGCCAGCCATCCAGCCACACAGCAAGCTACGGAGTAAGAAGTACAGAAAGGTGTATAGAACTGAGAAAGATAAAAGCCCAGAGGCAAAAAACAAACAAACAAATAAAAAGCTGGCTAGAAACAAGCCAAGCTAGGGCCAAGCATCCATAAGAAAGAATAAACGTCTGTACTTATCTGGGAGCTGGATGGTGGGCCCCCAAAGAGTAAAGAGCAAAGAGATGATCCAACTACACTTACCAGTAAAGGTGACTGGCATTTAAAAATCACAATTAGGCCTGGGGACATAGCTCAATTGCTTGCCATACAATCAGATAGACCTGAATTTGAATTCCCAACACTCACATGAAAAGCTATGCATGGTGGCACACACCTTGATCTCAGTGTTGAGAAAACAAAAATAAAAGGATTCCTTCTCAGGCAGTGTGTTTGGTCAGTTGGTGAGCTCCATTTTCAGTGAGAGACACTGTTTCAAAAAATAAGCCAGAGAACAACTAAGGAAGACATTTGATATAAGTCTCTGGCTTCCACATAGGCATGCACACATATGCACATGGACACATACACACATGAATACACACACACACAGAAATGACAGTTGATGAGGTGTGCAATATATAGGTGTTCAAAGATAACCAAATAAAGAAACAGAAGTCCATTTTCCATTCTACCTCCCACAAATAAGAGGAAGGGTCTTCCACATCAATATGTATATACAAAAGCAAATTAAATTTCAAATAATTTCAATGTGAAATGTAACATTACTATTAATTGCAGTATGTAAAACATATATATGTAATGATATAACATATGTAAAATCAATATAGGAACTCTAGACCTTTCTGTACCTTGATGGAAAATGATTTCCTTTCTAAAAGTTGCTTGATTTAGGTAAAGTGACCATGAGGCATAAGCACATGCTTTGATGTCCCAGAATAAAGTAGTCACGTTGTTTTCAGTTGTGATTTTGCTCCTCTCATAACTGAGATAGGACTTTACTGCACTGTAGGTTGGGTAGACTTGATACTAAATAAACTGCTTAATTATCATGCCCACATTTGCATATTGGGTATTTTTAGGTTTTGAAACTTTTTGTAATTATATGTAAAAATAGTGAACTGGATCAAAATCTTTAGGTGAAAAAACAACAAACAAGTTCTAGTGAAGTTGTATACTATGCTTTGATTTTTACACAACAGACAGAGACTTTTAAGTATGTGTGTATATGAGACTGTAGGCAATGTGTGGTCTACAGTATGGTAAGTAAATGGCACATTTGAGTAATTACACTTACATTAATTAAAACGAAATAGTAATCACAGAATCACTTTATACTACATGAACATATACAAGTATACTTTGTCAGTTTATAATGTAAAATTAAAATCTAAATAAATGATGAATGCATAAAGTTTTTATTTTAAATGAATCTCCTCAGTCAATTAACACATGTTCAGTGCTCAGTGTTCATGTACAGTGCCACAGTGGGCACCATGAGGCCACTTCCACCATCATAGAAATTTCTGTTTGATATTCAGGCCCTGGAAAATTCTGACAGTTACACACTAAACGTGCAATATCAGGACTGAAGATGAGGATGAAGAAATGGTTTGTATTTCACCATTGACATTTGACCATTGTCTCTGTTAAAACACATGTGACTACCCAACTTTTCCTAGGTAAAGTCAAACTAAAATATGTTGTTTGAATCCCAGACTTAAGCTGTTTGTTGTTTTATTTTTTTCTTTTCTTTCTTTCTTTCTTTCTTTCTTTCTTTCTTTCTTTCTTTTTTTTTTTTTTTTGGTTGGTTGGGTTTTTTCCCTCCTATTATTCATTGCCAAATATTTGGCGAGTTATACAAGGCCTACAGCTAAAGCTTTAATCTTTACGAAGTGGCAGGATATGTGCATGATAGAGAACTAATACTCAAATACCTGAAGGATACGAAAACATGTGATTCAGTCCCGGACACTTTTAGGCTTGCCTTTTTAAAAAATTTTATACATTTTATTTAAATTAGAAACAATCTTATTTTACATATCAATCCCAGTTCCCTCTCCCTCCATAGTCCCCCACCAACACCCCCATCCCATCCCCCATCCACTCTCCAGGGAGGGTGAGGCCTTCCATGAAAGATTATCATAATGTGTCAAGTCATTTGGAGCAGGGCCTAGGCCCTCCCCTGTGTGTCTAGGCTAAGAGATTATCTCTCCCAAAGTCTGTTCCTGCACTAGGGTACATCCTGGTTCCACTGCCACAGGCCAGTAGACTGTCCAGAGCTCCTAGCTGGCACCCATGTTCAGGGGGCCTGGTTTGGTCCTATGTTGGTTCCCCAGCTGTCAAACTGGGGTTCATGAGTTCCCACTTGCTCAGGTCAGCTGTTTCTGAGGGTTTCCCCAGTGTGATCTTGACCCCTTTGTTCATCACTCCTCCCTCTCTGCAACTGGAATGAGTTTGGCTCAGTGATTAGCTTTGGATCTGTGCTTTTGCTTCCATCAGCTGCCAGATGAAGGTTCTAGGATGGCATTTAAGGTAGTCATCATTCTCATTATAGGGACAGACATTTAAGGTAGCCTCTCCACTACTGCTTAGGTTCCTAGTCGGGGTCATCCTTGTAGATTTCTGTACAATTCCCTAGTGCCAGATTTCTCTTTAAACCTGTAGGGGCTCCCTCTATTGATGTGTCTCTTTTCTTGTTCTCCTCTATTCCTCTCCCCACTCAATCTTCCTGGTCCCTTTTGCTTTGTTTTCCCCCTTATCACTCATAGCTGAAGACAGGGCTGTTCAAATTATGGTCATTCTGTCCTTTTTCTGTGTTTCACTAGTGGCCTTTAGTTTAGTCAGCAAGGGATAGCTAGACCTCTGTCTTTCCTACAGAAAGATGGTGCTAACAGAGAGTGCTAACCTAAAGGCATTCAGCCTCGCCCTACTGCTCTTTTATTGTCATCCTATCAAGTCAATTTATTTATGAACAGGTGCTCCCTGCATGAATTGAAAAGATAAAACAATATATTCAGAAAACATCCCTGCCTCCATTACTCTGATCTTACCTCTTGAACAAAGCACTCACAACAGGTACCTCGGGTCCACTGATGTTACCTTGACACTACTTGGAGTCACACATCCTCTGTGAAAATGCTCTAACTCCAGAGCAGTATGAAGTAAATATGGGACTATTTTTTAAAGAAGTATGTAAAAACTCAGAAATTTGTAATTTTAGTGGGTTTAGTTGAGAAACAGCCAACAAGTTGGCAGCTGATATCAAAACTAAACACCAGAGCAAAACGAAGAAATTTCATCCCATTTTGCAATGGAAATATATTATTTTTAATGAGGAAAAAAGCTGCTGAAAGTCATAAAAACCAATTTTGTGCATTTTACTTGTGTAGTCACTGTAAACACTGACAAACTCACAGGTAGTTCCTTTGGGTTTGCTTGTCTAAATATTGAACTAGTATGCATTTGTTGATCGTCGACCCACTTAAAATCAACCATGCAGAGTCTAAGGCATGAAGCTTGGTGTGGACCGGGATCTGTGTATCAGCTGCATGAGAGCTGCTGTCAGTGGCTTTGTTCTTTTTGAATTCCTATATGTTAATTCAAAGTAGACTAAAATGAGAACATTTCTCAAGCGAAGGGCCATCACTAAAAACTTACTTAGCTTTCCCAATTTTCTGCTAACTTCACTCATCTGATTTTCCAGGATAAAGAAGAATGTATTTTCATACTGAAATGAGAATATCGGAAAATGAACCAATTGAAATCATCTTTATGAATACACAGATGATACTCAAGTCCTGCTCCAAATCCTGGACTAAAGGCCATTTATCCTATATTTGAAGCTCCTACCTATCCTGATGTCTAAATCAAGATTTGCAAGGGATAGTATATATTTACTTCACAATAGCAATGCAGTCTTACTATTTGATCTTCTAAAAGTCTTGTTTCAACTCTTTCTTCCTTTTTTATAAAGAATTTTGGAGGATTATAATTTAATTACAACATTTCTCCTTTTCTTTTTCTCCCTCCATACCCCTCTCTACTCTCCTTCAAATCCCTGGCTCTTTTTTTCCCACCAATTGTTAGTCTTTCTTTTTAGTCAAAGTTGTTCCTTCTGTGGTGGTATTGAGGGACAGGTGTGCATGCCACAGTGCAGTATGGAGGTCAGAGGACAACTTCAGGCACGCATCCTCTGTTCCACCTTGTTTAAGGCCAGGTCTCTCTGATTGTCATTGTATGGGCATGCACCAGGCAAGCTGGCCCAGGAGCCTTCATAGATTCTCCTGTCTCCACCTCCTATCTCTAATGCTCTAGGAGGAGCATTAGATGTGCAGATGTATGCTAAGGCACACTTCTTTAATATGGGTATGGAGACTTGTATTGGAGTCCTGGAGTTTGTGCTGTGAGCGTTTTACACATGGAGTCATCTCTGCCAAAGATCATTCTTGTGTTCCAAATTCCAATAACTGAGTGCCTGCCTAATAACCAGTTGCCTGAGTTTTCTCCAAATCTCAGTTATGAAGTTATTTGTCTGCTATTTTTTGTAATGTCTTTTCAGCCAGAGCCTTGATTAGAATGTGCCGAGGATTCTCTAGCACAGACATTCATAAGCCTCTTGTTGACCATCTGCATTTAGCAGGTCAGAACTGGAGTCTGGGCTTCTAGATGAAAAAATATTGACAGATTCCTACCTGTTGCTATGGCTTTCTCACAGATGGGCTTCATCTCTTTTTAAGCTTGTGTTCCATGTTGGCCTGTTTCTCAACTATCTGACTCGTCCCTCTGTTGCTGATGGCAACATCATTGCCTGCTTCTCCATTCTAACTGCAAGACTGAAAGACTTAGGAACCCCAGAGGTGCATCAGGTCATGAGGAAGAAATGAAAATTATCTCTGGTTATTTGGCATATTTCTCTACACACTGCAAAAGAGCTGAACTTAGTGAATAACCAGTTTCAAGGACTAGTCGCCAAGGCCAGGATAGATTTAGAAAACTCTTCTCAATTAATTCTAAGGCAAATCTGAAATGTGCTACAATATTCATCTTAAAAGCTGAAATTTTCAGGACCGATTCTTACCCTAGCACCAAGATGATGAACAAGAACATCTGGGAGTCAGTAAACAATTGTAATCAAGGCCCTAGGGGGCTGCTGATAAAATCGTGCCTTTTAAAACTTAATTTATGACCAAAGCAACAGACAGGTACAGTTTGGATGAAGTTCAACAATTATACATTCTGAGGAACCTTCTGAGAAAATAAGCTCACCTTATGTTTAAAGCCTACACGAATGAATAAACAAACAGTGACACACTGCCAGGATTTTCCCCCCACCACTCCACCCCAAGACCAGGAAAATTATGATTGCATGCTTAAGTATGGACAAAAACATTTTGAAGAATCTCAGATGGTTTGCAATAAATTCTTATAAAGTTTCAATTGTGTATATATTATATGTTCTTATGAAGTTTCTGATATATGTTCCTACTTTATATTTTTGTTTCATTAAAAATGAACACAGAAGGAAAATATATCAAGAGAAAACTAAATGGCATATAAATTGTCGAAATTCTTAAATTAGAGGTTCACAAACTTTAACTGTGCTATTGGAGAATTCAATCAGATAAACATATAATTTTATATATGTGACATATTCATACATATGCACAATCAGAGAGAGAGAGAGAGAGGAAAAGAGAGAGAGAGAGAGATCTTTTCTCTGATCTTATTAGTATATCTATAAGGAGGCCCAGACAACTGAAAATATAATGACAATAGAGGATATGGGTGATTTTTTTGACCATATCTTGAGAAATGATGTCCCAAATCAACTAACATAATACATCATGATTTTCATGCTACACTTCCCAATCATTTTACTTTAAATGTGGAAGAGATATACAATTATTGGAAACCAGACATTTTGATCATGTTGTAGTTGGTTTAAGAAATTGTGTAAGGAAGCTATCTCTCCTGGTTTCCTTTAAAAACTGTTGTAATTTATTTATTTGCTGTTGTTGTTGTAGTTGTTTGTGGTGGTGATGTTTTGTTCTTGTTGCTGTTTTTCAATTAAATCTGTCAAATACGTGGCTGTGGCTTTGGCACCACCACCCCCTGGTGGTGATGAGTGGAAATTGAAGGTTTAGTTTCTGACCACTGATCTCAACATCGTAGCTGTGACAGGTAAGTAGTGGGGGTTGTACCATATAGAACTGTCAACAAGCAAGATTCTGAGTGTTGGTGTAAGTTTATTTACCAGTGTAGAATCTTGCTTGTTTTATTTTGTTAACCCAGGGTCTTGCCATTTAGTCCATGCCACCTACTAGTTTGTGATCCTCCTACCTGTGCGCTCCCCAGGTTCTAAGATTACAGATATGTGCCACTGCACTCAGAAGGATCTATCCTGTATGGGGTTTGGTATCTTTCTGCCCCATTTTGAAGCATTGTTACTCTGCCATTTATTCTAGAATACTAAATGTATAGTACTTTGCAGAATAACAAAATAATCAAAGAGAAGAAATTAAAGGCGTTCTATTAACAAAATTCTTTTTTCACCCCTCAATGGAAATTGGTACTTTAAACTTGAAAAGGAGTACCTTGTAATACTGTGAGACATCATACCTTTACATCCTCTATTTCTTATTTATAGATAGAAAATATTTTTATTAATAATTCCTGTCACAAAATGTAACAACTACTAGTAGAACATTTGTGTCACCTTAGATATCATAAGCGATCTAGAGATTCTTGAATATATGACAGATGTGCCAGGTGTAGTGGTATATATCTATAATTCCAACTGCTTACGGGGGTCAGGCAGGAAGATGCTTTAAGACCAGGCCTTGGAGCCTGCCTATGCAATGTATCAAGACTCCACTCTTTAAAAATAAGCAGCTATATGGAAAAGTGTACACGGGTCATATGAAAATGCTGTGCTAAATTTAAAAGGGAATTGAGCATCTGTGAGGTCTGGTGTTTCGGATGATCCTGTAGCCATCCCCATGGATACCAAAAAATAACTATATGGGGGGGTGAGTAAAAGAGCATTAACTTGCAATTGTAAAATTATGTTCCTGTTCAAAATTAAACTTTACTTCATACTGTGATCTTCTTAGCTTATAATAAATCTTTTATTTACATGTGGGAGAAAAGTAATAGACTAGACCCTAGACATGTAACAAATTCAGATAAATGTGAACTGCTAAGAAAGATTGAGTGGAAGAAATACAACATCTGAACAATGGCATGCTAGAGGAGTAAAGCATGAAAGAGCAGAGACGGAAGAGTAGGTACAGACTTCTATGACCTTGACTCTCTTCAAAGCCAAGCATGATTTCGTAAAGGTTATCATCTCATCCAATCTTATATGTGTTCACATGTATGCTTATATAGGCTACGTGCCTGGCTTGCAAGCATCCTCGCTTGCCATTAAGTCTTCTGTGAATAATAATACCTAGAAAGTATGCACAGCTAATCATTGTGCTTTTCCCACTCTGCAGAAAGAGAAAGCCACTTCCTGAGGCCAGCCTGTTACCTGACGAGATCACATCAAAGTGAGCACCAAAGTCCTTACAGATGTTTGGAACAGGAGAGTTTCCTATATCGAGTAAAAATAGTAGTCTGTCTCACGGTGTGTGTTTTAGTATATTTTTAAAAGAAAATTTATAGCTATTTGTCAGAGGGAAAACTAAGTAAACCAAGGTGACATGAAATGCAGCCCTTAGAGTCCAGGAAGTGAAGAACAAAAGTTGGTTCCCACCTAATCACAGTGAGGATAAAACAATACTAGAGTCTGTTGAGTCATGGAGAATCTATTTTGCTCTTTTTCAGTGCGTTCCCTAGGGAATACCTTCAGGAAAAACTGGAACAAACCTTCTCCCACCATTGTGCTTTGAAAGCACACAGCAAGAGTAAACAAACAAGGCTTGCCCTCTTTGAGAGTCTTGTAGCTGTTGACTGTGAATGCTGTGTTTGTGGAGTGGATGGGCAAATTCCTAGGGCTTTGTCAGGGACTGTCAAATGGGTTCTAAAAGGTGACCTTTATTTCGGTGTCTCTTATCACATGATTAAAGTGCAACATGATACTCAGTCCTGAGATATCCTGAAAGACCAGAGTGAAGGGACAGCTGTCAACATGACCTATCAGACAAATGTGTCTGGGTCAGCTCCAGCATCTGAAGACTGTGGTCTAGCATCAAACTCATCTAGGAATTCTCAGCTAAGGATACACAACAATGGCAGCATAAAGCGTTGTGTTCAGTGTAAGGGAATAAAATCTAACAACTAGCAAGTATGAAATTCTCAAACAATTAAATAAGATTAAAGAAAACGTTATCTAGAAACTGGACCACTGTGGAGGTTCCGTGGGTAAAGCCCTGCAGTACTAACCTGATGATGTGGTTTCAACCCCTAGAATGAATGTAAAGATGGAAGGAAAGAGTTGGCTCTCCAGAGCTGTCTTCTGATAGTCAAGTACACACCTTAAGATGCGTGTCACCCCTACCCACATGCACACATATCTTAGACAACAATAATGCATTTCAAAAATTAAAATTCTAGACTCACAAGGCTGGAGAGATGGCTCAGTGGGTAAGAAAACCTGCTGCTCTTACAGAGGACCAGATTCTGAGTACCACATGGTAACTCACCTCCCTTACTAAAGTTCTCAGGGATCCAATGCCCTCTTCTGGCCTCCACAGGCACCAGGCACACATATGGCTATGCAGACAAACATCTTAGCAAGACACCTGAACAAAAGAAATAACATTTTGAAAAATTGTAGAAACACGTGAAATTTTTAATCGATAAATAAGCTGTATGCAAGAATTCTGAAGGTTTGATTTTTTTTCATGTCAATGTAAAATACAACATCTAATATACTGGCAATAATAGTCCTTGACATTACTCATAAAGGAATATTAAATGTTCAAAGTTTCTTGACATGGTTTTTGAGGTCACAGTGTTGATCTGCAAACCAATCAACATTTTTAAAATATTGAAAATGAACAGTGCATAGTAGGAATATTCTCTAGTGCTCAAAATAACATAAAACCCAATACAAATAAGCACCCTATATATTTTTATGATATAGAAAATGAAGAATAAGAACTATATTAGAGTAATAGTGAAGTGTCCAAAATTTATTCAACTAATCTTGTGTGCAGTCCATTATAATTATAATAAGTACTATGTGGGATTAAAATAGCAAAAGATATTTGTAACAGATTTTATAGAAATGAATTGAACATGTAAAACACATTCTGAAAATAAATACCAAATAATGTAAACTTTTCCCTTGCAACTAATAAATTCATCTCCCAACTCCAAAATTTAAAACTATTATTTTTTCTTGACACTATAAATTCCATGGGCTTTTTTTACTTTGTTTGTTTGGTTTTGATACTGGGTTTCCTTATATTGCCCTGGCTGGTCTGGAACTCTTTCCATAGATCAGGCTGACCTTGACGTCATAGGGCTCTGCTTCTGCTTCCAGAGTGCAGGAGTTATTGGTGTCTATCACGATGCCAGCATGCCTCACATTACTGTCATAAGGAGCACAGAACATCATAATTTATCCCTATTAAGGTAAAATTGAGAAGCTACTCCTGTTTTCCTTGCCTTGGTCTTTGGAGAACTGACTGTCATATTTGAGTACATCCATCATACAGGTATCCCAATGGCTAAAGCACTCAGTTTAAATGTTTATATGCATGTGTACATGTACAGTTTATGTGTGTTTTACTGTGTTGATTCATAAACAACTAACTATAATGTTGTCACAACAGCTCCTGTGAACAACCACTATTTATAACCAATGAGGAAAAATCATGCTGCTACAGAGGCAGCAACATCTATGTCCTAGAGGAGTCTGTATTCTTATCCAGATCCTACTATTCATGATATTTGTGCTAGAATATCTATGTCTTATTTTATGGCTTTGCTTTTAAAAAGTTTTTCTATGCTTTTTAAAAAATTTACTTTATGTGCATTGGTGTGAAGGTGTCAGATCCCCTGGAACTAGAGTCATAGACAGCTGTGAACTGCCATGTGAGTGCTGGGAATTGAACCCAGGTTCTCTGGAACCTTAACCTCTGAGCCATCTCTCCAACATATATATTCCTTTTCTAAGTATAACATAGGCTTCTGTTATCATCAGTGAATTTTAATGAAGTCTTTGCTCCTCTACTAGGGCTATACAAAAATTAGGAGTGTGGGAGGGCAGTGTCTAAATTCAGTGACCTGCATTAGGTTCTTCAGGGCTCCAACTCTTATCTAACTCCCATAACTTTGATAACTTTGTTTTTCCTCCAAGATTTTTGCTCAGCATTATTTTGTTCTGCTGTTGTAGCAACTAGGAAATGGCATTTGTTAAAAATATTTAGCAAGACTTTAAAAAAAATAAAAATGAAAACATTCTTCCCGAGTAAGACAGATTGAGCCAAGGGATTCATCCAGCATGAACACACAGTAACACATCACACATCATGAAAAAAATTCCATCTGAAAATGCATTGAAATACCATTTATTTTGTTAAAATGTTAGGATGAACAAAGAAAGGGGAAGTCGTTCTACTTCTAGGTATGTTCTTGCCTGTAGCCAAAGCAGGTGACTCCAGAGGGCAGCCTGAAATGGAAAGCCAGCCCCTTCCCTTGCTGGGTTTTCTTCTGCTTTTGTATTAAGCGGTTTCGCTGTGTTTTAGAACTGGGAATCTGTGTGGTGGACAGAAAACAGCCTGGTATGAAAGAAGGAGTTCGATCCAGCACATAATAACTCTAGCACATTATAACTCTCATGGAAGTAGAATGGTCGGAACGGTCTGCTGGCACCTGATGTATTATTTTGCTGAAATTAGATGTGGGAAGAAACTAACATTTGCAGGTTCTCACTACCACAAGCACCGTGGAGAACATGCCACTGCTTCTCTGTTCTACACCCAGAACCCTCCCAGTTCCTCTGCTGCAGAGCCCTTCTCACAAGAAAAGAAAGAGAAGGAAGAAGGAAGGAAGGGAGGGAGGGAGGGAGGGAGGAAGGAAGGAAGGAAGGAAGGAAGGAAGGAAGGAAGGAAGGAAGAAGGAAGATAAAATAGTCACTTTCTCCACTTTGTTGCTGCTGGAAAATACACATGTATTTTTCCAACCTGATAAATCAAAAGAATTCTTGCACCTTCTGGGAGAACTTCTTCCTCATGAGAGACTTGCAAAGATAAATGGTAATCCCTTTCTGTTCTGCATTTTCCAATATGTGACTTGATACCCGCGGCTCCTGCAGCAGAGAATCTCACATACTGACACATGTGTAAAACCACCCAAGTCTAGCAGCAGCCAAGAGACTCTTTGAGCTCTGCAGTTCCTGGGCTTGAAGAATAGAAAGCATCTTGGGTTGCAGTCATTTTCATCTGAGTGCGTTGTTTCTGCAAGTCACATGCATCCTAACTGTACAGCCGTGTACCAGGGACCATAACATGACCTGTTTGATGCTTACGACGCATCCTGCTAGCTCGGCATTGTCCCACCCCTTTTAAGAAAAAAAAAAAGATTTGTCCAAAGTCTCCAAAGTTGAGGATGCAAGTCATGACTAGAATCTGTCCATGCACCCAAGTGCCTCGGCTCTCATTTTGTCTCACTATTCCATCCCTACAGTGTGACTTAGAATTTGAGAGTGGAGGCAGGAATGTCTTTCTTCTGAGACTACAGAAGCCTTTAGAAGAGGTAAAGATTGGCCATACAGACTAGTGTTGGTGTATGGCTTTAAAAATAAGAGTGGTGTTGCACACATTTCTTTCAGAGTAAGCAGCCTTGGCATTCATTAAGATAGGCTCTGCCTGGAAGAGTGGGTGCGGGGCTTTGCATCCTG
The DNA here is from genome assembly GCF_017639785.1 of Mesocricetus auratus. Taxonomy (NCBI): domain Eukaryota; kingdom Metazoa; phylum Chordata; class Mammalia; order Rodentia; family Cricetidae; genus Mesocricetus; species Mesocricetus auratus. Next base: position 68,134,471 of record NW_024429195.1, read on the forward strand.
CTTTCTGTCTTCATTAACGATCTCTTTCCTGTTACTCTATAACCTCCTTAGCTGGAAGCCCAACAAGTTAACTGGAATGTTTTGAAATCTGCCTGTGTTAAACATGAATGCTTTCAAGTCTTCTCATTTGAAAACCATAGAACATTTTCAAGCGAGGAAAGAAAAAAATGGTAGAGCATTGATCATCCCCTCCCCTTTTAAATCTTACTTGCTAATTCAAACGGATTTGCTTCAAAATTTTATGAGTCCTTTAGGTATGTGAAGTTGGTTATTTGTGGACCCGTTCCATAGAAGTGGGTTAGGAAGGCCAAGGGTTCTCTTCCTGGCTTCACCATCTCTCTACTCTCTCTTTCTAATGAATGGACCATTGTCATTTGTCTGAATCTTTGTCCCCTTTTGTCTACATGAACCATATCTTTGCTATATAGGATTACCTGTCGGGGAATTTTTTACTCTCTCTTCTTTTTAGTAATATTATCTGGGCAAACTAACATAAGGTTCATTACTGATGATTTAAAGTTAGGTTTAATGGTTCAAAGTTATTAGAGCATGCACATGTGCAGAATAATACATTTACAAGATGTATTGCAGACAAATAACATCTGTGTAGAAATTTCTGCCAAAGTCAGATGACACCAAAAGAGATAAAATTATGCCATGTGCATGTCTGCCCTCTGTCACAGGCAGCCACAGGGGCAGGACACTTGTCTGGCAATCCTAAAAACCAGAAAGTGAAAAGTAAACTTTTACAATACATGCCGAAATAGGAAATGGAACTGGGAAACATTGGCTTAACAAAGACTGCATAAACTGGGTGGTAGTGGTGCATGCCTTTAATCCCAGCACCCAGGAAGCGGAAACAGTTTTCTGTGGCCAGAAAAACCCAAGACACACGCACCTGTTGGTAGGGTAGTATTTTCAGGTGTGTGACTTCTGTTTATGCTGCATTTCTTTAACTCTGTGAAGCTGTGTTACTGGGCCTGTGTGAAACACCTGGTGTTCCTAATAAAGAGCCACACATCCATCCAGCTCATAGCATTTCATTCTTTAAGATCTTTATTATTAAGTTTCTACATTTTTCTTTTGAATTGGTTGAAGCCCTTCATTAGGCTGCTAGCTAGCTACACAGGGGCATGGGTCTTGTCTGTCATTTATTTATGTAATTAATGCTCCATTGAAAGAATGTGCAATTAACATTATTGGCCAAACAATGTGGGTGAGTCCATTTTGAATGTTCCAGCTCCAATGAAGGTACTGGTTGAATTCAGTTACATAGTAGGCTCAGCTACTACTCTGAAGAACAGATAAAGAAGCAAACACCCAGGGACAGATAATATTCAGAATAATAAGAACTAATCAAGTGTTGCTTTCTTAAGTCACAGATAGCAAAACTAGATAACAGAACTATTTAGCATGTAAAAAATAATAAACCCTCAAATAAGCAAATTAGAATATTTCTTAATATATATTCATCAAATATCTGTGAAATAAATATTCTCCCAACTTGGCCATTTATCTGAAACATTTGCTATAAACTATAAATTTCCTGGTTCCAAATAACTTAAACAGAAAAAAAATAGTTTCTTGAAATTTGATTGAAATGCTGAAAAATCAGACTCCAGAAATGATTAAGAATGATAAAGGGGGGCTGGAGAGATGACTTAGTGATTAAGAGCACTCAGCACTCTAGAGGACCTGGGTTCTTCCCACTGCCCACATGGCGACTTCTGTCTTCAGTTCCAGGGAATCCAACTCCTTCATCTGACCTCTGTAGGCTCCTGCGCACACACAATGTGCACATGCTTACACTCAGGCACTCATACATATGCATAAAATGAATCAATAAATAGTTTTGAAAGAGTGAAGGGACAATGTTTTACAGAGTACACTGGCAGTATGGTACCACCCCCACAGTGAGGAAGTGCCCGCTCTCTTTAGTCTACCTCCAACACCATGAACAGTCTGTGTCTTTGTCTTTGCACATGTTCTCCCATAAAAAATCATCCATTTGGACTGTTCTAGATCATAAGGCAATAATCCATTTGGCCAAGGTCAGGATGCTTCTTCACTCTAACTGCCATATGAGTGAAAGGCTGTGTTTTGCCTCCATTACAAATTTATTCACTAAAGAGACTTTAAACCTGTGGATGAATCTAGACCATGGGTAACCAGAAAGTAAGATGGTCAAAACACATTAAAACTTAAGAAAGTCCAGATTGAGTCTATAATTATAAATAGAAGATGACTGTGGTTTGCTCCTCTTTTATTTTTTCTGTTGTGTTCTAAATTTCCCCAGTGATATGAATAACTGTATTAGCTTATGACTTTGGCTAAAGGAAATTGACACAAAACATAGTAAGTTAATAAAAATTTTGGCCAAACCTCTATTTCCCCTTGAGGCTGGCTGTGATCTGTGGTCTATCAGTACTCATTCAGTAGAACTGGATATGAGTGGGTTGGGAGACCTTCAGTGAACCGCCTGACTTCTTCAGGGTAATTTTTATCCAAATCCCAACATAGCATTGGCCCTGTGTTCTAATACATTCACACAATAAAATGAGGTTCATTAATGGAAAGCAGATGTTCATCTGATCAAATCATTATTTGTTCTTTTTCCCAAAGAGAAATAGTCACGCATAGTATTAAACTAAAATTAAAATTTATTACCCAAGCATTTTTATTTGGTGTGGTGTGCAAGCCACATGCCCTTCTCTGGTGTAGGCTGCTCTGCGATGTGATTTTTCTACTCTTCATCAGACTTGTATAATCTTAGCTGTTCTTTTGACCTTTGTGGCTTTCAAACCCGTTCCCTTAGATGGAGTGCGGTTCTTGATTTTGATGTTTTGAATGCCAGCTTCAACATAAGGAAGTCAGAATGCCCTAGTTATGAAGCAACAAGAAAAGAGAGTCCTTGTGGATTTAAAGTCCATATGGAAAGCACTGGGTGTTCCAAAGAAGAGCTGGCATCGAGATAAGTGATGCTTGAATAGTCCTAATGACATTTCTATCACCCCTTCTAAGGCTCAAGGACTTCATGCATGTGGCAGCAGAAAGAATGGAAGAGACGGAAGACAGGGAGAAGTGCCATTCTCTGGACAGTACACAATCATTGCAATTATGAACTCATACAATCAGCTGTGATTGGCCATAAGAATGGGTCAGTCAGCATTCATGTGTGAGTAGGAGAGAGATTTAGGGTGTCCTATGCCTTACTTCTGAACTGTTGGCTATTGACAACTCTTGGGAGAAGGGGATCGTTGTCTTAAGCTGTGTACCCACTGGTGAGCTCACCTAGTTCCAGTGGGTAGTTCCAAACCCATCTATGCTCTCCCAGATAGCCATGGTTAAAACCAGTGGGCCACAAAGCAAAACAAAGAGGCATGAATCTGCGAGAGGGAGGAACTTGTAAGGAAGAGGGAGTGTTAAAATATTCAGCTGAAATATTCAGGATATAAAATACACAAATGAAAATCCTTGATTAATAGTCTCATTATTCAGTTCTTGGGGAAACGATTGAAAAATAACAAACATCCTCCTGTACATCAAGAGGCAAAGTACATCAGGTGAAATTCATGCAGCTCTGGTTTTGCCATGCTAACCAATGCTTTCAAGGCACCTGGACCCTGCACCTGGTCCCAATGCTCTCTCTACCCTTTCTCCCTTCTTCAGCTACCTTGTTAGAAATGACACCATACATTTTTCCATAGTCTGCAGTAGTTTATATGACTAATAACTTCTCTAAAGTCCTAATGTATCCCCTCTCCATACTCTGAAGACCATGGAGAAGGGGCAAAGGCATACTCTCTGATAATGTCTGTTTTACTTGACCCTAAGAGACTCTGATTCCCCTCTTGTAGTCATCAATGCTACGATGGAATCTTTTGGTTACATTATACAGTGAGAATTTCAGTCTAATTAAGTGGGACACGTATGGCCTCAGCAGAGTGGTGACAAGATTTGTGCTCACATGATTCCACTCTGTTGGAGGTACTTAGTGGTTCATTTTACAGCAAACTTCCTAAGAGGCCTACATTCTAGAAATGTTTAGGATGGTCATTTCATTGTAGCTTGAATATCAAAAATTTAACTTTGGTGATTATTATAATGAGATTCTCCTTGCTCTATTTTGTAGTCTGGGAATTGAAGCTAAGGCTTCACATATTTTTTAAATTTTGTTTTAAGTTGCTTGAAGCATTTAATTCTCTGTCTCTTTCATTCTCTGCCTCTATCTCTCATAGCTCTGTGTCTCTGTGTGTGGGGGAGGTATGCATGTGCACATGTATGTTCAAAACTCTTAACATGAACAATACCCTTGCTAATAAAAGCTCTAGGCCAGCCTGGTCTACAAAGTGAGTTCCAGGATAACCAGAGATGTAACACAAAGAAACCCTGTCTTAAAAAAAACAACAAGTTTTATATCCACCATTTCCAGGATTTATTGTTATGTCTGCATTTTTAAGGCTTTTTGGTAAAGCTACAGTAGTTATTTAGTAAACTATTCATTTCTGCATAGTAAAGGGACGATTTAGTAAACTGTCCAATTGAGAGAGTCACTTCTTAGAAACTGAAGTTAGGGATTTGAGGTGACTTTTGCTTCAATATCTAATAGCCTTACTGCCAATTACCAAACAAATTTTCATTGCACGTCTACTACATATGAGTTCTGGGATATTGACTCGGAAAAAAATGTTAGAAAAATGCAAGCTAAGCATAGTGACTCATGCCTGTAATCCTAACATTTGGGAAGCTGAAGCAGGAAGATTGCTGCAAGCTCTAGGTTAGCCTGGGCTATAATGAGGCATCTTGAATCAAAAATCATAACAAAACCAAAATGATTTGGTATGATTCATCCCCAAGAATGCCTACTATCTTATTCAAAGAATAAAAGGACGTGGCTGAGTCTCCACTCGCCACATTAGGAAAAGCTAACAAGGGTCACTGTTTCTTTCTGTGTGCTTGTGCCACCAGGGGTCTGTTTCGATACTGAGAAGCATTCAAGACAAAATCAACCTCCAACTAAGTGTGCTTTGGTTGCTGTTAGATGCCCTTAGCTCCTAGGAAGTGCATGTCACCAATGGTTGTATTATGGTTCAATGAGTGTATAGTGACTTCCTCATTCACCTGGTGGGTTTCTCCCTTCAGTAAGGCACACAGCCCTTGAAAACCATTTTTGAGGATAAAAAGACAGAGTGTATTATTCTTAGTTATACAGAATTACAGCTTTGAGGTTTTTTATTTGTTTTTTAATTTTGTTTTGTTGTTTTGTTTGAATCAATGAGCTTTATTGGAATTGCCTACAGGAACATGGGGAAGCAGTTGCTTAACGGAACATAAGGGGCTCAACACAATTGCTATCACAAAGCTCAAAACCCAGAATGTGACATAGTTCATGAATAATGCACACCTGTAGGCATATCTGCATGTTAAAGAGCAAGTGACCATGCTGAAATCATTAGTCATTCAAACACCTTAAAAACTGAGCACTTGGGGGCAGAGCCATGGCTCAGTGGGTGGAGGTGCTTGCACACAGGCCTGGAAACCTGAGTTCAATCTCTGGATGCCACAAGGTGGCAGGAGAGAACAAACTCCCAAGATTTTTTTGCTGTCCACACATTACACGCAATGCAGACATGCACATCCATGGTTGTACAAATGTGTGTGTACACCTGTGCACACTGCCTGCACACTCACAATGAAGAACAGGCTCTCTTCAAATAAATAAACAATACATCTGCATTTGCTAGTAGTTTACTGGTAGATGTTGGTTGGTGCAAACATTGTCATGTATTCATAGCCTATTCGTTATTAATTATGCACCTGTAAGAAGTTGGTTCTCAATCTTTAGAGATGATTTTGTTTTTATTAAAGTCATGGTTATTACATGAATAAATCTGTGCTCTGTTATAAATGTGCTGTGCTGAACAAAGGGTTATTGTTCATAACCATTTGATTTAAAGTTTTCCATTTGTGTTTACCATTGTTTGCTTTTGGATGAATAATGCCCCTTCCCTGGAAACCAAGCTCTTTGCAGAATGGGGACAGGGAGGGATTCATATTTATTTTATCCTGTGCTCCAAATCTAACAATGGTATGTCTCCATTGTAATTTATCAGAGGGATTTTCAGAAAATAGTTCAACTTAATCACAGGTTGATGAATAAACAGTTCTTATGAGCTTCCAGTCTTTAGAACCGTTTAAACATCTGAAGATAAAGAAAAGGTCTTTGAAGTTTTTCTGTGCTGGTAAGCTGATGAATCATTTTATCACATGACTGACATGTTTTTATCTGGCGATTGATATATCCTATCCTATATTTTTGAAATAAATAGATTTGTAAGAAAATATGATGAATTTACACATTAAAATCAAGTTTTTTCTATAAAGCTACTATTCTTTACAAATACATTAATGCAAAATAATTTATCCATCATTTTTAAAAAAGATAAAATTCAAAGAAAATCTCTGAGAAAGAATTAAATACTGAAGTATTTTAGTTACAAGGCCTTCTTGACTAAGGAGTCCTAGATCTGTGACTCAGGATTTCTATTACTGCAGTAAAGCACTATGACAAAAGCAACTTGTAGGGGAAAGGATTGGTTTTAGTTTGCAGTTACAGTCCATCAACCAGGGATGTCAGGGCAGGAACTCAAGCAGAGAAGAAACCTGGAGGCACGAGTGGATGCAGAAGTCATGGAGGGGTGCTGCTTACTGGCTTGCTCCTCGTGGCTTGCTCAGCCTGCTTTCTTACAGCACTCAGGACCATCAGCCCAAAGGCACCACACACAATGGGTTGAGCCCCCCACCACACACACATATTAATCGCTCATTAAAAAATGACCTTGAGAACATTACTAAGAAACTCAATCTCATAGCAGTCTTTTCACTTACAATGTTTTCACCCCTCTTCTTCACTGTTCACTGAGCCTTAGGTGGAGAAGTATTTTATAGATGTATCCATTAGGACTGGGCCCCACAACTCTGCCTCTTGATTGGTTGTGGTTTTCTGTAGTGATATCTCCATCTGTTGTAAAGAGAAGCCTTGATGAGGTGTGAAGATATACTTATCTGTGGATAGAGGGACAAATGTTTATAGATTTTTGTTAGGGATTATGCTGGTTTAGTAGATCAGGGTTTGTAGATTCTTCTCCAACAACAATGATTTCACTAGCACTGAATAGTTTAGTGGGCATTCAGTACCATGCGTTGTTTCCTTCTCGTTGAGAGGGTATTACATCTAATTAGAGAATTAGTGGTTACTGCCAAGGTGTATGTGCCAGTACTGCACCCTTAAGTTTATTGTGTCATGCTAGTCACTGATGTAGTACTTAGTCATCATAGCTAGGTAGAAATGTTGGTTGCTGCCCTCCTTTGGAAGCTGCATCGTACTTTCTAGTACCATGAAAGCTGATTCTCAGGGAAGAGGCATTCATGGCAGTTATGGCTAAGGGGGTCTCTGGACCGTGTTTTCGTAGAGCGCGATGTCTTCAGCAACAGGGACTTACCTTTCACTTTTGGGGATCAACCAAGGGCAATAGAAATAGACTGAATCTTTTGGGAGTTTTTGTTCAGCCCTGGTCAACAACTCAAAAGAGGGCTTCTTATATCTGCTGTTGGGGATTTTGTTAGTAATGTCAGAAGCTACACTCATAAAGTCTCATCAACATAACTTCCCAAATGTGAGATGAACAAGGACACCAATGGACAAACCAAAGTGAACTGGGAAAACCCACAGCCTTGACTCTATACAAAGCATTATAGGCACATGAGGAAAGCTGGGAGCAGGAAAGGTGGGATTCCCTAGGGAAGAGCACACAACTAGTTGTTCATTTACAACCTGAATGCATACATACAAGAAACATTATATAGAATGAGTAGGTTATATTTAGTAACATGTATGTATGTATGTATGCATGCAGCATGTATGTATGTATATACATGCAATAACAATTAATGGAAAAAGAGGTCATGACTTTGAAGGAAAGTAAGGAGAGGTGTACAGGAGGATTTTGATGGAATAAAGGGAAGGGGGAAATGTTGTGATTATATCATACTATCAGGGAGAGAGGGGGGAGAGCGGAAGGAAGGAAGGAAGGAAGGAAGGAAGGAAGGAAGGAAGGAAGGAAGAAAGGAAGAAGAGGCTCTCGGTTCACTCTTATGGAGACGTTTTCTCAGTGGAATTTTACTCCTCTTAAATATAGTTAACATAAAACTAACCAGTGTTAGTATTTAGGTGTTTGTGCTAGCCTGCTTTTGGAGTTCTGACAGGATATGCCCTCAGTTGCTGCCACTGAGAGCACCACCTGTGCCTATTCACAATGTTCCCTTTTAAAAGGGCCCTGCCCACCTCCCATTCCTCTCTCTCTCATTCTCTTCCTCTCTCGGTCTACCTGTCTCCCCCCCACTCTGCCTCTTTTTCATCTTGTCTTTGCTGCTGCTCCTTTCCCTCGAGGCCCATCTTCCCCCTCCCCTTTCCCCCTTTTATGATCCTTTTCCTTTAATAAAAACCCCTATGCTTGAATTCCACTGCATGGCAACTTTCTCTTGAGCCATTTTTTTTTTAATTTACGACCACCAGCACAGATTGATACATTATTCTCTGCTTTTAAAGTATAATTTTTCTACCATTTTTTATTTCTTTTTTTTTAATTTTGGAAGCACTCTTATTTTAGATATCAATCCCCCCATTCCCTCCCATCCTCCCATGTTCCCCACCGACTACCCCAGGATTGTGAGGCCCTCCACGGAGGACCACCAAAGTCTGTCACATCATTTGGGGGAAGGCCTAGGCCCTCTTTCTTGTATCTGGGATGCAGTAGTAACCCTCCATAGGGAATGTACTCCCAAAGTCTATTTGTGCTCTAGAGATAAACACTGGCTCCACTGTTAGAGGTCCCATAGATTGCCCAGGCCTTCTAGTTGGCACCCGCATTCAGAGAGCTTGGTTCGGTCCAATGAGGGAGGTGGGAAGGGAAGACAGGGAGAAGGGAAGAGAGGAGGAAAACAGGAGAGAACAGAAGGACCGAAACAGGGGAGGAATAGAGGAGGGCAAGAAAGAAGATGCCCTGATAGAGACAGCCAGTATAGGTTTGGAGAGAGGTCTGGCACAGGGGAAATGTTCAGGGATCCACACAGATGTCCCCAACTAAGAATCTAGGTAGTGGTGGAGAGGCTGCCTTTGACGCCCTTCCCCTATAATGAGATTGATGACTACCTTTGTTGCCATTCCTAGAGCCTTCATCCAGGAGCTGATCGAAGCAGAAGCAGTCACCCTCAGCTAAACACTGAGCCATATTCCTGGAATCCAGTTGCAGAGAGGGAGGAGACATGAACAAATGAGCCAAGACTGTGCTGGAGAAACCTGCAGAAATAGTTGATCTGACCTAGTGAGAGCTAGTCATAAAGCTGGGAACCAGCTTTGGATCGAACTAAAGTGGAGTTTTTAAAAGTTATTTTAAATATTAATACTTTTAATCTTATAAGTTTTGCATGATAAAATGATACATCTAATAACTAAAAATATGTTTTTTAGAAAAATATTGTGAAATTCATGACTATTTTTAGATAGGTATTAAGAATTATAAGACACCAGACTTTAAAGTGCTGAGTTACTCAATCTGGTTCCATAATTTTAGTTTTTAGAGATGTACAAATAACTTCTTATATATGCTACAGTTTACCAACCAAAACCAATAAACCAACATAATCCATTTTATTTGTTTATTTATATAAATGTCATTCTGTGCCAGAATATTGTCCATTAGATAAAGATTAGAACATATTTTAAGTAAAATGGAGTAAAAGTAATTGTGTATTTACTTTCTTTGTTGTATATTATAATTACATTCAATTGGTGTAATAAAACACTATGACCAGGGCAAATTGTAGAAGGAAGAGTTTATTTGGGATTATGGTTCCAGAGAGATAACAGTCTGTCTTATTTGGGAGACAGGGTAGCAAACAGCGGGCAAAAGCTGAGTGCTCATTATCTTGAACTGCAACTAAGAAGCAGAATGTGGGATGGAGAGAAGACACAGGGGAGAAGTAATAGAAGGGAGAAGAGAGGAGGCAGATGTGTGAAGATGTGTGACTAGAGGCTTTGAAACCTCAAAGATCACCCCCAGTGATGCACTATCTTCAGCAAGGCCACAACTCCCACACCCCCCCAAAGTACCATCTATTGAAGGTGAAGTTTCAAACGCCTGAAACTATGGAGGAAGTGTCAATCAAAACAGCACAGTAAATCTTTCTGAAGTCCTTGGATTTCAATACATGTAAAAGTACAGGCAAGGTCAAATGTCCTCAAGGAGCAAAAGCAGTACTTTTAGGTCAGTACCTGTTCATTACATGAAAAAAATCATGACACCGATTTCCTGTTAATGAATGACATAATGGTCCCAACAAACTCTTTTAAAAGTTTGGTTCATTTTGTGCGTTGCTCAAATGCCAGTTTTTGCCCAACCATCCTGAAACATTACTGTTACTTCAATGAATAAAGTTCAGTCCATATATGTCTTAAGCCTATAGCAATGCCATATGTGTATCAAATTTGTCAAAACTGGGAGAAACTGTCGTGAAAGAGTTCAACCTCTTTGATGGTAGACATGCATGTGTATTTAAAGCTATAACAGAAAAATAAAACACCCCTTAAATCTGTTAAACACAAGGTAGAGAACCTTGGGCAGAAATAAGAGTAGCAGAGCAAGTTCTTCCAGAAAGAACATCATATTGTGTGGCACAGAAGCCTGTGGACATGGCCGAGATGTACAAAGCAGTCCCAGCCACAGGGCCTCCCATGGCACCAATCTAATCTCAAGAAAGATTCCAGCTTTTAATTCAATTCCACAAATATTTGTGTTCAATATTTGTTGTACAAGGGAACCCAGTACAATGTTTAGTCAGCATAGGTCTCAATTTCTTCATCTGAGTAACAAAGACCAGATTAAGTGAAAACTAAGGTTTTAAAATTCTTTAACTATGGGAGTGGCTTGCACCGTGTGGTGGCTGTTTATCCTTTGCTTTGAACCTGTTCCTTTACCTCTCAGTCAGGATAGGAGCTACTAAAGAAACCGCAAATTCCACTTTGCGGAAGGTACATCAGCTGCTAGAGGAATGTACTAGGGTGTTAGGCAGGACAACGGTGGAGTCTGCATTCTAAGCAGAGTGATGCCCTGGGTTGGGACTGTGCCATCATACATTATATGGTTTGAGGAAGTTATTATCTCTCTTGGGGTTTTTGGTTTCCTTTCTAAAGTAGTAATTGAACTTACCTACAAATGGCCAATAAATGCTACAAAAAGTGTTCAACATAGAAAGCTACGGGGGATATGCAAATTAAAACTATCTGGAGATTCATTCCTATCCCACTTACAGTGGCTATCATTCAAGAAAGAAATAAAGAGAAAGAAAAGAAAAGAAAACCAGTGCTGGTGAGGATATGGAAAAAGAGGAACCATTATTCACTGCTGATATAAATATAAGTTGGTGCGGCCATTGTGGAAGATTTTCAGAAAACTGAAACAAAAAGTACTGTTGATTCAGAGCGTCCGCCCAAAGAACTCTAAGTCAGCATCCCACAAAGATACTCACACATCCACTCCTGTTGTTCCACAATTCACAGTAGCCAAGATACAGAAGCAGCCTAGATGAGCAGATACAGAATCAATAGCTGAATGGATGAAGAAAATGTGGTACATAGAAACAATAGAATTTTACTCAATTACAAAGAAGAATAAATTGTGGCATGTGCGGGGACATTGATGGAGCTGGAGATCGTTATACTAAGTCAAGTAAACTAGACTTGGGAAGACAAACACTTCATGTTTTCTCTAATATATGGAATTTAAATTTGTATATGTATGTAGATATACAATATGTCATATACATATAAAATTAGAAAAGGATTATAAATGGATAGGGAGGAAGGAATGAGAAAGGTTAATGAGATATGGAGATGGGAACCAACAAGTCAGAGACTGGATTAGAAGGTCAATGAGAGGAGACAAATAAGAATAATGATATATGTATGAAAGTGTCACAATGAAACCTACTTCTTTGTATGCTAATTCATATATATATATACACATATATATATATATTTGTCATCTTATAGGGCTGTAACAAATAGATGAGTTACTATACATAACTCCCATTGAACAGCATTTAACAGAGTAGGTATTTCAACAGGACTCACTGTTACTATTCTGTATTAGGCAGAGGGATATAGAGGAGGTCAATAATCTAATTTCAGCTTACACACTGATATTGCTGAAGGAAATATTTATTTTAATTAACAGCAGCCACTTCATAAGATTACCCCTGAGTCAATAAATATCTCATCAACAATAGTGCATGACAAAAAATGTATACTATTATTGTTCAACTAAGTATACTTAATCAATGGAATCCCCAGTAAGTTAAAAAAAATACTAATAACTTATTAGTCTACTGAGGCTGCCCACACTCTGTAGATATCAGCATAACTTAGGAAGGACTTCATTTTTATTTGGCTAAATATTGAAGTTATGAGTAGAAGTTAATATGTTAATAAAGCCAGAATTTCACAGAACTACAGTTCTTTCTTCAGTATTCTACACACAGTAACGCCAGTAACTGAGATGTCTAGAAATGGGGGAAATATGTGATTTTACAGAAAGTTTATAAATTTAATCACAGTGGATTCTTAGAATATAAATATTCAGGACAACCAGTAACAGCCTTTAACAGCATAGCTAGCAGGACATATATGCTCAATAAATGCTACTCTTTGTTGTTTTAAATTTTCCCTTTCTATCAAATTAAAGCAAAAATTACATCCAATAGAGTGAGACATTTCTAAATAGTAGAGGAGATCATTGTTTTTTCACAACACAGCTAAAACTATTTCACAAATGCTGCACAGTCATTTCAAGGATTCGGGGAAAATTAGTAGTTATAGCTTAATAAAATAAAACTAATTGGAATGAAAAAGATACTCTCTCTCAATTAAGTTCACTTAATCAACTGAATCCTCAGTAGGTTCAAACAGAGTAGCAGATAAGTACTTTGTCTACTAAGATTCTCTACACTCTGCTGAGAGCAGTATAGCTTGGATAGGACTTCATTTTTACTTGGTAAAAATTAAAGTTACAACTGCATCAAATATTGTCTAAGGACACTATTGTCTGTGAACTGACATTCAGAGAAATGGGAATGAATGAGTGTGTCAAATCCCATTAGACGGTCTCCAGAGAATACGCATACTGCTGAATTGCATTGGTCATTTTTTGCATTCTGAACGGTATAATGTAGTTTCTGTATGAGAGAATCTAAATATGTAAATGTGATATGCCTGTTGGGTCAATTAATTCTACCTTAGTGCCAGAGTGCCTTCCATACATTCCCTTAGAGGTGTCAAAAAAGATGTAGTATTTTCAGACAGTGGTGTCCACTTTCTGTAAAAAAAAATCCCTTGTTCATTTAGACCATCAAGATCTTGCTTTCAAAGTCATATTTTTGCATTAGATTTATCTACTCATTCATTCATTCATTCACTTACTTATTCATTCACTTACTTATTTCCATACTGGGAACTGAACCAAGAGCCTTAGAGATTCTAGAAAAGTACTTCATCCCTGACCTCCTTCCCTAGCCCTCCTTTTACTTTTTTCTTTTTTTCACACACAAGATCTTTCTACATTGCATAGACTGGGCTTGAACAAACCTTGTAGCCCAGGCAGGCTTTGACTCCCCCACATTACTCATCTAAAAAACTGAGGGTACAACCTTGTGCTACCTGGTATGCCCAAGCGATATTTCATAAAGTAATATAAATTGTTCCCATTTTATGTAAAATGGGGAAACAATGAATTTGAAATAAATAGATAAATACAAATGACAAATCTCTAGTAGTAAATGTGACCAGTTGTATCCTCATGAAAGTGCTGACATTTCAAGGGGTTGTAAGATTTATGTAAGGGGAAAACATGGGTCATGACGATTCTACATAAACAACGTGACTCCTGTGTCTTCCTCCAGTAATTACTACGTCTCCTAACACAGCACACAACTCCTAATATAGCACCTCACCTCTGACTGTTTCTGGTCTTCTCTCCTCTCAGTGGATTGAGACAAAAACCTTCTTGTGGTTAGCATCTTCAGAAGACACTGGAACACAGAAGGGTGGAGAGCGTACTTAGGGCTATTGAAATAACAGAGGCAAAAAAATATAGAGTCCATTGCTTTAGGCATTTATGTGGCTATTCTGAAAATAACAGCTCACATCTTATACGTATGTATAATAAAAATAGGTATTCAATAGGTATTCAAGCAGATGTGATAGGTAAGAGTGAAAAGAATAGGGATAGAGAGATGGCTCAGTGGTTAAGAGTGCTGACTTCTCTTCCAGAGGACCTAGGTTCAATTCCCAGCACCTACATGACGGCTCACCACAGTCTGTAACTTCGGTTCCAAAGGATCTGACGCCCTCACACAGACACATATGCAGGCTAAATACCAATGCATATGAAATAAAAATAAGTAAAAACTGTCTTAAAGGAGTGAAAAGAATAAGAAAAGGTATTGAATGCCATCATGTTTTCAGTCATCTTTTTTCATGACAAGTAAGAAATCTTGTGTCATGTGCACCAGTGTGTTCTGGAACTTCTTACCAATGGCCTGTTTCATAAGGCCTCTTGTGGGGCCTGTGACCTCTAGGCAGAATGGCATGGTGAAGCAAGCAGATGTCTTCTGCACACTCACTTCTCTTTTATGGAGTCCTTTCCCCTTCCCCCAGCACTTCTGCCTTTCACCTCCCCCAGCTCTCCCGGTTCTCTGCTCTAAGTGTCAAACTGTGAAGAAGTCACTAATACTTTGGGGGGTGACAGAAATTGCTGTTTGGCCTCTCTGAAAACCTGTGGTTACTGCTCAGACAGTAACTCAGAATACTCATTCTCTAGTGACAATGGTGACCAATGCGGGTACTTGAACTGCTATGGTGCCTGACTCGGGGAATTAGTTTGGTGTTAAACTTATGATTTATACAGAAAATTCTACAGTGAATGAGGCCACCTGCACTCTCCTCTTGGGTGGCTTTGATTAGCACAGAAAAGACGGTGTAGAAACCATCATCTACCAGCTCTGTAAGGAAATTAGCCATTTCTGGTTCAACTGGATTCACGCAGAGGATGAGGAGATGACTGTGTCAGGACAGAATGAATGGAAGCTTGCAAGGTGAAGGTGCTTCTTTAGAGTGGACCACGGCTGCCCCAATATTGACCTCAGCATTTTCTGCCCATGTGTGCTAGTTGAGTAGACTTTTGGCTACTGAGCGTGAAGAAATCACATAGTCAATTAAGTAATCAATCAGCAAACTTAGTAGTCTTCTGAAGTGTGCAAAGCTCTGAGGCAAATTGTACAAGGAAATATACAGGAGTTTTATGAAGCACTAGGCCTCTTTGTAAGCAATATGTGATGACTGTTAGAGGAAGAATGTGCATGAGATATGCCACTAACATCTAAAGTGAACACCATCACCATGGTTGAAAGGCCTCTGTAAAGTAGCACTTTTGCTTTTCCTGGATAATAATTCAGTAAAATAATAGAATGCTCTTGCTGAATATTATCCTTGGCCAAGCACCGAGTGAGGGTCCTTCCACATACAACATATAGGGTACTTAGATGACTGAATGATACATGTTGATAATGAATGAGTATTAGGTTTTCTTACAATAGTGGAAATCATTCCCATTATACAATAGGATTGTCTTCTTTTTTCCATTGTAATAAAAATAGCACGATAAAATTAAGAGCTAGTAAGAGACACCAGTTCTAAAATTGATAACAGTGATAAACGAAGGTAGATGTTGGAGGTGGAGATTGGATCCAGGAAGCAGCAGGAGGAGATGAAGCAAGCTGATAAAGTCCAAACCTTGTTGATGAGATCAGAAGGTAAATTCAGGTATGATAAACTGGAAAATCTTCCCTTGAAACTTTCCTTAACTAACATAATTCCTAACTACATTCTAAATACTTACCCTTGCACACACAGATAAGTGTGTCTCAGCCCTCATCAAAAGCTTCTGTTTTTATTCTTTTATGGAAAATATCATATATATCCTGATAATGGTTCCCCTCCCTCTCCTCCTCTCTTTTATTTCGAACCTCCCTCCCATCTGTATCCACCCTCTTTCTGTCTCTTATTAGAAAACACATGGGAATCTAATAGTTAGCAATAAAGTAAAATATAATAAGACAAAACCAAAACAAATTCATCTAAATTGGGAAAAATGAACAAACGTAAGGGAAAAAAATCTCAAGACGCTGCACAAGAAACAGATACAAATGCAGAGAACTACTTTTTCACATAGCAGGAGTTTCAGATCAACATAAACCAGATGCCATAATATATATGTAAAGGACCTATGGAGTAAATAAGGAGAAGTATAACAGATAAAAGATATAAATAAAATAAAAACAAAAAGATAAAATTTTATTTTGGTTGTGAGCCTAGCCTTTAAGGGCTGGGTCATCTCTCCAGCCCCTGAGAAGAATCCCTGAGCAAACTGGGAGCATGGGGATGGGTGGGGGGAGAGGGAGGCAGGAAAAAAGGGGAGAAGAGAAGGGGGAGGAGAACAAAAGGTATCAGGAAGACTGAGACAGGGGAGGAATAGAGGAGAGCAAGAAATGAGATACCTTTATAGAGGGGCCATATAGGTTTAGAGAGAGGTCTGGCACAGAGGAAATGTTCAGGGGTCCACAGGAATGACCCTAACTAAGAATCTAGGCAGTAGAGGAGAGGCTGCCTTTGATGCCCTTCCCTATAATAAAGTTGATGACTATCTTGGTTGCCACCCTAGAGCCTTCATTCAGTAACTGATTGAAACAGAAGCAGGTACCCACAGCTAAACACTGAGCCATACTCCTGGTATCTAGTTGTAGAGAGGGAGGATGGATGAGCAAAGGAGCCAAGACCATGCTGGGGAAACCCACAGAAACAGGTGACCTGACCTAATGAGAGCAAAGAGACCTTAGTCATAAAGCTGGGAAACCAGCATTGGACTGAGCCAAACCCTCTAAATGTCGGTGCCAGCTAGGAGGTCTGGGAAGCCTGTGGGACCTCTAACAGTAGAGCCAGTGTTTATCCCTAGTGCACAAATGGACTTTGGGAGCCCATTCCCTATGAAGAGATACTATTGCAGCCCAGATATATGAAAGAGGGTCTAGACCCTCCCCCAAATGATGTAACAGACTTTGATAATCCCCCATGGAAGGACTCACTATCCTTGGGGAGTGGGTGGGAGGTGGGTTGGGAACTGGCGGGGTGGAGGGGGAGGGGAGGGAGGATGGGACGGTGAGCGGATGGGGGATTGATATGCAAAATAAGATTGTTTCTAAAATAAAATAAGAAAAGGTCCTGACATGACATTATGAAACAAGGAACCCCCAACGATGCCAATGAGTTCCTTTTCTATTGGTCATCTACTGTAAGGCATGCAGCCTACCATTGAGAATAGTTTGTTTCCCCAGTGAGACCCTCTGAAAGAAAACTAAATTTTCATTTATAAGTGGTTAGGGATAGGGCATGTTTCCATTTCTCATCTCAACTCTAAGACCCCCACCTGATGCAGACCTATGCGGACTCTGTGCAGGCTGCCTCAGTTCCTGTGAGTGCATGTGTTCATCCATCCTGCTTATTTTGGGAGCCTTGTATCCTGGGTGTCCTCTATCCCTTCTGGCTCTTCTACTCTTTCTGCCTTTTTTTCCTTGGGGATTCCTGAGCTCTGGGAGGGGGTTGGATTTGATAGAGATATCTCATTTAGAGGTTGAATGTTCCTAGGTCTATCACACTCTGCATGTTGTCTAGTTGTGGGTTTCTGTATTTGTTCCCATTTACTCCAGGGGGAAACTAAAGAGGTTTCTTTTTATAGAAGATAGATACCATTACAGAAATTGATAGCAAGTAGAATGAAGAGAATAACTGACTACAGAGTTCCTAACCCTAACTGATACATCTACAATACAACCCCAATACCAAAGGCTCAGGGAACATTTTGGAAGGGAATAGAAAGACTGTGAGAGCCAGAGGACAATTCATGAAGGTGTCTTCTACATATAACAGTGAAGCTGCACCCATGAAATCTCAACAGCACTTGTCTCCTAAGCAAGACATGAAAAATGAGAACACCAGTTGACATGCCAATCATGATGGGGGAAATCTCACAAGTCCCTACTCCTATAAGAAGAACTACAGGCTACTGGTGGCTGAGAGGGGAAAAATTCTGTCTTCTTCAAGGATGAGACCCCTGAAAGGTTATCCAATCCCAATGGTCAGTCCTAAACACATACACACATGATCAATGACAAATGTACTCAGAAGGTTGTATTTACACACACACACACACACACACACACACACACACACACCAATAATAATTGAAGAAGCAGAGTTCATAAATTTTAGAGGAAGTGGAAGACACTAGATGAGTTGTGGGGTAGAAATTATGTAAAAACAGTACACACATATAAAATTCTTTTAAAATGAGTTAAATATTATTTTAAATAATTTTTAAAAGCTGCAAGAGAATCAGACAAAATGCTTCTTTTGTTTAAGCCTGTACTCTGGTGGTTTAATCAGGAAGATCATAAGTTAGGTATATAGTAATGAGTTGAGCCTCAATCATATTCATGTTTATATGAGGACAGTTATAAAATGCAATTCTTATTGTTTCATTTTTAGTGGGGGACAGGGTATAAGTGCTCTTGGCCTAGAAAAGTCATGCCATACTCCTACACATGATGCTGACTCATAGGAAGGGAAAAATGACTAGGCATAAATGAGGACTTGGGGAATGTCTCAATCATTTTTTATTGAGCTACTTTAGGCTTTTATATTGTGGCTGTGACAATATAAACAAAAACAAAGATACTACAAATAAAGAATTCAGAAAAGCCAAGTGCCTCTATAGACATGAGTGTGTTGTGGAGCTGGGGTTATAAGTCAGAGCAGTCAAATAAAGTGTAAGCATTCCTGACTCTAGATAAAGAGCAAACACATACACATGGTATCTTCATGTTCCAACATTTTTTCTTTAAATAATGAAAGAGTTGTATTTCTCAAACCCATAATGATGCTGAAAGGCAAAAGTGTTAAGCTCCAGATTAGAAAATACAGACAAACTAGAAATCAGCCTGAGAGACAGTGGTGGGATTCAAATGAGAATAAACTGGCTAGAATTAAAAACTATGATAATGAGTACAATAATTCATTAAAGCAATGGTTCTCAACCTGTGGATCGAGATCCCTCTGGGGAATCAAACAACCCTTTCACATGGTTCACCTAAGACCATCAGAAAGCACAGATATTTACATTACAATTTATAACAGTAACAAATTTATAGTCAGAAAGTAGCAATGAAAATAGTTTTCTGATGGGGTCACCACAGCATGAGGAGTGGCATTAAAGGGTCGCAGCATTAGGAAGGTGGAGGCTGACTGCTTTAAAGGATTCTAAAACAACTGAATGAAGTCTTTTCAGCCAACAGACTAAGACATTTGTTTCCGGGATATAAGCATATACTAGTGGTCTTCAAAACAAGGTGAAAATCTCTAGGCCCAGATGACAGTACAAAGATCTATAAATATTATATTATCTTTATGTTGAGAAGAATGTGCTGCAGAGTTTGACAAAATTTAAGCCCATTAGACAGTGGGGGAGTAAGATAAATGGCTCAACACAGCAGAGCAATGTGCTCAAATGTTAGAGTTCTTTTCATGTTTTGCATACAGAAGCCCAGCCTTGCTTGCAAATCTGGCACAAAACCGGCCATTTGAAATTCAGGGTCCCATCATATTCCCATGTTTAGGACAGGTGGGCTGGTGAGAATCAGATATATATGACTTTTAAGCCAAGTCAAATGTGTTTACATGATATTCCTAACAATTTCTTTGCACTTTTGTGCAAAGGAGAAATAGTATCTATGCATTAAAGAAAAGGGGACATGATAAAAATGGCCCAACAAAACAGTTACCCTGTAAGAAATGTAAACATTTTAATTCCCCCTTGGAAAACCTGAACAGGTTACTAAAGTGCAAGCTGCTTTAAAAAAAAAGAAAAAAAATGGCACAATTCAAGAACTTTCTAGTTCTTAGAAAAAAACAAGTACAAGTTCAAAATCAAGTGACCCCAGATACACATGCAGACACAGGGTCAGAGAACAAAACTGATACAGCTAAAGACCACATTGATGATGTGTGCAAATTAATCCCCAAAACAGAAAAGACAGCACAACTGAAAATATTAAAGATAGAGAACTCAAAACTCTGGAGAAATAGGGCCCAAAGTACTATAAGCCAAGGGTTTGAGGTGCGGTTTGATGAATTAGCCAAAGTTGTCATCAATACTGACACTGACTGAGTTTCTAGGTTAGGTTAGAGGTCAGGGTGTAACTCTACAGCTTTTGTTACAGTTGAATATCCTGGTGAAAATATTTCTGCCTGTAATTGCAATGAGATCATTCTAAGGACTTCATTTCCTACAAGATTTATCAGTAACTTTTGGTTCAGGAATATTAAGACACTAGCACAGTCAAGCACAATTTAGTTGGCATACTTAAAACACATGGTAACTCCCTGCAGACACTCTGAAAGGGGGTATGTGATATTGCTTAATACATCCTTTCCTGTTTTTCTCTCTTTTCTCATATGTCCCAGGATGGCTTTGAAATTGCTATATGACCAAGGATGACTTTGGATTTCTTATCCTTCTGCCTCCACTGTCCCAAAGCACCACACAGAGTTCATGTACTACTGGGAATCCAACTAAAGACTCAATATTTGCTAGGTAAACACTCTACCAACTGAGTTACATCCGCAGTCCTGATATTCTTTCACGATGTGTTTTAATATGTAAAGCAAAGGAATACTAGTAACCAGAAAAACAGAGCTGGATGCAAAGCGATTTTTAAATCAAATGCTAGCATAGACAAAACAAAGAGGTTTCCAAGTTGAAAACCAATGTTTGGGCTGCTATGTTACTCAGTACCATTTGAGGATGGCAAGGCCAACACACTATAAGTGGATGTTCAAGTGTCAGATTGAAGTGAAAACAGGGCCGGTTAATATGAGACTTAGACTTAGAAAGAAGGGAATCAAGCTGTGTTTAAAGATCTGGAAGCTATCTTTAAGAGAGTAATTTTGAAGACTAGAGGACCTGAAGCAAAAAGAAGACCATCAGTAGAAATTGGCCAATAAAGGAAACTTCAACTTGGAATAAATACCAACTATCATAGAGGTAGAATTAAGGCAAAGCTAGAGAACAGAACAATCGATAGGCAAAGAGTCTTGCTGATTAAGGCACAAGAATTATGCAATCAGAGACCTTGAGATACAAGACTGAAAAAGAACGTTTAAACACATCCTATATATAAAAATAGACAAATATCCTCACCACTGTGCTGCTTTCGGCTTGATTTACAGAGCAATGGGGTCAGAAAAAGATATTGCAACTATTGGGAAGTATTAAATTACATTCCTCTTTTTATCCCACCCAAATTCCTTTACTTCCTTTCTATATCTTCTTAACATTTTTCATGTTTGGGCCCCAAAATACAGAATTTTGTGTTCCAGAACAAAATATTCTTGTGTAGATGTCTGAAAATATCTGATGGACATGGACTAGCAGCAGAGGTTTGTCTGAGCTCCTCTAAAGGCTGAGAGAACAGAAGCGAACAAAATTCCACTGTATGAATGCCATGCACAGAAACGTATAAATGATGTGGAAAGAACAATGCAGGGTCAGAGTGAGTTGAGTGTGCAGACGCTTGCAGGAGGGTGCTAATTCATGTAGGAAAGTCAACAGCAGTCTCTGCTGCAATAGATTTTAAGCAGACATGCAAAGTATACTTAGAAAAGGAGTTATGTTGCTTTTTGGTGCAAAGATACTCCTTTAAAAGGAAAATAGCAAGTGTAAAGGCCTTGGGGTACATGCTTGCTTTAAAGACTAGTGCATCAGAGGGACGGGGACACAAGTTTGTAGTGAACTACAACTGCTTTGTCTTCTAAGACCTATCCTCCCTTAATGAACTACTTTGCTAGGATTGTCATTCAAAGGGCCACAGAGTAAGTGACTTAAAAAACATACCTTTATTTTCTTGCCATTTTGCAAGCCAGAAGGCCAAAATCAAGGCATGGCATTTGGAACCCGATGCCTCTTCAGTTTGTAAATGTGTGTCTTTGTGTGGTCAACCCTCTGTGTATGTCTGTCTTTCTCTTCAGGACAGCTAAGTGAATTAAGATCCACTTAAAGTCATCATTTTGATTTCTTTTCTTAAAAATCCCATTTCCTGATATAATTACATTACAAAGATTTGTGGGGCTTAACATATGCTTTTGGGGTTTACACAATTCAGCCATGGTGCTCAGCAATAAAGATAACCAGAAGGTGTCTATTCAACTACAGACGTTTTCCAGCCTCCCTTTGAGCTAGCAGTTGGCAGATGGCTGCCATTTTACTCTTAAATATATACAGAAGTGATATCGCTTCATTCTTCTAGCCCATCTAATCTAAGAGTGGGAACATTCTCCTCCTTGATATGTTACTCTCCTGAAGCCGTCAATCTACACCAGCATCACTTCCTGCTCAACAGGAGGAGACCCAAGATACGCATCTTGTATTGTTATATGAAAGAGAAAGAAACCCATGTCTTCATTGAGACTTTAAGTAATGGTTGAATTCATTGTCCCTAACACACAGACACACAGACACACATACACACACACACATACACACACACACATACACACACACACACACACACACACACATCCTTTTGTATATACTTGCCTACCTAGTGTTGACTGAAGGAAAGGCTGGATATTAAATTTTAACATAGTTGTCGGGCTTACAGGAAAAATAAGTTCCCCAGTCTATATGGTAAACTTACTAATTTTTCTTAACAAAAATACAGCCATTTATTAAGTTGATAAAATTAATTTATTGATCCCTTACACTCTAGCCATAAACAATCAGACAAGAAGCAAAGCCTACAGATTTCATACTATCTTTGACCTCAAGTTGTTTACAGTCCTATGGCAGAAGGTGTAATCAAATCTACCAAGTGTTCTCTTCTCAAAGGAAAGTCTACAGAATCTTCCTGGGAAGGCCTTAAAAAAAACTTACAAATTAGTGATGGATTGCATTGGAGGTTTGTCTAGATGAAACTACAGTGGATTATTACATATGGATTTTTTTTAAAAATATGCAATTTTTAGATGATATAGACATGGAAAACATGGAAGAAAGGAATTGTAAGGTATGAGATGAATGAAAGTAACTCATGAATGAGTTTGAATTAGGCACAGGGACAGACCTGTGTAAGAGAATTTTTTCCTCTGTGCTGGGTGAAAATTAGCAAGAAAGATGCTTAAACATGATTAGGAATCTGAATTCCCTGTGTCAAGTAGATGGTCTGGGTGTCAGGTAATGGACCAGTTCTGACGTGCGGGGACAGGTTCCAGCTGCCTTGAGGCAAGAGCTCAGGTGAGAAAAGTCCAGAAGTTCTTCCTTTGCTTGGGGGACAGTGAGAGGAAGCATCCAAAAACTAAAAGTATGTTCTATAGTGTCCATTTGGAATGTAGGTATGTGTATGGTTCTGTGTGGAATGCTCATGTGAGTCCTATTTTATAGAAGAGGAAATGGATGCCCAGAAAATAAACATACATGTAGAGGAAGGAATGAATTGTCTGACTCTGATACCCATATTCTTCCATTTCATCTTCTACTTTGTTTTCTGCACCCTACTTGCTGTAGGGACTTCCAGAACCTTCACCTGTAGCAGTTTACTTCCTGCAACTGCATCACAGTGACTGGACATGCTGTCTCTGGAGCCTGGCTACCTGGGTGTGAAGAGAGGCCTCATCCCCTGTGAACTATGTGGACACGGAAATTTGTTCAAATCCTCCTCTCCTTTCCTTCTCCCCCCTCCCTCTTCATCCATAAGATGTAGTTGTAATGTGTACTTGCTGCAGAGAGCTGTCCCATTGCAATCCACAGAGCAACCATGACATACAGTACCTCTACAGTATTTACCTACTCTTGGATGTCACCCAGGATAGATTTTTTTCTTTCATCAACTTAAGGCTTTAAAGATAAGTATATAATATTTCAATTTCTTTCTCAGTATGTAATATTAATCTACACAATAAAAAGCAGAAACTGGAATCTATTGTGTAAGTAACAAAGTGTTTTTAAAGATGACTTTCGGGTCATTGGTCCTAAGTGAAACATTATATAACTGTATCCCACAGATATGTGAGCTTAAGACTGTATATTCATGCTTCTGTCGTTGCAATATTTGAGTCTTGCAAGCTCTTTTTTATTTTTATTTTTAAGACTGCGCTGTTTTAACTCCAGTATTTAACTCCTTGGCAAGGAAAACAGCTCAGAATTAATTTTCCCTTACTTACTATCCCACAGAAGCTAATCCTGAATCAAAGTTAAAGTTGATTCTGTTGTTTGTATTGCAAGCTGTCTACTTCCTCTGTCCTCATGGCTAATATTTTCCACTGCTAATGAACAGTCTTAGGCCTGGAATGTTTGCCCTTCCCAAACTGCTGATAGCCATGTTGCTGTTCCATGGCTGTTCATGATGAGTCTGGGATGACGACTGATCCTTTCTTTGCTTGTAACTGTATACTCACACTCTCAGCACAGAGTGCATACCACTGCCCAGACTTGGTACACTGCACAAGCCACATAGCAGTGAGTTATCATTCATTAGCTTTCAACCACTGAAGACAAAAGGGTTTCCTGCTCATGTTCTTAACTAAGGACTGTTTCCTCTTTGGCATTCTAGTAGTAACAGCAGATGTTCAAGGATCTTTAATTATCCTAAGTGACCTAACAGGAGAGTGGAATCCTAATAATAAGTATGTCAAGACCACAGGTGCAATAAGGTTTGGGATCTCCCTATTCAGCCCAACCTTCCCTCACCATCTGTAGAAAAGGAGCTAATATTCCAGACTAGGAATTATGTGATATTCATGCTCCCTCCATGCCTCTTTGTTGTTTATGTCCTGAAGCATTAAAATGTACCATCCTATGGCTACATTAATAAAATGTTAACTGAATAGTGCTGTTACGATATTCAACTTCTTTAGAACTTTTAGTTTGAGATTTAAAGTAACAATACCAGAAGTAATTAGAATAGCAAATAACTTTTTTAAATTTTATTGACATTTATAAGCTAATAGTTTAGTTACACATGTATAGCCAGTTGAAAGGTGTGCATTTATTGCCACATGACTGCAAGAGCATTCATAGCATTGTTGCATTCCAAACTAAAGACCACTGAAATGTTTCTCAAAAATAAAACTCGTAAATCAATATGAGCAATGACATACAAGCAAGGTTGACTCTCACAAGCATGTCCTTGCATGTTTAAATACTCGACTCAAAGCAGTACATACTGCCTGATTTCATTTATATGCCTTCAGAAAGCGATTAACACATGACATTAGAGCAAGTCATGCCAGAGACTGTTCTTTGCTGGGAAGTAAAGACATGAAACAAAGCAGCCTGTGCAAATATTCTGCCCTAGCCTGATTAAAAGGTACCTTCAGTTTGTGAAAATTCAATCAAATATGTCCTTATATTTGTTCTCTATTTAAAATATGCATTGTACTTTGATGCCATTTTAGACTTTATACATGTAATCATCTTCTATAAACAAACATCTTTCTTGCAAAGGTTGGCAACACCTGTTTTATGAAAGGAAACACAACTCTTAGCAAATCAACAGAAGGAATATAATTTCAATAAAAATTCATTGAAGTCAATGAAATTTCAATGGAAATTCAATAAAAATATTGAAAAATTCTTATTGCAGCAGTCAGCTGTTAAATAAAAGAATACAGGGCTGTAGGTACAGACAACTATAAGATCAGTCCATAGCATCCATGTAACCAGAGACAGGAGTGTCAGACGGTCAAGGTCATCTTGGCTTCATAGTAAGTCTGAGGCTCGCTTGAGATAATGAGACCTAGTCTAAAAAACTAAATGGACAAAGTAAATACGTAAAATGGGGGAGAATCACAAAATATGACAAATAGTCCTGTTACTTTTTGGTAATGTAATTATAAAATGTGTTTTCCTACATGTTACAAACACAAATTTATTGTCTCTTAATACAGGATGTTTAATATTTGATATGAGATTTTTTTTCTTTCAGACTTTTGATGCAATTTGCATTTTTTGGAACAATGAGGTATGGGAGGCAGAGGTAGCTCTGGAGTTAAGTGTGTGTCACTTTTGCAGAATAACTGCATTTTTGGGCCCCATAGCATGTGTCTTCCAACTCCCTGTAACTCCAGTTTCAGTGGATCTGACCGTCAGAGGCATCTGCACATACCCATAATTAAAATTAAAATAAATCTTAGAAATGTGAAGGTTTCATAAGCAGATATTTCCTGTTTGCTGTATTACAAACTGCAAAACAACCTGGGCCTGAGAGCAATCACAGGAATCCAGACAAACACTATTTCTTTCAATTTCCTTAACTTGTGTGGCACTTTTGATCATTTATCAGCATATTATATTATAACATATATTCATTGTCCCAACAGCCAAGAATTCCCATTTGGATACGAACTGTTAATAGTCTTTTAAAAACTGTTTTGTTAATTTTATGTGGTTGGGTGTTTTGCCTGCATGTCTGTGCACCACGGTGCCTGAGAAAGTCAGAGAGGACATCAGATTCCTTGCAACTGAAGTTATAGCCAGTTGTGAGCCATGAGGTGGGTGTTGGAATTGAACCCACGTCCTTTGGAAGAATACAAAGTGGTATTAACATTAGAGCCTGCTCTCTAGCCCTTGACTAGGAAGTTTTAAGCTGTGCATTCTCCTTTTGAAAATTCACATATCTTAGTGAGACTTGATAGTTCAAGTCACACTGGCTCTTGGGGGGGCTAAGGCAAAAGGACTGTTAGGAGATTGGAGCCATCCTGGACTAGAATGGGATAAGAAAAGGGAGGAGGGAAAGTGAGGAAGGAAGGAAGGAAGGAAGGAAGGAAGGAAGGAAGGAAGGAAGGAAGAAAGGAAGGAAGGAAGGAAGGAAGGAAGGAATTGAATTTCCCGAATCTAACAATACGAATTTCCTACATACTATCTAGTCTTGTCCCATGTAAATTAACTGAATGTTTTAAACTCTGCACAAAGGTTGTTTATAATAGAACCCCTTTATGCTAAGGCTGGGGTTAAGCCTACCAAACAGGCAGCAGGAGAACCCTCTGACATTTCTTCCACCCGGACAGTTGGCAGAACTTATATATGGACAGAAAGGAGAAAAACATCCTACTAGAAGCACACTAAATACATAAAGCACTTCTCAAGGAGGATCTTCGAAGTACCTGTGACAGCGCTAACGTGCTCCACACAGGAGAGATGGGAGGCGAGCTACAGAGAGAGTGAGGAGTATGCTCTCAACCAACTGCTATTTAAGCTACCATCCTTTTGAAACTTAGGTGAACACCAGGCCAAGTGAAGCCAAATGCCGGCCCCTTGCTGAGGCCTTCAGGGACTCATGAACTCCCGCTCCATCGGCTCCTCTCTAAGCTCACTCTGCTTTCTCCTCTGCTTCACTGGTCACTCATCGCCCTTCTTGGAAGTGAGTGCTTCTTCTTTAATTACTGTCAAAACAGCACTCACACCAACTCTGGCTCCTTTGTCATTGCGATGGTCTTCCCACAGTCGGCACTGTTCAAGCTTTTCCCTCAGTGACTTTTCATCGAGTTTCATCAGCCTGCCTCATGGACCTTCTGGTTTAGCCCGGCGTACAGCAGCTGGTGAAGAGTCTGGGTTTTGTTATCGACCATTGTTAGGGGATGACCAACTGAACACAGCTGGGAGGCACCCATTAAGCTTTGATGCCGCAGCACTGGCAGCGCTTCAAGGCCTTAATGGCTTTTCTCTTGCCACTTGCTGTCGAACCGGGCAGAGCTTTTAGGGAAACACGCAACAGCAGTATTTCCGCATTTCAGTCTCATGACATAGTTCTTGATTCAATTCATCACTTGTGCAGACAGCGACTCTTTATTTATCTGTTCTGACTCTTGGCTCTAATTTACACCTTGAAAGGGTAGGCAGGAACCTTTATCTCTTTCAGCCATAATGCATATTTGCCTAACGTCGAGACAAACATTTGTACTTACCATGGATCTTTAAGCACTTAGATCAGGAGTAATTGCATAGAGAAGATGGTTACCCAACCAATGAATTTTAGCAGTCTAAGATAGTCTATGTTGAGTATCATTCTTTACAACCCAAAGAAGTACTTCATTTAGGGTTAACATAAAGGGTTTATGTGCAATACAGAGATTCATTTAATGCCTCAATATAGAATTAAATAACTTGAATTATCTTAATGCTATTCATCAGGATATCTTTAGATTATCCAACCAGTTGACAAGAACCACTGAAGATTTGTTTATTTGTTTTGTTTTACTGTGTTATTTCTCATATTCAAATTCAAACTATATGAAAGGCAATATTATCCCCGTTTGGAGAAAACAGCCTCAGAGAAGGGATATGTTCACAAGAAGAAGACTAGCAGTGTACTGGCTAGCTTACAACATCATATGATACTTACCACAGCTATGAGAATGTCAACTTTTAGTTAGCCACATTGTTACACAGATAAAAGGGCAAACTTTCCAGTCTACTATGGAGCTAACTGTTAGTTTTCAAGCGAGATAAATAGCTGTGTGTTATTGCTCATAATTATCCGTAATGAATTAAGACCATCTCAACTTTTTGTTCCTTCAGGTTTCCCTGAAATCAAATGTAATGCTGGAGCTACAGCAAGTCTTTTGAGGTAAGTTTTTAAAAATGAACACAATCATTTACACAGGAAGATTCGAGATTCCTGAGTCTGTGATAGCATGAACTTTCATACTGCTACAGAAAGCCTACCCATGAATTTATTTGTCCAAACAAGAAAGAAATATACAAGTCACTATTTTTCAGATCAAAATAGATTTATTTTCTATTATAAATAACTAATCTATGCAAAGCAACAAGTACACTGTAGTTACCTACAAGCTAAGATTATGTCATTGCACCAGTCGGGGGCAACATCCATCATAAATCTGGGCATTGAACTCCATTTGCAAACAAAAAGGCAGTAGTGGGTATTTCACCTGCAGTATAATTGTATTAAGGCAGACATTGTAGGGGTCATGCCTTCCAGAATTGGAATGTGACTCCTATGCATGTCAGCCAGTTTTCCAAAATAAAATCTACATTTTCTGGTCCCCTTTGCCAGCTTGCCTCCTACAAGGGCAACACTGGTCAGCATTTTGTCATGGAAGATTGGTGGCCTCACTTAAAAACAGCTGGAGGAATGCTTTTGTGAAGTCACCAAAGACCGATAAGTATCTAATACAGGAACTTGAAGTCAGCTGTTGAGTACATGTATTTTTGGCCATCATTTGTTTCTTTAAATTTCATGCCCATCAACTTCAACCAACACATTGCTTGCTTGCTGTCCTGTTGCAAGAATCAGCAGATTCAGAAATTGTGGAGTTCAACACCTGGAGTTTAGAGCTCAGGAGAGTAAGTGGTAGAGAGCAGAAATGAAGGATCAAGAGCCAACCAGCTAAGAGCAGGCAAGAATCAAGAGTCTTGGTTGACCATCAATCACCCCTCTCTAAATTAATTGTACTCCAGAGGCCATTCCAATCACCTTCCTTCACTTGACCTTTAGTCTTAGCTCCAAGCATATAGACACTCAGAAAGTCACTGTGATCTTTTAAAATTGAGCCTAACTTTGAATAATTAATAAGAACAATAATGATGATACAGCTACTGCTGGTGATGTGTGAGGCTCTTCATATGCTCGCAAGAGTTTCATGGGCTGGGCACTTTGCCATCCTCACAGACAAGGGAGGAAAGTGGCTTCTGCATTTAGGAAGCAAGCAGTGGACTTACGACCTGAATCTACAGATTCTGACACCAGAGTTTGCTCTTAAGGCCTGTCACACCTGCCTGTTACCCTCACTCATAGTTCAAGTTGTTACCCCTTAAAAATTATACTCTTACTAAAGGAGCAACTCCCTCCCAAACAGCTTCTTTTTCAGATGGCATGGTAAATTGTAGGGAGAGATCTTAAGTACCTACCTGTACTGCTGACCACGCCCGAGGGCGTGGTCACAACAGGTAAGTAGTAGGGATGGGAGATAAGAGTTGGGAGAAAAGAGACATCCTTCTTGAGATTCCAGTGGAGTCTCGGAGATCAGCAGAGCACTGACCTCAGGTTCTTGGCTTCTCATGTAAGTGACTTCTCCCTAATAAAGTATCATACACTATCCCTTCCCTGTGTACTTTGTGCAGTTTAATATTCTCTTAATCTGGTGCTGTACACTTTGTGTAGATTGATATTCCTCTTTAGTAAATGACTGAAATCTCTCTCTCTCTTGTTTTTTTTTCAAGACACAGTTTCTTTGTGTAGTCTCGACGATCTATCCTACAACTTGCTCTGTAGAGTAGACTGGCCTGGAATCCACAGAAATCCATCCGACTCTGCCTCCCAAGTGCTGGGATTAAAGGTATGCAGCACCACCACCCAACTTTCTTATTAGTTCATAATCTTTACAGGCTGGATTTGAAAACTAGGAAGGAAAAAACAGAAATGTGCCATAAAAGATAAATGATAGAAATTTCTAACTAGTTATTAACATTATAACATTAAGTTATTGCCAGATGGGTGTAGCTGCTCCTTGACAACACTGAAAAAACATTAGGTAACTAATTGGCTTTTAAGATGCTGGAGAAGAAAGTCTCCAAATGCTGAAGGTGGAGGAAATAGAACTCAAATTTGGTGGTTAAAATGGAGAACATTTGCAGGGGAAAAAAAAGAGTTGCAACTCAGATACATTTAAATTGATTTAAATTTGTTTCTGTCAGGGTGATCCATGCTAACTGGCAACCTCCCTCTCAACCAGTATCACCTAAGTTTGATTATATTCATTTTATTTAAGATTATTTAATGTTAAGTTGAGTGAGATCATTGTGTGACAATTTATTTTTATTGGGAGGGGCCATTTGTGTGGGTGGTGTGCATGTGTTAGTATATGGTGTGCATATGTTAGTGTATGTGTGTTCCCTGTGTATATAGGATCCCATGATTGTGTGGGTGACATGTATTAGTATGTGGTGTACATATGTTAGTGTGTATGTGTCTTCCCCATGTATATGGGAGCACACACTTGTGTGAGTGCACATGCACGTGTGCCTGTACATACAGAACCCAGTGGTTGACA
The DNA here is from genome assembly GCF_017639785.1 of Mesocricetus auratus. Classification (NCBI taxonomy): domain Eukaryota; kingdom Metazoa; phylum Chordata; class Mammalia; order Rodentia; family Cricetidae; genus Mesocricetus; species Mesocricetus auratus. Next base: position 68,165,759 of record NW_024429195.1, read on the forward strand.
TTAGATGTCTTCCTTGATTGCTCTCCATGTTATATATTGTGGCAGAGTCTCTTTTGAACTTCAAATTTGGTTAATCTAGCCACCAGTTTGCCTTTGGAGATCCCCTCCCCAAATCTCTGCAGTGTGAGCACAGGGATTTCGGGTGGGCTTCCAAACACAAGGAGGCATTTACCAGTTGCGGAATCCAAATTCAGCTAGCTGCCCATGCTCAAGCAGCAAATGCGTACCCATTGAGCCATCCCCTGTCCCTTGTACCATTTTTTCTCTAGCTCCAGTTGTATATTTTGATAAGTAATATTAACGTGTAGACATATTTCTCTCACCTGAAGTAATAATCTCTAATTCTATAGTCTGATTTCCTTAGGAAAAGCAGTAACCCATACATTGATCTTGTTTCAGCAATCAATTTCATTAGCAACAAATTTTGTTTTCAAGATCCACATCCTTGTAGCATCACAGTCAGAATTACAGCCAACCTCACATTCTTATCTACTGCCTGCCAACATGGTGCATTTTAAGCTTCCGATAAAGAAAAAAAGCTTAATTTTTTAGTAATCCTTTGTGTAGAAGCTTCATATTGCATGTTTTACAAAGCCATACACTATTGTATATAATCAGATCCAATCTTATAAGCCTTTTAATGAATTCTGTTCTCTCACTCAGTGAGGGTCTGCATGTGTATTAGACATAAATTATCTATTACTGCTAGCAGCTCAATGTGGCTATAAATCATGACTCTGGGTAAAGAAAGACTAAAGTATAAGCCTTTTATTTTTGAGGCATACACACTGTAAGTGGAAAATTGCTAGTTGAACAGTAGCAAATTCCATGTTTGATAGGCATTTGTCTATTATGTTGGGTTTTAAATCAATTCATAGTCATTCACGGATTTCCTTAGTTAGCCCGAGGCAGTGGAACAGGAAATAGTCATTTGTGGTCTTTTCTCTAGATAAGCTGCAAGATCAGGAGCTAGACAAACACCCTCTCTAATGTATGTGCTTTAGGAGCCAGCTGAGGCACTGAGTACGTGGGGATTTTATGTTTACTCTACCAGACTCTATCATTTTGGAGAAAGGTAACAGGATAAGAAATTATGGCTTTTCCTGAGTAGGAGACCCTGTCTAAAGAAAACCCCAAAATAAAAGTGATGGTAGCTTTTTCCGGGTCTTCCCGGTAGTTAGGAAGAGGAACCAAAGGAAAGAGTTTCATGGGAGAGAATGAGAAACAGTTGCATTGTGATAGGACCTTAGTTACCGTAAGTGCATCTCAGCAAAGTGGTTAAAAAATACACAGGCTTGGAGAAGCTAGAAACCATGCTGTCAAAAGCTCAGTCTCTGACACATTGCAAAATTCTTTACCTTGAAAGTCATCAAGAAGAGATGAAAATTAACTTTAATAAAGTGAATTCAGGGTTTAGAAGCTCAAACTGCTTAACTAGAATATGAGAGCTAGAAACAAAAAGATACGAAAACAAACAAATGAAAACAGAGATTTAAGCAGCTGGACTCTTAGTATCCTGGCCTTGTTATCATGGTTAATTATTTCTGCCTAACATTGGTTGGGGATCCTTTAAAGGAGGCTTCTCTGCTACAAGTAGCATAGACAAAATTGGAGTGCTAAAACAAATCTTACAAGGAAAGAAGTCCAGCAATGGACATCCAAGGCTGTTAGGGCAAGTTCCCTGTATAGAGACTTTTCCCTTCTCTTTATTGCCATGTAATCACAAGGAGTCTATAGTACATTGAAGGTGTGTGTCTCTTTAGGCAGAAAGAGAGGAGCAGCAGCAGACAGAAGAGCCAGTTGAGCCCACCGTATTAATCAAGAGGACATTTCTTAGGAGCTGTGTCTCTCCACTGTCCTTTTATTATATTGGTCAGAACTGGGTCACATAAGACTCAAGAGATCAGATAAGCCATCATGAAGTGAGTGCTGAAGAGGAATGATATTATATTACATTAGATCAGAATTGGTCTGGGGATCAGATTTCTCAGGAGCCCTGTACTAAACATGTTAATGGAACTTATTAGGGTTTGTGTTAATAGAGAAGAGAAGATGCCAGAACATAGCCAATGATGACTTCTGTCAGATGTAGCCATGGAGCAAAACCCCGGCCAATCTTCATGGTTGAAATCCAACCCTTTCTAAAAGCAATATATCATCAAGTGCCAAACCCTTCTGAAAAACAAACAACAACAACACATAAAACAACCTTGAGGATATATTGGTAAAATATGTTTCTAATTTGTTTATTATTTAGGTAACTATAAAAAAATTCAGAGGATTGTTTTGTATATTCATGAATTCTTAGACATGTATACAAGACAATAAAACATAGAACCCTTTTTTTTTCTTTCTTTTTTCCCCAGAAGAAGCAAAAATCTCTCATGTTTGCCATGAAATTATGAACTCTTATCTTTGGAAAGAGAGAAAAGTTTTTATTGTTCATGGGAAGAAATTTAATCAGGGGTCCTTAGTAAAGACAGTACTCCTTCTTCATGGTTAGGAAAACACTCTAAATAGTAGGATCAAAGACCAAAACCTACTCATCAGTGTGGCAGAATGATGGTCATCAGATGCAGCACTCAGTGACCGTGGGAGAGCTCCAAGGCCCAGGAGAAAGCTTGTTGCCACGGGTTGCGCAATTTTTAGAGGAGGTAGAATTCAGTCTCAAACCTCCTGACCCTATCTTGGAGTGCTTTTATCTCTAGCTCTCTCAGGCTGCCTCTGTCCAACAATCTAGGAAAAGAATGTGGGGTGGGTACCCTTAGTTCCTGTAAGAAGAGAACAGATAGGAGGAATTTCCCTGGAGAGCCTTACCGCCCAGCTAGGAGGAGGAGGCCAGAAGAATCCTGATAACACAAATGGAAAGATAAAGCATGTTTGTATACAACCAGCAAGGTTGTCTGTGTTAAACTTTTCCCCTCTACCTCTTCCTCTCTTTATTTTCATGTGTATTTATTCAACCTCTGTTGAAGCCAATGCTGGACTTTGGCGCAAACTAAATTTTAAAATATGCTTGTAGATTTTACATGTGGTTACAATCAAAAGTATGGCTTATGGTCCACTAGGAAAGAACTCTCCCTTGATGAGTTCAGTGCAGCTGGCTTCTCCACCAAGAATGAATGAATTTCTGATTTCATAGACTAACACCCAGTGAAGAAATCGACCTTTCCAATCATGTCTGTCTTTAGCTATTTGAATCATGTTCGTTGTACAAGAAATTTTGCCAGTGAGACAACTGGAAGTCATGGTAGATTTCTAGGTTTAAAAAGCAGCATCCAATCTGCCATCTTCCTTTCAACTTACAACCCCTGCTCATTGAGTGGTGCACAACAATCTCACACTTTGAACAGCACTATTTTTTCAACTTTTTAATTAAGAAATTTACCTAGCAGAGAATATCTCAACCCTCATCAGAAAAGCTTCCCCTTGCAGTAGATGGCATTTAACAAAAAGGACATCAATAGTCAATGTGCAGAGAACAAGAGAGCATGGCATGCTCACCCCCATACGTATCCCATGCGCTCCTTAAGACTCGGGGATTTTTGAAGAACAGAGGGAACAAAGGTTGTGAGAGCAGAGGTGGTAGACAACATCAAGGAAATGGTGTTTTCCGAACACAACAGGGCAGTTGGACACGTAAACTCAAAGCTTTTGTGATAGTATGTGAGAGATCTGCACAAGCTCAAGCGAGTCAAAATCCCAGAGTGTGTGGGGGGGGGGTGGGGTGGATACAAAATCCTACCACCAGTTGTGAATCTATTGGAATTTGATAGCCTCTGGGAGAAGGAGACTCAGTTTTCTTTAATGTTGTGACCTCTGGTAAGTCAACTACAAACCAGGCAAGGCTCCACTCCCAAGACTAATAGAGCAACACAAACTGGATTTGATGGAAGAAAGAAGAAAAAAACTCAAAATAGGGTGGGAAGTGGTAGAAGGTGAAGAGGGTCCTTGGGTAAGTGGGGGGGTGTTAAATATGTTCAAAATACATTGTATGAAATTCTCAAAGAATTAGTGTAAACATTGCTTTAAATTTTTTTTTAATTTTATTTTCCAGTTTAAATTTAGATAAGAAACAAGGTTGCTTCACAAGTCAGTTCCAGGTCCCTCTCCCATTCCCTCCCTTCCTCCCGTGCCCTCCACCCCCCCCCGTTATCCACTCATTTCCCCAGGGAGGGTGAGGCCCTCCATGGGGGTGTCCATAGTCTGTCATTTCATATAGGGCAGGGCCTAGACCCTTCCCCAAGAGTTCAGGGTGAGAGTGCACCTCACATTGTTCTATGGGAGTCCAAAGTCCGTGTGTATAATTGGGATGGGTACTGATCTGCTGCCCAAGGCTCAATAGATTCCCTAGGCCTCTTCACTGACACCCAGATTCAGGGGGTCTTGATCAGTCCCATGCTGGATTCCCAGGCTGATGCCTGGGATTCAAGAGTTAACCTTTGTCTGGTCAGCTGTTTCTGGGGGTTAAACCAACCCAGTCTTAATCCCTTTGATCATCAGTCCTCCCTCTCTGTTACTGGCTTTCTTGAGTTCAGCTCAGTACTTGACCAAGGGAGTGTGCCTCTTCTTCGATCAGTCACTAAATAAAGTTTCTGTTTCCCAGACTCTCTGAACATAGGATTGTAGGCTGGCACTCCCCAGGTCTCTGTCTAAAATCCATATATGAGAGAGTACATGCCATGTTTCTCTTTTTGTGACTGGGTTACCTCACTCAGGATGGTTTCTTCTAGTGTCATCCATTTGCCTGCGAATCTCATGATTCCATTATTTTTTTCTGCTGAATAGTACTCCATTGTGTAGATGTACCACATTTTCTCTATCCACTCTTCAGGTGAGGGACATCTAGGTTGCTTCCAAGTTCTGGCAATTACAAATAAAGCTGCTATGAACATAGTGGAACAGACATCTTTGTTGTATGAATGGGCGTCTTTTGGATATATGCCTAAGAGTGGAGATGCTGGGTCTTGTGGTAGGTTTATTCCCATTTTTCTGAGGAATCTCCATACTGATTTCCAAAGTGGCTGAACCAGTTGGCACTCCCACCAGCAATGGAGGAGTGTCCCCCTTTCACCACATCCTCTCCAGCATAAATTGTCATTGGTGTTTTTGATTTTAGCCATTCTGACAGGAGTGAGATGGTATCTCAGAGTTGTTTTGATTTGCATTTCCCGGATGGCTAAGGATATTGAGCACTTTCTCAAGTGCCTCTCAGCTATTTTATACTCCTCTATGGAAAACTCTCTATTTAGTTCTGCAGCCCACTTTTTAATAGGGTCCTTTGGTGTTTTGGAGACTTGCTTCTTGAGTTCTTTGTAAATTTTGGAGATCAACCCTCTGTCAGATGTGGGATTAGTGAATATTTTTTCCCATTCTGTGGGCTGCCTTTTTGTCTTGCTGACTGTGTCCTTTGCTTTACAAAAGCTTCTCAGTTTCAGTAGGTCCCATTTATTAATTGTTGATCTCACTGTCTGTGCTCCTGGTGTTATGTTCAGGAAGCTGTCTCCTGTACCAATTCGTTCAAGGGTACCACCCACTTTCTCTTCTAAGAAGTTCAGTGTGGCTGGATTTATGTTGAGGTCTTTGATCCATTTGGACTTAAGTTTTGTGCATGGCGATAAACATGGATCGATCTGCATTCTTCTACATGCCCGTCTCCAATTATGCCAGCACCATTTGTTGAAGATGCTTTCTTTATTCCATTGTATATTTTTAGCTTCTTTGTCAAAGATCAGATGTTCGTACGTGTGTGGGTTAATACCCGGATTTTCAATTCGATTCCATTGGTCTACCTGTCTATTTTTGTGCCAATACCAAGCTGTTTTCAGGACTATAGCTCTATAATAGAGCTTGAGGTCAGGGATGGTGATGCCTCTGGATGCTGCCTTGTTGAATATGGTTGTTTTGGCTATCCTGGGTCTTTTGTTTTTCCATACAACATTGATTATTGTTCTTTCAAGGTCTGTGAAGAATTGTCCTGGGATTTTAATGGGGATTGCATTGAATCTGTAGATTGCTTTTGGCAGGATTGCCATTTTTACTACATTGATCCTACCTATCCAAGAGCATGGGAGATCTTTCCATTTTCTGAGGGCTTCTTTAATTTCTTTCTTTAAAGATTCAAAGTTCTTACGATACAGGTCTTTCACTTGTTTGGTTAGCGTTACCCCAAGGTATTTTATGTTGTTTGTGGCAATTGTAAAGGGTGATGTTTCTCTGATTTCTCTTTCAGCCCTTTTATCATCTGTATATAGTAGGGCTACTGATTTTCTTGAGTTGATCTTGTAGCCTGCCACTTTGCTGAAGGTGTTAACCAGCTGTAAGAGTTCCCTGGTAGAGTTCTTTGGGTCATTGATATAAACTAACATATCGTCTGCAAACAGTGAAAGTTTGACCTCTTCCTTCCCAATTTGTATCCCCTTTATCCCCCTTCGTTGCCGTATGGCAATAGCTAGAACTTCAAGTACCATGTTGAAAAGGTATGGAGAGAGTGGACAGCCTTGTTTTGTTCCTGATTTTAGAAGAATTGCATTGAGTTTCTGTCCATTTAGTTTGATGTTGGCTGTTGGTTTACTGTATATAGCTTTTATTATGTTTAAGTATGTCCCTGTTATCCCAGATCTCTCCAAGACCTTTATCATGAAGGGGTGTTAGATTTTGTCAAAGGCTTTTTCAGCATCTAGTGAGATGATCATGTGATTTTTGTTTTTCAGCTTGTTTATATGGTGGATTACGTTGATGGATTTTCGTATGTTGAACCATCCCTGCATCCCTGGGATGAAACCTACTTGATCGTGGTGAATGATTGTTTTGATGGGTTCTTGGATCCGATTTGCCAGTATTTTATTGAGTATTTTTGCATCAATGTTCATGAGGGATATTGGTCTGAAGTTCTCTTTCTTAGTTGTATCTTTGTGTGGCTTGGGGATCAAGGTTATTGAAGCCTCATAGAAAGAGTTTGGCAAAGACCCTTCTGCTTCTATTGTGTGGAACACTTTGAGAAGAATTGGTATAAGCTGTTCTTTGAATTTCTGGTAGAATTCTGCAGTGAGGCCATCTGGACCTGGGCTTTTTTTGGTTGGGAGACTTTTGATGACTGCTTCTATTTCCATAGGGGTTATAGGTCTATTTAAATTGCTTATCTGTTCTTGATTTAGTTTTGGCAATTGATAGCTGTCCAGGAAGTCATCCATTTACTTTAAATTTTCGAATTTTGTGGAGTACAGGTTTTCAAAGTATGACCTAATGATTCTCTGGATTTCCTCAGAGTCTGTTGTTATGTCCCCCTTTTCATTTCTAATTTTGTTAATTTGCGTGTTCACTCTCTGCTGTTTGGTAAGTTTGGACAAAGGTTTGTCTATCTTGTTGATTTTCTCAAAGAACCAACTCTTCGTTGCATTGATTCTTTGTATTGTTTTCCTGGTTTCTACTTTATTGATTTCAGCCCTCAATTTGATTATTTCCTGGTGTCTACTCCTCCTGGGGGAGTGTGCTTCTTTGTGTTCTAGAGCTTTCAGCTGTGATGTTAATTCTCTGGTATAACTGTTCTCCTGTTTCTTCATGTGAGCACTTAGCGCTATGAACTTCCCCGTAGCACTGCTTTCAAAGTGTCCCATAGGTTTGGGTATGTTGTGTCTTCATTCTCATTGAATTCGAGGAAGTCTTTAATTTCTTTTTTATTTCCTCTTTGACCCAGGGATGGTGCAGTTGAGCATTATTCAATTTCCATGAGTTTGTAGGTTTTCTGCAATTTGTGTTGTTGTTGAATTCTAATTTTAAAGCATGGTGGTCTGATAAGATGCATGGAGTTATTCCAATTTTTTGTAGCTGCTGAGGTTTGATATGTTGCCAAGTATGTGGTCGATTTTTGAGAAGGTTCCATGTGGTGGTGAGAAGAAGGTATATTCTTTTTTATGTGGATGAAATGTTCTATAAATATCTGTTAATCCCAGTTGGGTCATTACTTCTATTAGACCATTTGCTTCTTTGTTGAGTTTCTGTTTGGTATTCCTGTCTAGTGGTGAGAGTGGTGTGTTGAAATCTCCTACTATAACTGTGTGGGGCTTTAGATGAGATTTAACTTCTAATAATGTTTCTTTAACGAATGTGGATGCCTTTGTATTTGGGGCATAGATGTTCAGGATAGACACTTCATCTTGGTGGGTTTCACCTGTGATGAGTATGTAATGACCTCCTTCATCTCTTTTGATTGATTTTATTTTAAAGTCTAGTTTGTTAGATATTAGGATTGCTACCCCTGCTTGTTTCTTGGGTCCATTTGATTGAAAAAAATTTTCCCAACCTTTAACTCTCAGGTAATGTCTGTCTTTAAGGGTGAGGTGTGTTTCTTGTATGCAGCAGAAGGAAGTGTTCTGTCTTCGAATCCATTCTGCTAGTCTGTGTCTTTTTATGGGTGAGTTAAGGCCGTTAATATTGAGGGATATTAATGACCATTGATTGCTCATCCTTCTTCGATTTGCGATGGTTGTTGGTGGTGGAATTATGTGTGGAATTTCACCCCTTTGTTCTTTTGGCTGTTGGTTGAGAGGGATTCTCTAATGCTTATGTTTTTCTGGTTGTAGTTATCTTCCTTGGGTTGGAGTTTTCCTTCCAAAATTCTCTGTAGGGCTGGGTTAGTGGACACATATTGCTTGAATCTAGTTTTGTCATGGAATGTCTTGTTTTCTCCGTCTATAGTGATTGAGAGCTTTGCCGGGTATAGTAGCCTGGGCTGGCATCCATGGTCTCTTAGTGTAGGTAGAATATCTATCCAGGACCTTCTGGCTTTCAGAGTTTCCATGGAGAAATCAGGTGTAGTTCTGATAGGTCTGCCTTTATATGTTACTTGACCTTTTTCCTTAGCTGCTCTTAATATTCTTTCTTTATTCTGTATGTTTGGGGTCTTGATTATTATGTGGCGAGGGAATTTTTTTTTTTGTGGTCCACTCTATTTGGTGTTCTGTAGGCTTCTTGTACCTTCATTGGCATGTCTTTCTTAAGGTTGGGAAAGTTTTCTTCTATGATTTTGTTGAATATGCCTTCTGCCCCTTTGAGGTGGATTTCTTCTCCTTCTTCTATACCTATTATTCTTAGGTTTGGTCTTTTCATGGTGTCCCATATTTCCTGGATGTTTTGTGTTAGGGATTTGTTGGACTTAAGGTTTTCTTTGGTTGATGAATCCATTTCTCCTAGCGTATCTTCAACACTTGAGATTCTCTCTTCCATCTCTTCTATTCTGTTGGTAATGCTTGTATTGGTAGTGCCTGACTGTCCAGCTTTTCTATTTTCTGCCTTTCTTCAGATTGTGTTTTTTTTAATGACTCTATTTCAGTTTTCAACCCTTGCAGTGTTTGCATTGCTTCTTGCAATTTTCTGTTTATCTGTTCGTCCGTTTTTTGCCTTTTATGAATTTTTTGGTTTGTTCTTTCTTCCATTTCTTGCATTGTTTCTTGCTTTGTTTCTTCTTCCATTTCCTGCCTTTTTTGGTATGATTCTTCTTCCAATTCTTGCATTTTTTGCTTTGTTTTTTCTTCCATTTCTTGCATTTTTTTTTACTTCATTTCTTCTTCCATTTCCTGCCTTTTTTGGTTTGTTTTTTCTTCCAATTCTTGCATTTTTTGGTTTGTTTTTTCTTCCATTTCTTGCATTTTTTGGTTTGTTTTTTCTTCCATTTCTTTGAGGGATTTTCCAATATCCTCTTTTAGGGCCTCTATCATTTTCATGAAAGTGCTTTTAAGGTCGTTCTCTTCTGCTTCGTTCGCATTGGAATGTTGGGGTCTTGCTGGTGTGGAGTCTCTAGAATCTGGCGGTGTCATATTTGTTTTTCTGTTGCTGACTGTGTTTTTGCATTGTCTCTTTCCCATCTCTTCTTTTAGTGGGTGCAGAAAGAGCCCCTTACTGGTCTGGGGACCAGAGTTCCCTTTTGGTGGGTGCTAGCAAGTCCAATAATCTGGTGGTTCTTCTATTCCTTGTCCGAATGCTGGTCCCGTGGGTGGAGAAGAAGAACAGGAATCTGGGGCGCTTATCCTCTTACCTGGTCCCCTGGACCCTATGCTGGGTCCTGTTGTACTTGATCCAGAACAGCTACTCCCCTGGTCTCCCTGGGTCCTCTGGTTTCCTGGTCTCGTTGGTGGGAGAGAAGACCTGGGGTCTGGGTGCTTGGCTCCCGCCGGGATTGGGAGCTCTGTGCAGTTCCCAGGCGATCTGCAGGCACTGGAACACAGGCCGGGAAGCCAGCCTGTTTACCTGATGCTGCCTGAGGAACAGCTGCTTCCCTGGACTCCCAGCCTCCTCTCCTTTCCTGGTCTCATTGGTGGGAGAGAAGATCTGGAGTCTGGGGTGCTTGTCTCCTGCCGGGATTGGGAGCTCTGTGCAGGTCCCAGGCGATCTGCAGGCACTGGAGCACAGGCCGGGAAGCCGGCCTGTTTACCTGATGCTGCTGGAGGAACAGCTGCTTCCCTGGACTCCCAGCCTCCTCTCCTTTCCTGGTCTCGTTGGTGGGAGCAAAGATCTGGAGTCTGGGGTGCTTGGCTCCCGCCGGGATTGGGAGCTCTGTGCAGTTCCCAGGCGATCTGCAGGCACTGGAACACAGGCCGGGAAGCCGGCCTGTTTACCTGATGCTGCTGGAGGAACAGCTGCTTCCCTGGACTCCCAGCCTCCTCTCCTTTCCCGGTCTCGCTGGTGGGAGAGAAGATCTGGAGTCTGGGGTGCTTGGCTCCTGCCGGGATTGGGAGCTCTGTGCAGTTCCCAGGCGATCTGCAGGCACTGGAACACAGTCCGGGAAGCCGGCCTGTTTACCTGATGCTGCCCGAGGAACAGCTGCTTCCCTGGACTCCCAGCCTCCTCTCCTCCATTGCTTTAAATTTAATTAAACTGATTATTTATAAATTTATTGTGCATGGAAATGCTATGAGTTATAGGACTGTAGTTCAGTATCCTATAAGAGTTGTGACAGATGCATATCAGTTTTGATCGAGAATAGAAAAAAGCAATGTATAATTCACAAAGGACTGTGAGGTCTATCGCAAAATAGTCATTCATCAAAGGAAACTAAAAAGAGCATCTGCCCCACCAAAAACTGCATGTAACCTACATCTTTTGACCCACAAAGGAACAGAAAGAAGTAACTTTTATTATCCCCTGCTGGGAGATGTCATTCTGAAACCTATTTCTTCTTGGTTGTTGAATAAAGCACTGTTGGCCAATAGGGAAGCAAGATAGGTGGGACTAGGAGTTGAAGAGGACTGTGAAGGAGAAACACAGGGAGTCATCATGTAGCCACCATAGGGGTAAGAAGTCCGGACCCTTTCTCCGGTAAGAGAAATACTTAGATTAACAATTATGGAGTAAATACTTAAGTCAGAGATATCCAGGAAGAAATCAAGCAAACAGCCAACAGCTTCATAATTAATACAGTGTCTTGTGTGTTATTTGGGGACTACAACGCGGCAGAGCCCAGGCAACTGGTGGGGAAAAACCAAAGCAGCTGGCAAGGAAAAGCCTTCACCCTCAACAATCCCCAGTTACTGTAATAGAAATAATAACATTTTTAATGACATACAGTTGGAACCCAATTGTGTATGAACATAAAATCTGTGTTTCTTCAGGGACAGTGCTCTGTCCCCAGAACAGCACAGATGAAGATCCATGTGTGTAGTTCCTTTCTTTATATGGAGTCATGGGAGACATCTCCATCTTGATCTCTAGTGAAGACAAGGCATCCTGAGTAATTGTATATTTATACTTAAAGACACACTGAGCAAGTCTTATTTTACTGTTACAAGGGTTAGTATCAATTTTCTGACCAATCTCCTCTTAGATCAAAAATCTATTTTAAGCTTTCTTTTTTGGTTCAAATCTCATTTCTTACTTTCACTAATTTTTCTTTCACTCTTCAGTTTGTTCCTCTAACACTATGGGACCTACAATTCATAAAGACATACATGTCTTACCTAGAGCTCTTGGCTCGCAACTCCCTCTCCAAAGCAGGCCACATTTCCCAGAAATTCTATCTTAGAGTTGACCATTGATGTTATTTGACCTACTTTCCCTGGTAGTAGATAAAAGGCCTTCCTGTCAAAAGAGGTTTTGCTTATATAAAGGGAGAAGTCCTGCTGCTGAGAGAAGCCACTAAGGATCAGGTCAGGTCATACATGGCCCCCTGTCTTCTGTTTAGTGGCCGTTAATCATACCCCTTTGTCCAATTACATTTACACACGGACTTTCAAGCTTCAAGGATGCCTGTTCAATAAAGTTGTCATTAGAAACTCCAAAGAAGACTCAAAGAGCATCTGTGTGTGTGAACTGCAGAGACTTCCGAGAAGCAGAGTAGGACTCATCAGCATTCCATGACATCAGCGTTCCACGACTCACCGCAGCTCCTTGGGAGTAGCAGCTCTTATGCTCAGGATACTTCTGAGCTTTAATGTCTTCATCTGGTTGCTTAATATTCTTTAATATGTCACTGAATTTACAGAACATAAACTTTAACACCGAGGGCTTGGTTAATAAACCCAACGACTATAGGAACGTATCTAACACAGAGATTATGCTTGTTACTGTGTTCATCGTTGTTGGTATCTGCCCTTTATTTTAATGTGTAAAGCATGAGAGAGCTAGAAAAGAAAGAAGGGTTTTCCAGTAATAAGAAAAGAGTATTTATTTATGACTAATTGTGTAAACTGAGTCATGCACTATGCACAGTCTGAGGATGAAAAGATGAGTAAGACATATTTGCATGTATAATAAACTGTGGGCCCTCCTTAGTCATCAGTTTTGTGCCTGGGTTCCAGCAACAGTGGTTCAAAAATGTTCAGTTTTATACTTGCTGTACTAAGTAATTAGGGCCAATGGTTATGTTTGTACTTCCAGATTTGCCTCCTTTTCTTTATAAACAGAACATTCATGAAGAATTTGAATTACATTAGATATAAAGGTATTTAGAGATGTGACAGAGTATAGACAGATATATTTTGTTTAAGTGACCTAAGCATCTGAGGCTTTTTATCTACATGGTTCCTGATGTCCTGTAGATACCAAGGAATGACTGTATATAATCATTGTCAATTACATCTTGATTAAAAGCATTTAAAAATAAACATATTGAGCTGGTGACATGACTCAGTGGCTGAGAGCACTGACTGCTCTTCCAGAGGACCCAGGTTCAATTTGCAGCTCCCACATGGCAGCGCAAAACTGTCTGTAACTCCAGTTCCAGGGGACCCGACACCCATGGCAAAACACCAATGCACGTAAAAACCAAACAAAAATATGTATTTCTTATCCTTAATTTCAAGTAACTGCCATAAAGGACGATTGGGACAGATATGTATAAAGGATATGCTGAGACTAATACAGTGAAATCATTAGTTACTCAGTCAGACCCTTTTGGGAACCCTGAAAGCCAATGTGTTCTATGACTTTGATTTGACTTCTGGTAGTTGTACGAATCCTCAACTTGTGATGTGTCACTCTCTTCTCTGGCCCTATTGCTACACGGACTTCTTTGTCTGACTTTATCTTCCTGCAACTTCTTTCAACTCTAGTCATTGAATTTTAGAGTCATCAATTCAGCATGAACATATCACAGAGATACCCATCTATCTGCAGACCCTATTAAAAAATGACAGCATGCATTGATTTTTCAAGTATATGTGAGCTATGGAAGGTGTCAGTCAACCCCACACATTCACTTGTCAGTTACATGACTTTAATCAAGAAGCTAACTTCTTTGGTTACATGTAGACTAATAATAGTATCTAAATCTTAAATCATAGGAATGTTTCAATAAACATCAATGTATTCAGGATACTGTTTGGTAGATAATAATTGGTAAATAAATGCTAAAGAATATTATTTCTAAGTGCCACAGCATACTTTTTTCATGTAATAACAGTCCTTTATTGGCTCTTCTTTGGGAAAAGTCTATGAAAGCCATCCTGCTGAAGGGATTAGATCCCTCCCAAACTGCAGCAGAAACCCATTACATGCTCACAAAAGCTCTCGAAGGAGCATCAGTGTGCCAAGAGTTTGGCAATTATGTGAGAGGGAAGTCCAAGAATGTGTGTGCCTGGGGACTGGCTGCCTCCACTTGATCTTCAGAAGATGCTGGGTTGAGTAAATCCTGGGCACGGAAGAATCAGAGGCTAACATTTGACTGTTATTTTCTATCAAATTGGATAGGAAACCAAGATTTCTCTCCTACCCTTCCCTCTGTGACTGCCAAGTATGATGATGGGACAGCAGCAGATGCCAGAAGATGAGCAGCTATTGGCCTTCCAAATTGCAGGCTTTGGGACTTGGTCCTGGTGGCAGATCACAGGTTTGTCTGCCATGAAAGACGAGACTTTAAGGTCCCCTGAGGGATGTGATGCTCAAATTCCTGAAGAGATTGAGGAGGTGAAATGTGTGGCCCCTGATTGGCTACAAGGAAATCCAGCCAGTTGGTTTTTTTTCCTCCCAGCCTAGTCCAATCTTCCCAAACCTGGCGTTGACATGGACTCATGTGCCAACCCTCTGAAGCACATGGGCCAGTCATTGGTGCAGAACACTGTCTTCTTTTGGCATTTTGTGGAGGACCCCTAGACAATGGGATGGAGATCTTTGCCAATGTGCTCACTGACTTCTAACCATGGACATTGCTGACTACCTGGTAACGTTACTCAGTGTCAGCGAGTGTGTGCCATTGTGATAAAACCTCTATTCTTGTGATATTTTTAATGAAGAGGTTACCAATAAGAAAGAAAGCTCATCTATAAGCCTGCAATGCCCGGAAACCATTAGGAGTGTCAGAATATGAAGGTGCTTCTTTATATTGGTGAATTCTGCATTATGGAGACCCCACCAAAGGATACCTGACACTTGAGGAGTGTCAAGACTGAAAAGAATCTTAACTCCCAATATTTAGGGAAGTGCATTTCAGGAAAAGCAAAGAACAAAAGTTTTTAAGGGGTCTGGAATCAGGTGTGTTGGAAGTTTTTAAGAAGTTCAATAAATTAGGGGAAAGCAGAAAGAAAATGTCCAAGATGATAAATTTCATCATAGCATTTCTACACTTGGATGTCATGGATTTTGGCCCTAATGGTCCCATAATCACTCTCATGATTTGCATTCTTCCTCTCAAGAAGCACCCTTCCACGTTTACACATTTTTAGATTATTACTTTATCAAAAAATACTAATACTAATAAATTTCCGGTTCCTAGCAGTTAACACATGCAAATCTGGCTGACCACAAGTAGTCTACTGAATACGATGTGTCAAATGACTGACTGGTCTGGAACAGAGAAAAAGGCGTGTTCTGCATTATCAGAGCTTTTTGTTGGATTTTGAATCTTTGAGTTATTGGTGCTCCTTTGATTCTGTGAACAACACTACTCCAAAGAGAAAGCCACTCTAGAGATGACAAAGGGCAGAAAAGACTATTGGATAACGTCAACTTCAAGGTTGTTAGACTTCAGGACTTATGACATGAGCCGACCCTCGCCCTCATAAACTAAAACACTAAGTTACTTCTACTACGAGGGCATTCAGAGCAGTGTAATGCACCGTTCTCTATGATTGGGGTAGTCCCTTCTCTCCTTTATATAAATGGAAAATACTCTTCATTCAAAGCCAAACTAAATGATCATATCTTCCATTAAGCCTTCTCTATTATAAGGATTCAGGCATTATGCTGGCCTGCCCTGTCATCTGGCAGAATGCAGTCAGGCAGTACCCTGGTCAGCCCAGGGTTCCTTGGCGGCACAAAGGACCCCTTTAAGCGATAGACCCTGCCCACTTAGCAGTCTTTTCTGCCTGCTCATTTCTTTCTGCTGTCTTCTCTTTCCTGCTCCTGTCTTTCCACTCTCTTTCCCATTCTCCTGTCTTTCCTGCTGTTCCCCTAGCACAGACATGACTTTGCCTATCTCCCTCCTCTCTCCTGCCCTTTCTGTGTCTCTTTACCTCTTTTTCTCTTCCCTTCCCCCTTCCATCTCTGTTCCCACTTGGCCAACACCTACCCCTTTCACTCCCTTTCCCAATAAGTTCCATGTGGGTTTGTTGAGTTTTGTGGTTCGAGACAGGAGGATCACAGGTTTGATGTCAGTCTGGGCTATGTAGCAAGACCGTCTGAAAAAAAAATGAGACAGGATATTGGCCATGTAAGCATGAGTGTGTCATGGAAGAGAAAGAGTAGAGAAATTGAGAAGGTCAGCTGCTACAGTGGGACTAGGACAGCAAGAAGAGAAGAGGGAAGCAGAAGTCAGGTGCACAGCATCTTATAAGACCCTGACCTGGATTTGGGCAGATACTGTGAAGTTCTGACTTCTGACTTAAAAGCTTCCCTTGGTTGCTGATTTGAGAACTAATTTTGGGGGCATATTTCTTAGGCTGTGATTGTTAACTTGTCTATTGGTTTCTAGCATTCCTCCACCTTATCAAGATTGAAGCTTGCTCATTTTGATATGCATGTTACTCAACATTGTTTGACTTGCTAAGTGGTTATCAATTTGTTGACTTTTTCTATTTCTTCATTAGTCGTAAGGTGTGTGTGTAATGTATATACACATATGTGCATGTATGAAATATAATCTGAACAGGTATGCTAAGCATATTTCATAGAAGATGAAAACTAAACAGGCAGGCAAATTTAAGTAGGGAAAAAGAGAAAACTACATAAGCTTGTACATAGGAAGGTAACAGATTTAAAACAAAGAATAGAACAAAATGCTATTAGCTTCCAAAATGAATTAGGTCCTAAACGAATTCAGGATTATGGTAAAATAAATGCATCAATTCAATATCTAAAAGGACAATTACCCTATAACGCAGCCTATTTCTTTTAAAATTAAATGTTACTAAAAGCCTGGGAAGAGACTCAAATGGCTGTGTTGAATCACTGTTCAAGGCAAATCACCAGGTAAGTATTCCACAGCTAAAGAAACTTGTCCCCAGAATCTAAATCAAATGTGTGCCTCAGGCACATCTGTTATTTCCAAGTACAAACTTGCAACTTCATTGAATTGTCAGACAATTGATAGGTTTTGCTGAACTTATTCTTTATACCAATTGTCTGGTGTTTGAAAAGCTGTATTCATGAAATCACTGGAAAATATTTATAAGCTGCATGGTGCCAGGCATTGGCAAATGTCCTCCCCTGGACATGTGCTGAAGCAAATAAACCATACAGCAACTTCCCTCCCACATAATCCCTATGGTTCAGTGGGATTGGATGACCTTCCTGGGAACTCTTTACTGCAGACCGCATGGGCGCCAAAAGCCCACGGAAGCTTGCTGCGTTGTTCTCATTCAAATACTAAGCTTGCTGGGTTCTCATTCAGGCATCTTTAGACACACTTCCTTCTTGCTCAGCAAAACTGCTAATTGGCACAGGAAACATCCTGGCTTTGTCTGTTTTCTATACAAGTTGGAAACGCTTTTACCTGACTATGCTGACAGAATTATACTTTCAATGGTGTGAATGCTCCAGACATTTCAATGACAACTTTGGAAGCAAAGTAACACATAATAAGTTAGCTGGTCTTCAACTGTCTCGTGAGACAATGTAAGTCATTTAAAGCAAAAAAAAAAATCCTCAGCGACTGGGGATTAAATAAAATAGGTGTTTGGAATATAGCTATTTATGTTTGGTGAAAGCCAAACACAGGACTTTTCTGTTTCTATGTTCTGCACCTTCACTGGGCCCCACCCACAAGTTTAATCTGTTCACCACTTGCTGTAACTAAAAAGGGTTATTATAGTCGCTTTCCCAAGAAATGGTTTCTCATAAGCTCAAGAAAGCATGTTGTATGGCCAAAAGGAAAACTAGAGAAAATAGTTCTTGTGCATACTGCCAGCCAAAAGCCCCCATGTTTCACATGGATTTGACGGTGGAGGCAGGGGTGGGCAAAGGAAGCCTTAATTCCTTTTTTTTAGGTCCTTCCTGATTCCCCTGGACTTATGTAGAGTGAAAGGCAATGGGGAGGAATAATTAATCACTTGTAAGCACATTGGGAACTTGGGCTTAAATTATTAAGGATAACATTAACGTTTTCCCAAGGCACCTTAAATTAGTAGCATATGTCTTTTCATGTATTTTGGGGGATATTTGTATAGCTAGATCAAGTTTTACATGAGTCTTTAGGTGCTGTCCTTAGAGAATGGTTTGTTCTGTTGTTATGATGTATTCTGTTTAAATGCATCACTTCAAGCAACATTCATGGCCCAATCAAAAATTTTAAATAGCAGTTGACTAATCAGGTAGATGGCTATTTATAGAAAAGTCATTGCTAGACATTTCTATACTTCATTAATAAGAAATCCCCTCATGCTACCTCATTTCCAGTGTTAGAAGTTATTGATTCGTTAAAATCCGATGTGCTGACAATATGCCTGGAACTGTGATAAACATTTGAATGGCTGAAAAAGAAGTCTCCTGGAGAACATTTGTTCAGACAACAGATTGATTTACAATTCTTGTTTGTTGGAATTAGCTTTTTAGAGAGAGTTTGGAAGGGTAACGTTTTATGCTTCAAACCTCAACTTAAATATTCATTAAATAAACAATGCTAAACTAGAAACTGTTTTCAGGATCATAGTGAGTTAAATAGTCAGTCCTTGAGAGGGCATTAAAATGACAGATAAAACAGAATTGACAGTTACTGAAATAAATACAAAATTCTCATGGGGATTTGGTGTGCAGCAAAGCTGTTACTTCAACACAGTGAGGGAAATCAATTATTTACTAAGTAGGGGTGAAACAGCTGGCTAGCCATTTGGTTGAAGTTCAAGTGAACTCTACATTTTTGAACTGAAATAAATGTTTTAAAACAAATGGCTTAACAACACTAAAGGAACATTTAAAAAGTGATAATTTTTTATTATCATGAAACAGGTAATGTATTTTTAAAAATAGACCACCACATGCAGGATATACAGAATTAATGACAGAATTTACATAAAAACTGAAATTTCATATCACAGAATTATATAAAACACAGCACCTAACTGAAGAGATAGAAAAGAAATTATCACTAAAATGTAAACAAACAAATAAGCTGGTAAGAATATCTGTCTGCTCAACATAAAAACAAGAATTGAATTTCTAGGTGAGTAAAAATATTCACAAACCCACAAAAACAGTGAGAGACACTTAAAACATAATCAGCAAAAATGTAGACAGGAAATACACAGAAAAGAAAACATTTTCATCCATTTCCCAAACATGTACTGAAAACCATGACTATTCAATGGCTTGGAGTATCAGAGAGCAAAGCAGAGGCAAACCCCTGCACTTGGGCACATTCCATCACGGTGGTGATGTTGGGAAGCCATCTGTCTAGCGTTTCGATACAGAAGGAATTGTATCTTAGGTTGACTTGGCCCTTCCTTCCCAATAGGTATGCTGTTTAAATTGCCAAGGGTCTGAATATTGATATTGGTGTTCCCCAGATGTGTATGTGGGAACTTAATTCTCAATGCTATGGTAATCATAGGGGGTCTTTAGGGAAATGATTAAGTCATGAAGGTCGTACCCTCACAAATGGGATTAGGGTCCTCATAAAAGAAAACAAAGGAAGTATTCCTACGCTTTTTACCTCCTCTTCCATGGTCTGTCAAGCTGACAGCCGAGCCTAACCCTCCTAAGTAGTCTTTCAGTTACAATGGTTTCTAAAAGCTTCAGGAAGGACATTACACTAATATATTTTATATTATATTCACATTAGTATGGATATACTTCCTTAGATAACTTTTTTCTTTTACTTATAAAATACTATAGAACCTTTCAGACCCTTCCCCAATAAATGCTGTATTTTGGGATAGTTTCAAAATGAAAATTAGGATATATAAGTAAATACTAAAATTAATATTCCTATTCAGATACACTTAAGTCACATTATGAATATTACTTATGTGCTATGTTAAGTATTTTTAAGCAAATTAACCTTAAATGACAAAAATGTACATATTGAAATTTACTGTGTGGTGTATAATGTTCAAATCAGGTTAAACATAGCTATGTCTCTTCAAACATTTATTGTTTCTTTATGGTAAAATCTCACAACAATTTAAAGTTATTTAAATTTACAATACATTATTAACATCTGTGGTTACAATACTGTGCAATGGTACATCAGAATACCTTATTCCTACACAGCAGTAACTTGATGTCATTCATTGATCAACACTTAGCATCCTCGTCAAAGAGTTCAAGCTCAGGACCTCCAGAAGAGCAGCAAGCACCCTTAACCATGGAGCCATCTTTCCAGTTCCAGCGATGTTTTACTAGAGTATTTGCTAGAGCAAATAATACAGTAATGGGAGGCTTTTCATTTAAAAGATATCAATTTAGGACATAATTCTTAGCAATTCTATGAAGCCATTTGGATAACCTCATGTGTGTGCTGAAATTCAACACAGATCTGTGGGGGATCAGCCTGTCGTAGCTGACTGAGGAAGGTTTAGTCGAATGAAGTAGATCACTCCGCTCTTACTCTGCTCCTCCCTTTTCCACCATCTCTGTTTCTTCTTAGCTTTCTGCCCTATAGTAAATGAACAGCCTTCTCTAGTACATTCTCCCACTGATGTGACATTCTTCCTCACCCCAGACTGAAAAATAATAGATCCCCTAATATTAACAGAAAACATGAGCAAGAATAAGTTCTCCTTTAAAGTTAACTTAGGCACTTTGTCACAGCGATTGAAGTCTGACTAATACAGACATATCAAAGAAGATGCTTGAAAATTCTTACACCTCACGAATAAGAAAAAAAATTACATAGGATTTTCACAATTTGATAATTGTATAAACTTACATGACACTGCAAAAATGAGCCATGATGATGAAAGAAACTTACTATATTATCCAGTTTTAGAAATTCATCAGTCATATCATCCACGCTAGGAGGGTAACTGCGGGAAGACTGGATTGTATATATAAAACGTAAAGAATTGTGGGGCTGGAGAGATGGTGAGGTAGCCCAGCAGTTAAGAGCACCGGCTGCTCTTCCTGAACTCCATTGATATAATGAGCATCCTCGTGATCCAGTCAGCCTGCTAGCTGTCCACCATCCTTATCAGCAGGGTGAGCTCTCCAGCACCGCCCTTTCACCTCCTGCTAGTTCACCCCTGGCAGCAATGAGCAAGGGGCGGAGCCACTGCTTTCATGCCCTCTGGGTCAGCTCCCCCACACCTGGACCATCAGGACCAGCTCTCCCACTGCCACAGGCAAGCTGGTGCAGGGCAGGGACAGCTCTCCAGCTCTCATGACCTCAGGGCCAGCTGTCCCCCTGCCACAGGCAGGGCGCAGTCCAGCCCCGAAGCTGTGAGGGTGGGAGAGCCTTGCAACAGCGAAGGAGAGAGATTCCCATCTGACCCCTCTACTCCTCTCTACCTTCCAGAGGAGGGAGACAACCCTCCCCTTACCAGCTGTAGCCCTAGGGAAAGCGAGCCCTGCACCTCGCCTGGGCAGCACAGTAGAGCTGACCCTGCGGGCAGAAGCGCAGGTGAGCTGGCCCCGAGGGTGTGAGAGTCAGAGCTCCACTTCCTCCTCTGTCATGTGGTAGACAGGGCGACAGAAAAATGCCCTCCCCACTCTTGTCCCCGCCACCAGTGGTGAACGAGGGAGCTGACCCTCTCCCTCACCAACTGCTGCACTCGGGAAAGTGGGTCCTACACCTCGCCTGGGCAGCACAGCAGAGCCCACCCTACTCGCAGGAGTAGGTGAACTGGCGGGAAAACTCAGCTTAGGAGATCTGGTCACACTCCCCTGGTCTACCATATGGTGGTATGCCAGGCCAAACATATCTCCCGCCTTGCTGCCTGTGAGGATGGGAAAAAAGGCCTTAAGGATATAAAATTACTGGTTGTATATGATATGTTTTTGCTAGAATTCGATTCTCAGAAAGAAAACAATGCAATTTTCTTTCCTCTGCGATCTTTATTGATTTTTGCTACTTATTCGTTTATTTAAATTTTTCTCTCAATTATCTATAAATGAATACAGAGACAGCAATGGATTTTTAAATCTGTTTTATATGTTGAAATCAGGGTTTAATAATTTCTAAATTGCTTCTTATGATACATTTCAAGACATCATTCCGAATTAGAAATAAATGTGGATAAATTTTGCCAATGTTTTATTTGTTTTGGCTTTTGTTTTACACGTTAAAAATACATTCAAGAAATCTTTAGGATGGTATATTGTATTCTGAAATCTCCTAAAAACCCAAGTTTTCAAGTGTTTAAAAATGCTCCTTCAACATGAGAAACGCAGGACAGATGTGACACATGGGAGTAATCAAATCTTGGTACCATGTAGACTGCTTTGTGAGATTAAGGAATGGGCTCATCATCTGAGCTGTGCTCTGTTCATACATGTTTTTAAAGCAGGGTCATAAGTGCAGAAAACACTGAGGAGAATGAGAAGGCGAGCCACAAGCTGGGATAAAATGTGTGCACACCACATATCTAACAATGAACTTGTTTCCAAAATACACAAAGAACACTTAAAACTCTAGATTTAAAAAACAACAACAAACAGCGCAGCTTTAAAGCAGACAAAAGATGTGAACAGAACCCTCCCTGCACATATACAGATGGTGAATAAGCATATGAAAGACACCCGCATCATTTGTCACGAAGGGACTGCATTCTGAACAATGACGATGGACTATTACCCCAGATTAATAGGCAAAACTGGCAATGACAGTTGCTGGCAAGGATGGGGAGCCACAGGAAGTCCTATTCATCGAGGCCACGGATGTAAAATGGCATCATGACTTGGGGAAATAGTTTGGCAGTTTCTTCCAAACCTAAACATAGTTTTACAATATAACTAGGCAACGGTATTCCTAGACGTTTATTCAATGTCTGGCCCACACAGAAGCTTGCACAGTAGCACTTCGGGTAGTTTCAATAATAATGTTTAAAAATCTGGAATCAATCGCGATGTCCTGTATTAGATGAATGGGTTAAAAAAACTGTGATATTCATACAATGGAATTATTGAAAGAGACCCCAGGACCCACATGGGTGAAAGAGGGAGCAGACTCTGCATGTTGACCTCAGATCTTCACGTGGATATGGTGTTACACACACAACTGTTATAAAAGTTTTCCTCTAAAAAAGCCAATTTTGTTCAATTTTATTGCTTAGAGAAAAATAATGTCTGTTCTGTGTATAACTCCATCCATTCAGCCCTCTTGTCTATAAGTCCCATGTCCATGGATTCAATCAACTTCTGTTAAAAATAATTTTTCAAGTGTCTCTACAGGCCTGGATGTTAATACTTTTTCTGTGGTTATTCTCTAAACAACACAGTATCACACATATTAACGTGGCATTTTTATTTGATTGTAAGACTTCCTGAGATGATTTTCCATATGGGGGATGTGCACATGTGAAAACACTGTGTGTTATCTACATGAGACTTGGGCATCTTAGAGTTGGGTATGGGCAGCAGATTCCCAGAACAACCCTCTGGAATCAAGGAATAAGTAAACTGCCCCTACTGTCTCCCAGACAAGGAGAAACTGTGT
This sequence comes from Mesocricetus auratus, assembly GCF_017639785.1. Taxonomy (NCBI): domain Eukaryota; kingdom Metazoa; phylum Chordata; class Mammalia; order Rodentia; family Cricetidae; genus Mesocricetus; species Mesocricetus auratus. The sequence goes on from NW_024429195.1 coordinate 68,189,274, forward strand.
TTGGCCAGCCTTGGATGGAACCAGTCTCCCTTTCTAATTTTACACAGCAGGCAAATTAGTGATTAGGAAAGTATTCTACAAAGTGTCTCTGGCTCCATGCAGTTCCTCATCCCTCAAAAACATACTTCAGATATCGAGTCCATAGAACACATTTCTACCAAGTTATAGCATCTGGCTATGCATCATTGGGTCATGACATGTTAGTGAGCTGGTGGTTAGTGTCTGTCACTGGAAGTGGTCCCTCTATCATAACAGCTACTGATAAATGGAGATGGCTGCAAATATACAAAACTATGGTATCTTGTGTTCTATTGTCATTAGGATGCAATATACAGCGACTTGATATAGAAACCTCCTATAAATTAACCCATTTCCAATATTCTATACTTTACCATGATGCCCATGGCTTGTTACCTCACATCTTGCTTCCCTGACTCCACTTTCTTTCTCTCTGTATTTCTGTTGGATTTCCCATCTGGCCCTATTCTTACTGGCCTTTGGCCAAAATAGCTTTATTCATCAACAAATAAAAGCAACACATATTCACAGCATACAGAAGGACATCCCACATCAAGTGTATCAACTCCCTCAAAAATTATGTGACAGATAAAAGAAAGATTGGTGAGCCATAATGGCATTTGGATTTTTAGTCATTTAGATATTAGTAGAAAGAAAATGGGAGATGTATAACCACTATGTCACAGTATCACAGCCTGGGTGTTATATCAGTTTGGGGGTTTTTTTGAGACAAGGTTTCTCTGTGTATCCCTGGCTGTCCTGGAACTCATTCTGTAGACCATACTAGCCCTGAACTCAGGGATCCACCTACCTCTGCCTCCCAAGTTCTGTGCACCACCACTGCACCCCTCATGATGTTATACTGTGTTAGAACTCCCTCCGCTAAATGATTTCGTTCATTACACTTGAATTCAGCCTCACAAAAGTTCTCAGGACACCAGCAGAAAGCAACCAGATTCCTTGTCAGGATGTAGCAGAGGTGGCTTAGCCCAGTTCTGCTTTGAAATCTCATGAACCAGGCTTTCACTGCCTGCACTTCTCTCATTCTCTGGTATTCAAAACTCCTCTCAGACTGGCCCATTAAACCCAGCTTGTGGCAAGCACAGGCTTCTGGAGTCCGTATCTCCAAATTCTTCAGCAGTCCTCCCCTATACCTGGTGAGAGAGAAAGCATGGCAGAGATACTTCCTTCTGGTGCCACTATTTTGCATTAGTAACTTTTGTGGCTGTGATGTGATAAAAAACAACTTGTGGAAGGGTTTATCTTGGTTCTTCAGAAGTGCAGTCATGATGATGAAGGAATGGCAGCATGAATGTGAAGTCAGTCAGAAAACAGACGTTAAACATCCAACTTCTATTTAGGCTGGGGCACCAGTGCAGGGGATGGTGCAGCTCACATCATATTCAAGGTGGGCCTTCCACTGTCAGTTTAAACTGTCTTGAAAGGTCCTTACGATACACTTGGTGGGATTTTTCCTAGGCAACTGCATGCAGTCAAACTGACACAGAGATTAATCATTGCGTAGTCTCCAGTCAGTGCTAGCCAGGGATTGAATAAGATATTTATATGCTGCCTAAACCACAGACATCATAGTGAGTTTAATTGGCCAATGATTTTCTCAAAAAACACGCATGAATGTGGACACTAGGACTGTGTCTTCATTACCTGGTATACCATCCAAATCTCTCTATGTGTCATTTTTTATATACTATATGCTCAGGGTATGCTTGTTTGATTTGGTGGAAAAAGCTAAGAGGTTTTTACATTTTTTGCTTTCAAGTATGAGAATATCTAATCCTTGTAAGTTTTTTAAAAAAAACTTTCCCGCTTTATCCATTTGTGTACCATAAACAGGTTAGCTGGGCTCCAGTTTAGTGTGTAGGTAGTTACTTCAGTGTGACTTTGCACACATTATGGTGGCTTTCATTTCTCTTCCCCACTTATGCTATAAAACTCTTGGAAGCAATGTACTTTTTATTCCTGATTATCTTTGCCTATTTTTATAATGAAAAGTCTTATCTATTTGCATTTATATTTCTATGAAATACTGGCTTGACAACAAGGGTCCACATACAAATAGATTTTTTGGCTTAATAAATGCTAATTCATGTTATTAATAGTTTAATAACCTGAAGATATCAAATGAGAGGGCAGATTTATGAGGGTGCATAAAATTCTTTATTTAGAACAATAAAGTATATGTTTATATAATGTAATTTCAAATTCCAACCTGTATAAAAAGGGTCAGGACATATACCTATTAAAAAGTACACATACAGTATATACACATACACATCACATTTTACAACTTTTATTTAATTAAACTTCAGTCATAAACTATTTAGAATAGTGTTGACATACATTTACATTACATTATGCAAACTCCAATCTATGACTGAACTAGCAATTTATCTGTGGAGCCATCTAAATGTCTGAATACTTCTCAAGTCTATTGACTTAAAAAAAAAACAGTGGCAGGTGGACACAATAATCACACACCAATCCCTAGACTACTGGCGAATAAGACTATAGGAATTTTGATTGGAAAGTTTTATTTAGTGAAGTCTTATACCCTAGAAATTGAGTAAATGAAAATACCATGTTTTTTTCTTTAAACAATTATTTTCTAAAAACAGTATATAAGAAAATATTTGGAGATGGCAGTTGTGCATTTACAATACTTAGCAAACATTCCAGAATCATAAATATCCACCTTAGTATGGATCACTCCTAAACCTACACCTGTTATGAAAGAGGTGCTGCTAACTATTCTGACAAAGGCATTTTAAGACTGGTTAGTGGAAGGCAGGAACATGAGTTGTGTAATCAGATCCCATAAATAATTTTTGATCTGAATGGTGACGTTTAAAGTCAATTTCAAAATATTATTCCAAAGATAAACCGACTTACTTTAAAATTCTTGTCCTACTTTTCCAATTTTAAATGTTACTTATTCCTGGCATCCAAGATCCTTAATAGCACCCTACATTTTCTGTTCTTAGCTTTCAACAAAATGAGAACATTTACATTCATTCTCAGACACATTTCCAGATGCTACACACATCTTGTATCTCTTCCTGATAAAAATTTACTACTGGTTTTCATTCCTCAGAGGTGATCCCAAATATTCACTTAGGCAAAGATAAAAGCCATCTCACGTGTAAATGGTTATCCAATTCACCCTACTTAAGACTGAATTTCATTTTTACTAATGGACCCTATTTACATTAGAAACTAAAACAGAAAGGACTTCTACTGGTCCAAATGCTTGTGCAGAAGCCAGAGCTGGGCATTTTTCATAGGATTGTTTCTGCTGTTTTCTCTGTTTTGTTAATCGTGTGGCATAAGGGCTCACTCCTGAAGGGTGACCTCAGAGCTTACCTCACATAAATACAAAACTAAGATCCAAAGAAGGAGGTGGCTTTATTATATCCGAAGGTGGCCAAGTAGAGCTCCCTGACAGTCTTTCTCAGTAGTCTCTCAACTACACTTAACTGCTTAATTTGAAAAATATATTTCTTCAAGAGTGTGTATAGGACAGCTAAGACTCCATATGACAATTAAATAATGAAATCAAAACCTACAGTAGAAACCATCACGATTCCACAATGGATTTTCCTGTTCATTTATTTCTGAGATTGAGCTAAAGAATCAAAATATGCCACACCGTTTTTTCAAAGCACATGAAAGCTCACTGAAATGTGTTTATTTCATAACTGAAGCACACACTTCATTATGAATACATACTTTTACATGTTTCCACTTTTTCTCAATACTTTTTGTATGGAAGTTCTTTTTAATAATTGTATAGAAAAAATTCTTTTTTTCTCTGATTCATTACGATGTGGCAGTGTGTTAAGCATGTTAGAGAACAATACAAAACCCAGGACTGCTCTAGCACAATCCACTGATCACACACGTAGTATTGTTGTAGGCTTGATTTCTCCTGAGGAGATACAAAACTTTCAATAAAATTTACACTCTTTAGATTTCTTAGTTTTCCTTAAAAAGCAAATTTTAAACATTACAAAAGAGAACTCTCAGAAAAATGGGCCAATTTGAGAGGTGATTTAACACTTTATCTTCTCAGTTGGATTTTTATAATTTTAAGAAAAATATTCAGAACATACATGGAATAAAATATGCAAAGATATGTATTTGTAATCTGAAAGCAGATATGCCATAGTTAATGTCCGAGCAGCTAGCATTCAAAATAGTGTTCAGCATTTTCCTATTGTTCATGCATTTTATTGAACTTGAGTACTTTTTTAAAAATTGGCAATATATGTAACCCTCAATGAACCAACAAATTTAATAGGCAGAACACATCCTCCACACTATACCACATCAGACTTTATAACCTGTTAAATTTGTTTGTCACTATTGATTAAGACCATGTTTTTGAGTGTTAAAATTCCAGTGCTAGCTTTGAGAACCAATGTATGCTTACTGTACTCTCAAGCTCAGCAAACAGCATTGTCATAAGCCTGAGCAAAATGAAACGGTCAGAGAAATAAATCAGGCCACAAAACTGAAAAATAACAGCAGCCTCAATCTACATACACCTATGATCTGTGCTACCCTACACCTATTGTTATTCTCAAAGCAATCAATGCCAAACAACAAAATAGGCCCTTTCACTAACTAATCTCATTTCTAGTTTACTACTAATAGGTTGCATCCTGGGATATCTGAGGGCTTGAACAAGTAAGTCAATGCAGTGTCTCAATGCACTTGACTTCATCTTGCAGGAATGATAGCATTGGAGAAACCTTGGAGCTTTAGATAAGGAACTTTAAAAACCATCTGAACTCTTTGGTATAAAGAAGAGCAGTGGCCATGTACTGAAGTTGTGTTTCAACTAGCTTTGGATGCAAGCTAGAAGTTTTCATGCACTTTCAAGACAGAATAGAAGTTTGCAGTTAGGTTTCCATGCATGTTTGTATAATTACATTGAAAATGGTTGTCTTAAGGTTTTAGCACGGGGCAAATAAAATTATTACAAGGATTAGGCTAGAATAAAAAGCTTTAAATTTCGTATATGTCTATGGTAGGTTAAAAGAACCTTCACCAAAACAAAAGGAGAAGAAAAGTCATTCTTTGATTTTAACCAATTGTTTTCACTGTTGAAAAAAAAAAAGGACCAGGGGAATCCACAACACATCTTTTAAATTCTGGTGTTTAAAGCGCAATGTTCATTGTGGAATTACTGCCAATTTCTGTCTAATATGAGAAATGCTGTCACACATTTTAAATAGCAAACTGACATGCATAACTACATAAAACCCTCTTTTATTTCATTTCATAAACCTTAATGAATATAGAGTGTCTGATTTTAAATAAATGGCTACTTTAAAGAGATTATGGTTACACGGTAAATAACTAATGTTTTTCTGATTCCTTGCATTCTTGTACAATCCGGGTTACTTAGTTTGCAACACCCATATTAGCATAAAGTATACAATCCTAACCTTAGGTACTACACACCATCATTTATTTTTATTCTCTCCCATGATGAAATTTTTTTAAACAGTGGGACCCTTACACATTCAGCATTTCCTCCCAAGTCTGTTTCCATAACTCTGTAGTAGTTTCAAAACATAAACATGTCACATTTTATTTTTGCAAACATGATTTACACACTCGAGTGATGGTCAAGGGAAGGGACCAGCTTCACTAGGGGCCAGATTTCTTCCTGGGCATGTTCTTCCGCTGGTCCACGTTGACAGTGTCTGCTGTGATGACTGCACTGGAGAGTTTTCTGTACACCATGGCATCACACTTCAGTTCAGTGCTGGCTCTGCTGCATGGATAGAACCAGCCAACCATGTCCATTTTCCTGACGGGATATAGTGCGCGTGGTTTACATCAGAAGCTTAGGCTCCTCTTGTTAACCACAACTACAGAGCAGATATACCTGCTCAAAGGCAAAAAATAAAACTAAAAAATACTCCCTGTGCCTTTCAACTCCATACAGTGGCTGATGTTATGGAGTTATTGTTTTTCAAACTTCTTTCTACATCCCTTTGTAAAAAACAAAAATCCCCCCACCCCACTATCCAGGCTGTGATCTACTTGCAGAGACTGGAATTAACTACAGACTGCAGGTTGTAACTGAAGAACAAAGCTGTGTGGGTGTCGGCACTTAGACATTTCCCAAGCCTTGCAAATGTCAAGAGTGGATAAGACGTGTGTTCGCCTCTCCGTCATCATTTGCAAAACCTTCCGAGTCGTGCTCCTTGTGAATTCTTCTTTGTAGATGATAAATTCAGTGCCGTTTCACAGCTGAGCACTCTGCTACGACTTCTGAATCATCCATACCAGGTCATGGGTAGCAAGAACAGGTAAAGATGAGGTCTGTCACTTGAGACAGAATAGGAATTTGTTTAAAGCTGCTTCATTTATGAAGCAAACATGAACTGTCACCAGCCTGGAGAGGGAGAAAGAGGAGAAGGATTAAGATGTGTCTTTTCACCTTCTTTTCTATGCCAATTCACAATACACACAAAACCCCAAAACGAGTAACAGAGTAATGATATGTTACATTTAGCCTTAAAGAACTGGACAGGTTCTATTGCTTTGTTTTGTTTTGAAATCAGCTGTGATGATCAGCCACTGTCTCCTTGGGAAGGCATATTATCTCCAATGATCTTATTTGTGGTCTGTTGTCCATTTCTTCTCATTAGACTACAGGCTCTATAAGGTCAGATGACTTTGTCTATTATTTTCATGGTTGCAACAGAACTCTTAAAACAAGACCTGGCACACAGCACAATATACCAATATACATGCAGCAAATATTTCTTGGACGTAAGAATGGATGAAACTTCACTGCTTCTCTATTCATGAGAGCAAGAAAATGGACCCAGCTGAGATGTTCATTAACAGGAGGATGGAGCCTGAAATGTGGTGCCTATACACAATGGAACTGTATTCAGTCACTGAAGAAAGGGAAATTACAAAATTTGCAGGAAAATGGTTGTATCTAGGATATGTTAATATTAAGTGAGGTGACCTAAACTCAGAAGGAAAGAAAGGAAGAAAGACCCAAACACACACACACACACACACACACACACACACACACACACACACACACACAGGCACTGACGAACGCATACACAAATGGATGCAAACGCGGATAAAACCTAGTCAACTATTCAAAAATACTATAATAACAAGACCAGAATGATGGTCATTTAAAAATGAAAAATAAAAAAAAAAGAAAAATAATGATAAATAGATAAGTGGGCTGGGAAGACAGCTCAGCTGATAAAGTGTCTACCAGTCAGGTATGAGAACCGGCGTTTGGTCACCAGAAACTATTTTGAAAATCAGATATATATATATATGCATACCCACACATATGACCATTTCTTTGTAAGCTAATCAAAATAACATTCAATTAAAAAAATCTAGATGTGGTGGCATGTACTTGTAACCCCATCACTAGGGAGAACGGGGATGGACAGATCCTGGACATCACTGGCCAGCCTGCCCGGGTGACTTGGCAAGCTCCAAACTGATAAAAGACAGTCTCAGGAAACAAGATGGCTGACACCCCGAGACTGAGAGCCGAAGTTGTTCTCCTGTCTCAACATGCATACGCGCACACGAACACACATGCACAAGGGAAAAAAAAAAGAACGAATAAATTATTATCCCGTGGCTTTCATGCCCCCAAACCACCACTTATCTCGGCTTGTGACAGGAGAGTGAGCAATCTATGTAGCTTTGAAGTTCTCTAGCACCCAGGGTAGTAAGCGATGATGAGCTAAGAAGCTTGGAAGCGCATGGAAGTGTCTGCGAGGTGCAGAGGTAGAGCTCGAAGGGGCAGCATAGCAGACTTAGGTGGGGCACGTGGTGCAGCTGGCTAGAGGCCACCGTACCAGCCTCATGGCTGAGCAGCTCCAGCGTTCTGGCTGCCTACCTAGTTCTAAGCAATCGCTTCTCCCAGCTGAGGAAATCCCAGCAGCAGGCTTGCACTCCGTATTTCTAAACCAAGGAAGAACTGCCGGAAGCCCAGTATCAGACGCTGAAGCATTCACTTGGCCTCAGTCTAGTTTATTGTACTTGATGAAACACAAAAGGCGTACTTTTTTTTTAGTTTTTCGGTGCTGTTTTTAAACCAATGAACGCTCGGATATTTCTGCTTTCCAGTAATTTAGGAAAGCAAATTTAAATCCCCACAGATAAATGAAGAGAGATTAAAAGAAAACTTCAGAGACCAAGAATACATTGATTTTTTTAAAAAATAGAGCATGGCAAGACAAGCAAATCGGAATAACAGGAAGCAAGGAAGCTATGCATAATTTGAAACTCTAGAGTTAATTAAGTATAGAAAAACCGGATTGGAAATCTATTTTGGATTTTTGTCCTTGAAAATAAAATTGAAGGCTGACGACAATTTTTCCATCAAACAAAATAACCATGGATTTTGCAACACACTCATGGGAATAAATAGAATGAGCACTATTTATTTATTTGTCTGCTTGTTTGTGTATTTTGATTTTTCCAGACAGTGCTTCTCTGTGTAATAGCTCTGGCTCTCCTGGAACTCACTCTGTATACCAGTCTGACTTTGAACTTACAGACCTCCACCTGCTTCTGCCTCCCCAGTGCTGGGATTAAAGGTGTGTACCATCACGTTAGGTGAAGTTGTTGTAGAAATAGTATAAGGTCTACAAATCTAGATGGGTTAACGTGTTTCACAGCTAGGTTATATTACAACGGTAGGATTATATTGTAATTCCACCCTAAATTAGGTACACTGGCTGAAACATCAGCATGTGCTCTGTGCCTGCCTATGAAAACACAGAGGTGACAAGATTCTAAATCATCCAGGATGCTACAACTAGCTGCAGAGTCACAGCTTAGCTCAGGCCTAACCTAATCATCTCTAATCTTTTGCTTTAGAATACAGAAATGAAAGAAGACTCACAGAAGAAGAAGAAGAAGAAGAAGAAGAAGAAGAAGAAGAAGAAGAAGAAGAAGAAGAAGAAGAAGAAGAAGAAGAACCCTCTCCAAACCCATGCAGTTTTAGAAAATATCTCCTAAAGGAATCAGGGACCTCGATCCATTTCCAAACCTGCACCCTAAATGTCCAGGCATGGTTGAATTTGTTCTCCTACCAATTCTTAGATCTATTTCTCCCAGTGTAGCTAAGATCTACAGGAAAATTTTAGCTTACGTTGTTTTGAATCTTTCTTTATGGCTTTCTATGCATAATATTTACATATACAAATAATAATATATATTTCAAAAATACTTAAAATTTCTCACACTGGATTATAATATATAAAATATGTAATTTTAAGACTTTGAAATTATAATAATTTGCTTTCTACTATTACCATAGTGAAATGACTGAGAGTAGCTAATTGAGCCAACATTGTTCTCCCCAAGGTCTTAAGTAAGATTCTGTGTAGATGACTCTCAAATTCCAATCTGTAGTTCCAGCCCCAATACTGTGAGGTCACTATATGTGGCAACTTCTTAGAATTGTCAATATTCATCAAGAGCTCTCTCTTGACTCCAGACACCCAATTTCATTTAATAGCACCACCATCCTTTCTTTCTTACATTCCAAAACATCACAGAGACTTATCAAAGTGTTCAGTCTACCAGTAAAGATTGGTTGATTCTTCTACTGCAGTATCTCCAAAGTGGTCCATCTTTGTTTTTTTGTTTTCATTGCAATGGCCCCTTTTCCTAGTTCTCATTCTGTCCCATTTGAATGGAAGACAGTTCTCCTGGGCATAACCTCTACCTCCAGTTCAAATCTCTGTCCCTCTGGCCACACCAGTATCTGAAGACTTTTCTTAAGTGTCTGCTTTCATGGCATCACTAGCACTTTTCCATGCCCTCAAACCGCTTTTAGATTACCTAATCCAACATAAGCTATACTCCCAGAATGCAAACCTGCTTTCAAACTGATACCCACTCTTTCTTTTCAACATTGAACCTCTGTGCCAGTTTATTTCCCTCTTTTTTAATTCATCATTTTATTTACTTTACATACCAACCAGTTTCCCCTCCCTCCTCTCTTGCCATCCCCTACCCCCAACTTCCTTCTCCATTCAGAAGGGGTAAGGCCTCCCATGGCAGTCAACAAAGCATGGCATATCAAGTTGAGGCAGGACCAAGCTCCTCCCCTCTGCATCAAGGCTGAACAAGCCATCACACCATAGGGAATAGATTCGAAAGAGCCATCTCATCCATCAGGGACAGGTCCTGACTCCACTGCTTGGGACCCCACAAAAGACCAAACTCACCCAGATGCAGAGAGCCTAGATTGGTCCCATGCTGGCTCCCTAGCTGTCCATCCAGAGTTCATGAGCTCCCACAAGCTCAGGTCAGCTGTCCCTGTGGGTTTCTCCATCATGATCTTGACCCCCCCCTTGACACAGGTTAAAGTCATCTGAGAGGAGGGATCCTCATTTAAGAAATGTCTCCACAAGAACCAGCTGTAAGGCATTTTCTTAATTAGTTATTGATGGAGGAGGACCTAGCCCATTGTGGGCATTACTATCCCTGGGCTGGGCTGGGTTCTATAAGAAAGCAGGCTGAGCAAGCCATGAGGAGTAAGCCAGTAAGCAATATCTTCCACGGCCTCTGCATCAGCTCCTGCCTCCAGATTCCTGTGCTGTTTGAGTTCCTGTCCTGACTTCCTTTGATGAACAGCAATGTGCAAGTATAACCCTAATAAACCCTTTCCTCCCCAACTCCCTTTTTCGTCATGGTGTTGCATCATAGAAATAATAACCCTAACTGAGATACTGTGTGTGTGTGTGTGTGTGTGTGTGTGTGTGTGTGAGAGAGAGAGAGAGAGAGAGAGAGAGAGAGAGAGAGAGAGAGAGACTTCCATTGAGTCAATTTGTACCAGCTGTAGGACTCTGTAACACAGTCTGTACTCTGAGTCCTTGCTCACTTTGTTCATGCCATGTGAAGTATCACATTAACCCTCTGTCATGCTCATAACACCAGCCACCATTTGATGTATCTAGCATAAACATCACCTCTATCAATCACAGAACCAAGCCTTTCTTCTGTTCTGAGTGATTTCTCCACCCCCTCAGATAAAGACATTGCCTCTGAGTGGGCCTGGCACTGGCACAACACTAAGAGATTCCATTGTCCACATCAATATCTGGACTTGTGACAAGTTCACATCTTCTATATGTGGTGGCCTCGTCTCTTAACTTCTTACTGTGTATCCTTTGTAAACTCCACTAGTTATTTGTGAACTTTGTAAACTTATGTACTTCAAAATATGATCTTGTATTATTACCATGTGTAGGCCATAGTTCACATGAGGACACAGCTATGCTATTCTTTTGGGCATGCACCAATGTACCTTTTACAGTTTGTTGGAGTAACATTGTAAGAAGAATAAAGAAGACAACTTCCCTATGATGTACTAACATAAATGAAGCTTTTAATGTAAGTAAATGTCCTTTCACATTATTTCCTTTCTTTTAAAACATTAGTCTTATTTTGGTCTACAAATTGTATTTCCTTTGGAGAATTAACCATTCAGTGTTTTCTCTTCCACTTGGTTAAAATAATTTAAGCCTCACTAATTGACCACTCAACAAACATTCATCAAGAATCTGTATTGTACTTGCAATGCACTCAGTTCTGGGGATACGGTGTGAATCAGACAGACCTAGCTCCCATCCTTGCATGGGATGAGACCAGTGGAAGTGTGCATAACTCCTTTGATTATGTTGGTTCAAAAATGTCATCAATTTTTTCCTCCTAAGCAGTGGCTTGGGTTCCCCCATCATAATCCAAATGTCACAGGGCAAACACCACAATCCAAACCACAGGAATGAAGAACCACATACCAAAACAGGATCCCCAAAATGTGGTTTCCAATCCAAACAACAGTGGGTATCACCTGAGCTTTTAGGATACAATTAACCATTTAAGGGATGGTGGGTAAATGACTTGTATAAAGGGCATAAAATAGCAGTTATGACAAACAGTGAAGCTTGTGCTGGGGCTGAAGGACAGAGAAAGAGGCTTCAGGGAAGGACAATGACTTCATCTTAAAGAACACTGTTTTAGAAGACATTCTACTTCCTCATATTAGAGAGGGGAAACAGGATCCTCTGAAGGCTAGGATGGGAACAGGCAAGAGTCACAGTCATACTCTCTGCACACAGTAGTCAGCATGGCAGCTGATGGCAAACGTCAAATGTATATGGAGCAATTGCTGTCTCCTATTAAGTCCAGTTGTTAAAAATGGTCTTTTATACCAATCAACGTGAGTTATTAGAGCAAGAGGGAGAGACTATGACCCAGGTTCCCCAGGGAAGAGTCATTCTGGAGATAATTTTGGAATCTAGGACAGAGTGACAGCTGGAAGGACAGTGACCCTAAAGGGAAAGGAGAGTCCAGCAGACACTTTATCCAGAAATAAAAAGTAAACGGTCCTCTGACATGAAGGGTTTAGGAAGTACTGAGGCTCTGGGGAGGGGAGGGGACATTCCTACTAGCCGTGGAAAATGGACCCAAGACTCAGAGAGCAATTATTAACGACCAGGTGCTGAGGTGAAAGTGAGTCAAGGGTTGAACTGATATTGGACCAGGTTAATGACTTTCTGGGTGTCCCACCAACCATGTCTACGCCTGAGAGCAGGAAACGAAGATAGCATGAGAGATAATGAACATCTGTCCCTTCTAGCCATGCCAAACTCTCCTTTCTTGCACAACCACATCAGGTATCTGTTCTTGGTTTATACAATCAGTATATGGAGCAGGCCTGCACTGAGTGGCATTTGCCTCGACAGTTTTATTCTGGCTATAAGACGCTGATAGTTTTCTTGCTATGGCAGGAAAATAGTTTGGGGTTTTCAATTTATTAAATATCTAGCAAGTGGATCACTGTCATTTGATAGTGGACACACCTAAATGAAATTAGATGTGTTTATTGTTTCTTATTTTATTTTATTCCTAATTTTCTCTACTTCCTTTTACCTCAAGTCAACCATCAACAATTAGTGTTTGACCTATCTCCCATCTAAAATGAATCCACTAATGAGGACCAATACTACCTACCTTTCAAAACCTGACAATTTGCTAGAGAGGCACAATTCAACTTTGTAACAACTTCCCCTAACATTTAGACACCAATGCCATCAAGGACATAACAATAAAGTTTGTTTCTAAATGTTGGCCTTTAAGATCCTCTATGGCTCTTGTTGGCTCTTGTAGCTTGCTTTCCATCAACTTACCACTGTGCGAAGGTAACAATGTTGATACATCCACAATTACACCTCTTGAAACTCTCTCTCTTTGTGTTGCAACATACTGAAAAACAACGAGAAAAACCCTCATTTGCTTCTAGAGAGATTCTGAAGTACATCACCAGACTGGCATTGTAACAGGCTGATCTAGAAACACAGTAAGTGGAGTAGCAAAGCCTTGCAGGGTGGGAAGGGGATAATGCAATCGATTAAGAAGCTTATCTTCATGTCTGTCCTATAGGGAGAGGGATGATGTTATCCCAGCATCATGAGCTGAGCAGTTAAAAAATATATGCTGATTATATATATATATATATGTATGTATATATATACATATATAGTGGTGTGTGTGTGTGTGTGTGTGTGTGTGTGTGTGTGTGTAGCATGAATAATATAAACCCAGATACCAGACAGGTATTGGGGTTCCAGCTGAAGATCAGAGAAGCAAAGCAGCCAGCCAGTAGCTATTACCTCTACTAAGGCTGAAACGAAGATCCTGTCTTCCCTTTAACTGGAAATTGAATCTTTGCCTCTTCCTTATATGCTTCTCTAGTGCTGGGATTAAAGGTGTGAGCTCTGTTACTTTTTTAGACTGATTCACTCTTGTGTAGTTCTGGGTGGCCTTGAACTCACAGAGATCCATCTGCCTCTATCTCCTGAGTCCTGGAATTAAAGGTGTGTGTCACCCCTGACAGGCCTGTATGATTAACTAGTGTGACTGGCTTTGCATTCTGATCCCCAGGCAAGCTTTATTAAATCATAAATGATGTATCACTATATGTGTGTGTGCTTACAAACATCATAAGAGAAAATATCATGTTGAAGATTATAATCTCAGGCAGATAAAACTATGTGCTGGGGAGAGAGGTGGAGGAGTTTTCTGGGTCAGTTACAAAAGATTGGAAAACATTTAAAATAATGGCTTTGTTTAGCTTTAGATAAAATACTAAACATATTGAGCAAAGTTCAGGGCTTCAAAACCAGACTGAAACAAAAAGTACCATTAAGGCTGCAAGAGAAAGTCATCTAAAGGGTTTTGAACAGGAAGTAGATCTAAGAAGTAACATGGCAAGGAATGTGTTTACAAGAGTTCTTGAAAAAAGATTCTGTGATAGCAACTCAGGTGACAGATACAATGCAGACACCAGACACAGGTGAAAAGGTTTGTCTCCAAAGGACGTAAGCATCTGTGGAAAAGGGTTAGGGTTAGGGTTAGGGTTAGGGTTAGGGTTAGGGTTAGAGTTAGGGTTAGGGTTAGGGTTAGGGTTTAGGGTTAGCATTAGGGTTAGAGGGTTAGCATTAGGGTTAGAGGGTTAGGGTTAGGGGTTAGACTTGGGGTTAAGGTTAGGGGTTAGGGGTTAGGCTTAGGGTTAAAGGGTTAGGGTTAGGGGTTAGGAGTTAGGGGTTAGGGTTAGGGTGCTTTCAGAGATAGTTCACAGGTTAAGATGTAGGATTGAGGAGACAATGGAAGGTCAGAAGCAGTAAGGGATCTGGAATATGATGAATAGGAGGTGCAACCCAACAATGAACAACACCATAAAGATGTTTACAACCATGCACAGAGAGAGAAATGACAACACCAAGCTTATCTGAACACACAGTTTAGAGAATAAAATACCTTATCTCATTATCTTCTTCATTAATCTGTATATTTTCAACGGCCCTTGTAAGACTTGACTGTTTCTTCTGGGAAAAATAAAAATGAAAAAGCAATTACATGTATTGTGAAAACACCAATGACCGCTGCAATGCTTGAGGTCAGTGGGCTTCAGTTGTACCATTCAAGGCAACCAATGCCATCTCAGGTGCTTTTTCTTAAGTATGCAAAATATTTTTGCTTGCGTGTGCCATGAAAGCTAAGCAAGCATTATCAACTCAACATTTTTAGGCTGTTCTATAAATAGTTATCAATTTTAAATGATAGCTTCTTAAAGCCGAGTCATAATGATTTAGCGCATCAAAATTTTGGGCAGACTTCAGTCAGAGAACAAAAGAGGTAACATTCAAAGTAGCAGCCATATAAAGACACTTCTGTTGGGCTTTTAAGCACAGCATATGCTTCTCAATATATTTTCTTTCCTTTTTCTATTTAATTTGGACCATTAAACTGGGTCCCATCCCTTAAGTGTACATTCTCTGTTACAGGACTGCTCCAACACACGGTGAAGAATGATGAGAATTTTTCTAAAGCTTGGATTTCATCAAGGCTCTACCTTATAAGAATGTCCTTTTTTATTTTTCTCCATAGAACTATTTCTTGGAAAACAGGAATATGTTCATCACATGTACATATGTTTATATGGTATGAGCAAACACGTAAAACTGATGATGGGGTCGGAAGAATAGCAATGCTCACCTTCCAGTATAAGGCTCCAAAAGCAAAGCCAATTACAAGAGAAATGAGTGCCGGCAATGCCATGGCTGTCCATTGGAGTCCGGGGTCTTCAGGGGACTTTGCAGCTTTCCCTGCAATTCAAAGAGCATGGTGGTGAACACAGCTGCTGCATTCTAGAGGTCTGCCCCATTAGGCTGTGTTTTTTCCCAAAGCTTTCCGTACTGACGTGCACACCCTTCACAGTTTTCAAAAAGCCAGCCCTTCTGTAGAATTTTAATTTTGCTAGCAGTATAAATCCATTCAATCTCTAAAAGATGAAGGCATTAAAAAAAGAAAGAGAGCTAACAGACAGAAGGAAACTTAAAGTGGTTAAGGTTCATGAATATTTGGAACACAGACTTGGTATGTTCCCCAGCAGGAAGGATTTCTCCCATCAAGCAAATCTTTCTTCTCTAATTAATTGGCTGATTTTATCTAGCTTTCTTGCTATTAGCATTCTGACACCGCCCTCCCCCCTTTAAAGAGCCCTACAAGGTAGATCAGATCCTGCTTGATTTCAGCTGGGTTAACCTGTTGCCGACAGTAAATCACTGAATGCACACTGCAGACACAACACTCTAAGCAGTCTTACAATTATGGCTCTTTGCTTATTCACACCCTCAGTACACACAGGGGAATGGGATTTTTTACTTTCTACTTGACAAAGTTTGAAACTACACCAAAGAAGGACTGAAGCCCCCAGTGTCACCCCACTCTAATGACTTATGGACAAAAACAAATGGCACTGACTGTCGATCCCTGGTCCTGCTTCACCTTTCTTTGAGAAACAGAATGAGCTGCACCATGATCTCTTCCTCCCAAAGTCAAACTGACTTTAATTTTCCTACAGGACTCCTTACAAAGAACAATTTAGTTATCTGGAATCACTGGCACATTTGCTACCTTGGAATTTCCTTTCAAAGCAATTAGAAATTTCCAGCCATTACAGGACTCAAATTAAAACAGGACCAAGGTAAAGTGACTGCTTTTAGCTAACCTTAAACAGGAATTTGGTCACAAGGTCAGCTTACAATTACTTAACATCTACCACCCATCCAAGTGATTACTATAAAGGAACAGATCCACTGTATTTATAAACAGATGCAGGTAATGGAGAAACTCATAGGTTTATCTAAAAGGTAAGAAATAAATCTTATCTACTATAGTGAGAACAGGAATCTGCTATTCCTTTAGCACATGTGAACCACAAGGAGGGAATTTCTTTATTTTCTAATTCCTGTACTTCCAACCTCACGTTTGCTTGTGAGCTCATGCACACGCATTGTTAGAGGGGATGCTAAGGGTCGTGTTCATTACAAAGCGCAGGGATTGTGTGGGGAATTGTGGGAAGGGTATCATCCACTTACACAATAATAAAACTACATCAAGACAAAGTTAACAGTGCTCTGTCCTGCTACATCATACAGTCTCAGGACAGACATGCTTTAGGCAGCCTAGGTTAGGGACCAATATGCATTAATCTCTCCAAACAAAACAGCCCGACTTAGAAACTGAAGCAGTAATGTACATCACGAGCAATTTTTGCCAATTTAGGAATTTCAATATTACTGTCTACAAATAAATAACTTGGTTATCTGTGTTTGCATTCCTTTTGCAGAGGATGACCAGCTATTGCCCCCACTGTCTACTCGAAGTGTTCACCCTAGCACTATTGGTAGACACAAGTTGTGCAGTCTAAAATGCAGAATCATTCCTTCTGTAGGAGAGGAAGAGAAAGTGACCCTGACGACAAGTGGAAGAATGATATTCCTTCTCTAGATCCTAAAGACAGGGGGAAGAAAAGGCATGGATGATATTCCTTCTTCAGAGGGCAATGTTGCTTTTGGTAATTCACACTTGAAAACCGTGCCTCAGTTCTCCCATGTATACTAATCATGCCAATCCCTGCAGAGAAGACAGAGTCATCAGAAAAGGCTCACTTGCACTAAATCTGGGAGGGCTCAGCACCGCCACTCGCCACCGTGGCTCTCCACCAGAATCGAATGCCTCAGAGCCCACAGAAAGAGTATCTGAACCAAAGCCCATGCACATAGCTGAGCTCTGCTTCAGTACAGAGATTGCCTGCCAAGACCTTGTGGGAGAGAGAGAGCCGATCCAGACAGGATCTGAGTCATCCTCAGTCCCTGGGCCATAACTGCATTATTACTAAAACCTGTCCATAGTTGAAATAGCTTATGGATCGATTTGTTTGTTACAAATCACAGTAATCAACATCTGGAAAACACCTGGAACTCCGATAACTGTGTTACTCTAGCCTGGCTTCTTTTTAGGGCATTAGCCTGCTTAGGAATTTCATGACAATGGCTCTCTTGGAGATTGGGAAACAGACAAATGATTTAGATCCCAAACTCAACAATCACTGCCCCACAGTCTCAGTGTCCCATAGTGTCTACTTGTCTTCATATTAATGACTAACTCTCACTAGACATTAAGTAGGGCTCCACGAACATGCATACTAAGTCATTTAAATTCACTGAAGTACTGTGAAGGAGGGATTGTTACACACCAGACTAAAGGCTTAGGAAACCTAAGCAACTAGCCCAAGGTCACCCAAGCAACTAGCCCAAGGTCACCCAGCATGCTCTCATCTGTCCATGTATTCTGATTGTTAATAGATCTCTAGGAGATATATAGTTGATCACAATGCAAGGCTTTCTTTCTACACTATTTCAACATGGTTTGGAAGGCTGTCAAACAAGTGTTCTGGAACCACTGTTTTGCTTTGTATAAAGAATGATACTATTTAGTTTGCAGCTATAATCCCACTCATATAGATAGTAGGCCTGTGTATGACTCTCCCCTATCCATTCACATCTGTCATATATCCTGGTGTTCTGATTGTCACAACTTATAACTCCTCCTCGTCTTCATTTTCTTTTTTTGGGGGGGGGTTAATACAAGGTTTCTCTGTGTAGCTCTGGCTGTCCTGGAACTCACTCTGTAGACCAGGACAGCCTCGAACTCACAGATATCCACTTATCTCTGCTTCCTGAGTGCTAGGATTAAAGGTGTGTGTCACCACTGACCAGCTGCTAATAACTCTTATGTCTACAGACTATGGTGCTTTTTTTTTCAAATTTTCCTAATGATTCTTCCTAAAAAGTTTAATTTCCTTGATGCTACCAGTAAAAACATTTTAAAACTTCTATGGTGACTCATATTATATACTGTGTTTCATTCATAGCTCTTAGAATGGGAGCACCATTCTATGCCTTGGTAGCTAACTTATGAGTGACATTACAGCTAGCCAAGCAGTAGCATGTAAAATCTATGTCTTAATGAAAGAAAGAAAAAGGGCATAATAAATTGGAAAGGGGAAGGAGAGGAAAGCTAGACAGGAATGTCTACTTTGTTTTTTATTTTTAAGGCTCAAATAGGTTCTGGACTTTGCATCCAGGTTTTTTTTGTTTGTTTTCAAGTTGGTAAGTAGGAAATTCTTTGCTTTGAGTCATGAGGATGATAGCCTTCTCAATAAGTAATTATAATCCTGGACACATCATATGAAACAACTATTTTCACAATTGATCCCACAAACAGTACAAAAGTGTGCCTGCTGATAGAAAGAAATACACAAAGTGAGACCCACTGCTGATTCATTTCTAGCTTTTGGCTTCTCTGGGCTGGGAAGACAGAACATCAACAAGGCTCAGTGCTCTCTTGAGAGATGGAAGTTCAGGGTGACTGACTTGGGTAAGGTTGACCAGTTGTACTTTATGGAAAATGACTGTGCAAATGAGAAGCACCACAAACCTTTTGTTGAGTCTCTTATAGGTATCAGACAAGCAATAATCTGCACATGCACAGGGAGAGATGTAACAAAGGCAGGCCAGAACACAGAAACTCAGGAGCCGACACAATGATACTCTCAGGGTAAGACATGGAGGTCTGTGGCACAGATTGTTCAGTATTCACCATACTCTAGAGATATCTCAGAAAGCCCAGGCTTTAAGAATGACATTACCCTTTCCTTGTCCCTAGCCATGTTTTAAAACAAGTCTGGAAAGGAAGGTGAAGCTTGTCAATCAATAAATGAACCTCTAACCGAACAAAACTCAATGGCCTCTAAAAGAATACTACAAAACCCAGAAGCTATCTAACAATATAACAGTCATAATGTTAGGCATATGTTAAAACAATACTGAATGTTTAGAGAAGTATCTGGCTACAATCGAAAAGACAAAAAATAAATAAATAAAAGAAAAAATCTATAGACATTAAATGTAAAGATGACAAGATGACATTATATTCAAGTGAAAATTATATATTGAGATCAAGCACAATAAAGAGGTTTCATAAAATTAATGCATAAAATTAATACATGCAATCCCAGCATTTGGGAAGGGGAAGCAGATGATCAGAAACCCATCCCAGTGTGTCAATGAATTCAGGGTTAGATTGTACTATGTGAGATCTTTCTTAAGAGAAGTAAAAAAAAAGATAAAAGCAACACAAGTTTTGCAGCACCTAACACAATGCCAAACAGACAAAATTATGCCTGACTGGCTATCTCAGAAGGAGAGGAACAAGAGAATAAAGAGGAAATGTTTGTAAAAACTACGAGCAAACTCTCCCTAGCTTTGGGATTTGAAATAGACACAGAAATCCAATAAACTAGACAAACATCAAGAAAAATGAATACAAAGAAAATCGCCCCTCATTGGCATCTTACACATTACTCAAAAAAGAATAAAGGGAGCCAGGCCTTGGTGGTGCATGCCTTTAATCCCAGCACTCAGGAGGCAGAGGCAGGCAGATCTTTGTGAGTTCGAGGCCAGCCTGGTCTACAAGAGCTAGTTCCAGGACAGCCTCCAAAAGCCAGAGAAACCCTGTCTCAAAAAAAAAAAAAAAAGAAGAAAGGGAAATATGTTCAATATAAAGTACATGGAGAAAAACAACATAAATGGTTGCTTTTGCCTTTCAGATATAGTATTTACAGAAAGAAAACATAATGGTGTCTTTAAAGGAATAAAAGAAAAAAAATACTAACCTAGGATTCATTATCTAATAAAATGTACCTTTACATGCAACAAATGCTACAAACATTTCTCAAATTAAAAAAAAAGATGTTGCCAACAAATCTGTGTTACAGAAAGTGCTAAAGTGATTCTATTTCCTGAAAAGAACTAGTGTTAAGTAGAAACTTGGATTGAGGAAAGAATGGAAAGTATGAAAATAACATAAAAGGTGACATACTTTTTTCTACTTGAAAGGATATATAGCTGCTTAGAACAGCAGTTAGAAAATTCTAACTATGAGTGTTTTTGACTTAAGGGTATGACATTTATAAACACAATAGACTGGTTTGGGTAAGGTCCCTGTGTTCTCCTGAAGTACACCAATATTAACTCTAAGGAAAATATTACAAGTCAAGATGTATATTTTATTTTATTTTATTTTGGTTTTACGAGACAGGGTTTCTCTGTATTGTTTTGGAGGCTGTCAGTCCAGCCTGGCCTCAAACTCACAGAGATCCGCCTGCCTCTGCCTCCCGAGTGCTAGGATTAAAGGCATGTACCACCACCGCCCGGCCTAGATGTTTATTTTAGTTCCCCAAAATCACTATAAATAATGCAAAGAGATACTGAAGGTCAAACAGACATGAAATGTATACCTCAGAATAAAGGGGACAGAATGAAGAAAGGGACAACAAAAACTGGAACAAGGAAGCAAGGAAAAAGTGACAGATCCAAGTTCAGCCACAACAATGACTTTACATATGAAGCGCTGAAATACCAGAGACAGCTGGGTGTGGTACGCATACCTATAATCCCAGCATTTCAGAGGCTGAGACAGGCAGATAGCAAGTCTGGTTACACATGAAGAATTTGTTTCCAAAAAAAAAAAAAAAAACCAACGCACGTACGCATACTTTTGAAAACACCATAGAAACAATATACAAAAATGTATGGGACTCAGCAACATCAGTGCATACAAAGGAACTTTGACCCTTAAAAAAATCAGTTTAAAATAAATGATGCAATTTTCCAAATTTAAGAGTCTGGGACAGGTTGAGTAAGTTAAAAGTAAATTAAGGAGGATGGAAATAGTATTAATGTCAATGACAGGAACTGAGGGTATAAGATGATAAAAGTGGTTTCTCTGAAAAGATAAGTAGAAAACCCTTTGATGACACAGGCATATAAGGTCCAGTCCCTTTTAGAAACTTATCAGGTCCGATGTGTTACGCAAGCAGTTCAGAATTTTAGGTTTCTGAAGACTGTAGTCCTGCAAAGACTGGACATTGTAGACTGCCAGCCAATGAGCTCTGGTAGCATCCTTCCATCAAATGTATTAAACATCTATGCTCTGAAATGTATAGATGTTCTTTAGAAGGATATAAGTCTATATATAGCTTTATTTTAGGTTCAGGTCAAGGTTTGATGGAAAAAATTCTAAGATTCAGAGGTTTTTCTTTTAAAATGATGTAAGTTACTATAAATCTGTAAAAAAAAATGAGGCCCAAGTATACACAGCACATTCAATAACATTTGTAATTATCATTGCACAGACTTGAAAATAAGATATAGGCTTCCAGGAACCTGGGCTTTTGGGTGAAGAGGACAGAAATTTTAGGGAAAGGAGTACATTCTCCTCCAACATACATTCTTAGGTAAAATAACAACATCACCAATTTCCCAAACATGCAGTAGTAATACTGAGATACAAAAATGAAAATATTCTGGGAATTGAAGAGACTTAGCACATGCATTTAAAATCTGAAAACTCCATTTTGGTCAGGGACATTCCTCACAAAGTTTATTTTAAGCCTACATGATTTAAAAAAAGTCTTTATCATATTTTTACAATTAATTTCATGCCTTATTTAAAATAATCTTACAGAAAGTTTATTGGCCTAATTCCTTCATCATTATCTTAAACTCTAAGGAAACCCAATTCTATAAATCAGATATCTAATTGTCAAGAAGACCATACAAGGAATAACCGTAACAGAACAGTATTATTAGTAATAATGTATAAATTTTCTTTAAAGTCCATGCAATACTCCTATAGAGGCTACTTGGAGCCATGCATGCATTAAGTCAGATATGTGTACTTACTATTACTGCTACTGCTGTCATTCCTAAGGGAGCTGGCTGCAACAGGGGGTAACATAAATGGTTTTGTGACACTGACTCTGGAATCTAAATAGAAAGCAATAACGTGTCAGTGTTACATGGTGATTTATATGAATTACAGAGTCCCCAAAAGGTGAAGTGCAATACCGGAGTATGTGCTGGGCATACTCCCCAAATCTAGATCATTCAGTTCCTATTTATTCCATACTCAGCCCTGCTGCTCAGTTTCAGAAACATATCCACCATAGTTATCTTGCAAGGACAATGATTTATTGCATGCATACACATGCTAAGAAATGTGAATGATGAAAAGTTGTTGGTAATTGGTCACATTTTCAAAGAAAGCAACAAAGTTAGTTCTATCATAGGGACCCAGCTCAGGGAGAATAGGGATTAGAATTAACACGTAAGGATCAGAATTCAAGTCTTAAAGAAAAAGATATGAGAAGTGAGCATTAGGGACACTGGAGATGGAGAATAGCATAATTCTACTCTATAACAAGTATCAGATAAGAAAAAAATGTGAGCTCCCATCATGTATTGGCAACTCACACAATTCTTCAATTAAAAAATACCAAGTATTGTTTTGGTCTTGTAAACTGACATCTCTCTAATTATTAATAGATGATAATCATTAGTGGTCATCAATATTTGTTCTTTTATTAGAAAAGCACACATGTTCTTACTGTAGCAACACACTCAGCTGATTTAGTAGAGTGTAAGCTGAAGCCCTAGCTTTTTATGTACATTGAAATTGGAAATGCTGAAATGCCTTACCTTTCTCAGGACCTAAAGTTGATGAAAGCACACAATCACTAGTGTCTGATGCCAACGTAAAGTCCTTGAAGGCATCAATGGATCTATTGAAAATACTGAAGAATTCTTCAGGAGTAAAGAGCCTGGTTTCTGGCCTCTTCGGTGATTCTTTTACATTCTAGAGCAAAAAAAAAAAATAAAGTAAGTAAACAAGATTCTACTTTTCAAATAACACACAGATTTGATTGATGTCAAGATAATGGACAATTTACTATGTCATCAAGATTCAAGTATTTGAACTCTACAAGCCAACAGTTTGAGCAGCTGTTCTAACAGACACAACTCAAATGGCTAAGGAGGATAAGGATGGCATCAGATAAGTCTCAGACACAAACTTATAACCTAAGCAACTAGCAGGAGCAGAAGAAACAATGAAATACAACGCAATGAAATGATCCCAACAACTAATTAAGAATTTAAAAAGTACTAAAGGATGAGTGCTAGCTTATTATTATTACTATTCCTATCATTATTGACTTTTTGAGAGAATATTTCTCTGTGTAATATCCCTAGCTGTCCTAGAATTTAATTTGTAGACCAGGCTGGCCTAAAACTCAGCAATCCACCTGCCTCTGCCTCCTGAGTGTTGGGATTAAAGGCATGTTAAACCATACCCAGTGAGTGTTAGCCTTTACAAGACTCCTCCATAGCACATGTTCCAAGAGTTTACATCTGGGCATTCCAAATAAAGTCGAGGATTTGAATTGAAAGAAACTCCTTTAATTTTCTAATTTCTTAATTATGTGTACGTATGTGTTGTTGTTAGTGGTGGTCTGTGCATCTTTGAGTAAAGATGCCCATGGAGTCCAGCAGAGGGTCTCATATCCCCTGGAGCTGAAATTATAGATGGTTTTCAGTTGCTGAACATGGGCTCTAGAAACTAAACTTGGACCCTTTGCCTGAACAGTAATTGTTCTTAACTGCCAAGCCATTCTCAGCCCCTCAGGAAATTCTTATACATTGATCTAGAAATTCTACTCATAGGTTAGCTCCCTATTGAAACTCTTATGCACACAAAACATAAGACAGAGATAAACTGTGGCAGCACTATTTATAACCCTTGCATCAGTCAATGGATGTGTGGCTTAATAAATAGTAATATTCTAAATAATAATGGAATACTCTATAAACAAAAAATCAACTGTTATGTGTATGAAAGTACATCTTATACACAATATGGGATGAAAGAAGCACATAAAAATAGTATGATTGCCTCACATAAAGCTTGAAGATTCAAATCATGCCTATATGTTAGTAACACATAAACAATGTTTACAGTTTAATAGCACACATCTATAATTTCTTTGACTCTAGTAAAAATGTCATAACTAGAAAATGCATATTCTTTGTTATTTATAATGCTCTATCCAACACTGCCATTTATTCAACAAAATTAATCTTCAAATCCTCAATATACATATTTCCTTTGTTTGTGATAAACTCATGATGGACCCATTCTTGTATGATTCCTACTTGTTATGAATGAAATATCATTCTATCTATAAGAGCACTATGTAGATAAGGCAGTATTAAGACAGTGTGAATTTCAAGGTATGTACTAAGTTCAGAAATTGGATAGTGAAACAACAGAAGTGGTAAATGTCATGAAGAGAACAAACAAAAACAGCATATTAAATAGGACTTGAGTCTTGAAAAGCAGCTGGAGTTTTGATTAAAACAGGGAGAAAAAATATTCAGGACTTTAAAAAAAATGTGTTTAGACTTCTACAAGTTCAATAGGCTAAACTGGCTGAGCCAGTTTAGGTAACTGGTTTTTAACCTTCCTAATGCTGTGACCTTTTTTTTTTTTTCCAAGCCAAACCGATCCAGCTTTATTAAAGATATTTTCCATAAACAATCATGGTATTTTCAGGCAGGACATGGGCAGACAATCATTAACAGTTTACAAGAACTTCCAAACTCCCTTCTTGTATGGACTACCAAAATCAGAAAGTCACTATAAAACTCGGTCTTCATTCAATGTTTTGAAAAGGGGAAGAGCTTAGAGTGAGGGTTGACATTTCACATTAAGGATGTTGTTTAACAACTTTTCACAAGCTGACCCTGACTTTCAGGAAATGAAACGAAAACGGCAGAAATATCAATCTGAAGATCCACAATCTTGTATATAAAAGGAACGCTGCTCTTTTGAGGTTATCATTTTCACCGCAAAGTCCAGATTGCCCAATAGACCAGCAAAACCAATTTTAGGGGGTTAGGTTCCAATAGGTCTCTGGTTTTAAGGGAGTTAAGTCTATGTTGATGGTACAGGGGGAACAGGTTATAAAAATGAATTTAGAGTTTTCCCACACAAGGCGTTCTCTGCCATGGTGGCTACATATGTCAACACCAGGACGTCTCTCCTAGGCCAAGAGGAGACTTTCTAAATTGTCAGGGAAAGATGTTTTCCATCACTATTATCAATCCAGCTTAGGAGACATTTTGTTAGTGACACATGTTCCTTTCCCCCCAAAACAATGAAGTGTTCTGGGTGCTAACAACATAGCTTAAAAAAAAAGTAAAACAAAATTCTGCATTTTTATAAAACTTGATAAAAAATAGTATTTCAAACTGTACAGTCACCAGAAGTACACAGTTATCAAAAATGCACACATTTTCACATGGCATCTCCAGCACCTTCAGCTTTTTGTGCCTGGTCTGTTTTGGCGTCTCCATTTTCTGCAGGATTATTTGCATCCTTGCCAGCATCTGCTTTCCCCTTCTTCCCCTTGGGTACCTTCTCTCCCTTCTTTGCAGGGGCCTTTTTAGGCTTGGGCTCTGGCTTTGGAGGAGCAGGTTTAGCAGACAACCTTGCAGATCTTCTCTGTGGCTCGTCCTTCACCTTGGCTTTATCTCCTTTAGTATCCCCTTCAGCCTTTCTTTTGGGCATGGCGGCGGCGGGGGACGTCGGCGCAGAACGCGGGGATGCAGTGGTTTGGTCCGTCTGGGGGTCGTTCTGGCTGCTTCTTCACACTGCTCCTGCTGTGACCTTTTAATACAGTTCTTCATGTTGTGGTGACCCCCAGCCATAAATGTACTTTTGTTGTTACTTCATAACTGATTCTGTTATGAATCATAATATAAATATCTGATATGCAGGGTATCTGATATGTAACCCCTGTACAAGGGGAATGCCCCAAAGGTTTGTGAGCCACAGATTGAGAACCATTGAATTAGATCATTAGCCATTTGGGCAAGAAACTGCTCTTGCCTAGATTGTTTGACTGTTGTTGTATCATCTGGACATGCAGGACCCACAGGAAAGTGACTACTGAACTCAGGCTTACAGGGTTCCTGCTTGATGAAGAGTCTACGAGACTTTCTGCAGGACAAAGAAAAATGACTGACAGACGGCCAACGCAGATGGACAGTTTGAAATTTCCTGCTTTGCTGAGAAGTGTTCCAGACACATTGTGGCTTATGGGCTGAAGATGGATGCCCCAACGTTACAGAGGAACTTCGGGTGACTGTCCAGGCAGTAAGATGTCTCTGTCAATCCTAGTGTTTATATATTATCCTTCTGTGGTCTTTGATGGAGTTGAAGACAGATAGTTATAATTATAGTTTTCCTTAGTTATGATAAAAGATAAGCTACATATAGGACTTTGGACTCACAAGGATGGGATGGATGATATTTTCTTTAAATCTTGCTAAAATATTGTAACTATGTTCTTACTTGATAACTGTTCTGTCATATACAATTTGACTATGTTAAAATTAAGACCTTTCTTTTGTTTAAACAGAAAAGAGGAGATGTTGGAGAAGTCCTGTTATTTGCCTGTGCATTTGTCAATAAAGTACTGTCTGGCCGATAGAAAATCTAGATAGGAGGGACTAGGAGTCAAGGAGGATTCTGGGAAGGGGAAACACAAGAGAGTCAACATGTGACGCCATGGGGGTAGGACGCCGGGAAATATTCTCCGGTAAGAAACATACTTAGATTAACAATTATGGGGTAATTACTTAAGGCAGAGCTAGCCAGTAAGAGACAAACAAGGCCAACAGCTTCATAATTAATATAGCCTCCTGTGTGTTTATTTGGGACTCATGCGGATCTAGAACCAGGCTGGCGCGGCAGAGCCCAGGCGACTGGCGGGGGATAAACCAAAGCAGCTAGCAAAGAAAAAGCTTCTCTTAACAAGATCATTCAAGACCTAATCTACTACAAAGATAGTACTACAAATCACAAAATCAAGATGCATCTACATTTATTTTGCCTGATATGTCACTAAAGTACTCATCAGAGACACTCTATTGTTGATCCTTGGGAGAGGGATTGTACCACCAACCCCATTTTAGACATAAAGTAAAATATAGAAAAGTTAAGATATGTAAGGTTGATCAGTGACAGACTTAGAATTTGAACCTCTTGCTGTTAATTCTTTAAGTCTTGGGGCACATTACTATTTCATAGCCTCAGAAGCCGGAGCAGAGTCATGTCACGGCCCTGAAGATGGACAATGACCCGAAGAATTGAAGTGCACTGCTGCTGTCACTGTGTGGTAATTACATCACAGATAACAGGACAAGTTGACCGAGTTTTTCAAGAGCAACACTGGGTTTAAATACACTTGTAACTTATTAGGAAGGTGGTACAAACTTCACTGAGTATGAAACAAAGATACAAAAGGAAAATTGTTTTTAGCATTACTGTATTTTCACCTCAGGTGGCAATATTTAGGCCTGGATATCCATTTTAGCATTACAATAGAACTACAGATTATGGACTCATCTCAAACTATTCTTAAATTAAAAGTTTACAATTCAAATGAACACAAAATAAGGATGCTCTCATCCTACCAATACCATGGAATAGGAAAGGTCCTAAGAGATGTAGAAGGAAAATGAATTCTTCTGACTACCATATTACCTTAGGTGCATTTTCTTCCATACATTCCACGAGGTCATCCACTATTTTCCCAAGCTTGTCTATGATGGAGTAATTACTCAAGCCTTCAGAAATATTTGAAAACTTGTCCAGAAGGTCAGTCAAGCTGAGTGACAGTTGTATTACCATATCTCGTAACCAACAGTGACTGGGCTGGAAGACATTCAAAGAGAAAAACAAGCATCCATGAATAAAGTAGAGCAGACCCAGAGTGTTCTTCAAATTTGCCGGTGCCTTAGTCACTGGCTACAGGACAAAGGATTTCCTTAGAATACAGCAGGTCAGTTCTTGTCCTGATCAAGTCAGATTTAACAAACATTTCAAAATAAACAAATGCACGGAGATTAGAGGAAACGGTCAATGATTTTGCCCTTCCACAGAAGAAAATGAAGCCAACATTGAGCCTCACCCCACACAAAGTTCACCTATTAATGGCCTTAAATTCTATGGAAGATTATTTATGTTCTACTCACTGTGTCCTCAAATGAGCAATAGATACAGGTTGGATTACCAAAAGTTACTGGGAAGGGAGTCTTGGCTCTGAAGGAACTCCCAGGCTAGATAAATTAACCTGAAGGTCTTGATAGGTTTCAAGGCTTCTAAACAGAGAGATTACATAGGTAGGGACGTGGTTTGAGATCTGAATTGAAGCACTTCAGCCTAGTGACAGAACCAGCTGTGTTATTTGTGGGAGTAAGTGCAAAGTGAAAGTGTATTTCTTGTTCAAAATTATCATTCAGCTGTTTGTTCACAAACTATCTAAAATTTCAAGGTTGTGATAGTCGAACAGTAAGCTGAGCCCCGGAGCCAGCTCTGCCCACTTGTTAGATAACCCCTAGAAGTTGGAATCAGGCCTAACTGCACTCAGGTCTAGCTGAGAGCCACCAGGCAAACAACATAAACTCCCAATCACACACTGCATGTGTGTAGCATGAAAATAAAGGAGATAATGTGGATAATTTAACATAAGTTGCACAAGAGCAACCTTAAATTTTTTTTTTGTTCTCTGTGGGGTATCTACTGCAGAATATTCTGGGGTATGTGGAGGCTGCTCAGAAACTATGTATATGAATGAGTGGAAAAAAAAGAATTAATTAGAGGCTGGAGAAATGACTCTGTGGTTAAGAGCACTAATTGCTTTTGCAGAGGACTTGGGTTTACTTTCCAGCATCCTCAGGATAGCTCAGGAACATCTGTAACTCCAGTTCCAGGGACCTAATGACCTCTTTTGACCTCCGAGGGGACCTGGCAAATACATAGTGCGCACACATGCAAGCAAGCACTCAACATAAAAATGCCAAAACCTACAAGCTCCTACTTGGGTTACTAAGAAATCCCTTTCATAGCTGTCAGTCTTCCTAGCTGATCCACTCTGTGGGTGTCGTCTTCCATCCGGCCCTGAGGACTCCACTCAGGTACACCCTTCTGAACAAGGGCTGATAGGCTAGGAACACAGCACACTACCATACCATTTATAGAGTAGGACAGTCGTCACCAACCTGGACAATCAGCTGCTGCTATGCAAATTTCCAGTGATAATATAGCTCTATACCATGCTACCAATATTTTTGCCTATCCTCTTGGATCTTCTGCCATAACTAAATTCCCTTGTTTCGAACTAAGGCACCCCCTTCATCATGTGGTGGTTTCTTTTAAAAATAAAAGTGTTCTTTCTCTCTTCTCTCTTTCTATGCCCCTACCCAAGACCTCCTGGCTACAGTGGCAGACTATGCTTATTTGTTTCTTTCTTTAGACCTGGGGAAATGTCTGAAGATTCACTACCTGCTCTGTTCAGCTCCACTTATGACATTTTGTCATCTCCTTTCTATTTAGTTGTGATTTCTCTCATTTTCACAGACCTAAATCAAGTCTGAGCAATGGGATAGCCCAGAGCTTATCCTTTCAAACACCTTGTCTTAATTATAACAATTTCTTTGACATGATGTCATTCATTCAGCCCAGCGGTTGAGGTGCACCTTTAATCCCAGCACTCAGCGGGCAGAGGCAGGCAGATCTCCGTGAGTTGAAGACCAACCTGGTTTCAGAGGGAGTTGCAAGACAGCCAGAGCAGGGAAACCCTGCCTTGAAAAACTAACAAACCAAAAAAAAAATCATTCATTCATTCATTTCTTTATCCTCAATCCTCACCCTGCTACACAGATAGGATCTTGCTATGAAGTCCAGATGAATGCCCACTTTGTGATCCTCCTGCCTTCGTCTGTCTCCCAGGTACTCGGGTTAGAGAAACATGCCACCATATGCCAGACTTGCTATACACTTTTGGGTATCCTGTTAAAAACGCACGTATTTTGAAGCCCTTGCTGTATTTATTCAACAGTCATTATTGTTCGTGGCATAGTTCTCTTGAAAAGACTGCATCTTTACCCCAGCACCATGCATTTACTAATCTGTTTACTCAGCTAGGCAGCGACTTTTTAAGACTCTTGGATCTATTGCAGAGACAACCAAAGTAAACAAATTGTATTCACTGTCAGCCTCTTTTCACCTTCCTGCCAGGAATGGAGAGGGAGGGGGGCAGTGCAGGGGGAACCAGTTTTGACTAGAACATCAAGCAGTTTCTCTTCCTTCTTCTTTTCTTTTTAATTAAATATAGTCAATGATTTGCAACGGGAACAAAGCACTGTGGACTAAGCATTTCATTTGTGAGATGATAGGAAGTCTGTTTCTCAACTCTTCCAAGAGTATGATTATGAAATAGATGATTAAGTGTTGTCAAATTCACAAACAGAATCCTTTCTCCATTGCCTTAAAATGGTATTGTCACTGCTTCTTATCTTTCTGAGGCCATTAAAACTTTAATACTTGAAAACAAATATTAACTTACAGCAGTCATTAGGAGATAGAATGCTCTCTTTTGCCCAAAGAATGCAAAGGGTTGTGAAAACTACCAGTAACCCAAGATGTCAGAGACAACACATAGTTTGTACAAGTCTGAAGGACATATAGTTGATTGGTTTTCCTTTTTTTTTAATATGTACATATATGGATCAAAAGAGAAAATTAAAACTGCTTAGAACAGGAAGATTTGCCTGAGTTTTTCCTTGACTCCACACTGCATATAACCTTATCTTCCTTTCTGTTACCTTCTGGCTTCCGTTTTCTAAGCATTTCACTCGGAAGATGACAGGAGGTTAATCAGAGCAGTCCTGTCTGAGACTCCTGGAACAGCTTGCACTTCCTACTCATACGCATTTTTAACCTGCATTAATCGAAAATGCTAATTGAACTTACGACATTAAACCAACATCTTGGGACCATGAGCAGATCACTACCACTACTGATTTAGCTATGAATTTTCTTAGGCATTTGAATGGACTGTAGGCACCAAATATCGTGCTTTCCCTACATGACTAAAAATAAGACACAATGAAAGGCATGTATGTTATCAGTATTCTAAACACAAGTGGCAATATGAGGGGCAATGATGAAAATGCCCATGCAATCCTAAAGCCAGACAAATATTCGAAAGGAGACGCGTGGATCATGTAAGATATGTGATGGAGCCACTCTGCAGTATCAGTACTAGTCAATTTGAGCCATGCATGAAGAAAATGTGGTAGAAATACCTTGGGGCTTGCTAAGTCTGGCATATTTTGTTCTCTCAGAATCTGACATGTGATTCTGTATCAGTTTCAGAAGTACAGTCTCTTTGTGGTCACCATAAAATTCATGGGACGCACAGTAAATAAAGCATACTTGGTAGCCACGTACTTTCTCAGGGAGCCTAAATCTGATATAGTGCCAATGTCAATCAGATTCTGAGAGAGAGAAGCCCTAGCTGGTAAACTATGAATGATATTCACAAGGAGTATTCACCCAGCTTCTTTTCTTAGTTAAGCTTAACTTTATTATTGTTAAAAAAGGACCAAGGGTGTTCTTAGTGATAAGAAAAGCTTCTTCAATACTCAGAAACCTGGCATTTTCACTACAATTAAATGTTATCTAGGAAGTAGTTTCTGAGTAAGTACTATACACATTGGTTCATCTAGAGAATGGAAAGGAATGGAACAAGGTGAAGAGGCCATTCCTGCTCTTTCTGTAGTTAGGAGAGACTAAACAAAGAAAACAACATAATCATGCCATCTGGGCATAGTGGCACACCCATGAAACAGCAGCCAGCACATGGGAGGCTGAGGCAGGAGGACTTTGAGTGTAAGACCTGCCAAGTTGTCATCATCAAAATAATAATAATGACGAAGATGATGACGATGACAATTGTTATTCATATGGCACTCATAAGGCTTTTAAAAATGTCTTAATTATTCCTCACAACACTCTGAGATTGAGTACATACTACATACTCTTCAATTGCCCTGAAAGTAATAGGCTGTTATACCCACAATGAATACCTTTTAGGAAATTACACAGAAATCAAGAGATAAGACAACATTCCTTCAGCACCCACAGGGTTAGTGCACTGACCACTGTGTCTTCAGCATTAATCAAAACACTTAGTTCAGACTCTATGTGGTATTAATTTCCTAGGGTCTCATATTGAAAGGGGAAGAAAAAGCATAGTCTAGAAGTGTAGATAAAGGCCTTGTGTGAAAACAAGACTTTGATCTGCTCTTAAAAGAGCCATTAGCTAAGATATGTTCAGTTCCCAAACAGTCACAATACCAAGGTAGGGTAGGAGGAAGGACATGCCTAGAAAGGGGAAGCAGCTTCAGCATAACACAGGAACAGAGAACAGGTAGGACTTTGGGGGCAGTGATGCATCAGACTGGGGTGATGAGTTGGTGTAGAGGAAAAATGGTATTACCATGGCAAGCCAAGATTATGGGGAGTCTTTTTTTTAATCAGATTTATGGATTTGGCTCTCAGCCTTCAGCAAACTAGAACAAGGAGACAGTTCTTGAACAGAAACGATTCCATACGATTCCATACAAACAGATTAGAAGGCTCAAATGCAGAACTTGAACCTTTTAAAACCAAGACCTCATGGTATGTGCACGAGTTGAGGTAGGAGCCTTTCTGAGGTTCAGATACTTCAAGGTGAGTTGCAGGCATCCAGCCATCACATCACCTGGGGCCTCTAGGAAATGACAAGTGACAATACATCAGGGAATACTTCTACTTCCTTTCCTTACATCCTTCTATCAAGTATTTATTAAATGCCCACCACCGAGATGCCACTGCAGGTATAGAACAGCACAGCGAAAGAAAACAACGTGTATGTATAGTCTTCATTTTTATAAAATTTGTAGGCTAGGGGAAGATATCAGTCAAATAGCCCTGTATCCATTCAGGAAGGTTCTGAGTCCTTGATGCAATATTGCCTTTTCCTGTTTCAGAAGATGAATGGGAAATCATTCAGCAGATATGAAGGAAGGATAGATCCACAATTGTATAATCATTTTTAAGTCACTCTGTCAAACCAGGAAGCAAAATACTGGAATGGTGAAGGAGAAAACAACATAAAACACATGAAAGAGTCTCAGAGTTCATGCCTGAGGAGAGCTACAGAGGAAGGCAGCTAGGAGGCTTACTGTCCCAGTAGTAATAAAGGTCCTCAACCAATCGTTTCCCTCTTAGCTGTCCCTTTAAAAGAATGCTTTATGAACTGGGCCTCTGACTCGGTGTGCCTGGCATGAGCACAATCCTGGGGTTGATCCTAAACACCAAAACAAGCAAAAACTGAAAACGATGTACCGGTGGAGATTAGCTCAGGTAGTAAAGGTCAGTAGCTATAAACTGTGATGAGGAGCAGGGCTCACATGGGCTTCAAAAGTGTCTCCAAGACTGTGAATGACTGCATGCACAGAAATCAGGTGAACAACCTCACCTGAGGAGAGAAACAAGCCGCCTTGTGGGAGATGGCAAGCATGCCTGGGAAGGACAACCTGAGCAAGTGTCACGTGACACCAAGGCTTAGAATGCCTAAATTCCACAGAATCAGTAGGAGCTATCAATCACATTTGAAACTGAAGGCTTTACCAGGAGGAAGGCTGTGTTGCTGCGAAGACAAAGGCTGAGGGATTTCCGAAGAGGACATTAAGATAGGATCGGTTGATTTCCTGTTGTAGCTAGAACAAATTACCGCAGAGCTAGTAGACATAGGGAATAAATCTTACTAAGCTAAAATTAAGTCACTCACCAGTACTGAGGGAAAACTTTGCCCTGCCCTTTCTGGTTCCTACAGGCTACCCACCAGTATCCCTGTAGCCACTGCTTTCATTTTTAAAGCCGGCTGCAGAGTATTTGCAAATCTCCCTCTGTATCTCAGATCAGATTCCTTGATAAGGATGCAATCACATTCATTGGTGCTGAGCCCACTTGCCAATAAAATCTGAACTGAACTACTTCTTGATAGTCCAGGCTAATCTTCTCATCTCGAAATCTTAACTGAATTACTTCTTCAAAGTCCCTGCAGTGAGATAAATTAACTGGACTATGATACCTTGGGGGGTGATCACTAGTCTTGATATTAAGATCATGCTACTGGAGGCTCAGCACTGTTCCATGCCCCAAGTTCAGTTCTCAGTACCCATACCTAGCAATACCTCTAGTCTCCATAGCACCTGCACACCTGCACTCATGTGAATGCACGCACGTGCATGTGTATGTGTATGTGTATGTACCCACAATGTAAATTAATAAAGATACATCTTTAAAAATTAAAATGTAAATCATGATCATAGAATGAACCTTTACCAGAGGAACAAAAATGAAAACACGGCGAAATTAAAACTGAAGACAGACAATACATTAAAATATAATGGCTGCTGCTAAATTTACTAGAGTTGAAAATGCCTTGCTGATAGGTAAGATAATTATCCTCTACGTAAGAAACACATACTAGCTGGGCAGTGGCAGGCAGATCTCTGTGAGTTCGAGTCCACTCTGGTCTATAGAGTGAGTTTCAGGACAGCCAGGGCTGTTTCACAGAGAAACCCTATCTTGAAAAACCCAAAAATACAAAACAAAACAAAAAACCTAAAGTATTCAAAAGTAAATGGCCATGATGTACACAATTTATTTGGAAAGCTAATATAAGACATAATTATATAGGAAAAGATAGCCTTGATAAAGCAGATGGATGTTGAAGAAAAAAAAACAAACACTTGAACCTGGATTAGAGCATATTTGAATATTCTTGCAATTACTCTGTATAAGGAAAGGCATTTCCAAAGAAAAAGAAAACTCTGTGTGTGTATGTGTGTGTGTGTGTGTGTGTGTGTGTGTGTGTGTGTGTGTATTCCAGCACCTCCTGGTATATGGACTGATACACACTTTGGAACACACATAGCTAAGTAAGGAGCTTCAGCTACCCCATGTCCATTATTTCTATAGTAACTGCTGGGTGAATGAAAGAGCCAGCAACGTTCATTCAGGTATTTCTAAGCTTCATAGGTTGACGGGAAAATCCTACCCATCCTCCAGTAGTGAAGATTTTGAACTGGTGATTATCAGTAGACTCAAATACTAACTGGATGATCACAACATGCTATTTCTGAGAGACAATCTGCTGGGTTACTTCCTAAGACCCTTGAGGGAGGAAAGTAGACTTTTCCTTTTCAGTATTTAGCTGGTTTTTACAATAAAAGTGAAAAGTAAACAGCATCCTGCCCAGTGCCCAAGGCTGACTTTTATTGCTTTGGCCCCAGGGAATCTTTCTGGCATCAAGTCCCCCTCCACCCTCCATTGTTTAAAGACAAAAGATTAGGCAGCTGGGGCTCTGACCACCAACAAATCACCACAGGCCACTCAACTGGGAAATGCCTCTGGTCTTGGCAGAGATGAACCCTTTAAAACGAAGGTAAAGGCTAAGACCCCAGTTTCTATGCTAAGCCCTCCACACTAGCTTGCTTTTCCTGCCAACGGTGGTGGCCAAGAACAATGTTTCTCAGTAGTTCCATGATAGCATGCCAAGACCAAATAATAGCAGGCTTCTCTCAATTGCAGAAACACGCACAAAATATGTGGCAATCAGGCGACTTTATTTTTACAAGCTTGGCTTTAGCTATCACCAGCCCATACTGAAATTTATGATTTAGCACCATCTATGATGAGACCAGCACAAAATCATCTATTTAGTTATTTCCCGCTCAACACTTGCTTTTGAAAAGAGCTTCAGGGTTGCTTTGAACAAGTCTGGCAATTGCCAGGCTCAAGGGGACTGCAGTCAAGAGTGGGAAGGAGTCTTTATTACCTAGAAACTTCCTTCTAACACTTGGCTCACCACTGTAATTATTTATGTCCCCATTTTCAGTAACCCAGGGTTAAGAGTCAGATGGGTGAGGTGGGGTGGGGTGGGATGGGGGGGTATGCTTCTTAGGTCTGTCATGTTCAAGCTGTAGAACCCTGGTCAAAATAAGTCTGGGCTGTAAATCTCCTTGAGTCTTTCATAAAATATGAATAAGAGTAGTCTGCCTAATTTACAGGCTCTCTCTCACCTTTGTTGGGGGGAGTGACATCCTTTGTTTCGAAAATGAGAGAGAAATGTTACAAAAGGGTTACATACGCTTCTCAGTTTTTATTATGACGTTTTCATTATCTGCTTTTTGTAATGCTGCGGATGGAATCCAGGACCTTACATATGCTGGGCAAGTACTTGAATGCTCAGGGTAGAATTTGTAACCTTGGGAGCACAGGTTCAGTTTTGACTACGTGATCAAATGACTGCATTGACTAATTTTCAAACTGCTATACTTTATGTCTCTATTCGCAGAGAGCTCTATCACCTGAATTGACAGATGGTGGCCGGGCTCAAGGATAGTAGTCCAGCTTGAAGATCCATGTTCTAGGGAGTTCTAAAGAACTTTCAGTAGCTCATGCTAAAATGGTCGCCAAGTAACATGCTAAAATGATTACCAAGTAAAGGAAGTATAGCCACGGTCAGTCTCTTGATATGAAAACCTTATGTACTATTTGAAAGGTGTTTTAAAGAAAGTACTAATATGCTAAGCTGGTTATCATTTTGATTGACTGATGCACAGAACCCAGAAACAACACATGTATCATCAACATGCAGTCAGCATTTGGTATAGGGAAATATGGGCGTTGCAAAGGAGAGAGCAGCCCAAGAGGCCTTAAATTTACTTCAGGGTTACACCAGCTACAGTGAATCGCTGTGCACAGCATGTATGTTGAAAACACGTGACTGAGTTGCAAGCAGTAGCACACAGTATAACAGCATTAATACTATATCTTTTAGTATGGCAAACGTTGAGGTCTTATTAGTGTATAAAAGCATGCAGAGTTACCATACATCTTTTTGGTCTACATAAGTCTGCTGGAGTTTGTCCACAGCCTAGCATCTAAGAACTTCCATCAAAACAGAAAATTCCAGCTCAGAGTAGCTCGTACCACTAAGAGACACTTCAGGGAGTAACGGAGATGGGGGAAGTATACTATGAGGCCGAGTGTTTTCCCATCGGGGAGATACATCTGAAGCAGATACTGTGCAATGCCAACGTGTGACAAGCTCCATGAGGAGGCTATACATACCACATTTATTTCATACTCACAAATTCTGACACTACATAGTTAATAGCATTTTAGTGACAGAGTAGAATTTTTAATTACCACCACATACTTTTATTCAAATATCTATTGCATGGCTAATAAGTCCAGAAATAAAATATTCCATGCTCTTAAATAAAATAGGAATGATATATACACATACATAAACATATATATAAGTAGATATACACACATTTATTATATAGTAGACATTGTCAAGGAAAAAATAATTAGCATGACTTTACTTTCAAGCCCCTTTGGCAGATGTTGAGGGGAAAATGGGACATAAGTTGCTAAGTCTAATGAAGATGGTCTGTTTCCTTTTAGTTTACAGGCCTAAAACACAAGCTAGAATGCCCACTGTTAATCTAGCAATGGCTTGAGGGAAAAAATTTTTAAAAATTGTATAACTCAAAACCTACAGATATCATCTTCAAATCAAGACAAAGAGCAGAGAATTTCTTTAGTGTGGATGATCCCATTTCCCCCATTAGCTACTAAAATACAACTCAGAAATGTACAGATTACATACCAAAACATCCATCCCGGTGACATAGTTGAGGGCTATCATATAGTCATTTGGAAGATTTGCCACCTACAGAGACCAATAAATAAGTAAGTAAATACAAAAGAATTCCTTGAGACAATCCATACATTCCACCTGTCATATCATTTACATTCCATTCCCCTTTGTCATCCAAAACACAGTGACAAAACAAAACCTTTTGAATTCTCAATCTGATCATGGGTGGCTAAGTAGATTCCATACCTGGTACTGGAAACCTAGCCAATTACCCATGGCTAGCGAAATCACGAACCTTGGGGGACAACCTAAAACCACCACTTTATTAATTCTACTGAGTTTTGGAAAACATAACAAGAATCTTCATTTCCCACTATAGCCCCAGAATTTCCCTTCAGGACAACTTTTCAGTTTGTTTCTACGTAAGGCTATTACGCCTTTCTCGTCAGTAATTCTCAAGGCAATAGGTCATGACGAAGAAGGAAACTGCTAGAAGGGCAAGAGGTCTCAAGTCTCAGCAGATGTGCATTTTATCTAACAAGTCCTGCGGGGATGCTGACAAACGCTCAAGCTGGAAGGGTTCCATGTTGACCTTAGGAAGAGGCAAGAAAGCTTCGCGAGGACAAGGCTACTCTTGTCAGAAATGGACATTGGAATTAGAAAGGTTTAGTTTTGGGACAGGACTTGGTTCAGTTACATGGCATGCTTCACCTACCTGGCTAACTTCTAAAGGCTTTGAAAAAACATCCAACATGCTTAAAGCAACAGGCCTGGTATCAACGAACGAATAAGCAATGGGCTGACTGATCATACTAAAAGAGCTTGGAATTAAGCTAAACTCTCTTCATTTCCTTCATTTATAAAACAGATCCAGTTACCTGATACTAGGTAAGTGAATGTGCCAAACACAATTGTAAAATAGCAACCCATGTTCTTTATTGAGAACTAGCTAGGAAACCGGTTTCAAAGGCGCATAATGTCTTTATCCTCTGCTGTCTTCGTTGTTCCTATAGGAAGCTGGGATCACATGCATATTTACAAGGGTAGGTTATCTCCGACAAGTTTTCTATGACATAAGACATATGCTGCTTCTTGGTCTTGCTTTTAGAATCTGAAAGCAATTTGGTGAGAAAACGCCAGTCAAACACAAGTGAACAGAGCAAAGTTAAGATAGTAATTAGTCTCAGAGTGGCATTATTCCACCGCTCACCCGTTTCAGCCTCGGTGGACAAATTTAACAATTGCACTTTCTGCAACATTATGTGATGATTAATAACAAAGGGGTCTAGCAGTTTTCAAATATTCACACGATTCTAGGCACCATACTCTTAAGGGTGCAAGTGGTATTACCATTTCTCTGCCATGGTATCTCTATTTAACAAGTGAGACCTAATCACCTGAATTACGTCACTTGTGGGCTAGAATCCAGGCTTTTCCAGGAATGGAAGATACATTGCTGTATGTTTCAGCTGCACATGGCCATCTAGTGTTTGGCCCCATGTGCACTGGAACAGGCTGTACCCAACAGTCTACATGTCAAATACTACATACTAGCCTAGCATGGTGCCACATGCTGTAACCCTAGTAGCTGTGAGGCTTAGTGGCCAGACAGCAAATCAAATTCTCCTTGTGAATCTCCACCATTATCCATCTTTTACTATTCTCACTGTCAATTGGAAATAAACCTGAGCTTTTGTAGAAGGTGGTGCTGTTTTGGTTATTTTAGGAGTTAACTCTTTCATTCTATGCTTTTTTGTTGTTGTTTATTTTTGTTGTTGTTGTTTTTGTTTTGTTTTCGAGATGGGGTTTCTCTGTATTGTTTTGGAGGCTGTCCTGGAACTCGCTCTGTAGACCAGGCTGGCCTCGAACTCACAGAGATCCGCCTGCCTCTGCCTCCCAAATGCTAGGATTAAAGGCATGTGCCACCAATGCCCGGCTCCATTACACACTTTGATTTTCTTCTCCTCAACCAATTTTCCTACCATGCTTTCATTACTTCATTTGCCTTTCCTATCTTTACCCCAATTTCAAAAAGCAAAGCAACCTAGTCCTTGTACACAAGCCCTATCAACAAAAGACACAGTGTATGCCTTATATACCTTAACAGACATGAGATTGAGAAATTATTTATAGTTCATGATGGACTAACCATGTAGATTACAGTCATTCTACAAGGAACACACAAGGAATGGTAAGCATGCTGAACACAGGTTGCTGAAGAGCTGGTTTATATCACTTTTCAAAGTGGAAATTCAGAATCAGTGTTTAAAAACTTAGGATCAGGGTATACCAAAAGGATAGAGGTAAGGGAGATGCTGGCAGCTTCATTTTTATGAGAAATTAACACACAAGAGTTGACCTAAAGAAACTAAGGAAAGCTCACAGAAAACGTCTATGTCCAGGGCACTAGCATGTCCACTGTGTCAGTGAGAGGATGCAGCTAACACTAAGCTATTTGACTCCTGGTGGGACCAAAAGAAAGAAAGAGACAACTGTATTTGAATACAGCTTTACAATTCATAGTGCGTTCTCATACTGTCACTACTGTAACCCCACGAGACATGCCTTATTAGGCATATCTCACAAACGATGGGGAAGGAAGTATGAGGGTATGGAGGTTAAGTATGGAGGTTAAGTGGCTCCTCCAAGGTCAGAGGTACCGGGAGGACCTGGAGGAAGGAAGAAACCCTGGCTAACTGAGCTGCTGTCTGCCCACCAACCTCCAGTAAAGGCTCTTGTTAGCCCTTGGCTTTCCTTGTTTGCTTTCCAATTACCTTTGGAAGAGAATTCCAAGAACTGAGCTGTAGATATTAATTATAATTTCATAAGTCCTTGTATTACTTTCTCAGCACTTGCAGCATGTCAAACAGGACCAAGAAAACATGAATGACAATTCCATGTCTCTGTGTTTATTGATCTCTGGGGAAAGTTTTATAGAGAAGAGAGAGACTTGAAACTGACAGACAGATGTTGCTTGAAGGTAAGGAGTTTGAAGTTGGGGCCAACAGGCGCAGGTTCTGAAGACAGACATTTACATTGGATGCTCGCCCGCCACCTGCTAACTCAGGTCTGGGAAGTTACTTCAACTACTCCATCTTTCATTTCCATGTACATAAATGGAAATTAGACTAGACTGCGGCTAAAGGATTTATGAGGATTACATAATTCATACTAAGGGCTAGCTGGGCATGGCGATGCATTTGTGATTCTAGCGCTTTGGGAGCTGAAGCACAGGGTTAGTTATGAGTGTGAGACCCCAGAGATACACAATGTGTATGCAGCCCTCCTAGGTTACAGGGCATCAAATCCACAGTGGAAGAAAGGAAATGGTGAAAAGAAACTAAGGAGGGAGGGAGTGTAGGAAGTGCTTAGACGTGGTGTATAGAAGAGTGCACTGAAGTTGGGGAATACTGCATACAAAACTATCATATGTAAGTGAAGGACTGAAAAGCTTGTGGTATATTTGAAGGACTGGATAGAAAACAGACGTTGAATTAGAGACACGTTAGAGGGACAGCCGAATACTGGGCAAACAGATCCCTGTGAGAGACAGCACCACTCACTGGGAACAGTAGCCCTTAGGGACATCACATTAT
This sequence comes from Mesocricetus auratus, assembly GCF_017639785.1. Taxonomy (NCBI): domain Eukaryota; kingdom Metazoa; phylum Chordata; class Mammalia; order Rodentia; family Cricetidae; genus Mesocricetus; species Mesocricetus auratus. Next base: position 68,231,325 of record NW_024429195.1, read on the forward strand.
CTCCATGGGCTTTCTATTTTGTATGTGAAAGAGGATTAAGTGGATAATTACTAAGATTAAGTCTGGTTTAACTTTCTGGCAAGCAGGGAAGGAAAGGGGCAGTAAATTCAGGATGAATAGTCTAGAAGTGCAAATGGGAAAATGGAAATGTCGGAGACCAGCAGATCGTTACAGAGACACTAGGGATGTGGTGGACATCTGTTCAACATTTACACACAGAACGGAACTCTCTAGAAAAGCAGGAGCTAAAGCTAAGTGCTGGTGTGCACACCTGTGGTCCTAGCACTTAAGAGGTCAGGATAGGAAGATCAGGAGTTCAAAGTCATAGATATAGACTACATGGAGGGATGGCTAATTCAAGCCAGCTGGGGCTACCTGAAATGCCACTGGAAGAAGAAAAGATAGAAGAATGAAGGAAGAGAAAGAGGGAAAGAAGGTGAGCAGAGGGAAAAGAGAAGCAGGAACATACATGGCCTGGATTCTCCAGAAGTAGCATGATGGTGGTAGGGACCACATGCACTAACTGTACTAGAGGGAATCATTTGCAGTCTTCCTTGGACAGCTGAGGATTGACCACACTCAGTGACATAGGAAAAAAACAGCAAAGGTGAAGAGTTTTCGGAAAGGCTCAAAACTTTGCCAAGAAAAAAAGTCTTGGCAAGGCAAGCTGGCACTGGCTGCTCACCAGCCCCTGCAGGTATTTGGACTCAAGAGAAAAGAACACAAAGTTGGTACACTTAACTCCATCTCTGGGTCACTGATCTAAAATGCCTGGCTCTCATGACTCAAATGCCATCAAGGTCCCTAAAAGTCATGCAATCAATGGGTACTTGGACATCTGTGACAAGACCCTAATGGTCTCAGTGTTTCTTTCAAGTTCACAGTAGTGACTCATGGTTTCCTTGGTACCATCTATGCAATGTTTTCCTTTTCTGACCTCTCTGGGAAAGAAGGTCATCTTTGGTCTCATCAGAAGCAGAGATGTTTAAGAATCATGGCTGAAGCAGAGAATTCTTAACATGTCCATCTCAGTTTGGTCAGCTTTCTCTAACGTAGTTTTTGGTTTCAGTATACTTCAAGAAAAACACTTTTTTGGTGTCTTTAGACAACTTTTCCCCCATAAATTTAATTAACTAGATCAGCTACCATTAATTTTTCAAGGGTATCTGTCTGGGTGATTTCAATTATCATTTTAAAAACTAAAATGATGACTTCAGAAAACTCCCCTTGTCCCTCCTTTCTCTTTCCCCCCCAACATATGTGTACATGTGTGAAAGGTAGAAGACAGTTTGTGGGAGTCAATTCTCTCCTTCCTCCTGGAGGTCCCAGGGTTTCGACGTAGGTCCTCAGGCAAACATCTTTGTTCACTAAACTAACTCAACAGTCCCTCTTGCTGAGATTTAATTGTGAAAGGTGGTGGGAACATGTGGGACCTTTAATAAGGGGTAGCTAGGATTCTGTCCTTAGGAATGTGGGTTGCTCTCTTGACATAATGTATAGATTAATGGGCTATCTCAAGAGTATGACTGCCATATAAGCCAGCTTGACTAGGTCTTAGCTTTGCTTTCTGTGTCATTTCTCTGCCTTAGGACTCTGCAGACAGAATACAGTCTTTGACTTGGACCAAAGCTATGAGCCAAATTTATAACTCCTCATAAATGGCCAAGTCTGAGATACTGTGCTATTAGCAACAGAAACAGAATAAGATACATATATACCCCTTATGATGATTTCAGTTAAGTTATAGTCTTATAGCTTCTAAATGTAATAGCTTCCAGTCACAATGAGAAAATGTGGTTCAAGACACAAAATTTGTTGTCTTACCCTAGTAATTCACAAACAACAGCTGAAACATTTACCACAGGCTACTGGCAAAGCCTTATCAATTATGAATATCAATCTACCCCAAGAAAAAATCCTTTGAGAAAGACAAATCATGATTTAGCAGATATTCAAAGATTAAACAGACCAGGTAAAAAGAACTAAAAATGCACATTTAACTAAGTTCTCCCAAATGAAGGGAAAAGACTACCACAGATGAAGACTAGAGAGAAAAGATAGGAAGAATCCCCTTGAACGCTCTGAATATTTGGACACCTTCCTACATTAGCAGTGACAAGCATGAAGCACTATATCCCGATTGTCCATAGAAGTTTTCAAGTCCCTCCTTTTCCCGAGGACTCGACTCTTTCCTTGGGTAGGTCTGGGTTTGCCATTTAAAACAAGTCTTGCAACTTTTTTCAAAAACAGAGCAAAATGTTCTGTAAATAGATGGACTATTATGCTAAGTAAACATGCCAGAAGGATTTCAAATAAAAGCTGTGGGGACCATAGAGGCAGTACAAAATGTCCAAGAAGAAATTAAAAGAAAAAATGTAAAGCTATAAATCATGTGCTCATAAGGCATGAGAATGACCCAAGCAAACATTTTTTAGGTCTGTGGGCACAGTGCAAGTTGTCACCTACTGTAAGGACACAGCTGGCAGAGTGGACAAGGGAATGATCTCCACTGGAGAAACAGCTGTGAGCCCAAAGCAAAAACATAGTGAGAGTCACGTTCTTTCCGTCACAACAAATGCACCAGGGTTACGCCTGCAAAACCTCTTCTTCCATACAATTCCCTTTGGTCTGGGCATGTTTGATTTATTCTAGGTGGTACAACCTAATGAGGCTTCATTGCAGAATAAAATAATAGAAAGCTCAGAAGGGCTGCCAAATTCTCTAGTCATAATAGATCTTCCTGACGCCCCGGACTTCTCTGAGAAGTGAGGAAAGCTCCCTCAGAAATGAACACAAAGGACAGGAAAGTACAATTTAGAGTTTGAAATGTTAAGGATTCTGTCATGCCCATATTCCTTACTTCAGCATTCAGAAAAGTGAATCCTTGAAGGGTCCAGCAGTCTGCCTATGGACAGATGAACAGCTATTCAATGGTATTCAAACTATCCTGTGTCCCCACCTTCTACCAGTTTGCTGTGCCCTGCCTTTCTTTAATAGAAATTCTGCAATTTTGTGCAGGACCTCCCATTGGAAGGAATCAGGCTGCTGGATTAGCACAGGAAATGCTTAATTTTACCAACACACACATACACACACACACACACACACACACACTCTCTCTCACACACACACACACACACACACACACACACACACACGCATGAAACAAATCTACATAAGCCTGTGGCTAAAAGTAGCTTCCGGTGAATTGCCATCGGCTTTCACCCTCTATTCTACTTTGTAGCCTAGCAAGCCTAGGCCCACACGCAGGAGTCACACCCCAGCACTTCTGTAGTGGGGTCCACACAGCTGCCCTAGAGACTGGTGGGGCTGTTCTGTTCTAGACTACCAATTCTGGTGACAGCAGTGGCTTTTGAGCAATCTTTCAAAACCTCGCCTACGTCAAGCCAAGTTTTATCTGGAAGCACAAATCTCTAAACAAAAGTCAAAGGTCTTGGTGGCTCTAGGGACCACTGACTGCTACTGCTCCTGAGGGCACAGGAGAGGTTAAGGGCCCCAGAGCTGCGTTTCACCTCTCCTACACTCCAGTTTCTTTCTTGTTTGGATCATCTTTACATTCCCTCCTACATCCTGTACACCACCACCACCACCATAAATGGCTGAGCATCAGAACGTGCTGGTCCAGACACTCTCCTAATTTCAATTCTCACAATCATTTGATAAGATTAAGCACAATTAACTTATTGTAAGTGGCAAGAAAACTGAGGCGGAGAGAAACTGTGATAATTACTGGTTTAAAAAAAACCCTACCTTATTTAATATCTCCCACAAAACTGAGAAGTAGAACCTGAGATTTAGAAAGGTAATTACCTATCTAATGTTGCAGTTCTCTCCTCCCATATGGGGTCCCAGGCATAGAACCCGGGTGGGCAGGCTTGTCAGTAGGTGACTTTACCTGCCAAGCCATCTTGCTGGCCCTGCTGTTGGTTATTTATTTATTTTTTTGGTACAGGTACAGTGGGGCACTCACACTGTAATTCGGAGAGCATATCTATCAAACTTGATCAATAATTCTCTGTGCTCAGGGGTTGTTTTATACATTTTAGCTTCCTTCTCCATAAAATATAGGCTGTGAATTGTATAGGTCTTAATTCAGTTACAAGTGACCTTACTTGACTTATTTTCAAATGTCTTAATATAAAATGTCCAAGGAAGCACTGATTTCACTAGAGGAACTCGTGGATGTTTTCCCAAGTCAAATGCTGGAAGTCAGAAAACTTTTTCCCCCTTTTATTGAGACAGCGTTTTTCTCTGTGTAGCTTTGAAGCCTGTACTAGAACTCTCTCTGTAGACCAGACTGGCTTTTGGCCTTGAACTCACAGAGATCTGCCTGTCTCTGCCTCCTGAGTGAGTGCTGGGATTAAAGATGTGTGCCACAATCACCCAACTATTAAACCTTTTTTCTTGTTCAGTGATTTTTAACATTTGTGCTCAAAATGAGAAATTATATTTTACTGTCAATATTAACAAGTGCCCCTTTCCAAGCATTTCTTCTTTCCTTTTTTTCTCAGCTTCTTAACGTATTCGGAGTTTTTCTTTTTTTAATGTATCAACTTATTATTATAAGGTAATACTCGGCAGACAAAGACAAGAACAGAGAGTCTTGGAAGGTATTTGTAATACCCACCTGTGCTACTTGAAAATACCACTTTGACATTTACAAGAAGTGGTGTTTACTAATTCATTTGCAAGGAATTTCTCTTAAGCATTGCATTCATCATCATACGTTCAGCCTGTGGTCGGATATACCTCATCTTCCGACAAATGGACCACCTGTTTTTAAATGTATTTCATTTTGTGTGTATGGGTGTTTTTACATGTCTGAATGTTTACCTCTGCACCATGTGTATGCCTGGTGTCAAGGAGGTCAGAAATGGGCATTGGATCCCCTAGAACTGGAGTTACAGAACCCATGTCTTCTGGAACAACAGCTGGTACTATGGACCTCTGAGCACCTCTCCAGCTCGTGACCACCTATTTGATATTTGTGGCTCCCCAAGCTTACTCTCAGCAGCCACCAATATAGTAGCAGGGTTATTTTCTAGTGACCTACTTTAAAGCATAAGTTAGAGCTTTGTGTTAACGGATATTCTTAAAATCTGTATAATGTAGAATCACTTGGAGATAAGAATTGGGACTGAATATACAACAAAGATAATGACCTTTTGATTGGTTTAAAATTACTATTTATTTATCTGTCTATTTATTTATTTTTGCCACATTCATTGTTGAATCTATGGCATCGAACATGGAAGTTTTCTAGCCCTGAGCTGCACCTTGAGCTTTTGACAGAATAGGCCGTCTAGAGCAAGCTGTTCTGAAACCTCCTTGCAGAACTTCATGAAAAATGTAGGTGCTGGACCCTTTCCCAGATGTACTGAATCAGTTCCCTGGATCAGGGCCCAGTGTTTCATAAGATCCTCAAGCAATGGTGATGTGCATCAAAGTGCAGCCTGTGCCTTCTACATTCACCCAATGACACTGGATGATGATGACTGTGAGGGTTTGCTTTAATCATCAACTTGAGGCCACGTAGATTTACCTGGGAAGGGAGTCTCAACATGAGGTTGCTTTGCAAGCATATCTGTGGCAGGCTATCTTGGTTGCTCCAATTGGAGGGGAAAGACCTACCCACTGTGGGTGGCACCATTCCCTGGACCATGAAATGCCCACTGTATTAGAATGGAGGAAGTGAACTGAACACTGGTATCTATGTACTAATTTACTGCTCTCTGCTGACTGGGGGTGTGATGTAACCAGGAGCTTCAAGTCCCGGCCATCTTGGCTTCCCCTCAGTGATGGACTATAACTTAGAATTCTGAGCCAAATAACCCCTCTCTCTAAAGTTGTTTCTGTTACTCACAACAAAAACGGAAAGGAAAACTAGGACAATGAGCCTGGTGGCATGGATTAAAAAAGATCACAACTTTCATGAGGCCAGGCTAGTCTACAAAGGAAAGTCTGAATTCAAGAAATGAAGCAAAACAAAACACACACATACAAAAGAAAACAACAAATATCCCAAATACTTGAATTTTGTGCTGGCAATGCATGTAACTCAATGATAAAGCACTTACTTAGCAAACAGAAAGCCTTAATACCACATGTACCATTCCGAACACATAGGGTGGAAGGGTGGTTCAACAAATTAACATCTTCTATTGATATACACAAAGCTTAGAAAAAACTTAGAACATAGACACAGATCCTCTTTTTAATATCTCTTGAATTGCCAATTAACAAGAGACTTGAAGAAAAGGACCATGCTCTATGTTTCCAAAACTACTTCCTCCTCAACCCCATATATCTGGTACTCAACACTGAGCTGGAAGGCCAATAGTGGTATTACTTTGCTCATTAGACTTTCAAGTGAAACATGCATACACTGTCAACTGTTTTATGACTTTCAGCACTAGGGAACAGACTCAGGGCCTTGTGCACACTGGGCAAGAATGCTTTTAAATCTGGAATGTCTTGGCATGCCAAGGAATCTGCATAAATCGTGTGTGTTTGTGTGTGTGTGTGTGTGTGTTTCTAATTATTCACTGAAGCTAAATTAGCCAAACCCTAACTACAAAACTCAACTTCTATTTTCAAGTTCTGTTATGAACAACAACAACAACACACACACACATACACACACACACACACACACAATCAACCCATAAACCAGCAATGTGTACCTAAAGATGGAACTTCCTCTGTTTCATATTCTAATACCAGCAAGTGTACTTTATTCATTTTCTCCACATAACAACTCTTATTTCTTCCCCTTTCTTGTACCACCTATGTTGTCTAGCTCATTTTTAAATAACCGAGAGACCTTAGCCACGAAGTTAAGGAATTTTCACTCAATTTGCTTTTCTTTCTTTCAGGTCATCATATAGAACTAGGCTGTCATCCACCTTATGATTCTCCTGTCTCAGCTTCTTGAGTCACTGAATGTGTACTTCATCACGCCTAACTCAAATTTTGATGATACTGAAATCATAATACGCCGCCCAAGTTAAGTATAAAGCATCTCTCCTAGGTCATGAGAGTGCATCCCAGCTGTGCTTTGCTCTGACTTGAGTCTTGACAGAAGCATTGAGCAAAACAAAGCAGGAGGCCACGCCACTCGTGTACAGAATGACTTTTGCTAAGGGAAGGCCTCCAATGTGACAAGCATGGAGGTGAGTAGTTTTAGGGCATGAGAGAAGCACTTCTTGCTACATTCACTGGGAGCAAATCTCTTGCCACACATGGTAACCTTTTTGCTGATAGGGGAACATGGCCGTCACAGGTGTCCTGTGGCTAAACTTCCTACAAGAGTAGGGAGGCATGTAGCAGACATAGTCACACAGGAAAATTCACTCAGCAGATAATGGGGAAAAGCCAGCCGCTGTCTTTGACTGAGGGGACTAGACTAGCAAAGAGCTAAAGTCTGCATTGGTGATCAGTGGGCCAGTTTTACAGACAACCTCTCCAAGACCAAAGCATCTCTCACATGCTCTGTAGAAGCCCTTCAAACTTACACCATCCTTCTTTAGAGAACTATGAACTCAGGCAGGACTGCCCCAAGTCTATGGTCAGCAAGCACAGGGAAGAGTTGTAGCTGCCCAAATTGTTCCTTACTTACCAATTTTGTGATGTCTTTTACATTATCAGTCACGGGATTCCCGCAGATCTCCTTAGTTTTGACGAGAGGATTAAATAGGAGCAGCTGAAGATAAATGCAAGTGATAATCCAAGTCTAAACAAAAACAGAAACATTTCTTGGAGCCCATTGGTTAAAATTCCATAATTATGCAAACCAGTAACCACGTTATACCATATGTGGTAAATGCAAATATACCAGCGCATTTTCAAAAACCTGATGGCTTAAACATAATTAAATGTTAAGCATTCAAGCTGCTCTCAGCAACCTTAAAAGAAAAAGAGCAACAACAACAAAATACTTCTGGATACAATCCTGATTGAATTATTCTTTCAATGGCTTTACTGTTACCTTCTGTTGTAAGCTTTCTACAGTCAATTTCCTAATAGCAATTAGGAATGAACTTGTAGCAACATGTGGGGGAATCATCACTTAGTGGGGAGGAATGATCTCTTAGGGGGACCTCAGAAAAAGTAGGAATGCATGAAATTCATACCCTAAGGCTGAAGGGAACCACTTTCCTTTTAAATGTAGACAGTTTGGCAAGCAGGAACACAACCTTGAGAGGGACTTTCATTCAGACCTCTACATTGGCACACCACGCCACAGTGAGGCTTCGAGTGTCCTTAGATGGGAGGCAAAATTTAAACTCATTTCTAAGACAAGTGAACTGCTGTGTGGACTCAGTTTGTTAGCCACTTTATAGGGAAAACATTTCCTTAGCCAATAGTTAAATATTTCTTAACTCTGATGGAAAATTTTCTCTCCCTCTCTCTCTCTCTCTGTTTCCCTTTCCCTCTCTCTCTCTCCTCCCTCCCTCTTTCCTCTTTCACCCCGTGCCCCTCCCCACTTCGTCCCTCCCTCCCTCTCTCTTCCTCTTCTGTCTCTCTCTTCCTGCCTCTCTGTCTGTCTCCCTCACCTCCTCCCTCTCTTTCACAGACGCGCGCGTGTGCACGCTCACACACACACACACACACACACACACCTAAGAAAATAACACCTTTCACCATGGATTAGTTATTTTTATGCACAACTTGTTTCTCTTTCTTACAATATATCATAGAATTTTCAGAACTTAAGTATCTGATTCGCCTTTTTTTTTCCCTCAAGCATCTATGAAACACACACACCAGTGCCTTGCATACAAAAATCCCTCAATGTGTCTTTGCCAGATGAATTCATGACCAAGACAAAAAAAAATCTATTTTAATTCTCTACTCCAGTAACCACTTACTGAACAAGTGTCAGCAGGCAGTGTCTGCAGCAGTCACCGTGGAAACAAAGATGATGAAGATGTCCTTGAAACGCTGAGGCAGGTAAATAAATAATACCTCAATCCATGACAAATGTTTTGGGAACACAGAGAAGAACGCAATTAATCAGTTAATCATAAGGGGAGACAAGGAGTAAGAAGGCAGCTCCAATGAAACCACTGAGAGAGAAAATGTGACTCCTGTTAGATCCGAAGACACAAGGACTTTGTAAACGGCGATAAAGAAAGAATGGCCATTGCAGAATAAATAAATAACCGAATCAAAGGCATGCGAAAGCATTTAAAAACACATTAGGTCTTTTGTGAACTAGTCATCTGCGGCATTTTAAAAGTATACAAAAACACAGGTGCCCATGACTAAAATCTTCCCTACTTCTGTAGCTTGCCACATATTAAAAGGAAGTGAATTATCATTTTCTAAATAAATATCTGCACACTGACACACTGGACCACATGACCATCTTCATGTCACTACAATAGCTCTTTGGTGGATGTAGTGGCTTACAAATGGAATTAAAACCTCTTCTTCTTTCACTACTTGGGGTCTGCTTTAGCAGGATTCATACTTTAGTTTACTTAGGGCTACTCTGAGCACTGTGGGGACATACTCTCATTATACCATCTCCCTTAGCCCATAGCTAAGACCAGATTGTACAAATGACCTGCCTGGGGATCCCTGTGTGGGGCAATAACTTGGCACACACATTTCTGCTTAATATCACAGCTTTCCTTCATGGGTATTTATTGCATTATGCCTTTCTCTTATATTGCTGATGATGAGATGTGACTCCCCCTGAAAATTATTTCTCCAAGGCCCTTTATCCTGATAAGATTTGGGAAGCCTCCCTAAGGACCTTGGTAACTGGTCAACCTGCCAACCTCTCCAAGAATAATGTTCATACTGTAGGTCCTAGTAAACATGGAGGCAGAAGATGTTTCTTGTCTTTACCATGCAGTAAGTATGTCTGGCACTGAATGAATAAAAGTTGCAAAGAGAGAGAGAGAGAGACAGAGACAGAGAGGCACAGAGATAGAGAGAAATAAAAATTTCTCATTTCATTCAGTGAATAGTTACTGGGTGCTTTATTGCGTATATATCATGTGCCATGCTCTTGATACTAGGTATACACTGAAAAGGCAAAATACCTCTTCCTCCATAAACCTCACCTTTAACTTAGGTACATGAACAAAAATCAGGAATGAAACTGTATTACATATCCTGTTATAAGGACTTAGGAAAAAGAATCATTAGAGCCAGGGAAATGGATTGGTACTAAAACCATTAAAATGAGATAATTTGAACTGAAAAATCACAAATAGGCATGATTTCTGTAAGAAAAGGCCTAGGTATGGGACTCAATTTCAATGGGCCCTACTCTGTTGCACTTCAAAGCTATTGTGGTCTTTACAGACTGAAGGTTTGTAACAAGCACATAGTGATGGAGTCTATGGGTGCCAATTTCCCACACCTCTGGTGATCCTCAGCATTTTTACCAATAAAGTAACTTTAAATTTCACTTTAATGTGTACAAGTGTATTTTCTGTATGTATATCTGTGTACCACATACAATCCTGATGCCCACAGAGGCTAGAAGCGGGTGATAGACACCGTGGAACTGGAGTTAGTAGACAGTCTGTCAGCTATCACATGGGTGCTTGGAATCGAACCCCTGGATCTTCTGAAAGAGCAGCCAATATTCTAGGGGCACTGAGCCCCCAGTAAAGTGTTTTACTTCAGCTGTGCATACTGTTTACTTAGACATAATGCTGTTACATACTTAGTGGTATTCAGTGTAGTGTAGACATGCATGTTATAAGTACAGGAAAACCAATGACTTAGTGACTTTCTTTACTGTCATGATAGTTTTTGATACAGTGTCTGGAATGGAACCCACACTATCTCCAGCTTCAGAGAAAAACTCAGGACAGGCAGCAAAGAGCAGATACAGCTGAGCTGAAATCCCACAGCTTCCAGACCATCTCTAATGTCTGCAAGTCACTCCATACTTGGTATGTGCATGACAATGACAGATTACAGCTATGCAGGTCAGCCCCTCTAGCTATAAAGTCCCAGTTCAGTGGCCCTTTAGAGACCCTGAGAAGCGTCATCCTTCTACCAGAGCATTTAAGCACTAGTAATACTTTGTCTGCTACTTAATATCTTTAGCCATATTCTCTTGGATGAAATACAGACATGCTACGTGCATATTTTGAGTTCATGTGTTTGGAAAAAAAATTATAGGGAGGACCAAATTCCCTGGCATCCCTGAGTCTAAAGAGACCATTAGAGCTAGCCTTTACCTTCGTCCTTCCAGGACCAACATTTTAAACGCAGAGACCAGTGGGTGCCTCCTGGGTGTTTCCCAAAGGACTGGGTGAAACTAAAGTAGTTCCCTTAGACATCTGTGGGAAATCGCTGCTAAAGACAAAAGAGGATGCCAAGTCCCGAAGGTATACTGAAGGGATCATGTTTATTTAAAGAGCTAGAGTAAACGGGAGAGGCAGATGGCATCAGAGAGGATTGGGGAGGCAAAAATCAAGGGTATGTAGTCTTCAGTCCAGTTTTACTGCGAGTGGGACAAGATTCATTGATGACTGAACAAGATTCATGGGAGGGATATGAGCAGACTTCACATGAAAATAAAACAGGAGTAAGTTAGGTAAGGGGCTAGGGGTAGAGTGCTTGTTAACATGCCTAAAGCCTTGAGTTCGATCCCTGGGACCACATAAACTGGGCATGCTGTTGCACACCTGTTATCCCAGTATCTCAAGAGAAGGAAGCAAGCTTAAGGGTCAACGTCCAAGGCTATTCTCAACTAGATAGCAAGTTTGAGGCCAACCTGGGACACAAACAACCATGTCTGCAAATAAACGCTTTCATTAACTAAGACTCCTTGAAATAGGTAAGATCACTGTGATGGCTTTAGGGTAACACAAGGTAGGGACATTTTGAAAAGAAGAAAGAAAGGAGATAACAATGGAGAGTCACCCCTCTAAGCCACCAAAGAATGCTAATGAAAATGCACTGACCAGCACTCAAGAGTCTGGGCCTCTGCAGGCTGCCCCCTGAGTCCAGAGAATTCCAGCTGGAGTGTGAATTTAAACTCAAGTCAATTCAAGGATTTGCACCTGAACAAACGATTGGTTGTGAGATGAGTGTAGGGCAGACTAGAAGCTACACTGCATATAAGGTAACTTGTGCGGTCTTCGGGTAATGACACCAGGTCAGGACACTGAAATCTGGATTTGCAGTACGGGATTGGTTGGGACTGGAAATGAAAATACAATCGCCTCCAATAAATACATTGGAGTCCAAACAGAGACGATGGATTAGGTCACCCAGGGATCCTAAATAGAAAACCTGACAAAGCACTGAACATCATACAGTGTTAGAATTCAGGTCCCATGGAAGATGAGAAAACTCATGCAGGAGCTGCACAGGTGACATCAAAGGAGTAGGGAAAAACAAGAATAACCAACACCTAAGAGCAGAGGATGGTTTCACATGACTACAAATCCAAGCCAGCACTTGGAGCCTGAGGCAGGTGGATCACAATGCTACCCTGGATTTACACAGTGACACCATGACTCAATAAGAAACAAAACCAGATAAAACAAAAACAAGCTAAGCAGAAGGGGTCTGGGCCAGATCATGTTAAAGACTGAGAATCAGCCACCAGATTAAGCAACATGGAAGCCATTGGTATACCTTTGACTGAGGAAGCCTGGGAACTTGTCTGAAGTGGTTTAAGAAGGCATGAGAAAATGGGAACCAGACAGAATATGAAACTCTTTTGAAGACTGTACCTTCAAAGGAAAGAAACTTAATAAACAAACCACAAAAATAAAAACAAAATGGAGTGACAGTTGACAAGGCAGTAGGAGCTGATGGAGGGAGCATTTGAAAGAAAGTGGAAACATCAGCATATCTGTGTGTGATTTGGGATTGTCCAGTGAGCAGAAACAACTGGAGATACCGGTCAAAAGAAGGGACCTGCCTATGTGGCATATGTGAGCAGACAAGACAGAGTAAGACCTGTGTCTAAAGTACAGCAGCTGACTTTGAATAGAAGTGTAGATAGCTCATCAAAACTAGAAAATACTGGAATGTCAGTGCAAGCAGAGCCTTTGTCTAGGAGGGGAACAATGCAAGGAATAAAGCTATTTATTTACTATGTATTAAGCATCTTGTATATCTAATAACAAATAAAACATAATTTTAATGTATCATAATTTTAAAGATGGGAAATTGAGGTGATTTCAGAATAGTGATACCAGTGTACCAACTCAAGTCTCTCTGATTCTAATTTCTGTCCTTTTAAGCACAATTTACCATCCCAAGACTACAGGAAATCTGTCAGATCATTTATGAGGACATTAAGGCATATCTCTAGTACTTTAATAATTTTGCAAATACCAAACATATGGGAACACATTTGTTTCATATTCCGTGCACAGCTGACTATTCAGCACCATTCAGATGACTGTATTTTTTAATCTATGTCCTTTGATAGTTTCTTAAAATACAACTAAGACAGATTGCTACAATTGCAAAAGAATTTCACCTGCACAGCCCCAATTTTTTTCTGTCAGTCAAATACAAATGTCTATGAAGGTATTTTTGCTAATTCTATGGAAATACACTTCTATAAATCAAATCTGTGCTAATTTAATTGAATGTCACCTGAAAAAAAAAACAATCCTGTTTCTTGAAGAACTTTCCTTCAAAGCTCTTACAAATAAATCTGCATTGTAATGGAGTTTCCCATGCACTTTGATGGCAGTAAGAGCCTCCCTCTTGCAAGGAGCTTACTCTTTAGTACAGCTCAGCCCCTGATATCTGGAACCTCAATAGAAATATTAAACCTGTAGTCAATAGAAGCCTTTAAGGCAACTAGGTTATGCTGTTGTGACAATGCTAGATTTGCAGGAATGTCTGATTTTCAATTTTCATTGCAGTTTGTTTCTGGTCCTCTGACCCACAGTCGGTCAGTCATTATTCACATTGTATTCTTATGAAGATGTGTTTCTTTTCTAGCCTGCTGAAGGCTTTTTTTTTTTTTTGGTCATTTGTGTGCTCTTGGTCTTCTTAAATTTTTTTTCATTACTACTTTTATTTTTTGAGCTAATATAATTACATCACTTCCTCCTTCCCTTCCTCCCTCCAAGCCCTCCCATATACTTACTTCCCCTTGATGTCTTTCCAAGTCATGCCCTCTTTTTTCATTAATTGTTGTTACATACACACATGTATATGATATACACATATATTTCTAGATACATTAGTAGACCTGCTCAGTCTGTGTTTGTATGTATGTTTTCAGGGCTGACCATTGGGTACTGGATAACCAATTGGTATACTCTTTCCTGAGGAAGACCCATTTCTTCGTCTCTCCTGCTAACGGCTTTCTTGTGGTGTGTGAACACTACAGGTCTTGTCCATCATGGGTACTCATGGGGACAGTATACTGACCCTGATGGTAACTGTCCTAATACTGGAAACTGTGAATGTGCCTTGGGTTGTGGGACCCAATTATTTACCTACATATTGTTAAGAATGGAAAATATTTATTATCTCTGGTCAGAGAAATGACGGCATGTGAAAGACACAATTCACCACAGCCAACATTGAAAACAGAGAAAATAATCCAAGAGTCGGGGGCCAAGGCCACATCTAGAACTTGGAAAATGGAAGGGAATGCTTTTTTCCCTAGAGTCCCTGGAAAGGAATGCTTGATTTTCAGACTTACAACTAAGAGAAATCATAATATATTTGCATTCCATTAAGTCTCTGAATTGGTAGTGATTTTCACAGCCAAAAGATAAAAGCAAAACAGACCTCAATGAACGTTTTCTGAATGAATTGACGAGTGAAGGATGTAATGTGGCCGCACCAAGTCATTCTTCCTGGGAAGAATGGTCTGCCTCCACCAGAATTTTAGGCCCCTATCCGTTGGGGATCTCCAGCTTGGGAGTGGTGTGGACATTTCAAATCTCATCCTGTCCTCAGCACACCAAGCAGCAGCCCCCTGGAGCTGTCCTCTCCACACCCTGACCAAAGAAAGCCCTCCAAGGGTCAGCTCCTCCCTCAGGGCTGCCCAAGACCATACCTACAGGGTATTTAAGACCTGATCACCAGACCCACCATGTGATTTTCTCTCCTGCCTCAGAGTCACCCAGGAGTTGCTTTGCTCTGTTTATTAAACCTGGACTCATTAATTTAGTTTGACTGGCTTATTGCATTGGCAGAGGATACCCAATAAGTGGGGACCCATCCAAGGCTTATCACTAACCTCTATTTTAACAAAGAAGTTCAACTTTTTCTTTCTGTACTGTCTCGTTTAATCATGCCTCCAAGTAAGATTTGGTTTGAACAATGTTTTTCAGGGGTAAAGAAACTCTCTTACACATGAAAAAAAAAAACACATGAACTCCAAAACCTCCTGAGCCCCTTACCATATGACCTTGAACACGCCAGTTTATTGCCCTGGCAAACATACCCATTTATCAGCCACACATGAAATGAGAAAGTAAAATAAATGAATAAAAGCCTCACCCTTCTCATGAACTGGTGGTAAAAATAAAATGGAGAACTATTCCAAGCAGAGAACTATACAACCATTCATTGTGTGCCTATGAACTTTGGATTGGCTAGATGGGAAAAAAGTTGAGGAATGTTTGAATAAGGCACAAGCGCTGGCTCACACCTATATATCCTATCACTTGGGAGGTGCAAGATTGCTGTTAGTTCAAGGTCAGCCTAACCACCTAGTAAGTTTCAGGGCACCCTGAGTGTCACAGTGGGATTTTGTCTCACACGTTAAATAAAATAAGAAAGAATGAAAAGCCTGCATAAAACGTCTTAGGAAGTCCTTTACAGAGTGAACTAACAGTGAACAGACCCTGATGGCCTTTAAATTATAGATCTGACACGTGGAAGGTGAGACTAACTTATATACACAGATATTGTGACACTGTTTTGGGGGCCGGACATCATGCTTTACTTTCAGCTGTGTTGAGAGTAGAGACAGTTAGGGAAAATCCAGGGAAGCGTGCCAAGACAGAAACAGAATCTCTGTCCTCATTTCTTTCTCCTCCTTGTTCACTGAGTTCCACAACCTTCAAGGAGAGTCTGTCCAGCAGCGCCTCCCGGCAGGGGCGTACACACAGACACAGACGTAAGCACATACCCGAGTAGAGATAGGGTGTGGAAGCAAAATGTGACTTCTGTTCTAAATGTATCTCTTGGGTTGGCAGACCCACCTTGCTGTTTTGTTCTGTAACATTCTCTCCATATGAGTGGCGTTTGCTTTGGCTACTTTGTGTTAGAGCCTCACGAGTCTTCTCTCCAGGCTACACTCGGTGTGTGATAACCTCCTCCTCCAGATAACCTTTACTGCACAGACACACTAAACAAATCTTACTAACAGCAGTGATGATTTTTTTTTTGGAGAGGTAGGGATCAAAAGTATCTCCCACACACTCCCCATAAAACTTACTACAATATCTTTTCATTGCAAAAGATTGCTTTCAAGCTACAGGCATAACAGGGGGAAAAGAGAGAAAAATCAGCGTGTCCTAGTAGGACCCAGCTCCATAATAGAAACAGTCCTGGGAGAAGGAGGTAATTAATAGAGACAACAATTCACACTCCATTGAAAAGGACAGATCCCAGGTCTTTTCTGAGACTTTTCACAGTCAGAGTGGGTTAGGGAAGCGGCAGGAGGAGGAAGTTGGAGCCCACCCTTGCCTCCCAAACAAAGCAGTGTTGGGGAGAACATTTGAAAGGATTCTGGTGGAACATTCATCTTATCACCCATCCCTCTGAAAGCAGCTTGCCACACAGTCCAAAGCTACAAACCAGCAAGACGGTTTGCTCCCCCGAAGTATTTACTTGACCCTAACGTGTGCCGAGACAAAGAAGTCTCCTATGAGGCACTAGGAATCACTGGGGACAGGAATCTGCTGACGAAACAGAACACCCCAGTTCTGTAAACCCAAACTACAAAAACCTCTTCCCCATGCGCCTATGTGTGCGAGGAATTTTTAAAGCTGTACATTACAGGGATCCACGTTATGAACTCCACAATGTTACAACGGGAGGGGGGAGAGGCTCATGCTCCCTACTCAGGGAACTAACAAAATGGATATTAGAAGGTGCCGTGAACAAAACAAAACAGCCGCTGCTACCATTCATTTCCTCTTTAATCTCACCAGCCCGCTATGGAAGCCAGCAGTTTCCTTGTAGCCCAAATGCGTCTTGGAACAGAGCCATCTGGCTTAGCCACCCAGAGCCAGGAAAGTAAATTATCAAGACACAGGTACAGCAATTAGTCCTAAGCCCGGGTTCTTTGAGGTTATAAGAAGTGAGGACTTTTCCCAAGTAAACCAATAGCAGGATTCTCACTTGATGAACAAGTGCTCCATGTTTTACTACCTTTTCATTTTTCAGATTTTTTTTTACTGCTTAAGAAAAATAGCATCAAATATTGTCAAAGTGCAGCTACTCACTGTTCACTGACTCAGTTTCTTTAATTGCTGTCTTGTCATTTCCAAGGAGGAAAGGAGACAGCAGAATTCCTTTCTAGATGCTCCTGCTCAGTGAAACCTGCTGCAGGATCCCCACTTTTCTGTGGGGTAACTCTGCTGCATCTTTCCATCCTCTTGCAAAGATGCACAAGAGATGTTTTTGAAAAAGAAAAATTAAAGGTGTTTTAACATATGCCAGCCTGACGTTAAGTGTGCTGTGAATGAACTCTTGTAACAACAACAACAAAAAACAACCTAACCCTGACCTAACACCTAACCTAGCATGGTGGTGGGTACCCACAATCCCCATGCTTGGGAGGTTGAGTGGGAACCTAGATTACATAGAAAGTCCCAGGCCCTCCTTGGGATATGAGAGAGCTACTCTCATAAGCAAGCAAGCGTTTCTGCATTACCCAGAATGAACTGCTGAATATAAAAGGCAGATGAATTTAATAGGAACTTTACAGCATTAGTCTATTGTTGAAGGGGAGTAAAAGCCCTTGTTATATATAATGTTATATATAAAGGGTAATTCAGTATATGTTTACTGAGGCCTTCACACAGGATGAATAATTGGCAAACAATATTGTATAGAACACTTTCATTTGTCAAGTAAATACTGCCCTGTTCTGGAGGCCAATAAAACGCCATACTGAGAAATTAAGTAACTTCCTTAAGGCCCTGCCCCTGGTAAATCACTGTTAGGTTTTTGCCAAGACTATACTATGCTGCAAAGAAAAATACTGGACCAGTGTGATAATAAAGTTGATTTCATTTACATGCAACGAACCATTAAGTTTTATGTAAAGATTCGTGCAGTGGGAGAGATACAGTTTCCTTTAACTTAATCAGTTCCCAGGCAAGTGCTCTAGTAAGCTCCACCCCTAACTCTTTAATGAGTTCCTCACTAGAAAACCACAAGGCTGAAATAAACAAGCAGGGCAGGTAAATGGAGTATTCAAAAACCAGCCAGTAGTTTAAAAGAAACAAGTTACATACCTAGAGGCAAGGGAGAAACCCAAAATTTAAATTGGAAGGATCTTGGGACTAACAAATACAGACTTCTAAAAACCCTCTCAAAGCCACTTATTTAACAAGCCAACTTCTGAGTATCTGAAAAGTAGATAAGATAGAAGCAGTCAAGATAGGAACTACCAGAGAAAGCTCAAGGTACTCACAAAGTAGCTGAGTGGAAAGGGCAGGGAGTGGGGAATGAGGGAGGAGGGGCTGGGATGAGGACCACAGTCAACTTATAATTGAGTGAGATGTTCAATGTCTGCAAATCCTCTAGAGACAGGGCCTCTAAGCTGGCTTGTTGGAGACAAAGCTATCTTCAAAGGTATACAGGAGATAGCCAGGGGAAAAAGAGCTGTGAGGAGAGTACCCAGAGATCTGAGGGGACAAGAAATGGTCACAGAATGCCATGTTTGCAGAGTTAAGAGATTTAACTGAGTTCAGTTATGGCCACTTGTGCGAGGCAGTGGGGGTGGGGCTGTTACGGAATGTGGGCCACTGATCAGTGGTTACAACACTTAAGAAAATGATGCCCTCTCCCCCAGCATGCCATAGCTGTCCATAATCCCTCAGTGAGGGTTGGGACCACGTGGACCCCTCTCCCACACAAGATGAAATGGTGCTCCAGTGAGCACAATGGGCAGGTCAAATCCAGAAGAGGCAGCATTCCTCCCGGACATGTCCTTCATTCTTTTCTCACTCTCTTTCAAGGAGTTAACTGAGCCTTGGAGGGGATGAATACAGATGTCACGCTCAGGGCCAGTCACTCCGAAGTCATTTACTTCCCTCAGACTGACCAGCTGTGAGTCTGTGCATTAACTGCCACCTACTTCAGTTGGGAGCTTCTCTCATGAGGGCTAAGGGTACTGTTCATCTCCAAGCAAAGACAAGCATTCTGATTTCCCTATAAAGGGACTGGTGGCCCTAGAAAGATACAAAGATCTGACTCAGTTGGTCAGGCATCACAAGTTTAAAGGCAGGAGGGTCCATAAAGAAAGCTCTGGCAACTTGGTCCATATTTGGGCAAGATGGGAGACAGTGTCAGTTATAGTGGAGAGAAGTGGCCAAGCTTCACATGATACAGAACTAGAATGGAGGGCCTTCTTGACCAACAGATAGTGAGTGGGGCAAAGGGAAGGTACAATTGATTTTCCGGTTACAAACTGGCTGAGTGAGCAAAAATCGGCAGCATTCACGGAGCCGTATAGACACATACAGGAGCAGAAGAGAAGCTGATCTGAATGGCCCATGGCCAACAGAAAAGAAAGAGCTACACGCAGGAGGAGATGACTAAGATACGCACGAACAGAGGTCAAACGCACGGCAGTTCCTAACCCAGATCACAGCGTGGAAGACCTTGAATGAGGACGGTGCAGGGATGGAACTGAAATCGGACCACAGAGGAGAGGTCACAGACTTGAGTGGGGGAGGGACCACAGGTGAGCAGAGGCACAGCTGGTCATAAAAGGACAAAGCATCTGGAACGGTAGAAAGCTCACCTCTGCCTTGGTAGAGGGGGAAGAATGTGGCAGAAGTGACAGCCTCAGCAATTCTCTTTTTCAAATGGCCTAGAGGGGATGACTCACCTGTGGCTTAGGAAAAGCACCTCGGCTCAGAAGTTTTGACCTTGAGGAGGAACCAGACACCAGGGCCCCCCAGTGCTCAAGGTCTGCCGCTGTGATTTTCAGTGCCTGTGTGATCAGCATTGGTGCTGGTGTGTGTCCTAATCCACGAAAGACAACAGCAAAGGTGCAGGTCATGACATTCTCCTACTAGCGGCTCTTTATCAGTTCTACCAAACGTGGGGTGGGGTGACCTCTGCTGGGTAGTCCTCTAGAAAATGGAAGTAACAGCTCATTTTCATGTGACCGAATTAGCCAAGAAGACTCTGAACACAGCATGGTACATCTGTCGTTGACTATTCTGGATATAGTTAAAAAAAACAAAACAGAGGAACAGTTCCCAGAGTTGGCCAGAATATGGAAATACATTTAAAAACAAACAAACAAATAAACAAAACCCTCCTGACCCTTCTGAAATGTCCATGACCCCCACAGGCACTGGTTCTTGGACGATGGCACTCTTCAATCATATACCAATTAGCTGTTCTTTAAATTGAACGGTGCAGATGTGCAAATGACCTGAGGCTTGCAGCCACGCCAAACAAAATCATGAACTGCACTTTGCAGAACCCTACAGAGGAGGCTGGATCCTGAAATGAGTTATCTTGTGAAAAATCAAGAACTTGAAACTCTTTAAAATCTGTAAAAAAAATCTTCCCAATTGCGAACAATTCACGGGTGGGAAAGGGGTGTGAGCTCCCACCAAGTCTGGAAGTAAGTGCCCAGAACACACTAGGACCTCCTGTGCTTCCTGCCAGGGATGTAATTAAATGTGAATTATTGTCAGGTTAGCTGCCAAGATGGTGGCATGGGGGGGGGCGCGGCTCATGGGCCATCTCATTTTTAACAAGCTCTACATCAACCTTAAGGACTCAGACGCAGTTAATGGTTAATTAGTAGGGATAGACATTTTCGTTAGAAGTGTAGCTGTCTGATAAGACAAGCTGCTGCAAACAAATCTCTCACCCACCCATACTTTTGTAAACAACTCTAATGAAACATTGAGTGGCCCCCCAACCCTCCCCCAAAAGGAAGAAAACGATGTGAGAGCCGAAGGGGCTAGTTGGGAGGAGGAACGGGACTAGCAAGAGGAGGGGCGACAAGGCGGGAAAGGGGGAGCTGGTATAAACTAAAATGCAGTATGCCATAGTCAAACCCATTGCTATGCATATGGTTACTGATGTTAATAAAAACACTTAAAAAGTCACATCAGGAAGCAGATCAGGCAGTCTCCAAAATCCCAAAGTTTTCTGTTTCCTGGGTGTTTCACTCTATTATGATAAAATCAACTTTAGAAACCCTGTCTCGAAAAATCAAAAAAAAAATCTGGTTTAGTACTTTCCAAAAATCCCCCAAACTGACAGGGATGAGGGCAGGAACTCCATGAACATTCACAATCCTGACCATTTCCTCCATCACATCGGATGACAGGCCCGACACACACAAGTCAGGGGGACTAGCGCTCCAGATTGCTCAATGTGTGCTGGACACACCGACTGCCTTCTGCTGAGCTATGTAAATTACAGGGACAATCCCCTTTCATAGATTGTGTCCCATGTGGAGAAGGGGGAGCCGGCTCTCTTATGGTGAGAGGAAATGGAATCATTTGGGATGTTGACTCAAGATGCAGACTCCTGATTGTCACAGGGTATCCAGATTTAACAGGGTGCATCTCAGGCTTGTGCATCACAAGCTCTATGTGATTCTTACACGTTCTCTGAATTCTGGGACACTGTCTTAGGCAGATAGTAAGTATAATATGATTAAGGAGAATACACACACGTCTCTAAAATGGTACACAGGGTTTCATCCCATTCAAAAGCCATCCAGGGGGATGCCTGAGATTAGAGCAACTTGATACAAGTACAGTGAGTGTGGGAGACTATAACAAGATTGGCCTCTCAAATCCCAATGTACCTTTCTTCTAGCATTTTCCTGTCCAAAATGCCTAGAAAGCTGAAAGCGAGAGCTCTGAGCCTTTGCTTATTTTGCTAGGCTTGCAGATGTGACTTCCGTTATCGGACATGGCTCTGCAAGATTTCTTATGAGAAGGGGAAATGGAGAAGAGAGGCTGAATGTGCCTGGTGGCCGCACCTGAGCAAGACGGCAGCGACCAAAGCTCTGTAGGCAGCGTTTAACAGCCTTACTGACAGCGCTGGACTTAACTGGGCTCTGAGTGTTGGAGGCTTTCCCAAGCTCAGCCCACACCCCTTGCCTGCAGTCCTTCCAATGGTTTTATAGATCACCCATTGCACTGCAGCAGGCCCCTTTCTGTTTTATTCCAGCCATTGTACATTATCTGCAGAAATCTGACATTGAAAGACGAAGTTATTAAGCATTTAGCCTCAAAAAACTTGGTCTAAAATTTTTCATGGGAACTTTTTATCACCAGTTGACAGTTAAAAATGTAAAACAATGATCATTTGAAATGCTTTTAAAAGGAATTTTTGGTGGTCAATTCTCGAGGATTTTAATACACATCTGCTACTTGAGCATAGTAACACATTTATGGGACATGTTAGGGACATGCTAGGGACATGTTCTTGTGGTGAGACACTTCAATAGGAGCTTCACTGACATGCCTGGGATATGTTCACTGACATGCCTGGGATATGTATGAATTTCAAGGGCAGGGATTTGTTGTTGGTGCTGTTTCTGTTTTTTATAAAAGTGATGGTGCTTGAAGTAGAGCATCATCAAAATAAGACCTGGGTTCAAATTTTGGTTTTATCGCTTTTGTGCTTATTATGAAGCCCCCTCTGGGCCTTGGTTTTCCTGAAATGACATTAAAAAAATTTTTTTAAAGCTAGAAAAAGGCATTATAGGAAAATACCCATAAAAGGAGTGGCAGGTATGAGGCCATTATGTGACAGTTAATGCCAATTGCTCTTTTATTAGCAGTAAGAAATCCCTTAAATGTTGCCATCTACAAGTTTGTACCTAAAGTGAAAGATACTTTTCTGGGCAGGTTATGCCTCCCTGTAGATTAAAGACCAGCACCTAGGAGTGATAAAAAGTTGTGAAATCACTGCTGGGTTTGGATTTGGATCAGCAATCCCCAAGGAGGCAGGCTCCTGCCTACCTGCTGTAAAAATGTGACGGCTTTGTTTGGGCAGTAACTGAATGTTAGCCTAAATAGAAACTTCAAAAGTCAATGTCAGCTTCAGTGGCAACACCAAGACAGCCTGTGAAGACCAAGTGTTTGTTTATTCTTTCATGGGGGTGGCGGGTGGCAGGTGGCGGGGTGGATTAGAGGAATATGGGAAGCACCTATTTCAGAAACAGACTGCCCAGACACTCCTCTGTTCTGCCTTCAGCTAACCTGTGGCCTTCGGAAAATTATTTAATCTTTCTCTGCCTCAGTTTCCTCATCTGCAGCATGGGTATCAGAACCACTTTCGCAGGAAAACCTTTCAATGTTTGGTTCTTAGATATGGTTAAATATAATATGTACAATGCAGGCTTTTTTTTTTTTTGAGTACTTGTCCCCAGCTCGTGGGCACTCTATAGGAAGGCTCTAGAACCTTTGCAAGGCGGAGACTAACTGGTGACAGAAGATCGCTAAGGACAGGAGCCTGAAAGGTTCTAACCCCCCTGTTTCTGTTCTCTCCGCTTCCTGTCAGCCATGATGAGAACAGTCTCTGCCACACATGGCAGCCACCATAAACTCAACTCCGCCATAATGGGCTGAAAGACTCAGACCGAAAGTCAAAGTAAATCATTTTTCCATCAGTTGTTTGTCATGTATTCTGTCAAGCAACAGAAAGGTACTAATGTAGCATCTCAAGAGGTCTTTCTGGCAACCATGTCCCAATTTTCTTCTCAGTAAAGTAATTTCCATTACCCAAAATGATGTGTGTGTATGTGTGTGTATAATGCATATGTGTGCCTGTATGTCTCTCTCTGTTTGTATAATATGTATGTATATATGTATATCTCTGTGTATATGATGTATATGTGTATGTATAATGTATGCGTCTGTGTGGCTCTGTGTGTGTACCTCTCTGTGTATATGTGTATGTGTATCTGTGTGCATGTCTCTTGTATGTGAATGTGTCTGTGTACAAGTGTGTATGTATATCTGTGTTTCTCCATGTATGTTTGCATATCTGGGACCAGAACTCATTCTGTAACCAAGGCATGTAGTCCAACATGGCCTCGAACTCATGACAATCTTGCTTCAGCCTCAACATCTGCTTCAAATAAATGGTTGTTTTTTGCTTACTTCTTTGCACATCATAGAAAATATACCTAGTAGGTACTCTGTCACTGTTACAACCATGACAGAAATTACCATGATAACTTTATAGGTCTACCCGCCATCTGCCGCTTGTAGTGAGTTTATATACAATTTAAGATTGAGGGCTTTACTATTCCTATTGTCTTAACCTGCTCCTTATAGTTTATACTCATTCACACTTGTGAGTGGTGTGTGCATTATTCACTATGTCTACTACTTATAAGAGTTGTGAAATGCCAGGAATGATATTGTAGTCTTGTAATCCCATCACTTAGGTGTCTGAGGCAGAAGGATTGCCACGAGTTTAAGGTTACCCTAGGTTCCATGATGTGTTCAAGGCCAGCAAAATACTATATCAAAAAACAACACACACACACACACACACACACACACACACACACACACTCTTCTCCTACAACTGAATTCTCTTATACCGTGTAGACCATGAAGGTGGCAACATCTTCATCAGCCTGTACTGGCTGGTTTTGTGTGTCAATTGACACATGCTAGAGTCATCAGAGGACAGAACCTCAATTGAGGAAATGCCTTGATGAGATTCAGTTGTAAAGCATTTTCTCATTTAGGGATGAGATGGTGCCATCCCTGGGCTGTTGGTCCTGGGTTTGTGCTGAGCAAGCCATGGGAAGCAAGCCAGTAAGCAGCTTCTTCCATGGCTTCTGCATCAGCTCCTGTCTCCAGGATCCTGCCCTGTTTGAGTGCCTGTCCTGATTTCCTTCAGTGATGAATAGCAATGCTGAAGTGTAAGCCAAATAACTTTACTCCCCAACTTGCTTTCTGGTGATGATGTTTTGCAACAGCAATAGAAACTTTAACATATAACAAAACACAACCATATTGAGAATAATCCTAAGTATGTGAAATGGACAGAATGGACATTTCATAGTGTTTAGTTCACTCCTTAGCAGATGGTGCCCATATTTACACAATGGGGTTGAGTTGCAGCATCCCTAACCAGTTTTGCTTATCTGTCTCCCACACTGGAGTGTCAGCACCATAAGACAGGGCTTTCAAATTTTTCACTGTTCTGGGGAAGGTGGTTGGCTAATGTCAAGTTTGAAAAAGCCTCTTGCAAATATTTTAAGAATGAATGAATGAATGTCAGAAGAGTCTTCTCATGGTTGAATATAGACCTCTTACTCTCGAGTCTAGTCACTGCAGAATTCTAAGAGCAAAGTGATCAATTAACAGACTGTTTCTCTGCTTGAACCTCTAGTTTTCCTTCTACCTTGAAATTTCTCTTGATCTAGGTAAACAGGAAATCAGTACATAAAACCAAAAGCAGATTGCACACTCCATGGTAACCAAAAGGAAAAAAAAACATTTCAAATGTTTTGCTTATTACTGGATCTCTGGGTTTCAGAACAGAGTAGAAACTAAGTTTTCATGAATAAACAACCATTGGAAAATGCCTCTTCTAGTAGATGGTGCAGGAAAGCAGTAAATCCAAGGGTAGGTCTGGAGTTCCCCTTCTGAAGAAGTGGGCAAAGACAACCTAGTAAAGTAACTTTCTTCGTTCATTTGAACATCATTTCAACACAGTGGTAGCAAATAAGGCCACTACAGTGTGATTGTATCTTGCTAAGCAAGCTACAATTCCATGCAGCTCTTACCTTTCTCCCTATAAAGCAAATAAATGAGCTGCAATCATCGATCCAAATTTCTAAAGCAGCACTTCATTTAAAAAAAATTATTCATGGCGGTGACTCTGTAGAGGAAGAGTACACAGGAAGCAAGATCTCACCCAGAGACAGAGCTGTTTGGAAGTGATGACACAGATTAAACTTTTAAATGCTAATCACATCCCTTCCCAAAAGCTTGAGATGACTCTTACCTATTTGTCATCCCTACAGAAGCAGGCCAAAAAAAAAAAAAAAAAAAAGACTCAGAATAGCATGCTGGTATGCCAGCCCAATTTTCACTCTGACTCAAGAACAACACTAGCTACCTTTTCTTCAAGGTCATGAGGAATAGTGTGCTGACGCACCCCCTCTCACATGACTTCTCATAAGAAGCAGAAAGTGGCATGCCAGATAATTCATGCTGATATCTCACCCCCCCCATAGAAAAAACGGCTGCATTACTGCATTTTCATGCTAATAAGCATAACTAAGTGAGGCAAGCTCACCTTTTAAGCTTTTCTATTCATTTTTCTTTTTCACCATGACACCTGGGAAATTATACCTAGCATTCTGTATAATAAGATTCTAAAGGATACTCTAAAGTCACGCATGTCCGAGATAAAAAGAAGTAGACATTAGTTTTAGAATCTATCAGCACAGCTGGTAATGGCAGACATTATTACTATTATTAAATGTTTGTTTGTTTGTTTGTTTGAGGAAACAGGGTCTCATTGTGTGTATCCCTGGTTGGCCTGGGACTCACAGAGCTCCACCTGTCTCTGCTTTCACAGGCATGACCAAAACTTCTCAAAGGTTCTGTATTTGTGTTCTTTTTCTGATATTCTAAGTTCTTTCTTACTTGGGGAAGATTACCAATTAATCTAAGTTTAGAAATGAGAAGAATAAGAACAACGGACTTCAAGAGTTCAAGTCCCCCCACTAAGTCCTGCTGGGAGAAGAAGAAGGCAAGTTTCTCTGATGGGCAGGAAAGACGGTAAACCATCGGCTTCTCTTCAATGCAGCTGCTTTGCTGGGGATTCAACAGAGGATGGAGAAAGAAATGTAAACACGGGACTGTTTGGAAAGCAAAGACTCTCTCACCAGATGGCAGAGAATGGGGATGGGATCGCCTTCCTCAGGAAATGGAGAGATGGGCTTGTGAGCAGAGCATCCAGCTAAATGAAATTAAGACGACATGCTTCAGCTGCTACAGCGTCCAAGTGCCAAGTCTGCGCTGACCTTGTACACAGGCTTCAGAGCTTAGTTTTCTTTGTTATTGCCTCCTTTACTAATGGTCCATTCTGGAAGTCTGCTTGCAAACTGAGGCAAGAGCTGAACTTTGTATCCAAAGTTTGAAAAAGCACTGTTTTCGGAACTGCTAAAGTTTTTGTTTCTTTCTTTGTTTTGAGACCAAGTTTTGCTAAATGGCTTAAGTTAAGCCTTGAACTTGCAGCAATCCTCCTGCCTCAGACTCCTAAGTACTGGCATTGCAGCATATACCACCATATCCATCACTAAGATGCTGCCTTCTATGGGCACATGCTACCTAGAAACATTCCTTCTTGCAAGCCCTTTTCCAGAGAGCTTCACTCCACACTTAGGTCATCTCTAATCTTAACTGTGGAAATACTGTTCTGATAGACTCCTTAACCTTAATCTGCCTTTCATTCACAAATATTGCCCAGATGGAACCATCTACAACTTCTCACACCATTTGCCAGTTACATGCATCACAACCAGTACATATAGTCACAGCATCGTCTGCATGTCTACTGCACTGGCAACCTCGGATACCTACAATGTAGTCTAACATATTGAGGATTTTTTGAAGGAAGCATGATGCATACGGGTAACCTGAGGGAGGGGATCCATTTGCTGGAACTGCCTTGCACAGTATCGCCACTAAACAAGAAACTGAGAATAGATGAGACTTGATGACAGTTATAAAATGCTGAGCAACTTGCCCAACCTCTCTGAACCCATATTCCTCTCCTGTACAAAGGAGCTGTCACACTGTCACTCTCACAGATGAGGCAAATTAGGACATAAAGTATATGACACACTTAGTTCCCAGTTAAGAATCTGGCATACAAAATGAACAGTTTCACTCTAAAACCCTGACTGGCTCTTAACTCTTCCATATATCCCGAATCAGCTGAAGCTGGTACTCGCCTTTCAAGCTATCACACTTAAAGGAGTGGTTTTTAATCTGTGGGTCAAGACTCCATTGGGGGTTAAATGACCTTTTCACAAGGGTTACCTAAGACCAATGGAAAACAGCTATTTACATCAGGATTTATAACAGTAGCAAAATTACAGTTATGAAGTAGCAACAAAAATGATGTTCTTGTTGGGGATCACCCCAATACCAGGGACTGTATAAAGGATCACATCATTAGAGGGAGAACCAGTGCCTTAAAGAAAGGCAAACAACTGCCCACTGTCTCCCAATACCTCAATGGAATACTCATCATTTTTCTCTCTGAGCAGAATTATGTTTGGGTGACATATGTGTTTATGCAGGGGACTGATATGTGCATGGTTTCATGTGTCTCCACTGACACTAATGCATAACAGTAGTAGCCTCACTTCCTCCTACTTTCCACCTTAGCCTCCTTGATGCCCAAGATGTGTGAACTCATGTAAGGGCTTGAAACTATTAAATGCCCAGATCCATATGCCGAGACTACTGGAGGTGGATGATTTCCCCGGGAAACCAGGCATAATTCACTAAAAATCTTAGTTCAGGACTGTTGAGAGAGTCCAGCAAGGAAAGGAACTTGCTGCCACTGACAACATAAGTTTGATTTCCAGAAGCCACATGGTGTATAGGAAAAAACCAAGCTTGGCAAGTTTCCCTCTGACCTCTACGCCATACTATGCACTCACTAGATAAATGTAGTAAAATCTTTTTTTTCAATCATAGTTAAGAAAATCTTCACAAAGATGCTGGCAGTGTGTTACTATAAGAAAGTTTAGTCAAATAAGTAAAAAAGAATTTCAAGTTATTGTGAATAGCATGTGTGTGTGTGTGTGTGTGTGTGTGTGTGTGTGTGTGTGTGTGTGTGTGCAGGAATTCAGAGAGAGCAGAGGAAGAAAAAGGGCAAATGGACCCCCTGGATGCCTCCCTGGAGAAAGATTCATCTGCATTAGGCAAATGAGCCATGGAGCCTTTAAGAACATTTGCTATGGCATGAATGTTCATGCGCTCTGTCATAATTAGAAGATGCCGAAATGAAATTTATTACTCAGGGTGTGGTGGAGATAAGCAAGAGCCAAACCACAGAAGACCTTGCATAGTGTGCTACAGACTTGGATTTTATCCTGGTCCTACAAAGACCAGTGGAAGAGTCTAGCCACATTAGTCATAGGTTAGCCTTGCCTTGGCAACCCTGCACAGTCCATGCTACAGAGAACCTCCAAGGTTCCAGAACCCATTATTCCTTTTGCCTACAATGAAATGGATGTCTTCTCTGTGACAGACTACAGGCCAATACCAGACACTTGAATTTAGGAAGGGAGTCTCCTGTGCTGCCTTGCAAATTCTTATTCTGCTTTTCCTGAGTTTTCCCTTAAAAATTAGAACAACCCAGACCCTTGGGAAAAAGTGGAAACTTCAGCTCTTTAAAAAAAAACCTCACTCTGCTCCTAAGGCCTTTATAGACATGGTCAGAGTGTCTTGTTTGTTCTCTTCATTGAGGGGAGGACATCACAACTAGACTACCTACCACTATCACCTACCACCACCACCACCACCCACCAACAGCAACACCTACCAACATACACCACCACCACCACCTGCTATTACCATCTACCAACAACAACAACATCCACCACCACCACCAGCACTCACCACCACCACCAGCACTCACCAACATCTACCAACCACCATCACCATTCACCACCACCAGCAACACTCACCAACATCCAAGACGACCACCCACCATTACTATCCACAGCCAACAACACCCACTACCACCCTCATCGATGACACCCCCAGTCACAACCCCTACCACACCACCACCATCCATGGGAGATTTCCCATCTGTTTTTCCTTGGTTGGATTTTTTTGTGTTAGACCCTCCTCTGCATTGAGCCAAATTTGACTTTATACTTGTGGCTTGGTGAGTTTAGTCCAAGACATCCTAAGTCTGTAGTCAAAGATTCAGGCAAGAACCCCTAAAAACAACTGAGATTGGAAAAGATTAGAAAGCAGGAGACGTTTTCTCTCTTTCACAAGTGCTTTGAACAAGTCAGCACACCATCAAAGAAACATAACAATTTAATGTTCAGTCAAAGAAAGGAATACTTGTTTACCTGAAGTAATGGACTGATAAAAGAAACTGTGTCTGCCTTGATTGATACAAAACTTACTCCAAGAGTAACCTGCACAATTAAGGCCTCAAGCTCTCAACAGAGCCACTGGCAAAAGGCTTGGAGTTTACTTCAACAATACAGCAGATACAGCATGTGCTTAGCATGTGTGAAGTCCTTAGGTTCAATCACCAGCATCAAAAAGAAAAAAATCACTGAGAAGAAACAGAACATGAATTAATTTATAAGGGAGATTTTGAAACTATGTCTCCTACAGTTATTAAAGTAACACAGTAAAAATTAAACAACAATACACTCCTGCCCAAAATACATTTAACTGGAAACATGAAGAAGTTACCTAGGTTTCTGGTAGCCAGTTTCTAACCCTTTATGTATTTAGTTATTCAATGGTCCAACCCACCTTAGGAATTAAGACTCTTATCTCATTTTACAAATGAGAAAATCTAAATATTAGAAAAACAAGGTGTCTCAAAGTCTCTCAATTTTAAGAGCAGCCTCTATTACCAAAAAAAAAAAAAAAAAAAAAAAGGAAAAAAGAAAGAAAGAAAGAAAAACTTAAGGTTCATTTTGAAAGACATTAACGAACTGGCATCTAAATAGCGTTTTGAATTTTTCTTCTCATTCTAAGTTCACAATAATATACCTTTTGCCATTTTGCCCTAGAATAGGACAAAACACTACCCTACTACTCATCACTGGCTCTCTTTACTCTCAACAAATTATGTCAGCATCCTTACAGACATCCACGCCTTTTGCCAGGCTGTTCGTAATGAATGACACAGCCCACATCTCCTACTGCCCACAATCTTGCTCTGCTTTTCAATGAGAACAGCTTTTAAATGATGACAGCCATCCTACACACAAAACAAACTGACAGAGTAGGTAGACCATTCACCTCCTTACAGAGAGCGGCACCTAAGTCGGACAATTTCCCTGTACTACCTCATTTACTCCTGTGCTTTAACTGTAAATGACCCTGATCATGCTTCATCTAGATCAGTGGGTCTCAACCTATGGGGGGGGCATGGAATGACTGTTTCCCAGGGGGCACCTAAGATCATCTACATATCAGACATTTACGTTATGATTCATAACAGTAACAAAATCATAGTTATAAAATAGCAAAAAAATCATTTTATGGTTGGGGGTCACCGCAAAACTGAGGAACGTATTTAAGTGTCACAGCATTAGGAAGGTTGAGAACCTCTGAACTAGATGAAGCTATGAGGCTTGGAGAAAGAAAGAAAATCGTATATGGCATAAATGATCGACAGAGGTTGGATATATGCCTCATTGTGGCTCTGAATCTCCCTCATTTTCCTCCAGTCAACACCACAAATACAGAATTTGCAGGCTAAATGCTGAAAGATTTCTTTCTATTTACTTGTTTGTGGCTAGGGACAGAGCTAGGGTCTTTCCCAGGCTAGGCTAGTACTCCACCACTGAGCTGAATGTCCCCAGCTCTGCAAAATACTTAGCATAGAACAATGCTGAGAAAGTTCCTCACATACCTGGTATTTCTAAATTTAAGGGCGGGTGGAGAGGGAAGGAACGAGGGGAGGAAAGGAAGGGGGGGGAGGAAAAACAAATAACTGGAGGAAGAAAGGGAAACTACAAAGTCTCATCACTCCATTTCGCCTAAGGTTACAGAAAGGTTAAACAAAGTTAAACACATTGCCTAAGACCCCACAGCAACCTAGAGTCAGAGCCAGTGGAAAACCCAGGTGCCTTTAACACAAAAGCCACATTCTTCCCACTCTGCCTCAGCAATTAGGCAGATTTCTTCAGATGCTAAAACTGACATCTCTCAGCTTAAAAAAAAAAAGGCACGGAATCACACTCTGAATCAAAATGGGAAAAGTTAACAATGAGCCCCCCCACCCCCTGACCACCCCAGGTTTCAGGCACCAGGCTTACCCATGTGGACTTTGGATACAGACCTTCTGGTTCATAAGCCAGCCCACCACTGATGAGCTCTGTGACCTTGGGCACGTGACAGAAAAGGAACTTTGCTCTTGGTAAACTCTCTTGAGACTGGATAAAAGCTTCTACTCTTCCGGTTCACCCTGACAGTCAGGGCTTGACAACTGATTTCTTTAGGTAATGAGCCATGACTACAGATGGACACGCCGTTCCCATTTTCTTGGTGCTAATATAGTAACTTCCCTGGGTGTTTATTCAGTGCTTCCTTTTTACCAGGCACTGGTCCAAGTTCTTTCTGTGGGGTTCATTCTTCATGGTGTCCTATGAAAAATGAATGTTCACCCTCTTTTGACAAAGGGGAAACTGAGGCAGGAAGATTACATGAAAGAGCAGACCATCTGCTGCCATCTGGCCTAGCCTCTGTACACCATGCATTACACTATAAACTAGTTACATGGTGATACTGTCGCTAAGGAATTAGAATAATTGTAAACAGTTATCACTTTGGGCCTAGGAAGAAACTGAGTCAGAATAATGCTTTCTGTGCAAGCATGAGGACCTGAGTTCAGATCCTCACATAAAAAGCCAGGCACGGAGCTGCAGGCCCATAATCTGGGTGCTAGGTTTTAAATCTCTTAAATTAATTGTGTTGAGGTCTTTTGTTGAATAAGTAAGGAATCCTAAAGAACACAACACAAAAGAATTACAGATTTAAAACCTAGACATAATCATAAAGGCATTTTAATGAAAGAATTTCCTTATCTGTCTGTAGACATTTAAGATTGTCTGTTTTTTAAAAAAAAAAAGCATGAAAGTAGAGTCCAAGGAAATTGATAAACATAATCTCTGCAGCACTTCTCTTTGTCCAATGAGTTATCTAGAAGCATATTTTAGAAATATTTAAAAATCTGCTTTCTGCCTTTTAAGTACTGTTCATTCGGAAGATGCCAAGTCCATCCAGTAAAATGGCATTTTTACGGTTTACAGTGGGCCTCTCCCACAATCTTCAGAAGGCTTGGGTACAGAGCTTCCATCTAAGAGTTCCGGAAACCGGGAGTGTGGGGGGGGTAGGGAGTGGGGGTATGGGGATGATGGTTGGGAGGGGTGGGGGTAGTGGTGGTGTTGGAGAACTGCCTGTGAAGACCAGGAACTCTGACTAGCAAGCCCTGTTCAAACATAAGCATTGACACTTGTGGCCAGCACTGAGGAGCTAGAATCAGAACACATTTTCCACTTAGCTGGAAGCTTTAACTCAACTTTGCCTGCTCTCAGGTTCCCTGGTTCAGAAAGATATAGGAGAGGAGAAGGAGGAGGAGGGGAGGAAGAGGACCAGGGGAGGAGTTGGAGGAGGAGGCAGCAGCAGCAGCCACTCAATCCTTTACAAGTTATGTTCCTTCCTATAGCTGTGGAGGGGAACATTGAGATGATCAACTTTTAAGGGGAAAGGTTCCTTTGGGCTTGGAGTTTCCAAGACTGTATGTAGCACATGGTCACGTGGCATCCTTGCTTTGGGCCTGTGCTAGCACAGTATATCATGGCTTGTTCACTTTATGGTTGCCTGAAGGCAAAAGGTAAGGGGAAATGGGGGCTCCGGGGCCCCAGTACTCCCTCCGAGAACATGGACTTTTAAGTGATCTAACTTCCACCCTGTAAAGGCTCTACTACTTCCCAACAGCACTCCAGCTGGGGACCCAGCCTTCAGAACCTCGCCTGGGGGGAAACACAGCACTATGGCACAGGTGGTGTCTCTAAGCATGTGTGTAAACATGGGTGTGTGACATGTCCGTGATTAAGAGGGATTTAGTCTTTAGGATTTAATAGGTGGGGCTTCCGGTTCTACATCCTTAGACTTCCTTGCATTATTTTTTCCCCTGTTAATCTCAGGCAGATCTTCTGAATCTTTCTGAACTTCATTTATTTTGAAAAAGTCAGGACTGGCAAAAGGCAAGGATGGGGGTGTTCATCATGCCATTGTATTATGTACCTCACAAATAGTTTTGCTTGAAAATCACGTGTAGTTTGTGGCTCAATGTCTCCTTCATGCTAAGTTCAACATACACTGACTTAACAACTAGTCTTTTTATCGTTACCCAGTAAACCGTTCATGCACTTCTCAGACAGCTAACCCTTTGGGTACCTTTCACAGAAATGGTTAATATGTGAAGTATCACTTGCTAGAACATCTGATAGTCTATCATTCGATTTTTGCCATGGTTATGCCTACCTTGTAGTTACTTCTGCCCATTTAAATATGGGGAAAGTAAAATTCAGAGAGGAAAAACTAACTGAGGGCCACAAAGCCAATAAACAATGAAAACAACAATGTAACCCATCCTGAGCTCTCTTCACTCAAATGGTCTCTGATGATAGAGGATTATAGTCCTTAGTAAAGAATGAATTGCCTACTCACTGAAAATTATTGCTGTAAGTTGTGGACAGAGTAGCCTCTAGAGTTACCTGCATATGAGATGAGTAATATTTTTTTTATTTAGTATTTTTTCAAAAAGAAAATCTTGCAATTGTCAACAACCCAAATCATCAGACATGCATTTATTTCATTGTGTGTTGACTGAGCATGTACCATGAGCCACTCTGCTAAGCAACAGTAACTACGACTTTTTGTCCAAATTCTATTCCTGGCAGCTGTTTTCACTATCCGAATCGCTTTTGCTTTCTATTCAGTGTCCCTATAAACAGAGTTTGTGTCTCCAAAGTACTGAACAAGCCACACTAAGTCTTTGGGTGACAACAGTGGCAATATCACACACTCACGGAGGAAATGCCTATTTCAGGTTCCTCATCTGCATGACGAAATTTAAAAAGAAATGACATCTACCTCCCAGAAGAAAAGTGAAATAAACTAATTAATTCTGGAACTACTTCCTACTAAGCCCCACTTTGCCATGTTTTATTTATTACCAGAATGGTTCAATTTTCTAAAACAATGGTAGGAGCTTTGAAATAGCTTCACACTTTATTACTATACATGAATTATAGCAAATTTCAATCCTTCAGGCTGAGCTATTCCTCTATGGGCATGTGCACAGAAGTACCAACCATAAGTGGTCAAATCAGCTTTGCATTTAGAAGTCTAAATGATTTAAAATGTTGACTCATATAAAGGACTTAGAGCCCTCACATTGTGAATGGTAGATTTCAAAACTAGCTGTAAGTATTAAACTATTTCCGATTTTTTGAAAGTTAAAACTTCACAGTGAAATGTACATTTACATGAAATAAAACACTGCAGCTTAGTAAATTACCAAACATAATCCTAAAAGTGGAAAAGAGGTTTCTCTTGTTTTGTAAGTATGTGAGGGTATAGATCATTGTGGCTTTTAGACATTATAATCATAAACAAAAGGTTTAAAAACACTCTCCTTGAAAGGACTTAAATGAAACAAAAAAACCAACTGCTAATTTGTTGCAAAAACAGAAAAACTATGCGAATTGTACTTCTACACAAAATAAATTTCATCTAAACATTAAAAACCTCATGTTAATCATGGCTCCTGTTCATGGCTCATGACCATTGCCATTCATGCGGACCACCTGGAAACAAAATCCGCTAGTCCTTCATCTACACAGTCGCAACTTCCAACAGGAGAGGCCTGTGTGATGGGGCTCCACCGAGGAGAAGGCACCAAACGTCTCCAGCGAGGCCTACCAAACACAACTTTTGAGTTGTGTCACTGATCCAGGCCAAGGCAGCCACAGAGGTTTGAGTTGGTCATGAAAACTGGAAATGCCTCATGTGTTTATTATTTCATAAGTGCTAACGTGTGAGTTTATATTGAAGCATAAATAATGGCTCTGCATATGACTCCTGGGGTTTGGTTTGCAATCCTTGGGCTTGGGTTTTCTAGATCATATTATAAACTATTTTATATGAAAACACCTCTACTCTCCCTTCCCAGGGCTCATCCAACTATCATTCCACAGTGACTTGAGTTTTAACACACAGTGTCCACACAGGACGGACCCCAGGAGGTAACAAGACCTTTAGAACAAAAGCATTAACTTTCCCCTTCCAAACCCGGCAATTGGTGTGTTCTCCCAGGATTGTTGATGGGGAGGGGGTGAGGATACCCCAGGATACAGCAGATAGCTCATCACCTTAGACTACCTAGGGCCCCTCCACATGCGTCAGCCACGACACAGTTTTGAGTGTGGGTAGCAATCTTGTCTATATGCACTCAAACACACACAGGTCAGCAATCTGTGTGTGAGATGTGATTCACCATGGAGTTTAGTATGCAAACTAAAATAGAAAAGGTCATTTGCTTTAGGGATTTCATGTATATCAAGGTGAAAAAGAGGTTCTAAGTACCCATGGGCTTTTGTTCCTAAGATGAACTCTTTTGGCAACAGAATTATGTATGTACAAAGCAAATCCCTAGCCCCTCTCCCCCAGCTCTTCCCTCCAGGGTTTACACAGGGACACAGTGACACACCAGGGATGCCCTTTCTGCAAAGATGACCCAGCCTTGCTTTTGTAAGTGGGTACTGTGGACGGATGGGTTGCCCTGTGCTCCTCTCCCACCCTCTTTCATGGTCACCCTAGAGAGCAAAGGCATTCTTTGCCAGGCAACTAGGAGATGTTTCAGCTGCAGTCTGTGTACAGAGAACACACACAAAAAGGCCACCTAATCACTCCCCTTCCAACAAAGCCAGGCTCTAATCCGCAGCCCTCCAGAGAGCCAAGCATAGCTAAGAGCTACAGGTGCCGAGTCAAGGGCTAAGTCTGCATCCAGATAACCAAAGGGCTGCTACTGCTGTCTTTGTTTTTCAATTGTCTGGAGTGTTGCCTCGATTGTAAGCTTTCTTTTAATAGGCAACTCATTACTCTCTGGCAGCACTCAGAATTGAGCATTATTGCCATGGCCATGGCACAATTTTTTCAGAGGAATCTCTAGTCTCTTGGCTGCAGGAAGGTCCAGCTGGCTTTTAAATATTCTGATGTCAACAAGGAGAACCGTGCCTTCTGACATCTAAAGAAAATCTGTTGCCAGCTATGCGTCCTGTATCCAGTATTAGCCAAGGAAGTGAGGTGGAGGGGGATTGCTCTGGAGGCGCTCTGGACCCTGGAAAGCACTGAGGCAAGCAGGGACTTGGCAAACATCACTACAGACCTAGCCTTCCCCCAAGGCTCCCAGCTCTGTCCATTTCAGCTACCGCCTCTCATTTCCACTGTCTTCTCAGTATTAACTCTCAGATGCTATTCAGGATATTAAGACTTAGTGCCTTGTCCAAGGTCACGTACCTAGAGACAACAAAGCCCCTTCCTCTGGCTCTCTCTGCCACATCACCAGATCTGTCTTTCTGTTTTCACCCCATACAGATGTTGGAACATGGCAGGAAGACACAGGGAAGCACCACCTCAGAAAATGTACACCGTGGGGGCTGTCTGACTCTGTTTTAGGATTCTTCCTCACTCAGAGAACTCAAAAGATGAGACAAGAGTGGAAGTCTTCTTCAATTAGAAATACCATCCTTGTTTTAGAGAAATAGCAAGCAGCAGGAGGCATTCCTAAAGAAGAAGTCTAAACTTAAATCTTAATGTTCCCCCATCAGCTGGTGCATCATCATAAAACAATGGTAATACCCAGTATTCGCACTGAAGCAATGGCCACGTAAATCTCATAACCAAAGGCAGCTCCCACGCCATCTGGTTCCAACGTCTCTCTTAGAAGTATTTTAGAAAAGAAGGATTTTTAGAAGCAGAAGGACTTAGAAATAACTGGTCCTACTTTCCCTTCTTCCAGTTGAGGACACAGGTTCAGAGAGGTCCAAATGGTTTCCCAAAGACAACTCAGTATTCAGGTTAAGAAAGAAAGCAGAAGAGCACTGGTTCCAAAGGACCCAGGTTCAATTCCCAGCATCCACATGGCAGCTCATAACTGTCTGTAACTCCAGTTCTAGGGGATCTGACACCCTCATACAGACATACATGCAAGCAAAGCACCAATTCATATGAAATATAAATAAATAGATTAAAAAAAAGAAAAGAACACAGTCCCCTAACAGCCAAGCCAGTGTGTCAGCCTAGAAACAACCTGTATAATACAGCCAAAGGCCACAGGCAGCA
This sequence comes from Mesocricetus auratus, assembly GCF_017639785.1. Lineage (NCBI taxonomy): Eukaryota > Metazoa > Chordata > Mammalia > Rodentia > Cricetidae > Mesocricetus > Mesocricetus auratus. The sequence goes on from NW_024429195.1 coordinate 68,269,646, forward strand.
CATCAGTCTTCCCTTGGATGACACATGTCATGCTTTTGGGGGTGGGGAGAAAGAAGCAGGAGGCCTAATTACATGAAAAGCGCCCCACCTTCTTCTTTTTTTCTGGATAGACAGAAATAGGTAGGGAGGGATAATGATACTGCCAGTCCTAGCTCCTGTAAACAGTTTTCAGTATGCCCATAATTAAGTCAAAAGGCAAACATCCACCGCATCTATAAATCAGCAGGGCTGGAGTCGAGGCTTCCATGAAGCAGAGACTGTATGCATACAAGAGCCCTCAGAGCTGAGCACTGCTCAGGTATCTGGTCCTCATGTTCCCTCTCCCCACACAGGTGACTAAGTCCAAACGCAGAAGTCCTGCAGCTGTTGGTGATTCATGCTCCTGAGCAGATAACAGATCTCTACTCAGAGATTTATATCCCAATGCCTTACCCTGGTTTACAGATGAAGGTGGGTGGAGTCTCCAAACGTGGATAATATGGGGGGATATCACTGATCGTTGCCTGGTCGAGGCCACAGAGAGGAAATGAATGAATGTACATCCTCACCGAGAAGAGCAATGACAACAGCATGAGAGGAAGCTGAGAAGTTCTTCTTAGTCTTAAGGAAGACAGACCCTCAGAACCACAGAAGATGAACTTGGCGAAAGTACACAAACTGGAGAGTAAATGAAAGAAACGCCCCCCCCCACTTCTGTTTCCCACCTTAGTTCTGTCATTCACTTTCAACCTGAAAGAAAACTTGAGCAGAACTTCCCACACACAGGTCCACACACCATCCTGGTTTCTGGACATTCCTAGTTTGACCCGTGTTAAGGACAACTGATAATCAGATGTCAGCCTGTAAGGGAGGCCAGGCACTGAATCAAAGGTTTAGACAAGCCAGCTCAGCCTCATCCTTAGAGGTCATTTTCCTCTGGCTTTTAAGGTGGTGGAAGACCATTCCCTTCTCAGAAATGTATTTCAAACTGCAGTGACAGTGGGCGACTGTACTGGGACGAGGACTATTATCTATCCCCTTTGGTCCTTTTAGTCACCATCTGAGAAACATCTTTATAACCATTTCACCAGCATCATACGGATTACAAAACGGAAATCCCAAAATGGTTTGCCTAAGGTCATCTATCTCCCAAGTGGTGAAACAGGAATTAGAGCCTACGTCTTCACAGGTTAGAGCCTAGAGTCCTCCCTCTACCATATTTTAGGTTCTCCACCAACAGGGAGAGAGAGGAAAAGGAACATGAAAGAAACTTCCCAAGCTATTTTGGCAGGGATTTTATTTTGAATGTTACTTAAGGAGGCGCTAAGATTTCAATCACCTGTCATTAAAGAACAAACGCTCACTCACAATTTGCTATCTTCCCATCAGCAGTTAGACATAAATAAAATTTAGCAATTTTAATTGGTTTGGCTCCGACTTTCAGATTTCCATATGGTTATTTTCCCTGTTTTATGTTAAATGTAATCGACTTAGCACTTGAGTCTCGAAGTCTTGGCAGAATGTATCAATTAAAAGCTACATAAATTAGGACTACTGGGAGCACACACTGCAAACTGAGTGACTGCAAATGCTCTTTTCACAAATATGTTAATTTTTCTATATTGTAGCTGCCATTGTCACCCATGTGACAAATATTTCATAGGCAAAACAAGAGGGTATTTTTCTAGTATAGTAAAAGCTAAAATTCTATCTGTTGCTTCCAAGAGCTTCAGTGTTCCTAAAATAGATTTTTCTGCATTGTTTTCAAGACAGACCTTTCCTGTCTCAGTAGTTGTGACATTGACAGTACTCACAACAGCTATGGAAACCTGTTGGGAAACTAAAATGTAAGCATAACAAGCATAAACATGAACAATGACCACACGACTAGCATTGCAATATGGCCTCTCAATTACAATGTAGAGTCCCGTGTTTTTAAAAATAGTTACTTATTGAGAGTGATACTTTTTCTAAGCCAGGGTCACAATTTTCTTTAGATACCATAAATTCATACAATATGGGAACACACACACACACACACACACACACACATACACACACACACACACACAGACAAACCTCAAAAATACAAACCACAATCTTCATTAGACTTAAGACATAATTTCTTGTCCTGATTGCTCAGCATGACTGCTGTGTGTACTTATTTTCTAAATACAGAAGTCTATCACTGGTACTAAGTAAATCAAAGAGACATCCATCAAGCCCCAAGTGGCTGCTAATGGAATTTCATACTTATTTAGCTTGACTGAAGGCTCAAAATGCGTGGTGTCCCCATGATTCTTGCAAAGCTATATAATTTCAATTAAAGTCCTTTAAGAGATTATCACTAAATTCTTTTTCAACTTATTGGGTAAGTTGAACAAGGAGGCAATAAGGGAAGTTGGTATCGATCCCATATTTACAGTAGACTATTTAATAAAAATATTTTTCTTCCAGACACAGATAACACCAAATTTAAAAGGAAAAAGAAAACTGAATCTTTCTTAGCATCCAGTTCTCTTCAACCATGCCCTACACATTCAGAGCTGTGCAGAAAATTCCTTAGCAACTCTTGGATTAGGAGAGGTGACAATGGGAAAGAGAATCTAATCCCCTCCTTCATTGCCAGGGATTATTTTATTGATTTTTGTGCTATTTCCAATGTCCTCTTTTTCAGGGACAAGAATATGAATCGCTAGAAGTATCCTTTAAAGGAAACCTTGAAGGTCACTAGAGAAAATGAATGCCTTCATTCAATGAGCGCACTGCCCTCTTTTTGCCTACAAACCCTTTATCAGCATCAAGTTCCCCCCAAAAGGGCCTGCACTTTAACTTGGTCCGAACAGGTCACATTTCTAAAATACTTAAGTTGTCTCAAATATCTCTGGTCGGCAGCACTGAGTCACTCGTGCCACAGTATTTCAGGCTAGACCTACCTCTTTCTAGTTTTCAATGGAATTATTCCATGTAATCCTATTTACACAGCCATTTCATCAAAGCGCTAAAGGCGATTACAGATCTCGGGCTTGTTTTGCAAAGATGGTGCAAGGATCATCAATCCTACTGACTCTCAAAGTGATTCCATAGCACATTGCTGGGCTTTGGCGTGTTGGACATTAACCTTGCCTGTCTCCTGTTTTCTTGTTTAAATAAGAAGGTTGGGGCTCTCTTCCTGAATCAGAGGCTGCTCCACACAGGCCCGCCACTATTATTCATTCAAGCAGATGCTATTACAAAAAACAAATAGGTACCCCGCCCTTGTTTATTATTGCACAAAGCAGGAGGCACGCACACACCAAGCAACCACAGCAAAACTTTTCTTTGTTGCAGGAATCGTTAACATCCGCATCTCAAAAGAGGATACCAGAGGAATCTCAGGCGTGCTGCTCTAGGTAAAAACTAACCTGCAAGCAGGAACGGATTCCTGACTTCTATTTCTCCCCCAACCTCACTGACTCAGGGAGAGTGTTCTAGGGAGAACACCTCAGGTATGCCAGGCCATGCTCCCTCCCCCATCCCTTTCCAAGTCAGGGATAGGTGCTTTATTCTTGGTGTTTCCTGATGGGTCTGTCTCCAAGCCTAGATATCTATTTAAAATAAGACGCCATATGAGTAATTTAATTAATTACTTACAACCAACTGATGCTGTAGTCAAAGCTGAAAATGAGTACAAACCCTTCAAATCCCATCTCCTTCCATACATTTCAGAAATTGCCATCAGCCACAGATTGGGGGTGGGGATGTAAATAAGCAGCTTTAGCCAACCTGCTGCAGCTAATAGAACAATTTGGAAAGGAAGAACCATGAAGAGGTAGCAACCGCGACGGTGAAAGGAACTGTAGAGGAGAATACTACAGTGGCTCTTTCAAACCCGCAGCCAGATATGTGCGTCAACGAAGAAAAGACATAATTGTACCCCCGGGCAATGTTTTATGCATAAAGGGCAATTTAGCGATCCTGGGCATTATCTCAATAACTATCCTTAGGAGGTGCACATTAGAGAAAAAAAAAGAAGAAAGAACTTTTACTGTTTTGTAATGGAAAAGGGCGTTATGCAGTGTTGAAGTGCTACTACTCCATCTAGAGCTTTCGGGAGGGCCCACCCAGAGCTGTGAACCCGGCCGACTTCTCCAGCTGCCAAGTTTTCCCCGCCTGCCGGGCAGGTTCTGCACCCAGCCTGGCGCTGCCGCCTAGGAGCTCAGGGTTGGCTTCACTCCAGTGGCTGCACCCGCGTCCGCACCGCGTCCCGCGCCCACCTGGGGACTGCACAGATAGATCTGACTGCCAGAGCGAGCGAGGGTGGCGCGTGGGAAGCTGTTTCATAATCTCCCCGAATCCACCGGGAAAGACCTCCCGTGCAAAAATAAAAAAATAAATAAAAAATAAGCCGTCCCCGTGATAACTCGAACTCTCGGGCCAAAGAGCGAAGCCTGCATCTGCAGTTTGCGACTGACAGCTTCAAACTTAGCTGCGGTGGCTGCAAACTTGCCACCGGCTCCCTCTCACCCCTGGCGCTCCCCAGCTCCCGGGGTCACCACCCCCCAGTGGGGAGGCTCGGGCTCGCACAGCACGCCTGCCTCCCCCGCACCTTTCTGGCTCACCCGGCGGGCGCAGCCCCACATGGCCCGGCTGCCGGTCCCAGGGCGCGCCGGGCTCCCCGGGACTCCGGGCGCGATTTTCTTGGAAAGCCTTCGAGCTCCTCCCGGGCGTGCCTTACTCACTTGTGTCTTCTTCATAAGGAAAGGCAGCGCTGCGATCCAGCCCAGGCAGCGGTGTGGCGACTCCGTTTAGCTGTTCTGGAGCTCCAGCATATTGCACGAGCAGCGGCTGCAGATAGTCCCAGCATTGGGTAGCCCGAGCGCAGCGCCCTGTCCTCCGCCGTTGCTTCCCCGCAGCACTCCCGGTCCCAGTGGCACACAGCAAATGAAGCCGGGACTGCTGCGCCGCCAGCGCTTTTTATACAGCTCCCTGGCCAGCCGGCCCGCCCGCCCGCTCCGGACACGCCTCCTTCCCTTCCGGAGCCTCCCGGAGGCGAGCAGCGCGCTGGAGGGCGGGGATCGTCCCAGAGGTTGGACAGATCGGGCCTCGTGCGTCCCCTGCCTGGGTACTGGCCAGAGTCCACCCGGGCGCGGGGCGTCTGGGACGCAGCTGAGTAACCTTCTGCGGCCGCCGGCGCGGCACGAGTCCCAGCTCAGCAGCAGGCTCACCGCGCACCGTCGGGGACCTAGGTTACACCATGGCTTCAGAGAGGGTCCCAGATCTGTCCTTTAGGGTGAAGCGGTGCTGCGCGACAGGCTTCACCTGGTTCTGAGCAAAGACTCCTGTCTCCTTCCCCCGCCCCCCCCCCGTGACCGCCTTGGGGAAATAGAACCAACAATAAAAAAGTTTAATTACAATATATGGTTTAACCATTGTCTTAAGCAGTCTTCCTTCCTTCTTTCCTTCCTTCTTTCCTTCCTTCCCTTCTTCCTTTCTTCCTTCCCCCTTCTTTCCTTTCCTCTCTCCCTTCTTTCTTTTTTCTTTCCTCCCTCCTTTCTTTCTTTCCCCCTCATTTAGTGAGAAAATTATCGAGCCAAGGTCAAACGTTACTAAAGCAGATGTTGTTTTCAAGAATTTCCTACCTTGCCTGTAAAAAACAAACTTGAAAGAGGTAACTGAAAGCGCAAGCTGTCCTCACAGCACGGGTTTTGAAAGGTCCATTTTTTGGTTAGAAAACTTTGTAAACTCGGAACGATAATGCAATGGTCAGAGTAATAGCTAACACCATTCATTATGCGATGGCTCGATTATTACATACTAGGTGTTGTGCAAGAACTATGCATAAATTATCTCTTGAAATCTTTTCCATGGACCTAGTGTGTAGAGCCTGGTGCGGTGCTTGCCTGTGTGTTTCCCATTTTACAGATAAGAAACAGCTTCAGCTTCAAGACGTTAATTTTCCCAAACAGTCAAGTACAGAGTTATAGTTTAAATCCAGAACCTTGGATATATTGCCTTTAAAAAAAACCAAACAAGAATGTTCTTGATTTTCCAAAAACACTTCAATATTTTTACATTCAATTGAGAAATAGTAAAAAAAATATTTGGTTATTTTTATAAAGACGATATTATTAACCCTACATCCCCATCAGTAATCTTTGGAGCAAGGATGCTGCATAAATTTAGGAGTCCAGTCATTCTCATAGGAGAGGAGTATTCCAAATGTGCTCCGATTGGGTCTGTAGCCACTGTTAAAAAACGAATATGCCAAAGTCACTGTGCTTCTTGCCTACTGTGGCTGTGAGAATTTAACACAGATAAAATGGTGTAAAACATCACACGTTAGTCTTAGTGTTGGGGGTCAAAAGTCCAAAATGCCTCTTGTTGAGGGAAAAGTCAACTGTTGCCAAGACACATTCTTGTAGGCAGGCTGAGTGAGAGAATTCATTTCCTTGTCTTTCCCAGCTTCTAAGGCTGCCCAGGTTTGTACACGCACAGCCACCTTTATCTTCAAAGCCAGTAATGCTAAACTGAGCCTCATATCAGACAATGCTTACCTTCTGGTCTGCCTCCCTGTGGCACTTCTAAGGCTTTAGGAGATTGCATTGGTTTACCTGGGTTATCCAGGATAATCTTTCCGCTTTAAAGGTGATTCCACTGACAGCCGGGATTCTTGATGGAAGTGCTAGGGAACATGAATCGCAGATTCCAAACACCAGAGCGTGACTACTTGAGGGGCTAATATCCTGTCTACTTCTCTCATCCACAAGTTTGTGGAGAAGAGAGCAGAGGTAAATCTCTGTGTAGCCTTTGTGGGAGCTCCCAATTGGAAGAGTGATAGAAAGATTACTAATTTTTGGTGGGGGGAGGCAGAAGAAAAGCTGAAAATATTATACAACTGGTTGATTTTTTTTAAACTTTCAACCAAAAAGATGCAGCAAACCATTTGGATGAAGCTCAAGAAAGCTAAATTGGCACCAAATATAGCCACATTGGTAAATCGGTAAAGTAAGGCAATCCTGGTCTTAAAACAGCTTTTCGGTGGCTCTTTGGTTTATCAGACAAAATCTCCCAAATACCTGCTGTATGTACAAAAGAGCTTTATCCCGACAATTTGCATTAGGATCTAATGAGAGATGATGTTGAGGAAAGTTGATTTTCCTTCAGATTCCCCTGCAGACTGTAAAACTTGTCTCCAAGGTTCAAAGCCAGGCAGGCACAAATAGCCACAGGAACGCTGAGATGACTTCACATGGTTCATGGTTTACAAAATGGTGAACTTTGTTACAACATTAGTGTATGCTAAGAAGTATATTTAATAATAGCATAATCAACAGAATATAACAAATGATTTCAAATACATGATTTCTGTATACATTGTCTTTATCAAGAATTCTTGATAAAGCAATAGCAGGCTTGGTGGTACATGCCTTTAACCCCAGCATTTAGGAGGAGGCACAGGCAGGTGAATCTTTGTACCAGTCTAGACAGGGTTATATAGTATGATTGTGTTGAAGAAGAAAGGGGGGTATGAATATAAATATGTAAGATACTAAAAAGAAATGCTTAATTTGAATAGCTGGTGCTTTGCAAGTGTTTTCCTCATAAGCATGTGTTTTCCTCTATTAAAGTTACTTTGTAGGGCTGGGGAAGCAGTTTAGTTATTAAAAGTCCTTCTTGCTTTACCAGGGGACCCAAATTTGGTTCCCAGAATTATTAGGTGGATGTAACTTCAGCTTCAGGGAACCTAACCCCCTCTTCTGACCCCTATGGGCACCTACATACCTGTAGCAGACCCACAGATACACACACACATGCACAAAAGTAAAAATAAATATTTTAGAGAATTATTAATTTTATGTGAGCCAATGTGATAGCTTAGCAGGTAAAATGTTTGCAGTGCAAATCTGATGACCTGAATTAAATCTCTGAAACCTGTGTAAAAATGGAAGGAGGGCATCAACTCCACAAAGTTGTCTCTGCTCCCCAACATGCACACTGTGGCATGTGGGTATCAACTCCACAAAGTTGTCCTCTGCCCCCCATATGCTGCCGTGGCATGTGTGCACCCCCACACACATTGTACATATGCATGCATGATAACAATAAATGGAAACATTTAAAAATCATTTTGAAGTCAAGTATTTATTTCTCTTAATGAAGTATATTTGACAAGTAAACATTGTATATATATCATGTATAAATACATATATGTATATACATATACTTTAAATTTTATTTTTTTTACATGTATGGGTGTTTGCCTGCATGTATGTCTGTGCATTTTGCCTGCATGTACATTTGTGCATCATGTGGTGACCAGACAAGCAAGAATAAGGCATTTGTACCCCAGGAACTGGAATTATAGATGGTTGTGAGCTGCCTTGTGGTGCTAAGAATTGAATCATGGTCCTCTGGAAGAGCAATATGTATTCTTAAAATTTCAGCCATCTCTTTAACATGACAGTGAAATTTTAAAATCAAGCTAATTAACATGTCTGTACTCTCAATACTTATAATTTGAGGTCTGGGAATATTTAAAGTCTACTTTCTTAGCAATGTCTAAGTAAACAGCGCATTGGGAACTGTAGTTACCCCACTGTCATTTCCGTGGTCCAATCAAGTGAATTGAAAGTCAAGGAAATAGAACAAAGACATGAGAGGGATTGGGAAAAGCTGATAGTAAATGGAACATCATAGGTCAGCTCATCCTAAGCTGAGAAGTGGATCAGAAATATTAGCCTTTATAGTTGGAATTTTTCAGCAGACATAGGTTGGCATGCAGTCCTTATCATGAGAGAAACAAGGAGCTATTGATGAGGCAATGATGTCCCAGGAGACAAGGCCAGAGGAGTGTGTTCTCATGGAGTAGTAGGCTTCCTACCACACAGTTCAGAGTTCAGGAAATAGCATGCTGGGCAGAAAACCTTCCTGTGGTTATCTAGTCTTCTGTATTTCTGGTGCTATTAGTAGGGTAGTTCTTTGTGCATTTTTTTTGTTTTGTTTTGTTTTGTTTTGTTTTTTACGAGACAGGGTTTCTCTGTATTGTTTTGAAGGCTGTCGGTCCAGCCTGGCCTCGAACTCACAGAGATCTGCCTGCCTTTGCCTCCCGAGTGCTGGGATTAAAGGCGTGTGCCACCTCCGCCTGGCTCTTTGTGCATTTTTAAAAGAAAATACAATTAATGGGAAAATTGGGGGAATTTAATATTTTTGTTGCTATTAGGCATGTTTAATTTAGAAAATAGATGTTACAAATCATTGTCTTGAACACAGGACCTAACTTCTCTTCTTTAATCAATCTGTGGTTGTCCTCTTTTAGATAGTATATTGATTTTATGCGCACATTTGTGTGTGTGTGTGCACAAGTGTGTGATATATTTTCATATATGCACGTGTGTGAGGTGTTCTCACTCATAAGTGGGAAGACAGAGGTCTACACTTGGAATCTGGCAGCTTATATTTTTTGAGACAAGGTCTGTCACTGAACCTGAAGCATACCAGTTTCATCTAGCCTGGCTGAACACCATAATCTGCCTGTCTCTTCCCCTCCCTCTGCTGGGGTTACAGGCTTATGTGTTCATGCCTCGTGTTTACCTGCATACCAAGGATTTGAACTTAGGTCCTCATACTTATGTGCAACAATCACTTTACTCATTGAGCAACCTCCCCAGCCTCATGTACCTGTTCTTTTTAAAAATGGCACCCTGTACTGAAATCTGCATTGCCTAAGCAAATTGCACCAGAAGGGTGCCATCCATTTCCAATTTAGATAACTAAAGAGGAAAACAGGCCAAAGGGAAAGAATCATTCTCTGAGAAGAGAAGCCCCTTTATTAAAAATCCTTTTGTGGCTGCCACTGTTCTTGTCATAAAGACTCTAGAACCCAGCAAAGCCTCTAAGGCATCCGAGGCATATCCTGAAGTCCTCTAGAGGTAAGCCATTTTCCTATTCCCCACAGTTCTCTCTAATCTTAGTGTATTTGCATACGGTCCCTTCCTCTGCTTAGACCACTTTGCTCTCCTTCTCATCTTCGCCTAGGACGTATCTGCTCAGTATTTAGGGATGAATCAATGCAGCCTGTATTCCCTTCCCCAGAGAAGCTGCTCCTGAGGGCTTCCATTTGCTCAACACCTCTTATTATAAAGGGATCACGAATCCCTTCCCTTACACAAAACAGCTGCAGTTTTACATTGTTTGGTTTTGTGATCATTTCACCAAACCAAAGACTGTCCATACCTTCCTGCGTGTATAATTTCATCTCCAGTGTTTAGGACTGAGAGTACAACACTGCCAAATACCAGTTTCATAAGTGACAGAGACCAGATATGAGCCAGTTATGGGAGAAATGAGTCTTAGGTGTAGAAATTCTAGGTACATACCAGAAGTACTTATTCCATTTTACAGAAGTAACTTGCTATTTACTCACTGGCTCTCTTAGTTGGCAAATACTTTATCACCTCTATATAGTATTAATAAATTTTCATAAAATTAATGTTTTCCTAAGGTACTGCTTTTACCCAAATATTAACAATTAATAGTCAATAACTTATTTCTTCCAAGACACTTTAATATTATTAATAATTTCTTCCAACTCATTGTCCATTTTTATCATTTTACTATTGTTAATGATTTTTCCCAACTCATTGTCCATTCTTATCCCTGCCTTTCTTCAGAGAAGTCTTGTGAATCTCACCTATCTGTGGATAGCATTTCAACTCTGCTGCCAGATTTATCGTTACATGTGCGCAAATCCAACCATGCCACTTCACTGCCAGCACACATATTTTTAATTTTGGTACCTGGGGAATAAAATGTAAAGACTCACAATTTGGCCACAGTATGTGCAGATGGCTTCCTGGGCTCGTTCATCTATTGCTGTATCCACCTCCTTTCAACTGTTCCATTGGACATCCAACTGTTCCACTGGATATCTAACACTGTTCTCTCTCACACTTTTTGTTCCTTTGCTCACTGTTCCTTTAGCACGAAGCAGCTTTTCTTCTGTTTTCTGCCTGAAATCTTCTTTTCATTACTGAAGCCTGGCTCAAATATCACTTCCTCTTTGGAGCAGAGTAGTTGCTCATTCTTTACAACTTTAATTAGGTTTACTGTTGATGGGAACATTAATTTGTAATACATAAGCTTCACTTCATGAAGAATAACAAGTATTGCTCGAGATACAGTGAAAGAATAAAACGAGCTGTGGAAAGCTGAATTAAACATTCTAGAGAGTACACAACTAGGGCTTGATGAAGACTAACTTCATGTCATTTCTCTACTGAGTGTAATGTTATTTTTAACTTAACACAATTTGTTTTCAGGTAAAAGAAATGTGATCATTTTATTTAATTTGCCTATTGTGTAGTCTGTTTTCTACTCTTTAAAGATTTTAGAAACTGTTGTTATTTCATGAACAAAGGTTAAAACCTGAAACAGAATTTTGGTAAAATGTAGTTACACAAGTAGCCAGCAACTAAAAGAACAAAACTCTGGGGACCAGGATGAATCCATTTATAGTAGGATGAAGGCACTATTCACATGTCTAGACCTGACTTAGGAGGACTAACCCAGCCAATCGGGAAGTAAAGCTGACAATGAAGATGAAAGAGAAAACATTCTGTTCCAGAAAGAGGTTAAAAACAAACAAACAAAAAGCACATTTTTTTGAGACAAGGTCTCCTCATATTGGTTACTTTTGTTTCAAGTTCCTAATTTCCAGTGAATAGCTTCCTAAATTGGTGGGACTACAGCAGGCATGTACCACCTCACTGGAATGAATGGTTTCTTTTTAAAAATATTTAGTTATTTGTGTGTTTGTGGAAGTATATTCACACGTGTCTGCAGGTATGTTCATGTACAAAGAAGTTGGATTTCCTGGCCTTTGCGGGGATGCTCACCTTGTTACATGTGTTCTAGGATCAAACTCAGGTTGTCAGACATGGTGACAAAGCCTTTACACAATAAGCCATTTCACTGGCCTAGTGATTTTAAGATTGTTCATATAACAAATTTCAGAAAAGAAGAAATGGTGAAATTGATTTTCTACATGATGTGTTATTCTAGGATTTTTTAATATGTTTTATTTTCTCACAATATAAAACTGTATGTGTACACTCTGGATGCTCAAATGTCTTATAGTTCTACAAAAACGTTCATGTGTTTTATTACATAACTCTTCTCCATTACCATGTATGACATTATGACATATCATATAATTGCACATTATTATATAATTTTAGTTCTGTCCTCTATATGTCTGATAAACTTTATGTGCATTAGATAAATTTATTTGGGCAGTGACATTATCCGTTTTCAATTATTTGGTTATAAGGAAACATATGAGTCTAGTGCTCTTTTCTCATATTCAGCATTTGAAACATATGTCCTCTAAAGAATCATTTAAATGAAAAGTTGCCAGAGCATGATCACCTAATTGATGAGTTTGTTCTGTATGACTCTCCTCTCTCTCTTTTTAAACAGGAGCCAAATTGCTCTTTCATCAGGACAATTGAAGGCCACCAGTGTCTCCGCAGGGTGTATGACTTTGGAAATGGTAAAGTTAATGAAGAATGTAGGGGCAGAGATAATTGTACTACTTTGGAATGTGCTAGCTGAAGATGTAATTTACCTGTAGAAATGAAGTGGGACCAGGAAGTGGCTGAGAAGGTTAAGGCATTGTTCTGTTAAACCCGGTGAGCTGAGCTCTAGTCCCAGGACCCACAGGGTAGAAAGAGAGAACCGATGCCTGAAAGTTCTCACTGTGGCATGCACAGGTGCCCCCACCCCCGCAGATAAATACAATAGTAGAAAATGTAAACTGAGAAGAGAGAAACGGTCAATGTCATGTATGCGGTGCTCTCTTTCTTTTTTGTTCAGAGTAGGGTAGGGCATAGATCTGATATGAAAGCAGCTATACATCACACTGTGGATTCCACAATCTGAAATGGTCTCTGTAGACACTTTTTTCTTTCTTTTCTTTTCAGCGTATGTGCAACTTGCTCAGACAAGTAACATATTTTTCATGTGTTCTTCCAACGTCATCACACCCCTTATCAGTTTGGATAAAAGATACTTGTTAACAATGTGCCTTATTGTCTGAACTTTCTCTCAGCTAGAAACAGAGGGTAGCAAATGAGCTCCCTCTCTGGAGATTATGTGCAGCTTGACCAGTCTTGAACCAACTCTCCAGAAGCCTTGAGGGAAGTCATAGTATTTGGGCTTTAAAGCTTAGAATGAACTGTCAGCTCCAGAAACTTCCATCATTAGTGACACGAACCCCCCATTTTGGTTCTATCCAGACTATGTTCTGGAGGCTCCCATGGAAAATCACATATAACCCAGGTGAAACAGTGAATGAAAATAAGGTGATTGTTTTCATAAACATTGACTTATAAGTGAGCATTTTTTTAAAGATAGAGGACGCATGATTACATTGGATTCATTGTTGCTATAATAGCTTCCATTTCCCTTATCATTTTCAAAGTGGTACTGTGTAGTGTGCAGCAACTGTTAGAAGAATTATACATAAGAATTCAATCTATAAGCTGGGCGTTGGTGGCTCATGCCTTTAATGCTAGTACTAGGGAGGTAGAGGCAGGCTGATCTCTGTGAGGTCAAGGCCAGCTTGGTCTACAGAGCAAGTTCCAGGACAGCCTCCAAAGCAATACAGTGAAACCCTGTCTCGAAAAACAAACAAACAAACATATGAATGAATAAATAAATAAATAAGAATTCAGTCCATAGGTAGGTAGACAGAAAGTTTTACTAGAAATTTCTAGGTACTAGAGCACACTAATGTAAGTACTTCAATTACATGAATCCATCTTGGGATCTATCTCATGTGTGAACACTGGAAATATACTACAAATAAGAATGTGTGGGCATATTGACAAAGAGCATATTATAAGGGAAAGTAGGAAGTTTGTGATGGGAAAAATAGTGGCTAATCAGTCATTATCATTAATCTCAAAAAAGAGCTTTCATTGGTAAACAAAAACTCTGAGGATTGGTGGACTAGCTAAAATTTGTTTAGAGGTAGTCATTCTTAAGAAAGTTCTGAGAGAAGAGGAGGAGTGGATGGGGGAGAGAAGGTGGCAGGAGAGGAACTGGGGGAGAGGAGGGAGGGGAAACTGCAATTGGGATGTAAAGACAAGCAAGTAAATAAACAGCCCAAACCAGAAAGTCTGAGAATTCAAGGAGATCAAAACATGTTAGCAATAGAAACACTAGGGATTTGATCCCTAAATAGTCTCTAATACTCCAGTTACTGATGAGGGAAGATGTCTAATGATATATTTATCTTAGACAAATGGCTGGCTCATCCAAGAATTTAATGGAATGATTCAATCAAATCCAGGTCTGGAAATTAATCTTCCAAGAATTTTTCATATGGCCTGACCTTTGTCTACACAACCGCATATTGTTGAAACTCCATATTGATGGAGGAATGGAGCATTAGCTATGTCAGAACATGCTTGTCCTGCAAGCATCAGAACTTGAGTCCTATAGTGACTATAATTGCAGCATTAGGGAGATGGAGGCAGCCAGGTCCCTAGTGCTTGCTGGCCAGCCAGTCTAGCCATTCAAGGGTTCCAGCTTTGGTGAGAGACCCCATCTCAAAAACCAGCTGGGGAAGTAATTGAGGAAGACAGTTGATGCTGGCTTCTGGCATCCACATGTTTGCCATTGGAACCTACGCTCCTGCACATCCACACTGAAACACACATACACCCTCATCCTTCTCCCAGAATCTACAGTGGCTTCACTTGCTATATGGTAGAAAGTCCTCTTTATTCATTGCAATTGAGGATTAAGAAAAAACATGTATTCTATGTATTAAAATATTAAACATGGAGAAATTATTTTTAAATTTTACTGTGTACATTACATACCTAGTTTATACTTTATAATCAGAATATTTATAATGTCTATATATGTGGAAACACTTAAATCTATGATTTGCTTTCAATTTATACCACAAAGAACCCAGGAGTCCTGCATACTTAGTGACCTTGAAGCCAGTTTGCAAATGTCTATGAAAACCTCCCAAACATTAGGTACTATATATGTGTCAGTGAACATTCATTATTTCTTGCACAATAGTCCTCTCAACTGTTGTATGACAAAACTTTTCCTGGGAAAATGAAACTCTATTCACTCCAGACAGGGAACCCAGGACACACCAACGTACAGATACCACCAGAGTCCAACTCGGTAAACCAATATGTTTTATTGGGGATACTTGCAGGAATATGAATGAGGGGTTATTTACGGGAGCAGAAATGACTCAAAGACAGCTGCATCACCAAGCTGGGAGCCTGGAGCACACTGCACAGCCTGCAGGCAGCTCAACAGGCTGAAGATTGTCCTTTCCAGGTGGCTCAGTTGGTCTAAACCTCTTCCAGGCATCACTGCTGGTCTCTGCTTCTTCCAGGCAGCTGGTCTGGTCTCAGTCTTCCTTGTAGCTTTTCTTCTGTGGGAGTTTTCTTCACAGCTCAGCTTTTCTTGTCTGAGTGTCTTCTTCCCATGTGGAGGCTTACTGTTTACTCTTGCAGGGAGGAAATTGCCTGTGAATCTGGTCAGTTTCAGGGAGTTCTTTAAAGTATGTTTTAAGTTGTTTACCTCCATGCTCTGGGAGCTCCCCTGCAGGATTTTAGTATAGGAGGAAACTGTTATACCACACAATACCCTCTTGGTACTTTGTTTCAGGTAGGTCCTTTGTGCATGGTCATTATTTACAGAAAGAAACATGGGATGATGGTGTTCACCAGTGGGGTGAGGAACATCGGGTTTTACAGATGAGGGAAGTAAGCTACAAGAGAGTAAAGTGACTTCAAGGTTATAGAGCTGGGATTCCATTGGACTCTCAAGGCCGTCATCTAATGGTGAGGTTTTACTGCATAATGATGCATGATGCACTGTAATAATTCTTTATATCAAATCAAGACATAGATGGACTAAAAAGGGAATATATATACATACATATATATGTTGTACACACACACACACACACACACACACACACACACACACACACACACAATGTGCAGTATTTCCACTGCAGAGTTTTCCTATCTGGCAGAAAGGTAAAAAGGCAACCTGTCAAGTCCTAAGGCACGCTGGGTAGCTCCCAGGACTGCAGGATAATTAAACACCTTTCAAAGCAGTGCTCTCAGCATGGAAAATGTCCCTAAGGACTTTGATTCAAATGACTGATTTCATGACAATGAAGGTCTCTAAGTGGAACAAGTTTCTTTTATGTAGAGTAAAGGCAATAGTCAGGGCAGCACTGAGCCCTTTCGTGGCGGCGAACATGGGAATCTGAAGATTACTGGTACTGATTTTTCCCTTAATCCCTGATATTGGGTTTCTGGTTACCCGACCTTAGTGTGGCCTATACAATATCATCTCTGTAACCTTTGTGTTTGGCGGTTTATCTTGATGAACTCTCGGTGCAAAGTGAGAGAGAAGCCGCCTTCTTCTCGCTTCCAATGGTGCCAACTAGAAAAGCAGAAATGAAAGAAAGTTTGCGTTGGGCAGAAATAAGATATGAAAGCAGCAACAGTGAACTTAAAGGTGTTTGAAGACGGAAGGATTCCTAGGGAGAAGGTTCACTAAAGAATAGCCTTCAACCCAGGACATTGGGAACAAAGGGCGATGGCTAAAAACCCGATTATTTTCAGAAGTACAAAGTTTTATTATTTGAACTTTACTAAAAAGTTTTTGTCAATTCATCCTTCTGCTGAAGCTGCCCAACTAAAACTCATGCATCAAAGATCGACACTGTTAGAAAGATAATCCTTGAACTCCTAGGAAAAGACAGGGAGAGCTGGTGTAAAAAGAGAAAAGGCTTAGGCAATGTTCCACACCCCTTCTTTACTGGAAACAGTAGAAGTTTGGATCCTGGAGACCAGCGGACCCTGAAAAAAAGAGTAAAAGACTTCATAGCCAGGAAGAGAGGAGAAAGTGAACGAGGACGTTGTAAAAGGCAACACCAAGACTTTACAGCTGTTTATTAAATGAAAAGGGAAGCTGCGGCTTGATTATCTAACGTGGATCCTTCCCCTCCACCGCATTAAGAGCAGCAGAAGTGCAGGGGCTAGACCTGGGATTAGATCTCCACGCTCCGCTTCCTCTTTGGAAAACTTGGCGTAGCTTCTTTAACCTGCCTGTACCTCACTTTCTATGAAGGAGAAGTAGAACTTCAGAGTGTCCTCAAAGTCCTGTGGGACCCCGCCCATCTCTTTGTATGTGACTCTGAGCAACTCAAACTTCATGCCTCAGAAATTTCATCTCTAAAGAGGGGATAGTAACACTTTATGCTCTTCAACTTTAGAATTCCATCCTGTACATGGGGACAAAACTCATGGGGCTGACGATCCTTAGTGATGATAATAATGACCATCTAGTACTACCATTTTAAAGATTAAACAATGTTGGAGGTCTCCAGTTCTTAGTACCCAGGTAATAAACACAATTGTGTTAGGATCACATTATAAATTCTGTGCAAAGTCTGTTGGAAGCCTCTGATTACTCAATATTTACTTTTGTAGAGAAAAAAATGTATGTAAGCCACAGCAGAGAACATACAGCAATAATATCCCGTACTTTAGGGCTTTTTTTCCAAATTTCAAAGCATAGCCATGGTTTCATGAGCAAGAACACACACACACACACACACACACACACACACACACACACACACACACCTTTGTTTTCCAAAGGAGGGGGCTGAAATCCAGAAACATTTGGTGATTTAGAGAAGATCTCATTTTCAGTAGAGGAGTCACAATAGAATCCAAATGTCTAAGTTCTACTGGGAAGATGGCTCAGGGGATAAGAATGCTTGCCATGCAAATATGAGGATCGGTGTTTAAATCTCTAGCTAGGTGTGAGTGCATTCAACTGTAACCCCTGTGCTGGGGCCAGAGACAAGAAGGCCATTGGGGCTTGTTAACTAACCACCAATGTAACTCTAGGTCCAGTGAGAGACCCAGTCTCAAGAGAAGATGAAACGCAGAGCAGGGCATAAGACAGCCTCTTTTGACTTCTGTACACAATGGGCATTATGCCACACCCATATACACACAGGCACATACACTACACACATACTCAAGTACGTGTACACACAGGAAAAACAGAGCACACCCATAAATTCCTAGATTCTGTCCAAATTACACCAAATTCTTGCTCTCCCATTGGTCTGTCATCCTTCCTACCTATGCTTAGTTAGACTAAACTTCTAAGAACAGGAGAGAAGCAACGAAAATGGACTTCTCTATTGTGGGTCCATGATTCTGTCAATAGCCTTAGCTTAATTGTTATTTTCTTAGAGAGAGAGAGGGTGGGGGTAGAATTTGGTTACAGAAAAAAAAACCAAAAAACAACAACAAAAAACAAAAAATTTGAGCAAACTGTACTACTATTGTTTTAAGCTTTGAACTAATTTCCAACCCTTGAAAGTTGAAAAAAAAATCACCAAATATTTTGCTGTCTCTGGAAAAAATGTTGAAATGAGCTCTTAAAACAACAAATCAAAACTTTCACCTCCAAACAGCTAAGGGAAAAACTGGAATATTTTGAGCGACACAGCAAGTAGAATGTCAAACCTATTAAAATTTCTTTGAAATATCTATTTCTAACAGTATCATTACTGTCCATATATTGCCTAAAAGTCTTGCTTCTTTAATATATTTATTTTTAACAAGTAAAATATTTTCGTATCTGCTTTGAAGTTTTGTTAACAATATTAAAACACTTTTAGAAAGCTACAGAAATACAGAGAGAAATAGTGCATTGCTATGTGCTATTGACGTATTTAAATTCAGGCCCAGGTACTCATTACAGGTCTATACCAACAAACAAGTAACACTTGGAGGTAGCCACAGTCTCTGCATGTGAGGGACGGGGTCTGAGTTTTATGGTGACATGTGTGTATAGTGCTGACTTCTATTTAGCTCTAATACATACGAGCTACTCTGACAAGAATTTTGCACACATTTTTCTTTTTAATAACCTCCTGCAAAGTTCTTTGAAGATAGTATCTCAGTTTACAGATGATGGAAGAGTAGTTGAGATTAGGAAACTTATCCGGAGACACAGAGCTTAGAAATACAGTTCAATCTACTTTCTAATTGACACAAAGATGAACATACATATGCAAATATAAAAACACAAATATAAAAATATTGCATAAATCCACTTTGTTTCTTTTCATCGTCTTTGCTGTTTCTCCTGCCTTCTCTTGTTCACATACAGATGATGTGTGGGTAGGATCACTGGAGTGCAGAAAAGACTATGCCTTAACGATGATGAGAGCAAAACTCTTCCAAGACCAGTAAATCCAACCTTGCACGCTCTCACCTCACACAGCAGCCTTGCTTTTATTTTGAAAAAAATTGAGATCAAGTATAAACAAAATGTATTTAAACTTAGGGCTGGCTTTATAATAAAACTTCTAATCTTAAATAATGTTTGGAATTGTACTTCATAAAAGTACACCAAGCACATGAAGTCAGAATATTTTAAATAGGAGTTCATAGAGGCACAAATGGAGATTTAAAACATTTCAGGAAAGCATAAAACATTAAGAAAGAGTAAATTCTCTCCATTCTATCTAGCCTTTTGTGATGGAAACCTCTTTTATTTTGTACTTTATCATCTCCTCCCTCTTCTCCAATTTTTTCCTTGTATACTAATGACTAGTTTATATTCAGATCAGCTTTCTTAACTTGCACATATGAAAGAGAATACATATCAGTTGTCTTTCTTCATGTGACTTATTTCATTTAATGCAATGTGGGGACACTCAGCAATTGGTTTAGAGATCAGGGTTAATTACAAAGATGAAAACATCTAGTAGTTATAGAATTATGCTTTTATGTGGTGTCATTTAATATTCTAGTACCTAACTTTAGGATGTACCCATGCGAGAAAGAATCTTTGCCCTTATTTTTATTCTGTTTAGTTGACTAGCTTTACGTAATATTTACTGCATATAGTTCCAAATTTTGCTTAATATTTAGGCATTAAATGTGGCATCCTCCTGCAATGCATCCATTTGCCCTTCTGTGGGTAGCTAATTTTGGAGATGACATTATAGATCTCAAATTGCTCTATTATCTTAATTTATAAAAATAAGTCAATATAATACTGTATAGTGAAAAGTTGACCAGTAATCAGTTTGTCTGTCACTAATGCCTTTATTTTACTTACAGCATAGTTACTCATTTGCTAATGAAATAGGAGGTTATGTAGCGTATCGTGCTTGCTAGATTGTATGACCATAAAATGAACATGTTAGCTGAGATGTAGCCTGTCCACAATACTGACAGGCTTAAATATATCCCCACACATGGTCCCCTGGACATGTGACAAGTTATGTATACCATGTTGACTCCACCAAAGTCACCTAATATGTTCCCTAATAAATCCCATATCTAATAAAAATTGCTGTGTTACTTTTTTAACCCCATAAATGCATACAGTTACACATTGTCAAGAGACAACATTTAAATTATATAGAGAAAATTTCTATTGTGCTGAATATATTTAATATGTTGGTCATTCTAGTGAATTTATATAGACATTTGTTGATGCTTAGAAAGTGATATTTCAAACAATCTTTAAAATCATATAAAAACTTGTAAATCCACAAAGAGTAGTTCTTAAGATTTAGATGTTCAGCAAGATGTGTCATATTTTATAAAATTCTCTGCAGGATGTTCATGCTTCTACTGGAACAGCGTGTTGGATATTTCATTTTCTAAATTTCAGTGCCAGGTATTTACACATTTTATAGTGATTTTATATTAATTTAAAAATAAAACATTAGTACAATAAATATGAACTATGTTCATAAAACAGAAAAGTAAATTCTATTAAGTTGATTAAAAACCTAGGTATATACAAAATTAGAGCTAAGTTTATCACCTGATTAAAAACTGGATTTTTCTAATCTGTTTCACAGCTAGTCACTCAGATGGAACAATACTATGGCAATAGTTCTGGACAGTACACTGACAAGCAAGAATCCTGAACATCTCTAAATTAGGGAATAGGATCAACAGACAAGTAGCTATAGTAGAAAGGCTAGAGCCATGAAGCTGTGAGAGATACACAAGCACATTCACCTCGTACCCTCAAGGCACCTAGGGACTGTTGACACCTTGGATTTGGACATCTGGCTTCTAGACCTATGGGATAATTTTTGCTTTAATTTCAGTTGCTTTAAGCCACTTGGCTCCAAGTTTTCTGTAGCTTGTAGCAAAAACACAGTAGTCACCACCTTTGTCTTCTAATAGCCTCCTCTTTTTAATTTTCTATGAGTTTTGGGGTTTAGTCTTACAGTATTTCTTAGTACAGAAAAATATTAGTGCTTTTCTCCATCCTAATACTAGGAAGTGAAGGAAAGGTCACATGCTTGGTAGACAAGCACCCGGATACTGTGCTAACAGCCCCAGTTGTAGCTAAGTTGAGACATTAGCTATAACTATTTAAGGATTTTTTAAAAACTGCTAAATAGAAAATATTTATGAGGGTCTCAATCTTAAATTGTAATGTGGTATACTCTAAAATGCCTTCTTACACAACTGTAAACTAAGAATTATTAAATCTTTGAAGTTTTGTTTCCTCTAGTTCAATATATCTCAGATTGCTCCATATTTAAATTATGGACATACACTAATTAGTTTAGCTTTTCTTCATGTCTAAGAGACTGTTCAGTTATTTGGCTTCTCCTCAGAGTACAAATAATAGATAGGCAAACACACACACACACACACACACACACACATTATATATAGTATGAAGAACTGACCATGATTATCGAGGCCAAGATGTCCTCCAAACTACATTCTGAAAGATGAGGTCCAAAAAAGCTCATGATGGAATTTAGCTTGTCTAGAGGGCTGAGAACCAAAGGAGCTAGTTTTGTAAATTCAGGTCCTAATGCAGAAGTCTCATTTTCCAGCCCAATCAGGAAGAAAGCAAGGGCTGGGTCCCTCTCTCCCTGGTACTGTTTCACTCAGACCCTCAATTATGTTGAAGATACTTGCATTGGGAAACATCAGCCTTGCTAAGTGCACTGATTTTCGGGTTCTGTTTGGAACATCCTCATAGACAATGTGTAATTTTGGGTATTCTGTGGCCCAGCCAAGTTGACATGAAGGGCACATCATTAGAAGAGAAGTCACTGGATATGATGATATTGGATACCATGGCTGACATCTGAGGTCTGTCTAACAACTGACTCTATTAGATGAGGAGTTTGGGAGCAGCATGTCAGCATAAGAAGAGAAAAGGTTTGTGTGTAGTGTGCTTGAGTTCTCCTGACATAAAAACTCCCACCATATCCAATGTCAAGCTACCAAAGCAACAATCTCAGTCTTGATAGGCTGAGACTGTAAAAATCTGGTTTTGTTCCATTTTTCCTTCAGGTCTGCATGTACTTTTTTTGGAATATTTACATTATCACACAGATTTTTCAGCCCTTTTTGGATTTAATATGTAAAACAAAATCCTTGCATTGTATTTACAGACTAATTTCAAGACAGTAGACATTAACAAGCGCTGCTGCAGCAGGAATGCCACTTCCCCATTAAACTCCTGCATCTCATAGGATTTCCAGAGTGATGTGTTGCAATAGTGCACCTAAGTATGGTGGTAAGCGAGGGGGATGCATTAAGAAGTGGTTAGCTTTCTAACATGGACTTGGGACTTTCTCAGGGGATTAGGCTAACTCTTGAGGAACCTAACTCTTGTTCTTGGTGGACTAGAGAAGCTACAAGAGAAGATTATTTGCAAAATGAGTCTGTCCCTTGTCCTTTATGTAGGCCACTTTGCTTTTGACCTCAAGTGGAAGCAGCCAAAGTCCTTTCCGGAGACTGAGAAGAAACTGCTGCCTGTGGTCATCCTGACCTTTACAGAACTGTGGTTCTCAACCTGTGGGTTGAGACCCTTTCACAGGGACCCCCCTAAAACAGTTACAATGTAGCAATGAGAATAATTCTATAGTTGGGGGTCACCACAACATAAGGAACTGTACTAAAGGGTCTCAGCATTAGGAAGGTTGAGAATCCCTGCCTTAGAATTAAGAGACTTGATGTTACTGCAATTGAAAATGGAATAAACAAACAGATGCTGTGAGTATCCTACAGATACTTTAACTCTTTGACCAAGTTGTTTTTATCCATTCCCCAGTTGCTTCAGGTATTTCGGTATTTGTTTTCTAGAACTGTCACTGAAAACCTCACTTGTTTGCAGTTTGTCTAGAAAAGTTTTATATACCCAAATCTCATATACACATTGAAGAACATATGTTCTGAAAGTGTTAATATAGTGTTTTATATGTGTCAGGCTGAGTCTGATACTTGAGTCATTTAAAATTTCCATCCTTTTTGACATCTGTGTGTGTGTGTGTGTGTGTGTGTGTGCATAGATACCAATAAAGAAAAAAATATATATACACACACATATATGTTATTGAAAATAGTTTTTTTCTCACATAATATATCCCGATTACTCTCTCCCCTCCCTGTATTCCTCCCATTTTCTCCCCACCTCCCCTCCCATCTAGATCTATCCCTTTTCTATCTCTCATTATCAAACAAACAGGCTTCTAAAGGAATAGAATAGAATAGAATGGAACAGAACAGAATAGACTGTAATATGTACCAGGCTTTCGTTTTCTGGCCACCAACCAGCTCCCAAATTATGACACAGAGACTTACTAGCTTTGAATCCTAGACCTAGCTTAGGCATAGTTCTGGCTAGCTCTTTTAATTTAAATTAACCTGCTTCTTTTTAAAATCTACCTTTTGCCTTGGGGATGACTTCTGTATCTTACTTTCACTGCATCTCTGACTGACTGGATGGTGTTTGCCCGGCTTCTTGCACTGAGCATGTCCCTCATTCTGTCCTGTTCCTTCTCTAGTTCTTTCTTCTCTTGAGCCTACATTTCTCTTCCTATTTATTCTCTCTACCTGCCAGTCTTGTCTCTCCCCTGCCTAGCTATCGGCCATTCGGCTTTCTATCAAACCAATCAGTAGGCAGGCAAGGTGAAAACATCTTTACATAATTAAGCACACATCCTTACATCATTAAACTAATGTGGATAAACAAAAGTAACATGCCTTTATACAGTTAAAGCAATATTTTGCATCATAAACAAATGTAACTTGTTTGCCTACTTAAAATAATATTCCACAGCAATAACATTGGAATTGGACAGAACAAACAACCAGAAGAAAAGAACCCAAGAGAAGGCACAAGAAACAGAGACCCATTGGTTTGCACACTCAGGAATCCCATTAAAAACACTAAGCTGGAAGTCATACTATATTTCAATAAGCCAATGTGAGCCAGCTACCACCAGCATCTACAGAGTTGTATTTCAGAGAAGGCAATGACAGGGATCAGAGACAAGAGACAAGGTGAGAGGTGGTTTATATCAGGCTAAGTATGAAAATAATATGACAGCTGGTCTAGGGGCAGAAGAGTCCTTTCCTAGCATGCAGGAGGCCCCTGCAATCTCCAGCAAGACACACAAAACCAAGCAAAAGATAAGTAAATGAACAGACAAACAAAAAGCAAACCAAAGTGGCAATGTCCTTCATCATTGTCCCACCTGTAGTCTTTCCCCGGTTCTTTCGGTGAAGTTCTAGAACCAATCTCCATGAGACAAATTGAAAAAGGGGAAGGCAAATAAGAGCATCTACTAGAAAGGGAGCCAAGGGCCTAAGAGTTATTTGATGTTTTCATTCTCCTGAGGAACCCTTCTAAGTACCTGTCCCTGGTACCCGGCTCTTCCCTCTGATGAACCCTTATTCACAAACACACAGCTCAACAAATAGAGAGCAGGGAGATGCTGTCACTGATGGAAATGCTTCCAACAGTGTAAACAGTGAGTGGTCTGTTCTAACCAGCTCCAGAATGAGATGACTCAAATAAATCAGCCTGTCTCCCTCCTCTGCTCTCTCTTCCTCCTTCCCTCCTGTAAATGTTCAGCTTCCTTAAGACAACCTATCACATCAAGTGGCCTCATTTACAAATAGGATATCATATACTTTAATTCACAGGCCAGGGTGGGAAGTTTTAGTGTTTAAACATGAATTATCACATAATTATTATCTGATAATTTTATTTCCAAATGAAATGTATGTCCTAAATAATGGTGAATACTTTCTAAATGGCATATGTCTTTAATCCTGGAAAATATATCTGGAAAAATCATTTTCATTTGGAAGAGATTAATGGTCCTTATGCCAGTGTTGCTACATGATGTCTTTTTCTTCCCCCAATCCCAGGCATTTTGCAATAAAACTTCTTGTTTCTAAAAATATTGTGCTATGTTACTTCCTGACTAATAACCTTAATTGATTTTCTATAACCTGTAGGGTAAAGTCTAAAGATGTATGACAGCCTTATGATATAGAAATTGCTGACATGATTTTTTAAATGATCCATATAGAAAATTAATTATTTAAAAACATTGGAAGCCAAAGAATTGGTACAGGTTCAAATTTATTTCTGAGTAGAACAAAATAAGATTAATAAAAGCTTAAAATATTTATTTAAAGTCACTCTGCCCAATCTTACAGCCCATTTAATTTCTCACTCTGCCATTCCAGGACACCTCAGCTTGACTAGGGAATCAGCCTACACCTGTCCCAAATAATGCACCTCGCTCTTCTCTAACCACGAGCCCCAAGGCTTTAAGCTTTCTGTTTCTTTAAAGTTCTGAGTTCTGTGTTTCTTGTAAAGATGCACAGATTTCCCGTGAGGATGTGAGAACCCAAAGCTTCATTTCCAGATTGGTGCCATTTCTTTCC
This sequence comes from Mesocricetus auratus, assembly GCF_017639785.1. NCBI lineage: Eukaryota > Metazoa > Chordata > Mammalia > Rodentia > Cricetidae > Mesocricetus > Mesocricetus auratus. Next base: position 68,295,433 of record NW_024429195.1, read on the forward strand.
ACTCATATTCTTGAAGCCTTACCACCTGGTGTGAGATAGAGGCCACTGTGGATTTCCAACCATCATTTTCTCATGGACTCCCCATTTTAAAAAGCAGGTTCAGTAGATGATGTACCCTTCTTGTCTTAGATGCACAATAGCAATCAGAACCATATCACCCTAAAACAGTACTTTGACATTACTCTACAATGCACATGCTCATGCTTCCTAATACTCTGTCCCTGTTTTTGTCCCTATTGTCACCTTAACACTCACCACTATTTGAAATAGGAAATACTCTTCTATATTTGTCTATGAACTGTTTTTTCACTCAAAGTTAAGGAATAGGGGTTGTTACTATTTTTTATGTTTATTCCCTCTCTACTTAGTAGTTGTGGAATATATGGAAAAATGAAAGAATTAATGAATAAATGCCAAAAGACAGGATTAGGAGGCAATGCTGTTCCAAAAGTGACTTTGTAGCAGTTACCCTAGTAAGAGGGAATATAAACATCATTTATAGAGAGAGGGCTATAATTTGTTCAGATGACACGTGTCATTGCTTCAGTAGCTGTTAGGAACCTTGAGTAGACAAAGGCATTCTTGTCATGTGACAGATTGATGCAGGGTTCCTAATTAGTAGTTGACTAGGATGATCAAGGTTTAGAAATGATTACATGGGCCATGGCACTGCTCCATATAGTTGTGCATTCCTGATTACCTGTTGGCTAAAGGAGGAGTGAATGAAATCAGGAACAAGGAACTCTGTTGCAGCAACACAAAGGCTGGGTCTATCTTTGAGGAGGTTGTAGAGAGGCCCGGGTAGGCACAGATGGACAGAGGAAAAAACCTTTGTCATACGTGCTGAAGGAGTTAACAATAGACGGGGGACATTTCTGACTGAGGAAACTGAACAGTCCAAAACAAAGACAAGTGGCTGGAGAGATGACTCTGTGGTTAAAAGCAAAGGTACTGAGTTTGATTCCAAGTACCCACATGGCAGTTGAAAGACATATGACCCATGGGATCCAATGCCCTCCTGTTATCTCTGTGGCAGCAGGCCTGCCACATATATATATATATATATGTATATATATATATATGTATATATATATACATACATATAGGCAAAAACTTACATATGGGAAATAAAATAAATCTAAAAACAACTTTAAAAGCATAGATGAAAAAGATCCTGGTGTCTTGGAGGAAATTTTCTTGTTTACAATAAGAAATAAAGCTAGGAACGGAGGCTGGGGCAGAGGTAAAAAGTATCTTAGTGATGTTAAGTGTTTATCTTATGTAGGTTATAGAAAATCACTTAGGGCTATTAAGCAGGAAGTAAACCTGTAGGGGTGTGTTGGGGGAGGTGGGCAGAGCAGGTGGGTGTGTTTTCACAAGCATGAACATTCTTAGTGCAAATGTTAGGGATTAAGGGAGAATAGATGTTTCATTAGGACACTCACTTGGAAATCTTTCAATGTGGTCCAAGCTCACAATAACAGTGATGGAAGCTGAGTCAGTCGCAGAGCAGGTAAGTATTTTCTAAGTGTATTCCTTGGGATTCCGTGATTGCCTGATGTGAATAGAAAGGCAAGAGAAGCAGTGAAGAATAGTGATGTAGCCTTTAGTACAGACAGTTGGCATATTTCCTTATCCATAAGTCATGTGGCCAAGACTTGGGGGAGAGGTTTGGAGGCTTGCTTGAAAGGCACCACGCTGTGAGTGAGCTGAGAGAGACTCTGAGGAAGCTCAAAGTGAAACAGGAAGGCAGACGAGATTTGGGAGACATTTCTGAGACCTGGATTTGTATCAGTTCTATCAGATGGAGAATGATGAACAAACCTAAAAACACCCTAGCTTCTGGAGTTCGGATGTTACACAGGGATCAGCAAAAACAAAATGAAGAATCAGAAGAGAGACATGCATCTCTGCAGAAAGAAGGAAAGCACAGCTGAGAAATACGCTCATCATGACGGTGAAGTTCAGCATTTAGCAGTCTTGGGGACCTTCCCGAGAGGCATAGCCAGGTTGCAGGGAGGTGAGAAAACAGAGAGTAATATACATTTCACATGACCATACATGGCATCCACCAATGAGCCCTCAGCTCCAGCCTTCTTCTGGAAACAGATTCTGTCACCCAGAGGTGAGTTCATTCAGCACCTTGTGCTTCAATGTGGACTATAACAGCATTCACAAGTTTACAGGATATGACTGCTATCCTTTCCTGTTCCCTTAGCATCCTCGAGGATGCTTTTTATATGCCTGAGGAGACTCATTTGCTGACCAAAATGTGTTTGAGAAGGTGAGCGAGGCCTTCGAAGTCTTCATGCTGAGAAAGGTCAGGATCAGCCAACACGGTTCTGAGAAAGAGGAGCAGCCACACATCCTGAGGTGTCTGTCATTTAAATTTGATTGGTTTTATGCTGGCAGTATGACCGTATTCTCTTTCATCTGTACAGAGGATCAAAACTCATCAATCCTTGTGTAAATAGAGCTTTACAAAACCAGAAAGTAAAAGAGCACACACACACACACACACACACACACACACACACACACACACACACACACACCTGTGTATGTAACTGTATAGAAAAATCATACAGGCGTACATCTGGCACTTTGCAATGAGTTCCTCAGAGGCGATGAGAGATTATCAGAGAGGTATAGGAAACTTACTTTTTCTTTTTTCTTTCTTTCTTTTCTTTTTCCTTTTTTTTTTTTGTGCTACACAGTGTTTCTCTGTGTACCTTGAGCGGTCTTGGAACTCACTATATAGACCAGGCTGGCCCTTGAACTCACAGAGATCCTCCTGCCTCTGACTCCCAAGTGCTTGGATTAAAGGTGTGTACAATCATCACCAACATGCCCAGCCAGAAACTTTTGCTTTTCAATGTGTCTTCTTCTGCACTGCCTAAGTTTCAATTAGTTTATATTTGGGTTTTATTTGAGTACTTTAAAAATTATGTGTATGAGTGTGATGTCCCGCTGAAGACTTCTGAGAGTACATGTGTTGAGGATGGAAGTAATTGCCAGGTGTCTTTTTCTCTTGCTCTCCACCTTATTTCTGTACGTGACAGGGTCTCTCACTGACCCTGGGGCTCACCGTTTCATCTAGAAAGCCTCCAGCAGTCCCGTTAGAGAAGTTCTTCAGAAGACAGCGTCGCATCTTAAGTGAGGCGCTGTCCCTTCCACCACCCACATCCTGTCACAGCATACAACAGAGAATTGATAACGCACTGGCTTCCCTTTCTGACCAGTTGGCCCTATTCTTGTTTGTTTTGTCTTGTTGTTTGTGTTTGTTTTCTTCGAGACAGGGGTTCTCTGTATTGCTTTGGAGGTTGTCCTGGAACTCGCTCTGTAGACCAGGCTGGCCTTGAATTCACAGAGATCAGCCTGCCTCTTGCCTGAGTGCTGGAACTAAAGTCGTGTACTACCACTGGCCTGCCTAAAGAAGCATTTCTAAGGAGCATCACTTATGAAGATTCACACGGGTATACCATTAGCTGAAACATCCCTGCAAATATAAAACATTACCCACTTGCGACTCTAGGACCTGCATGCTAGCCTCATATCTGGTTTGGGCAGACTGCTTTCTGTTTAAGTATTTCTCTTTAAGCATGTTATTACTCTTGAAGGCCACAATCTGTATCATTGTGTATGTGACATAGCACTGTGAACAAGACACTTCCTTCCAAGAAACACTTCCCATAATCATGTTGACATTTGTGCTTGGTCCTGCAAAGGGAAAGGAAGCCTTTAATGAAGCCATGCTTATTGAAAGCAAGCCTAAGTAGCCAACTGACATTATTTAGGGTCTCAGACCCTCGCTTATCTCTGATAAGAATTCCCGCTGCTCATGGTCACCAGTGTGGGCCTGGGAGTGATCCTTGTCACTGTGACAAGATTGCAGTGATCATAAAAAAAAAAAAAGTCTCCTATCTCTCCCTGCTTTGTAAATATTTAGATGTGAAGTGTCCGTAATGGCTTGAGCAGGAGATGGGGCTGGCAGAAGAGGCTTGGGATTAGAGAAGTCTCGTAAACAGTTCATTTTCCATCCATCACGCTCATGGAGTATGATGCTGCCCCACTGTGGAGATGACACCAGTGTCCCCCTGCTTCCTGCGCTCAGCAACTCCTTCATCAAGGTTCATTAGCAGCTTGTTTTGCTCCAGTGCCAGCTCGTTGAGCTGGATGCTTTGCCCCTGACACATTTAGCCCCGTGAGATGACTTTGGATTTATATCCTGATCTGAGGAAGCCAGACAAGCAGTTGCAGAATTCCTGTCAAGATAGAGAGCCCATCTTCTGGCCTTTATTCTACTGACTAAGACAAGAAGAGAGGGGAGGGGAAGGAATGGGTTGTGTTGGAGAGAATTTTCTGTACTTTGGTATCTAACAGTATAGGTATTTATAAGAATTTGCCTTCTTTTCTCCCCTTCCCTCCCCTCCACTCCCATTCCTCTCCCTCTTTCTCTTTTCTTCTTCTATCTTTTTAAGAGTCATAGCTGATAATGATTTTATTCCCAGAAAGTCTAGTTTAATGACAGGGAAGACATGTAAACTCATCATCATAAAAAGTGACAATTGGACAGATATATAAGTAAAACTCCATGAGAAATTCTTATATTTGTTTAAAATCATTAAGAATACAAAAATGTGGTTTCCTTATTGTTATATAATACTCTGCTGAATTCAGCACAGCCTGCTATATCATAACCACAATGAAAATACTCTCTACCTCCTTTACAATATCCTGAAATGTCCTAATGGCACACAGGGAATCAGAGTCCCAGCTGTATTTTGCAAGACATTTGCCCCTTCTTGGTTCTGTTTTCCTCCCCAGTTCAAGAATTATTGCTTTTTCTACCTTTGACCCTCTTTTCTTTTCTTTTCTTCTCTTCTCTTCTCTTCTCTTCTCTCCTCTCCTCTCTCCTCTCCTCTCCCCTCCCCCTCCCTCCCTCCATCCCTTCCTTTCTTATTTAAGTTTTTGGTTTTTCAAGACAGAGTTTCTCTGTGTAACAGCCCTGGCTGTCTTGGAACTCCCTCTGTGAACCAGACTGGCCTTAAACTCACAATCTACCTGCCTCTGGGATTAAAGGTGTGCACTATCAACAGCCAGCATTCTCATCTTCTTTATTTAAAAGATTATTACTATTTTATGTGTATTAGTGTTTTGCCTGCATATACATGTGTACTGTGTGTATGCCTGGTGCCAAAAAAAGGGGGCAGAAGAGGATTAGGATCCCTAGAAACTGGAGTTACTGATGGTTGTGAACTTACATGTGGGTACTGGAAATTTAATCTGGGCCTCCTGGAAGAGTAGCAAATGCTCTTAACTACTGAGAACCCTCTGTCTCTTGTTATGAGGATAGGACCCAGGTCTCTGCTACACTAACTCAATAGGTAACCGAAGTATACCTCCAGTGTCTTTTTTTTCTCTCTTGTTGCATTCATAAAATATTAGCATGTCTGATATAGTTGAGTTCCAATAACACTATTCTATAGTGTGCAGTTACTTATTAATACAAGTTTAATAGAGCAACATAGTAAAAAATCACAATGGCTTATGAGTCCTATATTGAGGATAAGCTGAAAGGTAAAGCACAGAAAAAGTGAAAAAGGTGCTTGGCCAAATAGTGAGAGGGACAGGTTGTTCTGAGACAATGTTAGTTTAATTGACTTGTTGTTTTCTTTGGTTGGCAGGTGATAGGGTTAGCATCAGAGTCATTGTAAGATAAAAAGAGGGATACAATCAAAAAGCAAGGGAAAGGGAGAAAGAAAGGGGAGGGAAAGGGACAGCAATGACCTTTGATTTTTTTCTTTATTGTGATTCCTTTATTTTTAGTTGACCACTCTATCTGTGAGCTTGGCATCTTGAGTATTCTATTAACCCCAGATCAAGTATACTTGAATAAAAGAATGTGTTTCTACTGAACATGAACAGATTTTACCATTACAGTTTTCCCTAGATAATACAGTATGGCTACTATATAACACTTGCATTGCATTCAGCCATACAGTACCATTTACAATATTTGCCAAGGTGTGCATAGATTATGCACAAATGATTCGTCATATTAAATGGAGAAGCAGAGCATATGTGGATTTGAGTGTCTGCAGGGGTCCTAGAAGCAACTTCACATTATGATTTTATAATTAAAGCTTCAGTGAAGCCCTATTAGTCATTGAGGCTTAGAGTAAATTTTTCTGAGAGATATTGCAACCTAACTCCTTGATCAAAGGAGGAATCAGCTCAAGACCTTAGTTGTTCCCTTTTCCTGAGGCCACAAGAAAGGTGACAACATTCTTTTAAGGGACACATTGTAACCATCATCTGTCAAATTTCATCAGTTGGCCACAGCAAAAAAGAGAGATGTCTGGAAAAGCAAGAAGGGGACTGCCAGCCATTGACTAGTAGGATGTGATACAACAGTCCTTCAGGGATGTCAATAATACTGAGAAGGGAGAATTTGAACAGAGACATGCATGCTGGAATCCAAGCAAACTGAGTGTTTACCAACCACCACACCACTGATCTCTGAACTTGCATTGGCTTCTTAGTCCCCACGACTACCCTGCTTCTCAGAAGTGCTTCAGAGTTTTGGTGTCATTGTCCTAACAACCCCTTTGCCATGCTTACTCTATGGTGGTTTGCATGGAGTTGGGGGCTGTCCAGGGAGTCTTTGAGGTTGAAATCCTCTCCATCTTCCAGCAGCCAGACATAGGTGTTAATCTCTGCGTCCACCTTGACCTTCATGTTCAACAGCTCACCTTACTGCTGGTCCTTATGTAGGCTGCCTGCTCAGGTCTATGGCAGCTCTGAACTGTTCCACCTGCTTGTTGTAGCTGGCCTCTATGTCCCTCGGGTTAAGCTAGTATTCAGACTTTTCATGGAGTCTAAGGTCTGAAAAGTATGTTTCAGGTCTGTAATTATTGTCTCAGCATCTGTGATTTCTGTAGTCTGAGTGGTGACCACAGAAGTCCTCTTCCCAATCTTCTGGGACTGGTGCCTGACAAGATCCTGTTAATTCTTCTGAACCGACTGCTTGTACTGGACCTTATGTCTTACCATGGTCTTGCTGAGATCTTGCTCCTTAATTTGGAGAACATCCATTTCCACTATGAACCCATAACCTACAATTCAGGCTTCTGGGCTTTTTTCCTCCTCATCCTAGTTCTCCTTCACTAACAGCAGCTTCTCCTTGAGAGCGTCAATTTCTATCTCCAACTGCAGCTTGTGACACTGGCATCATCATGTGCAGACTGACACATAACCAGATGTCTCATAATTGACTCTCAACTCGTCATCAGCAAGATGAGCATCACTGGTCTGTAGGACAACACAAACATTGTCCATCCAAAACGCAAATGTCTGAGCCTTCAATGGTCTTAAGGTTGTGCCCCCAGGCTCTGGACTTCTGCGACCTTTCTCTGGTTTTCTACTCTCAATCTCCAGGCTTCCCACTCTATCCAGGTAGGAGGCCAGGCTCTGGTATGAGCCTTGTCTAGTTTCCTTCTGTCTGCAAGACACCCACTCCCAGCAGGTCCCTGGGTCGTGAGCCTCCCTAGACACTCATGGAGCAGGATATGAAGATACCATGCCCTTGGTGTCTGCTGCCCTTGGTCCCACTGTTGGCTGGTTGGATTACTGACTGGGAAACCAGAGAGAGCCCAGGGAATTGTAACTGATATAGAAGATGGTGGGGCAGATACTGAAGTTCATGCTGTCCCCAGAAGATGAACGCAATAATTCAGTGCGGTGACTTGGATAACTTTAATTTAAATATTAAGTAAACAGAAACCTGAAGTTCCTGCAAACTGTTGAGGATCCCACATCAGTAAGATTTGCCACATCATGGAAATGTGCTAACTGGCTGGTTTGTAGACATCAACGAATCCAACGCTAGCATGTTCTGTAAGCTGGCATTTTCAGCTGTCTCTCACTCCAGGGATATCTTGTTATTTAGTTCCGTTGATAGTACATGCCATGTCACCCTAGATGTACAAAGTTTGTATCTGCAGAGGATGAAGACAGGAAGTACCAGAAAGGCTGACCCCTTAGAGGTCATTCAACTGGTTAGAACTGAGTGGCGTTTATTTGATTGACAGTTCTCCTAGAAGGGAATTTCAATGGAAAAACAATCTGACTTTGTCAGCAGGCACAGTGTGGTTTTCCTCTGTCTTCCCGGAATTCAGTCATTGATACAACGCCGGCTTTACAGTCTCATTTCTTTTCTTAGTCCCTGCTTTATTCTCCAAAATTCTCTTCAGATTAAGAAATACACAACCACACTGAGTACCAGTGACTCACTAATGAAACATTCACAGTCCATAGGCTACAGCTTGCATTTGTTTTTCTCATCCTTGAGGTTTTTCAATTTAAAGATAAATACAGGCACTTCTGGGAAGATTTAAATTAGTTTTTGTCTCAAATTGTCATCAAGTTAAAAATCATTCACTTCATATAAGCCTCTTTCTGTCTCAAACAATGAGGGTTTTATACATAATAATTCACAAGTACAGTTATTTTTGATATTTTCACTTTGGTGAAAAACTCTTTTATTAGTCAGTAGTCTGGTTTCTGGGATCAGAGGTGAACGGGGGTATTAATTGTGGCTGTCACTTTACACACTGCATCAGTGCTGATATCAGGAGCCAGGGGCCTTAGAGGGAGATATAAATTGGTGCCACCGGCCTGGCGCCAGGCACAGACAGGGCCTGGCCTCAGTCATGACAGATGTCCTACTGTCAAAGTGATTTCTGGATGTTGTGACCTATTACCAGCCCCTCTGCCCCGCAATGCACAGCTAGAATTGAACAAACTTGTCATTAATTTGTCTGTTTGCTTTTATGTTCCTTTACTTTCCTGGTCTCCCTGGCTCCATTGCACCTCATCAGCAAAGAGACCATCATCTGGATAAAAGTCTGTGTGAGGGGATGGGGGATGCGATCGGGGTGGCCGGGAGCTTGAAGTAGCATGCACCTTAGACATCTGGAAGCTAGAAAGGGACACCTAGGGGAGACGATGAATTGGAAAAGAAAGCTTCAGAAATAAAGGGCTTCTTCAAAGGATGTCATTGGCAAAGAGCAGCCGCAAGGGGGGTTACCTGGAAAAGAAACACAGTAGCCAGAAAAATCAAAGGGAGCCAGGCTAAGAAAAAGAAATCATGGAGGGGATGGTGTGGGGGTGGGTGGGGGGAAAACAGAAGTAGTTAGGAAGACAGAATTCAAGAGGGGTGGAAGAAAAGTGAAAGACAAACCCTCGGGAAGCATGTGACTGAAATCACTCCTGGGGCTCCCCTGTCCTTTCTCCAAATGCCCCCAAGTGTTCAAATGCTCCCCAGCTGGTGTCTGTCTTTGTAAGTGGTATAAACTTTAGGATGGGGGCCAACCAAGAGGAAGTGGGTTGCTGGGCGGGGGGGGGGGGGGCTTTGAAAGGATGCTCCAGGCCCAAATTCTCCCTGCTTCTGGATCCTCTGGAGAGGGAATAGGTCCCTCTTCAAGCTCCCACCACAGAAGGAGCCCCAGCTGTCATGCCACCCTCTCCAGAACACAGAGCCCAAATAAATCTTTTTGTTTGTTTGTTTCTCTAAGGTTTCTGTCAGACAGTTTGTCCCAGAGATGACAAAAGTTACTAGCAGAACCACAGTACACACTTATGCTACTGCTGAGCCATTCACATTTCAGGATGGTCAAGTTTCCAACAGTTAGACATCTCTAAAGAGATGTGTTATGAGCATCCGTTTGATTAGCAGACAAGCTCCCATCCCGAGTTGATGCTTTAGGATGGTGGTTCTCAACCTTCCTAATGCTGCAACTCTTTAAAATAGATCTTCATGTTGTGGTGACCCCGTACCTCCCACCCAGCAACATTAAAATTAGTTTTGTTGCTACTTCATGACTGTAATTTTGCTACCGTTACGAACCATAATGTAAATATCTGTGTTTTTCAAGGGTTTCAGGTGACCTTCATGAAAGGGTCCTTCAATCTCGCTCCCCACCCCCAAAAGGTCATGACCCACAAGTTGAGAACCGTTGCTTTAAGACATAATGCATAGGGGACTTGAAGACTGGCTTGTTAAACAAATCCTCTCCTCTCCTGTTCTGCCACTGGAGTCTTATGCAGCAGTGGATCAAAGGACATTAGAAACACATAGAGATGTTGGCAATAAAGCCTGTCACAAAGTAGAATGGCTCTGTATGGTCCCCATTGCTCCTATCGTCCATAGCTCCCGAAAGCCACGACCGTTTTTCTGAAGGTGTATTTACTATGCATATTCACTTTTCAAGTAACCGAAGATGTACACTCATATTTGGTTACTTATTTATATTTAATATTTCCAGATGTGTTATAGGTCTGGAAGGTCTCAATTTCCTGCCACTATGAACTTGGCATGTAATCATGAAGAAATAGGCGATAGTCCTCACAACGCAGGAAATATTGATGTGGAAAAGCAAAACATAAACAAAATCACAAACTCAAACACATTTAGAAAATCTACAGTCAAATATGTCATTGTCAAGGCTATCCACGGCTTGAAATTATTTCTGTTTCTGTCATCACCTTCCTTACCTTCCTTTAGATAGTAGGGCCACCTGTCCCTTTACCAAATTCTGGTGCTGGGAACACAAGTCTGTGATTATGTCTATGAAGGTATATATGGATGGTGACATTAATATATCAATGTGCAGAATAGGTGACGTCACTTGTCCTTTTAAACAGCATCCACTCAACTGAAAGTCTAAGTAGAACATAAAGATTGAAAGAGAGAGAATTAAGTTTCCCTGTCTGAGACTCTTTGAGCTGGGGCTCTTTGAGCTGGGGTATTCTGTCATCTTTTGCCTTCAATCCAGGATTTGCACTCAGATGAGACCTATACCAGAATCAGATGAGCCAGGTGAGACCTATGCCTTCCTGAGTCTTTCGTTTGCTAACTGTAGATTCCAACATTTCTTAGGCTCCAAACCTTCATAAACAATCTTATAATATCATTCTCCCTCTCCTTCCCTTTCTGTCTGCCTGCCTGCCTACCTGTCTTTCTCTCTATCGTTATATATATATATATATATATATATATATCGATGTGTAATACTTATTTCTATGTATGTATCTCTCTATATAAAATCTTTATCTCCTTTCATTTTGACCCCTATATAGCTTTCTCATGAGAAACTAGCTCACAAGAGTATGCTGGACCATGAAAACACCACGTTCAAAGATTTGTACTCAGCTTAAGAAGTCTCTTTAAGGAGAAAGCCTCTGAGGGACAAGAAGAGCCGTTCCCATTCATGTGTCTTGAACTCCATCGCAAGGTAACCCCGTTTAAATAGCTCATCAGAATAAGGAAATGTGGCTTCCTTGTATCTCCTCCTCAGCTTACTTCATTAAATAGCTCTGTCTATTTCTTCCTGGCTTGGAGTCCCAAAATGCTTTTAGCATCTGGCAGGCCCCGCTCAGTTCCCAACGGCTGAAAGGATGCTGCTGCTGGTGCCTCACTTAGCTTCTGGAAGAATACCTCAGCTTCTGGTTGTCTCTCTGCTTGTTATTTTCAAAGCCTACTGCTCTGACAGCTTCTACTGGACCTACTGCTGACTTCCCCAGTGTTCTTTCCACTCACATGTACGGATAGATGGGATTTTGGAAACCCTTAACCCCACAACATTAAGAAGAAACGTTACGTCATATATTAATTTGTCAGACAAACATCATGCAATTTTTTTTCCTATTGTATTTTCAACCCACTCTCCCACACCAAGAAGAAGAGTTTTATCCTAGGGAATTCGTTGTTGCTGTTTCTTTAAGGATTTTTGATTCTTTATGTCTAGGGAAGGGACATTAATTCAAAGACCAGTATCATTTGTTACATCTGCCCAAAGGAAGCATGCCAAAAAATTTACTTTGTTCTTTTTTTAACACCTCAAATATTTACCATTTCTTTGTGGTTAGAACAGTCTAAAATCTTCTCATTGGGCTATTTAAAAACATAAAATTCATTAATATCTAATTTCTTCTCTTCAAGAAAACTGGAATGTCTTCTTCTGCAAGAGGACACCTGAAGTCACCTCAGCAGCATCAGTTTGGGAGGAATACCTCAGTGTCAAGCACTGATATCCATGTTTTCAAAGAAATGCTCTAATCCCTAAGCTTTCAGAGTGTGACTCCCACAAATTCACCATTGATTTGACTTGCAGTGTCTGTCTCTTAAGCAGTCTTAGCAGTAGAAGTTGTGCTTCCCCTAGTCGCCCTCAAGTATCCCATAACAAGGTACACTAAAATTCAGTCTCAGTATTATCTTCCAACACTCACCTATTTATTTGTTCATCTATTGGATTTTGAGGAAAAGGTCTCGCTTTGTAACCCAAGCTTCCCTCAAACTTCTAATCCTGCCTCAGCCTCCTAAATGCTGGCACTACAGGCATGTAACGGTGTGCCTGGCTGTCTCTTTTACTTTAATGCCTGGGATTTTCCAGTTGTAACTTACAGTGACAAAGCAATTTACTGCTGTACCTTCCCCCAGAGGAAAGGACTTTCCCCGGGATCCTCCTGTGCTCTGCCAAGCCACTGCTGGCCCATCATGAGAACATTCCAGGTTTATCTCCTTGATGTTCCTATCACCTGAATTTAGGACTGGTCCTTGTCTGCATGGAGCTGTCATTTTACTCAGAGAGAAGGTATGTAAATAAATAGTGACAATAAAGAGCAATGACAGCTATAAAATGATGTCTTAAAATGCAATGGGACGGCAGTCCGGGGAGCAATTAATTCTGCTGCTAGGAGAAGATTGGAGAGGGCTTGGAGGGTTACAAAGATGAGAGTTGATTCTCCTGGGTCCTGATATAATGTGGCCAAGGGACCAGTAGGAAGGAATCAGAGGAGATCTGCTAATGGTAAAATATTCTTGAGACTTGGAAAGCATTTAGAGAGGCATTACACATGATTACTTTTTGAAAAGAACATTAAGTGTACCTACCAAGCAATGCCTGATCCAATGAGTAAGACCTGGAAATCCTGCACTTACCTTTGTAATTGGCAGCATCTGTCTACCTTGACTAATTTCCATTGTTAGCAACAATTTAAAATCATTTGTAAGAATTCAACTTACTTTTGATTCTGAATAAAGGGAAAAGGTTCTTTAATTCTTTTATTTAATGCTTATGAATTTTTAAAATGTATTTTATTTACTCAATTGGTAAAGAATTTAATGTTTTCTAGGAGATAGGTTGCTACTGCTAACCACTGAAAGGTTTGACTTGTTTTAGAAGGTCATAAGTTGGATTCATTAATATATTCTATTCAAGGGACCATTCTGAAAGAATTTTTTTATTGTTTCAAGTTTTAAAATAATTTCTGTGTGGTACTTCCTGAAGTACCTACTGCCTTATCTCAATAAAAATCAGAACATGATATTCTTAATGGCCTCAGAGTTAAGCTATTTTGGGGCAGCTACTTGAAGGAATACATTTAAAAAAATTTTTATGCACAATAATTTAGCCAATCTTATTTAAACACTTCAGTGACTATAAGAATTTTGTTGTTTCAGTTTTCCATTATTAACTTGTTATTCTCATTAACTGATTCTTCACCAGTTTGTTATGTAGACATTTTTCAGCTGTTTGATTGTCAAAAGAACTTCCCTTTAAAGTAGAAAAACTTGAGTAGGCCATGTAATGTGTTCAGTAAGTATAGTGCATAGCCTTAATGAAGAATAAAATTGAGCCAGGCAGTAGTCGTGCACACCTTTAACCTTTAATCCCAGGAGTCAGAGACAGGCATATCTCTGTAAGTTTGAAACCAGCCTGGTGTACAGAGAGAGTTCTAGGGGAGCCAATATTACAAAGAGAAATCCTATCTCAAAAAAGGAAAAAAAGAGAAAGAAAGAATAAAATTGTAGACAAGAAATTCTAACATCAGTCTCTAAAGGAAATATGCATAGAAGTATGAGAGACATTTCACAAAATGTTAAATTCTGCCTAAGGGGCTGCGGATGTAGCTCAGTTGGTTGGTTGGTTGCCTGGAATGGTGGTACATGCCTGTAATCTTAGCACTTGAGATGTGAAGGTGGAAAGATCAGAAGTTTAAGGTCATCCTTGGCCATCCTTGGCTAGTATCAACCTAGCCTACATGAACCCGTGTCTAACACAACAAAACAATAGTCAAGCATGGTGGCACATGATGTCTGTAAGATGCAATGGGATGGAGGCCTTTAATCCTATCACTTGGGAAGCAGAGGCAGGTGGATTTCTCTGAGTTCCAGGCCAACCTGGTATATATAGCAAGTTTCAGAAGAGCCAGGGCTATGTATAGAAACCCTGCTTAAGACCTCTGCCCCCCCCCAAAAAAGACAAAGTGCTTAGAGAGGACAAGCAGAAAACAAGACAACAGCACAGGCACCGTGGGTTTGAACACCGAGAAACTCCAGGCAGACAATGAGGTTGGGAATGGGACTGGGGAAGGAATTACCAGGTAAACTGGAGAGAAAATAGCTGGAGAGAGGTACTAGAAAGAGAACATTAGTAACAAGAAAAGAGACTGGAGCCTTCAGCAAAGACCAATGACAGGGATAAAATAGCTAACAGGTGACAAGAGAATCTTGCCTGTGAAACATCTTAGAAAAAGAAGAGGGCCCATGGCTACACTTTCAGTTGTGGAGAAGGCATGAATGCATGCCTACATGAAAAGAAATGAAGGATTTTGGAAGAAGTCAAAGTGCTTAGTTTTTGCATAAGAAAAGCTTGTGTTAGCAACAAAGAAATATGGATACAGGCTTTGAGTGAGTTCTTTCTTCCAGGTCTGTAGAATTTGGAAATTCCTTTACCTTGTCGGTTTCTTTTTCATCTGCTGAAAATTTACTTTGAGTAGGTCAAATGACAAAAAGCAGGTACAGTAACTTCCTTGGACAATCAAGGGAACTCAGTTCAGAAATGTTACTTTCACTTTCTCATTTTGAATGTGAGGAGCAATAAAGGTCCAAACTAGTTATCCAGCTGGAGAGAAGTGAAAGGAAAAAAAAAATCAGAAACTCAGTCAAAGGGGGGAACCAATGAAAAGGTTCCTGAGTATTTCCAAAGATGGGAAAGCAAGTGATTCTTGATTCCACATAGATATAATTCTTGTTTGCAATTGCATTAGGGTATGAAGTATTTGACTTATTTTTAATGTTACGAAGTCCAGAGAAAAATAATTATTACTCTTATTACATTGTCTGTAGTTTAGATAAGAATATTCCATTATGCTCTCTATAGCCTCTTTAGAAATACATGTTATATAAAACATACTGTCCATTTTATTGGTTTATCTTACCAGTTTAGAAAGTTAACTAACGAGTTATGGAAATGGATAATCACTTATATAATGCAGGAAATAGATTCTAGAAAGTCAATGTGTTCTCAAAGAAGACCACTCAAGACAATCTATGGTTGTGGTAGTTTTTGGATGTGGTAAGATAGGAAGGCAGGAAGAGTCAGAACAATTGTCATGAAATAAGCAGTTGATAATTTGCTAGATGAATAAACAAATTCATATTTCATTGAGCATTTTGAAATGAGTAATTTTATGATTGCTTTCTTTTAAGTCTTTTTAAATCTTTTTTATTTAAATTAGAAACAAACTTGCTTCACAAGACAATCCCAGCTCCTTCTCCCTCCCCTCCTCCCCCAACCCCCTCAACCTTCCTCCCAACCCTCCATCTGCTCCCCAGGGAGGGTGAGGCCCTCCATGGGGGATCTCCAGAGTCTGTCATTTCATTCAGGGCAGGGCCTAGGCCTCCCCCATGTGTCCAGGCTGAGAGAGCATCCCTTGATGTGGAATGGGCTCCCAAAGTCCATTTGCATGCCAGGGATAAATATTGATCTACTACCCAAGGCCCCATAGGTTGCTGAGGCCTCCTCACTGACACCCAAATTTAGGAGGTTTGGGTCAGTTCCATGCTGGCCTCTCAGCCATCAGTCTGGGGTCCAAGAGTTCCCCCTTGTTCAGGTCAGCTGCCTCTGTGGGTTTCACCAGCCCGGTCTTGATTCCTTTACTAATCACTCCTCCTACTCTGCAACTGGATTCCAGGAGTTCAGTTCAGTGTTTAGCTGTGAGTGTCTGCCTCTGTTTCCTTCAGCCACTGGATGAAGGCTCTAGAACGGCATATAAGGTAGTTATCAATCTCATTATTAGGGAGGGGCATTTAAGATAGCCTCTCCACTATTGCTTAGTTTGCCATTAACTTGGATTTTTTTCTGATACAAATACAGGAAATAGTATTTTCCCCTAAAGATCATCTAAATAATCTATATTTGTCTCAATTGCCAAGTTGAATCTGTCGACTTGATTAAGTGTTCAACAGGTTGCCATCCCTGCCTTCTTGTTACTCCCTACCCCAAGAGGGCATGTAGTACATTCTCTGTTAAAATTAACTTTATAATACAGAGATTATGGAGCATCTCCATCCTGTCTAGTTGTCACCTTGTTCTGAGATTTGAAATTACCAGAAAGAGAGGTTCCCTACTGCCTGGTGGGTGCTTTGGGTAGTAAGAGATCTATTTAATTTCAGACATCCTATTTGATACCATAACTCTATTGTAAGCTATCTAGACACTGTTTCTTTTTTTTCAGCCCTGTATTAGCCCTCTGTTCCAGGCAAAAACATGACATTACAATCTGTTTGATTAAACACTTTCAGATTATGTACTAAGTTACTTGCCTAAGAGCCAAGGAGTGCTGTCATCCTAATATTTTGCAGCTCGACCAGCAGATGCTGTTCTCTGTGACAGTTTCTTGGTCCCATGCAATATCCTTTTTGCTTCTACTCCCTTTTCAGGAAAGAGACAACCAAATCCCAGGGGATCTACAGATCACTTGTAGCCCTTCGCTGCAGAGGAAACAAGTCCGTGAGAGAGTGTAGGTCTGATCTTCTGCCACATGGTTCTTGTTCATCTGTTTGCCTGCTTTTTGACATCTAAGTTTTGACATATAAAACAAATTTTATTTAGTTTTTGAAATTAAATGAAACACTATCCCCTAGAGTTAAGTGGGGATATATTACATCAGAAGATGGCTGCTATTCAAGCTGGTGTGGTCCACTGGAAGGTTCTGGCTTTGCGACTGGCAGCTTCATCTACTGATTGTCCCTCAAGCTCCCAGAGCTTTGTTTTTCAGTTACTTTACAAACCTTTCAGGCCACCTGCCATAGGGTTCCCATTTTCTTTCTGGACATTCCCTTGTGTCTCATGAATTTCTTTTGCTTCTGAAGTCATTCCTGTCTCTTTTGCCTCAACAAGAAATTTTTTTTCCTCTAAAATAATTCAACTCATTAAAAAGGATGTGGTAGAACCAGTCTCTAGAACACAAAACCATTTACCTTTCAAAGGGAGAATCCATTTATTTAAAAAAATGAGAATAACCCTTTTTCATCAATATCCATTTCTTCATGTGAGATCCCTGCCCTCTTTGGTTTGATAACTATACCTGCTTTCATAGTGTAAGAGTGTCCTAAGTGGGTGCCTACCAAGAACTGGGATTTTGGGTACAGAAGTCTCATAGGTTGAACATATTCTGAGTATATACATATTTATATGTTCAAATACAATTAATTCGAAGCATTGCCAAATAGATAACTGTATATTCATCCCCCAAGGAGTTATGAAACATTACTGTTTGGAATGCTGAGATTGGGATTGGGATTGGGATTGGGATTACAGCTGCAAACAAGACACACAGACCACAGGAATGTAGATATGACATTCTACTAGGAATATGCCTAGACAGAGATGGCAAATGAACTGAAGATAAGCATTGTTGTAAATACTGCATGTGCGAGTGAATGTGTGTGTGCATGAACACACACACACACACACACACACACACACACACACACACTCAGTCACTAGGAAGGAAGTTTGGAATGAATTCTATCCCACAGCTTTCCAAAGAATCCAATCAAGCTGCCTGTCTGACAATGGAATTCTGAACTCCAAAATCATGAGGCAAAATGATTTTTATTGTTTAAGTTTACCTAGTTTGTGGTATCCAGAAACCATCAAAGCAAATTCATACTGGAAGTAACACACTGTGATTCATGTGCTATACCTCTTCAACAGTGTACACATTTTCAACTGCTGTTTTTGAACATGCTTCTGCTTTTATATTTAATGTGTACCTTTTACAAAAACATCTAATTGAGTCTTTTTAAAACTTGTCTGACAAGTCTCTCTCTTCTGATCATTTTGTCTTATTTGATAATTATTACTATATTTATATTTGGTAGCTTCATAGACAGATGTAGAGTAAGTTTAGGTTCACAGAGATTACACAAATTTGCCCTGCCCTACAATGCAGACTCCTTTATCCCCAACACACCTCACCCACTCCACCACCAAGAATGGCTTGTGTGTTACAATTGATGAACCTACATTGTTGTAGTATTATAGTCAGTTTATACTTTGTCTTCTTTTTAACTTCTGTAATTACAGAATTTGTGGGTTTAGACAAATGTATGGTAGCATTTATCTACCATTTTTGCATCATATAGGGTAGTTTTACTATCCTAAAATATCTCAGCCCATTCATCCACCACCTCTTTCATTAATCCCTGGGAACCACTGACCTTCTACCAACTAAATAGCTTTTCCTTTTCCATACAATTGGAAATCTACTGGACAACAGTTTGTCAGAATGGTGTCTTTCACTTAGCAATATATATTCAAGTTTTGTTCATGTTTTTACATGCTTTGGTAGTAGCTCAGCTATTTCTAATGCTAAATAATATTCTGGGATTAACCATGATTTATTCATTACCTGAAAGGAATCACATTTATTTATATGTTTTAGTAATCATGAGTAAAACTATGATCAACAACTGTGTGTAGCTTTCTGTGCGACTGTAACTTCTCTGGGTAAATACCAAGGAATCCAGTGTTAAGATTATCAGCTGTCAGTATGTTTAGCTCACAAGAAGCTGTTGTCCAAAGTGGCTGTTGCATTCCCTTCTACTATGACTATAAGTTCTTTGTTCCATTAAATTCACTAGTCTTTGGAGTCATGATCTTGGCTATTCTAATATGTATCTAGTGTGATCTCACTCCTTCAAGAGAACATACTATGAAAGTTTGTTATCTGTACACCTTCTTTGATAGTTGTCTGTTAAGATCTAGGACTCTCTTTTTAAATCAAATTGTTTTTTTTTTAAATCACTGAGATGATTATTCTTTATACTTTTTGTGAACTTTGTACCATTTGCCATCTTTGAAACTATTCTTTTCTATTGCTACTACAAAAAGCTTCTCTTTTTATTCTTTTGACTAAGTTCTTCACAAAGCAAAAAATTCTAACCTTAATGAAGCTTTGTTTATCCTCCTTTCCTGGATCATATCTTCAGTGGAGAAATGAAAAAGTAATTTCAAAAAAACAGGTCATCTAGGCATTTTTCTGTTATCTTCTAAGAGTTTTATAGTTTGGCATTTTTCATTTATATTTTTGATCTGCCTTGAATGTTTCTGAAGAGCATGGATATAGTTCTTGATGGGGGTGTCCTTCTGTGTATATATTTCTCTTCTTGGTTGATGAATAAAACACTAATTGACCAATAGCCAGGCAGAAAGTATAGGCAGGGCTACCAGATAAGGAGAATTCTTGGGAGAGGACACAGGGAGAGACACCATGTAGCTACCTGGAAGATAGGATGAGCTGGTAAGATAAGGACATGTAGAAATACATAGATTAATAGTTATGGGTTGATAATTAAGAGAGATAGTCAGTAAGAAGCCTGAACCACTGGCCAAACAGTTTATAATCAATATAAGTCTTTGTGTGTTTATTTGGGGCTAAAGGATGGCATGGCCAGGTGGAACAGAAACTCTGTTTACAAGTTCCTGTGAAGGATGTATCAAGATGTATGTATGTATGTATGTATGTATGTATGTATGTATGTATGTGTGTATGTGTGTATGTATATATGTATTCAGTTGTATAGCACAACCTGCTTAAAAGACACGTGTGGAATTGAGTTTGTTTTAAATTTTGAATGCATGTTATACCCATGGACTACACCTACCTCTTACTTATTTATAAATGCTTGTAGGATATAAATTTCTCTGTGTGTACCACCACATTTACTGAATCTACATATTTTGAAAAGTTGTATTTTTATTTACATAACTTCAAACTATTTAAAAATATTAATCCTCCCTTGGGTAGTAGATCAGTATTTATCCCTGGCATACAAATGGACTTTGGGTACCCATCCAACAATGAGAGATGCACTCTTACCTTGGACTCTTAGGGGAGTGTCTAGGCCCTACCCTGGATGAAATGACAGACTATGGACACCCCTATGGAGGACCTCACTCTCCCTGGGGAAATGAGGGGGTGCTGGGGGGTTGGTGGGAGGGTGTGGGGGAGGGGAAGGAAAGGGAGAGGGACCTGGGATTGACATGTGAAGCAACCTTGTTTCTAATTTAAATTTAAGAATAAAAATTTAAAAAATATTAATCCTCCTCTTTTGGCCTATTAATTTTATTTTTGAAAAATTATAAAGGGTATTGAATTTGAATTTTAGCAAAACCAACACTGACTATTTGCTAAATATTAGCCGTATTAAATAAGCTCAAAATGTTTTTTCTTCCAAGCTCAAAACTTTTTATATTTAAAAATTATTTTTCATTTTATATATCAACCCTGTTTTCTCATCCCTCCCCTTCTCCTGCCCCACTTTCTCCCTTCCCATACCCATCCACTCCTCAGAGGGCGTAAGGTCTTCTTTGGGGAGCCTAAAATTTGGCATACCAAATTGAGGGAGGATCAAGTCCCTTTCCCGGTATCAAGGCTGAGCAAGGTTTCTCACCATAAGGAACAGACTCCCAAAATCAATCTACATATTCAATGCAATCCCCATCAAAATACCAGCACAATTCTTCACAGACCTTCAAAAACCAACACTTAACTTCTTATGGAAAAACAAAAAACCCAAGATAGTGAAAGCAATCCTGTACAATAAAGGAACTTCCAGAGGCATCACCATCCCTGACTTCAATCTCTACTATAGAGCTATAGTAATGAAAACAGCTTGGTATTGGCATAAAAACAGACATATGGATCAGTGAACACCAATTGAAGACCCTGATACTATTCAACACACCCGTGAATACCTGATTTTTGACAAAGAAGCCAAAACTACACAATGGAAAGGAAAAAGCATCTTCAACAAATGGTGCTTGCATAACTGGAGGTCAACATGTAGAAGAATGCAAATAGATCAATCCATAACTTTTCCCATGAACAAAGCTCAAGTCTAAATGAATCAAAGACCTCAACACAAATCCAGGTACACTGAACTTGATAGAAGAGAAACTGGGAAATAGCCTTGAACACATTGGCACAGGAGACTTCTTCCTAAATAGAATCTGAGAGCACCAATCAATAAATGGGACCTCATAAAACTGAGACGCTTCTGTAAGGCAAAGGACACAGTCAATAAGACAAAATGACAGCCTACAGAATGGGAAAAGATTTTCACCATCCCCACATCTGACAGAGGGATGATTTCCAAAATACACAAAGAACTCAAGAAAGTAGACACCAAAATACCAAACAATCCAATTAAAAATGAGGTACAGCTCAAAGCTTACAGTTTTGTGAAATCAACTGTCATGTAAGAAATAAGTGTTTTAATTCAGGATGACTAATTAACATATAGAAAACTTCAGTTTATATATTCTTATAGATATTTAACTAAGCTTTTTACTACAATTTCAAACATTTAATCTCTTTTCTGAAACCCTCTATGTAAACCAGGATGACCTCAATGCTACAGAAATCAACCTGCTTATTGTACTATCAAACCCAGCTAGTTATTTTCTTTTTAAGTAGGCATTTCATAAACTAAATATGTAGATATTTAAAGTGGGTTCACTATGGACGATCAAAAGTTGCATAGGCAAGCTTTATCTTCTTTTGAGTGTGATAGCTGAGTATCGATGTGATATAATTAAGTATGGACTGCAAACGTGGTTAAATTAAACAAATGCATCAGTTGATTTAATTCATAAAATAAATCAGACGAAAATCTTTTAGTTAAATGTGTAGCACTTGTGTCCTCATCTGGCTTTGCTAGCACAATAGCAGCTTTCTCTCTCTCTCTCTCTCTCTCTCTCTCTCTCTCTCTCTCTCTCTCTCTCTCTCTCTCTCTCTCTCTCTCTCTCTCACACACACACACACACACCTCTGTCTCTATCTCTGTCTCTGTCTCTGTCTCTATCTCTATCTCCAGTCTGTTTGCCTGTCTATCTCTTTCTCTTCCAAATAGGGTCTCACTGTATAGCCACAGAGGTCCTGGAACTCACTGTGTAGCTCAAGTGTGAACTCGTGGCAATCCTCCAGCCTCAGCTTCCAGACTGTTTGGGGTTATGCATGGGCCACCATAGCTGGCTTGCTACTTCTTGCTTTTGTTTACCCTCTCCAGCTGTATGACGTGCTTGCAGCCATTCTTTTTCTGCCCAATGGTGGAGCTCCCAGATTCCCTGGTCTAAATAACCTTGTACTCCCCATGCCAGCTTCTTCCTTTCTCTTTCTGATTCTGAGGTTCAAATTGCTTAAGCCTTTCAATAGGTTTTTCACAACCTATTCTGCTTTCAAGAATGATCTAGATCTTGTCTGCCTGCCTGATATGGAACCTCTTAACTCTCTTGCCATCAGTTATTTGGGTAAGAAACAGACTTTGTTTTTAAAATTATAGAAAAGAAGTATTTGAGAGAGAATAAACCCTGTGTAATATTTTCTCAACTCTGTCTTAAGTATAGGATTGATATACATGTGTACAGTCTTCATTGGTGTTTATGGAATCCTGGGAAGAAGCAATTCTGGAAGAAAAGATAACCTTCCAGTTATTATGAAATGCTAACTTGTAAGTGTGTTCCATTATAATAAGTCACCGGCCTTTTCTGACTAGCTTTTAGAATTCATGCAGCAAGAAATCAGTTCTAGGAAGAGCTGCTATTCTTTTATTTCTTTCCCTGGTGTGACAAGTCATTTTTCATCCCACCCACTTTGTGGAGTCATAGGGCAACACAGAACACATCCACTTCCTCCATGGGAAAGGAAGGAGCTGCAGTCCTTAATGGGTCTGATGAAATTAGGAAATTCATACTCTCCCTCCCCAAAGAGAGTATGGTAGTAGTATTAACAGCTTAAAAGGATCTCTCAACTTCTCTCTGTGTTCATTAAGGAAGCACATATTCCCATGTGGAAAGTATGGATTTTCTTTTTCATTTAATCACACAAAGTAGTTTCTTGCCACTCCTTTCCTTTCAGATGTCATGAAATGGACGAAACCACAGGCTACTGAGCATCTCAGTGCATTCCAGCTGCCTTTACCCACAGTGAATTGCGCTTGCTGGCACACACACAGAAAACTGGCTCTTACACTTGTAGAAATGTGCTGTCCCTTTTCTTAAGCAACCATACGGGGCTTGTGACTGAAGCTCCAAGGCACCTGGTGAAGACAGGGTAGGGGTAGGGCAGGCTGCAAGCTTGTAGGGCAAAGCCCACAGCTGCTAGGAGTGAGGAGGAAAGGGGATGCTCTGAAGGAAGATCTGGACTTGAGGTCAACATATTTTAGGGTGCAAAAGCATCAAAATTAGAGATTATCGGAAATGTATTATACATTCGAAATAAATTCTCAAATGGGTTCGGTACTGTCTCACAGCTGCCTTTTCTGCAGATCATTCTAAAAAGTAACTGCTAGGCTGGTAATTTACCTGAGAACAATTGCAAGTGAGATTTACTCTCTATTCTTGAAAAGGAGCTGTGTTTCAGTCCCTTTGTTTTGTTCTGCATTTCTCCCTACTCCCCTCTGGCATTAATATATGGCTTCACTCTGTAGGCCTGGCTAGTCTTGAACCACTGTGCAGACCCACATGCCTCTGCCCCCTATAGCTGAAAGTAAAGAAGGATGCCGTCACACCTCACCCAGCTCTTCCCTTTGCTTATGAGCATCATCTATAAAAATAATAGTTCAGAAGTTTGCCTGGTGTTTGTGTATATGGAATTCATCTGTCCTAATGTGAATATATCAGAGTCACATGACAGAATTTGAACCACCAAATTGTATGGCATTCTACATGATTTTTATATGGCCAGTTTGTTTCCCCAATAAAAATACATAGCTATATGCATATATATACAACACATACATGTACACACCATGTGTGTATATAGAACGTACACACATATGTAAATACAGCAATGCATGCACATACGTATATATGTAAACACAGCACATACACATGTATGCACACATATACGTATATAAATGCAACACATGCATGCACACACATATGTATGTAAACACAACACATACACATGCATGCACACGCATGTATGTATGCACAACACATACACATGTATGCACACACATATGTATGTGTACACGCACAACACATACACATGCATGCACACACACATACAGACATATTGTTTGTTTTGAAGCAGATATGCCTGTGTAGCCTGGTTGGCATGAAATTCTGTATAGACTAAGGTATATTAAAGACTGGTGCAAGTATCCTGCCTTTGGCTCATAAGAACTGATTTATATGCACGTGCCACCACACCTGACCACAATTATACTATTGATTTGACTACATTACATTCTACTTCTGCCTTGAAGTATATACACTAGGAAACAGATACAGACCAGGTGACAGGGAGCAATGCTTATATATAGTAGGCTCTAACTCTATATGGGTCAATGAGTAAATAAAGATATGTTGTTGAGCTGGTCGTTGGTGGCACACGCTTTTAATCCCAGCACTTGGGAGGCAGAGGCAGGTGGATCTCTGTGAATTCGAGGCCAGCCTGGTCTACAGAGAAGTTCCAGGACAGCCTCCAAAACAATACAGAGAAACTTTGTCTCAAAAAAAGATATGTTGTTGAATGAAACCCTTAATAAAATAAAGTAAAAAATTTAAATCAAATGTCAATCACCAAAAACATGGTATTTAATGAGTATATCAGATAATGTTTTATATAATTCTTTCATGTTTTACTTAACCATTGCTTTTTACTATTTGCTTATTCCATTATGATAATTACCATTTTAATAAATAGGACATGTGCCATGTTAACATGTATTTTTAAAGTGTAAGTATTTTATGTTGAATTTACCTAGATGATACATCAACAAATAAGATCACATTTTTCTACAGACCACAGGGTTTTTGTCTTCACTAAAGCCATCTTTTATACTTAGGTTCTGAATTAGTTTTTTATTCTGCTCAAATGTTCTTTGACTGTAGTCTGAACTGCCATTGAATCATGACACAAAAGGATAAAAGATGACTTTCCCCTGTCAAAATGTATTTTCCAAAAATCTTTCTTAACAGTATATTTTTAAACAGTTACCCTCAGCTCTATTGAGAATGGTTTTTAACAGCTTTATTCCATGAAGCATAGAGATCTTTATATCAAAAAAGATTAGCCTGACATTATCAAGATATGGTAAAGGCTAATTTGAGAATTGTTAGTGGCAAAAGAACTGTAGATTCTCTTTAGGAACACACTACAAATGTTCATTTTTTCTAATGTTCAGCTGACATTGCATGTACCACCCAATGGTTTCTATATTGTTGAATCTTTAAGCTGTTTTCGAACATTTATCTTTAATAAGCCATTTTCTTTTAGGATGGATTTGTAGAGGCAATACTATTGGGTTCCATTGTACAAGCGTTTTTCCCTTGATGATTTATTTTTGTATGTTGTTCAAAGTGGTGGTCTGATGTACAATGCCAACTTGGTATCATCTAACTGTGACAGTAACATAGCAATATCCCAACATGGATCTAATAAAAATATCAAACACATCTAAGGTTAAGCCCCAACTGGCATTTAAAGTACAAAGTATAGTCTTAAAATAATCTTGTTTGCCAAAAGTCCTTAAGAGATGCTGGCAACATCACTTGTAGTTGAGCAATGAGTTGTCTGTTTAATTGTAGCTTTGCTCTAGAAAGTATTTCAACATGATTAGGTGTATTTATAATGACAGCTCAGAACAGATGTGACCTAGCTGGGCAGAATACACAACCAGTTTCCTCCCAAATAAGGGGCAGCAGAGGCAATGAAAGCTCCTTCCAAAGCTCTTTAACTCCAACTTCTATCGGAGCTTCTTGATTCTTAAAGCTGGAAACATAGTCAGAATTAGTCTCTTAGCGGAAATCTTTGTATCTGTGGTGGTTTGAATGAGAATGGCCTCCATTGGCTCACATATTTGAATACTTGGTACCCAGTTGGTGGAATTGTTTGGGAAGGATTTGGAGGTGTCAGCATAGACTGAGGTGATGGGCTGGAGTCAAACTTATGTCCGCCATCTTGGAAAAACTGCAGTTTAAACAGCCATGTTTTTTAGCAGATAAGACATGTGGCCAGAAAAACATAAAAATTTACAGTAAAGACAGATTCAGATGAAGAAAAACCTCTAGAGGTTTACAGTGTGTTTAAAAATATACATAGGATTGAGAGAGAGAGAGAGAGAGAGAGAGAGAGAGAGAGAGAGAGAGAGAGAGAGAGAACCGCATAGTGCTAACTAAATAGGAAAGCCGGCTGTGGTGGGGCACGATGGTAGGATTTGCTCCAGAGGCAGAGGCAGGCGGATTTCCAGAGAAACCATGTCTCAGAGAAATAAATAAATGAGTAAAAGTAAAAGAAATAGAGTAATAATAATAGATAAATAAATAAGCCATGCAAAGATGGAAAATACACAGAGAGTCTAGATATTGTATGCTATTGTGTTTTTCAGTTTTGTAATTGATAAAGAAGGAAAAACTGCTAAAGTATACTTGATTATAAATGCTGCTGAATTAATCCAACTTACATATTTCAAAAATGCTTTGACCTCTAACTTTAAATATAAGGAGCGGTTACTTGGGAAAAGAGTTTTTGTTTATGTTTCCATGGAAAATGGAAATCTGTGGATTCCTTCCAGGCTTCTGTGGTTTGATGAACCAAGATCCCCGGAAGCAGTGGGCCAGGTGTTCCAACAATTAAGACAGCTAAGATGATGCAGCCTTACAGACCCCCAAAATAAGGACTTATACAGGTTTCTGTGTTTTCTCATGATGCCCATGGTATGGACAGCGCCCCCTTCCAGCAGGAAGCAGTTTGGAATGAGCAACGTCCAAATTCCCATATTGTTTATAAATCTTTGTTTTCATTTGAATGGGGTTGCTTATAATTGGTTAATGATCACAACCAATCTCTTTTTAAACGAAAAAGGGGATTTATGGTATGGAAATGAATACTTGGTATGGATATGGTTTTTCATTTATTGATACAAATTCAAGGTCAATTTTGCGATATGTATATTTCTCCTCTTGATCAACTTTTGTGCTTATACTGATCTTTTAAAATGTAATGCATAATTAAGTACCGATTATAGGTAGTTACTTATAATAGTCAGAACTTATAGTTAAGTAAGTTAGGTTTTCTAGATATACAGAGATATATTTAAGATACATAGATAGATAGATGATAGCTAGATAGTCTTCAAACCTCTCAAAGACCTTCAGAAAATGGCATTTAAAATGGTTTAGGGTTTTTCTTGACAACGAGAAATGTCTGCTCCTAGCAGCACCAATTACGTCTGAAAGGAAGATGGGCATCAAAGAAATTCGTTATGGAGTTTGCTTTCAGCATGGCAAGATTAGCCATTTGGGCAATAAATGCTCTTGCCTGGACTGCTTGACTGTTGCTGTATAAACTGGATATGTAGGACCCACAGGACAGTGACTGCTGAACTCAAACAGTCTCACAGGTTTCCTGCTTCATGGAAGAGTCTGCCAGACTTTCCTCAGGACACAGAAAATGACTGACAACTGCCATTCCAGATGGACAGCTTGAAATTTCCTGCTTTGCTGAGAAGTCTTCCAGACACATTGTAGCCTATGGGCTGAAAATGGGTGCCCCAACAATTCAGAGGAACTTTGGGGGACTGTCCAGGTAGCAAGATGTCTCTGTCAATCCTAGTGTTTATATATTATCCTTCTGTGGTCTTTGATGGAGTTAAAGGCAGATAGTTATAATCATAGTTTTCCTTAGTTATGATAAAAGATAAGCTACATATAAGACTTTAGACTCACAAGATAGGATAGATGATACTTTCTTTAAATCTTACTAAATGTTAATGGACAAAATATTGTAACTATGTTCTTACTTGATAACTGTTCTGTTATATATAATTTGACTATGTTAAAGTTAAAACCTTTCTTTTTATTTAGACAGAAAACAGGAGATGATGGTAGATGTAATTCTGTAAATCTGTCTCTTACTGGTTGTTTAGTAAAGCACTGTTGACCAATAGAGATGCAAGATAGGTGGTACTAGGAGTCAAGGAGGATTCTGGGAAAGAGAGGCAGAGTGAGACAAGATGTAGCTGCCATAGGAGTAAGAGGTCATGACCCTTTCTCCAGTAAGAGAAATATTTAGATTAGCAATAATGGGTTAAATATTTAGGTCAGAGCTAGCCAGTAAGAAACAAGCAAACAGCCAACAGCTTCATAATTAATATAGCGTCCTGTGTGTTATTTGGGGACTGCAACTGTGGAAGGGCCCAGGCGGATGGCAGAGAAGACTCTCTCTTCTGTAAGTTGCCTTGGTCATGGTGCTTTGTCACTGCAATTGAAAAACAACTAACACAACATCCTTTTGAAAGATAGTTTTGTGCATCCATGAAACAAAGAGTCCACTTTGACTTTTGTGAGTCTAGCAAAATGAAACATTACATATGATGGTAGTACCTTTTCATATATGTATGTTTGTCATAGATTTACTTACAATGTAAAAAACTCAGAAACAACCAAGTTGTCCATCTGACAAGGAAAATACCAGATAGGAACTATTTATAATATTATACTTACTGATGGGGATAGCAATTTGGCTATTAAAATATAATTAGTAGGCATTGAAAAATTAATCTAACAATTGAGATATAAAATGCTGTGTGCAGCGGGATGACAATGTGTTTTAAAGAAAAGTACTGTGTAGTATAGAAAAGCAATGAAATTAAATAGTCCAGGATGTTTATTGTCACAGTATTAATAGTACCAGCAAAATGTGGGTACTTCTTATCTTCATAAAATTTTTCTATAAACATGTATTACTTCAAAAATAATTTGCCTTGGTCATTAATAGTTAATCTCTAAGCATAAAATTGTTGGTATTTTTCGATATAGGGTTGAGAAGTAGGAATAAACAATTGCCGAGAGGCTCCCATCTTGCTGGCAAACATTCTCCAAAAGTATAAGCTAGCATCAAGTAGGACTTCAGAAAAATCTGTGGAGATACACAATGGGAGGAGGTTTGAGGTCAAAGCAAAGAGTGAGCACGTGAGGAGGGAAGATGGTGGAATGGTGAAAGCCTCTTGAGTTGGAGACGAGCCTCAAAATGGTCAACTGCAGCATGACTCAGGCAATCTTTGGTTTCTCAAGAAAATGAGGAGATCCTATATCTATGGGACCAGTGTCACAGGGGATGAACATTATAAAATCTGTATCCTTTCTTACCAGAATTCCACCCCAACAGATTGTGAATCCAATTAGTAAAACCTGTCCCTGGTCCTTCTTATAGATAAGGTGTGAAAAGACAAATGGAGAAACAGGCATGAAGACCCAGCTAGTTAGAATGTAAGTTACACACAATTAGTGATTCATTTATTTTTTCCTTTTCCCCCATTGCTGCAGGGTTCCATTAAGTAGCTCAGGATGGCCTAAAACTTGTGATTCCTCCTGCTTTGGACTCCTCAGAGTCCAAAAGTAAGTGCTATTATGCCTGGTAAGAATTTCTATACGAATTGGCTATTTTCAAAAATCCTGTTGGGTGCTTTGTCTATGTTTGTTTTATCCACTCAAACCTTTATTAAATAGATGGTATGGTCTCCATTTTACAGAAGACAAACAGGAGATATCATATATCTTAATCAGGGGCACATAGGTGGAGCTAGGATTTGCACCCAGGAACTTCCTTTTATTTCTAGTGTGTAATAATAGCCCAGTAGCATAAGTCTAACAAGTTACTATCATAATTTTGTCTCATAGGATACGGCAGATGACAAGACACTCATTATTCCACTGTCCACGGAAAACAATTGAGCTACTGTAACCCATTAACCTGTAAGTGGCAACATAAGAAGTTCACATCTAGGCAACTACATTCAGTATAATGTGGGTGAGCCTAGATCTGGAGTCAGATAGTACAGGCTGAGTAACATTAAATGTGTCTCCAAAGAAAATCTTAAATCATGCCTTCAGACTTGTGAGAATTAACATCTGGTAGAAGACAGTAGATTCATGTTGACAAACTATTCATGTTTCTGGAGCTTTGATTTCTAAATTAAAGGCAAACCCAAAAGAACCAACTCTTCCCTATACTGGTGAGACTGTTGCATAAAGGATATGGTCGAGTAATTATTGGCCAAATATATGCATACATGGTTATATGTCTATAAAATATATGAACTTTTCATTTATATAATATTTATATGTTCAATTTAATTGATAATCTGCATCTTGTTTTCATAATTGAGTTTGACGTTGAATGACTTCCTTTTCCTCCCTTTCCTAAATTACATTCCAAAAGACTTGTCTGAGCATTCAGTATCCATTCCTCCTGGGTCTCACATGAAGTTCATTTAAAAATGCTCACCTAGAACTTGTCTTGTTACTAATGAATTCAATGAAATTTGTTTTCACTCTTAAAAAATAGCATCTCTTTGTGGTGTGCCATGGCAGGTGATATGTCTGTAACCCTAGTTACTCTGGAGGATCATGGTAAAAGAATTGCCTGGATAATTTCTCATGACCTTGATCTAAACAGTGGCAACAACAGTTAACAACAAATGAACATTTTTAGGCAGGTGCCTGGTGCTTTGGCGAAAGATTCCGTTAATATCCTTACTGGACTTAGTAGAAGATTTGAGTCTATCAAAATGTGGTCAGTTTTATAAAAGCAAAAACATCAGTAAGGGCTTGAAATAAGGCAAAGAAGGCTTCTCTTCTAACCACTGAAAAGCAATCGCTTTAAAACAGAGCCACCGCCATGAAAGAGCTGAGCAAGCATTCCCCGCCTTACGACCACACCAGCTGACTTCTTAAAATGTGATAATCACACCTGAAACGCTCCTCCTGGAGCCACTTTCAGGCATCTTTGAGATGCGTGACAGGAAAAGATTCCAAAGGAAAAACAACATCCCATTAATAGCAAGTGTGTCTGTGTTTGAATCTGAAGTTTCTGCTTGGTACCCAATATACAGTGCACTATTATAACAGAGTCCCTCAGTTTCTCTGACATTCACATCCCCATCCCTTGCTAGTCCTCCTGTCCCTCTATGAAACCCCTTTGCTCCTGCATATGGTAAATATCACTGTTGTGCGTATGTATGCGAGCTTACTCCCCATTTAACCTTTTCCCAGCTCTGCTCAGTTGTGAGCACTGTTTTTTTGTTTGTTTGTTTTGTTTTGTTTGGAGCCCCATTTCCTGAATAATTTGTGGCAAAACTGAAAATATTTCTGCACCATTCAACACTTCACCATTGTAGCCTTTGGGGTT
The DNA here is from genome assembly GCF_017639785.1 of Mesocricetus auratus. Classification (NCBI taxonomy): domain Eukaryota; kingdom Metazoa; phylum Chordata; class Mammalia; order Rodentia; family Cricetidae; genus Mesocricetus; species Mesocricetus auratus. Next base: position 68,326,987 of record NW_024429195.1, read on the forward strand.
CAAACAAAGTTACCGTTTCAGACCCTCCATATAAATACTCTGACAGATTCTCCTTGTTTCCACCTATTTATATGGCTCTGAGGAAGGTTTATCTTCCCCTTCTCTTGAAGTGCATTCCTCTTATCTTACTCCAATACCTGGTTTAACCCAAGAGTCAGCTGATGCAGCCCTGACCTACAGGGTTCCTATGAAGTGCTATCAGTCACTATGTTCTTTGGCTGCCCCTTGTCCTCTCCATTTTTCCAGGGATATTAGGACAAAATGGAGCACTAACTGCTCTGTTCTTCACTCCTGCTTCGTTATTCTGCATGAGCAACCACTTACCACTCGTGACAGTGACTCTGCTTGGCTTCTACTTAAAACTAGCACTCACGCAAGGCCTTTGTGTGTGGATCAGACTTCCAGCACAGCCTGGTTCTCAGTCTGGAATTCGGCTTGTCTCACACTCAGAGGTGTAGAGGAGACTGGTCACTCTGGGTCAGAGGGCTCTGTGGAGGCAAATTTCTTGCCTTATTAAGACACACTTCAAAGTCTGTAACAGACCTTAGCCTGGTTTTAGATCTTCTATCATTCTGCCTGTGAGTCTGTTAGAAGGCAAAGAAGATAAAAATTCCAAGTCCATCATTTCTACGAGTAACTGAAAAGAAAAAGGTTAGATTTTAAAAATAAGTGTTAGTGACTTTTGCATCACTGTGTCTACAATATCTATCAGAAACTATTCAAAGGTAGAAAAGTTTAATTTGCCTCATGAACTCAGGGGTTTCCACTTATCATGACAGGGAAGGCAGGAAGCCCAGCACATGGTGGTAGGAGATTGGGGCAGATAGCAGATGCTCTTGTCATAGTGGAGCGGGAAGCAGACAGCATGACAGGGACGAGGGAACTGTCTTGAACCTGTGGAGCTACTTCTGCCAGCAAGGCTCCACCTCCCACAGGACATTCATAACTCTCTGGCATTTTTCACTCAGTATAATATTTCCAAGATTTGTTGCTGTTACTGCAAGCATCAGCAATGTTTTTCTTTTGTGTTACTGAATAATATTCTGCATCAAACATTTTGCATAATTTAATTCAAGTGTGGATGAAAATTTCAATTATTTGCAATTTCCAAAGCCACAGAAACCTTTACCAGTGTATATTTTCTTCTTTTTTTCCCTTGAGGCAGGGTTTCTCTGTACTGTTTTGGAGGCTGTCCTAGAACTCATTGTGTAAACCAGGCTGGCCTCAAACTCACAGAGATCTGCCTGCCTTTGCCTCCTGAGTGCTGGGATTAAAGGCGTGTGCCACCAAAGCCTGGCTTGTCAGTGTATATTTTCATTTCACCTTGGAGAATATGTAAGAGTGGATGTCTAAGTATGCTTATCTGTGAGAAACAGAGAAACTATTTTCCAAAGGGTAGGTCTCCCAACAGCCACGTGTAAAACTTTACCTGATTAATCTACTCCACTAATACCAGTTTCTTTTCAACTTTTGTACATTCTAATTAGTGTGCAGGATCCTGCTTGGTTTTATTTTGCATTCCTCTGACAGTATAGGATGTGAAGTCTATTTCCTATGTATGCTTTCAGAAATGTATGCTTAAATTGTGTTTTTAAGTTTTAATTGCTTGCTTTTTAGTCATTGGGTTGTCAGCATTCACATCTGCCTTTATGAAATTTGAATATAAATCATCTTGGACATGTATGATGCTCCACATATTTCTTCCTCCCAGTCCGTTCTATTTTCATTACTCAGAACGCTGATTCTGTTATGAGAAAATATGTAATTTTGATGATGGCTAACTTAATATTTTTCTGTTTCATTTTAAGGTTTATTTTTTATTTCTATTTGTATGTGTGTGTGTGTGTGTGAGCACATGTGTATGCCACATATGTGCAGATGCCCATGGAGGCCTAGATCTTCAGGACACCTTCAGGGAAAGGCTTTGATCTTCAGGCACTGGAGTTACATGAGATTGTGAAGCATCCAAATCGAACTGAGGTCCTCTAGAAAAGGAACAAGTTCTCTGTACAGACAATCCATTTCTCCAGCATCATTGTTTAGTTTCTTATGATCCATTCTCTTTTTTACATTATCTGATAAATGGTTGAAAAACACGAGGTTATAAAGACTTTATTCAAGATTTTAAAACATGAAGGTTGAACTTTGCCTACACAAACTCTAGAATCTGATTTCCAATTTCTTCTGAAAATAAAAAGATTATTGGGAGTTTTACTGGGATTACACTTAACTGACAGATCAATTTAGAGGGCGATTGACTTTGATAATGTTGTTTTCCAGTTTATGAACATAGGAAATCTTTCGTTTCTCTCGTTAGTGTTTATAGTTTTATGTGAATGAGAATCGTTTGTGTATATTCTGGGTTTTTCTGAAGCTATTGTATTTGGTGTTGCTCTTTTGAAAAAATTCACAAATATTTGCTAATGGTAGGAAACCTTGATGTTTATGTAGTTTGCAAGTTTCTAGTGTCCCACCTGAAAATATCATACAACTCTGACTGCTTTTATGGCTGGCTAATGTTCATTACTGTACCATTCACAACAGAGTGAAGATGAAAGAGTTCATCTGTCAGTCCGCATATGAATGGGTTAGGAAGATGTGGTTCATCTCTTCAGTGAACTGTAAGAATCATTTATTTTTTGTTTTACTTTTGTCTGTGTGCTTCAATGTATGTATGTGTACCATGTGTATGCAGGAGCCAACAAGGTCTCAAGAGGGCATCAGATTTCTTGCAATCAGGTTACAGGCAGTTGTGAGTAGCCATGTGGGTGCTGAGACGCAAACTCAAGCCATACTCAACAGCATTAAGCATGCCCAATCACAGAGTAATCTCTCCAGCTCCACACTCAATGAAACTTTATTCAGCAATGAAGACAAATTAAATCATGACAGTTGCAAGAAATAATAAGGTTAAGGAAAAGAAGTGCTATATGAAAGAAAAATCCGTATGCTACATATGCAGAACCTAGATATAAAATTATATGTGCCTGATTATTTGTGATTGTGTTTGTATGAGCATGTGTATGTGTGTGCATGTGTGTATGGACACGTGTATATATATGTCTGAGTGATTCTGTGTGTATGTACATGTGTTTGAGTATTTGTGTATGTATGTGTGTATATGTGTGTGTGTGCACTTGTGTACATGTGTCTAAGTGTCTATGTGTGTACATGTGTCTGAGCATGTGTGTGTGTGTGTGTTTGTCTCTCTGTCTGTTTCTGTGTAAATATGCAGGTTCTGGTACTAGAGATAGGGTTATCAGCAGGAGAAAGAGATTGTAAGGCGAGAATTTGGGAAGAGAGGGTGGTAGACTACATGTGACATATAAGAAGGAGAGAATACATGTGACATAAAAGAAGGAGAGAATACATGTGACATAAAAGAAGGAGAGACTATCTGGAGATAGGAAGGGAAACAGTCAGAGGGAGGCAGGGCCATGATGAAGTGATAAAGAGGGCTGGATTAGAACAAAGTGTAATGACACGTGTATGAAAATGCCATAATGAAGACCAGTAATTTTTATGCTAATTTAAAACCATAATAAAAATTAGCAAACCGTATCATCTCTGGGGTAAATAAATTAAGCCCATTCCACTTCTGACAATATACTCACAGAATAAGCTTAATTTTAATTTTTGTGCTGCTTCACATATTTAATTAGCTGGTTATAGAAATTTCTTTTTGGAACTTTTGACTGTACATTTCCTCCTATGAGTGAAACCTCCTTGAAATCACATACCTTCACTTTTGACTTAGAAATTTAATCATAAATTATATACAAACAATATAAATGACACAAGGCGTTGACATTTTAAAAGGTCAAAATAGCCACAGCAGCCAGGGGTAATTGGAGGCTCCTGGCTGTCCTCTTCCTTACAGACACAGCAAGCAAACCCCTGTACACACATCTGATCTTTCCAGAAAGAGCCAGAATCTGTCCCGCGCTACCGTCTCGCCAGCAAGAACGACGCAGAACACTCGGATCCTTCTGCAGTAAAGCTTTAATGCATCTTGAGAGATAGATGATCAGCTTCTTAGAGGGAGACCCCAAGCTAAGAAACCCAGCCCCTTATATAAGCCTAGGAGCTCCGAGTGAGATGTGTAGAGCCGGGATTGGTGGTTTGCACATCACCCCAGATGACGTCACGGGAGAGGCACAGTTTAAACGGTTAACTCCAACTGACAGCGACAGTTAACTCTAACTGACAGCGACAGTTAACTCCAACTGACAGTGGATGTCAGCGCCATCTTCTAACGGCAATAGCGATAGCGAGGGCGGCTCCTCACATCTCCCCCTATTCATTTATTTTTGAAGCAATAGGACACCCACAACTTTGGAGTGGAGATAGAGGTCAAATCCCCATGTGCAAATTCGGAACATGTACAAAGCTCCTCTCCAGGGTCTTATCCCCAGAGGAAGTCCTGACCAGTCCGATGTCTTTTTTCTGGGGGAAGGAGATCATGACATAGAACCTTCATGCAAGATGACTTATCTCCCAGGAGAAAGTCGTTATACCGCAGACCTCTCCTGTGCAGTGCTTAGCCTTGCAACTCCTTGGGCTGCTGAAGCCTACCCACTCTATCCCGTGCAATGAGACTAGCCTCGTGGGGTGCAAGAGCTGGGAGGCCAGCGACCTATTGCTTTAACATGGTTAACCAAATGTCAGGGGATGCTCCGTGTTCTAAGGCAGCAAGTGCTTGTGCCACCACCACTTTCTCCTTTTGTTTGGGCTCTGAGCGTACACACCATCCAAAGCATCAACACTATTCCACAGCAGAGAACTAGGCTAAATGATCCTACCCCCACCCATTCCTTAAAATAAGAAAATGCAGATGAAATCCAGGGGAGAGGTCTTCCATCAGAGAAAGATCCAGATGCGTCGAATTCACTTGCAGGATCGCCATTCTCAACTCACGGAGTGTCTGCTCAAACTCAAAAGTCCAATTCTGTAATAAATGTTGAGACAGAGCTTTTGACAGGTTAGCTGCTCTTGTAAAATTCTCATATTGTACTAAGTGACACAAAGGCCAGGCAACTTTGTTCACATCCCAATTTGGCCATCTGCCACAATATATCCAATTGTTCCTGAACCAAATTAATCTGTTGGTTTACCAACATCAGGCCTCCTTGTATCTGAGAATTGGCAGTGGCCTGTTTATCTAGGACCATGGTCACAGTGGCCTATAGTTCATTAATGGTTTGAGTTGTCTGCACAGTGGCAGAAAGTGCAAGGGCCGAGGCGGTAACCGAAGCAGTAACCGCGGCGGTGGCTATCAGGCCCACAATAATAGCAGAGATCCCAAAAATCTCGCTTTTCCCTAAACAAACTCAAATTACTTGGCGCCTCAACAGGAACTGGAACAAATCGAGGCATGCGCATTACCAAAGCAAAAGGGTGCTTAATAGCATCCCAGCATAATGCATAAAAACAATTCTAAGCAGAACAATTTATTTCTTTCTGATTCTTACCTAAGGTATCATTACTCACAACCCAAATAAAGGGCAGCTGAATAATTAGTTCTCTTAAAAGGGGTATACTTAACATTGGAGGAGGACCAATCAGATGATCCAGAGCTCTGTCCCTCACTCAGACTGTTGCCTAATGCCCCTTTCCAATCAAAAGTAATCTGTCCCTTCTCACTATCATAGGAGAAAGATCAGTACAGCTTCCATTAATTCAAAAGGATTAGCATTAGATCTTTCTGGATCCATATGAATAAAATTATCCTTTAATGAAGAAATCACAGTAAAGCACAAGCTTCCTACTAATGACAAGGTTCTCTCATCCTGAAAACTCTGTATCTGAGGATCTAAAGGCAAAAAGGCAAGCCCCAACTCTCTATTATTTGTGAAAAATCTAGGGAACACCTGGGCATTCTGCATCACTGGCATCGGTAGGGGGAAGGTAGACATGATGGCCCACCGTAACTCTCCCATCATACTAGGAACCATCATCCCGAGTAGGAGAGTCTTCATCACCCACTTGGCCTCCATCCTTCTTATTCTGGAGTTGTGAAGGAGCTCTTCGAGTGAGTCTTTCAGGGATCCACAGGGGTTTTCTTCCTCCTGTGGAAAAACACACACAGCTCCCCTGGATCTTATAAGAATAGGATCCGGGCCTTTCCAGAGATCAGTCAAGACATCTTTCCATTTTACCATTTCTTTTGGCCTATCAGGCTCTAAACTGTGGCGATCAGCCGCAGTGTGGCCTTGGGCATCACAGTTCAAGAAATTAAGGGTAAAAAGTGCCATGGATACAGCAACTCTTGGTACCGAGGGTAGAACATCCTCAATACTCCCCTTTTGTTTAATCAGATATGATTTGAGTGTACGATGGGCACGTTCCACAATGCCCTGTCCTTGAGGGTTATAAGGTAGGCCAGTTAGATGGGTAACATCCATTTGCCGACAAAACTGTCGGAATTTTTGAGAGGTATATGCTGGTCCATTGTCTGTTTTTAAAATTCTGGGTTTTCCCCAAGCACTCCAGGCCTCAAGGCAATGTTGAATCACATATGAGGCCTTTTCCCCTGTTAGGGGTGTGGCAAACATTACGCCAGAACAGGTGTCAACAGAAACATGAACATATTGAAGCCTTCCAAAAGAGGGAATATGAGTAACATCCATCTGCCACATCTGCAATGGTCTAATGCCACGTGGGTTTATTCCCATGTGGGGAGTAGGTAAGAATTCGCAGCAATTCTGGCATTGAGTAACAATTTCCCTAGCCTCTTTCCTGGATAGAGCAAAACGACGGCGCAAGGTCTCAGCCGTCACATGAAAGCGCTTATGGAATTCTTTTGCTGCTTGTGCATGGGTAGACAAGGCAGCGGCCACCAGCTTTGTAGCCTTGTCCGCTAAGTCATTCCCTAAGGACATGGGACCTGGGAGTCCAGAATGTGCTCGGACATGGGTAATGAAAACAGGAAATCTCCTATTTAACAAGGCAGCTTGTATCTTCTGAAAGATGTTAGCAACTCTGCTGGAGGATCTTATTATTCCAGCTATCTCAAGGAGATTAACTGCATTAACCACATAAGAGGAATCTGATACAATATTGAGGGGTCCTGGAAAAGCCTCAAGAACCTCCAGTACTATCAGACATTCTACAACTTGAGGTGAAGTTTCATTATATTGTTTAGATATAACCCTATCCTTGACCACATAAGCTCCCATACCAGTTTTTGATCCATCAGTGTACACCACAGTCCCATCTGGGAGTGGGTCTTTAGCTGTCACTTGTGGAAACACTATAGCCTGGTTTAGGGCAAACTGTAAAATTGGATGCTTTGGAAAATGATTATCAATTTGTCCTGAAAAGGAAGTAACTAAAACTGCCCAATCACTAGATGTGGCTGCCAAGGTCTGAACTTGTGCAGCAGTATAAGGCACAATCAAGGAATCAGGATCCCTGCCAAAATGTGTAACAGCTGCTTTTATTCCGCGAAGCGCGAGCTGTGCAACAGCATCAGGGTACCAGTCAATAATCTTAGCAGGGGAAGCATTTGGATGAATCCAAAGTAATGGTCCATGTTGCCACAGGACTGCAGTTGGCAATTGAGCTGTCTTAAAAACACACAGATTAAAAGGTAGTGACTCCTCAATTCGTTGTAATTGTGCTTCCTGTAAGGCCTCTTCCACCATCTGTAAGGCTCGGTGGGCGGCAGGGGTAAATTTTCTGGGTGAGGAGATATGAGGCTCACCCTCCAGGAGATCGAAGAGGGGTTTTAGATCAGCAGATGGAATTTTTAAAAAGGGCCTCAACCAATTTATATCTCCCAGAAGTTTCTGAAAATCATTTAATGTTTGTAAGTGGTCTTTGCGAATTTCTATTTTCTGAGGAACTATATTTTTGGGAGTAATCTTTGAGCCCAAAAAGAGCCCTGTATCTGCAATTTGAACCTTTTCTGAGGCAATCTCTAATCCCCACTGTTTTAATTCAGCCACCAGCATGGGAAAAGCCTTTTGTAAAACATCTAACTCTTTGTGACAAATAAGAATATCGTCCATATAATGGATAACGATTAAAGATGTAAATTGCTTCCTAATTGGCTCCAAAGCCTCCTGCACATATAGCTGACATATTGTTGGGCTATTGGCCATGCCTTGCGGCAGTACCTTCCACTGAAATCTCTTGTCTGGTTCCATATGATTAAGAGAAGGGATAGTGAAGGCAAACCTTGGTCTATCCCGTGGGTAAAGTGGAATAGAGAAGAAACAATCCTTAATATCTATAATAATAAGCTTCCAATCTTGAGGAAGTGCAGAAAGCAAAGGAAGGCCTCTTTGAACAGGGCCAAAAAGATGCATCTGATTGTTAATGGCCCGCAGGTCGTGGAGTAATCTCCACTTCCCAGATTTCTTCTTAATAACAAAAATTGGTGTATTCCATGGGGAGGTAGAAGGCTCTAGATGCCCCAGCCGTTCCTGTTCTTGCACTAATCTTGTGACAGCCTCTAATTTTTCAGAGGATAGAGGCCATTGAGAGACCCATAATGGCTCCTCTGTTTTCCATGGTATGGGTCGTGAAGCCTCAACGGCCCCTAAATAAAACCCAGTCCTTTTCTACCCCGATTTCCGTGTTGTGTAATGGGTTTTATTCTGCCTTGTTCTTGCCTACCCAAGCCTCTACCATTTGTATACCCCATCTTTGCCATAATGGCTGATGCCTGGGGGAGTATTCATTAGTTAGGGTCATGCCCATGGCTTGTAACACATCTCGTCCCCATAAATTTACAGGGAGTGGCAACACATAGGGGGTAAAACATCCCTGTTTGCCTTCAGCATCCCGCCAGGTTAAGGCTGAGGCACTGATGGCAGGAGAGGACTGGTATCCAAGACCTTGTAGAGAATGAGATGAAACAACAGTGGGCCAAGACTTCGGCCACCAATGGAGTGAAATAATGCTTTTGTCTGCTCCCGAATCCATTATCCCTTCAAATTCTTTTCCATTAATTAACAATTTTATTGTAGGTCTCTCATTTAGGGGTATAGCCAGATAGGCTGAATCACTTCCAGAAGATCCCATAGCCCTTTTTGTAAAGTGTAGGTTTCTCCATCCCCGAGGGAGGGCAGCAACACCAGTTGTGCAATTCTATCTCCCTGCTTTATAGAAAATACACCCCGAGGGCTAGAACAGAGAACTTGAATCTCCTCTTTATGATATGGGTCAACAATCCCAGGATATATAATGAGTCCCTGTAAAGTTAAGGAGCCACGGCCCAGAATAAGCCCAATGGTGGCAGGGGCAAAGGTCCAGGGGAATGGACTGGGACCGGTTGAACATTCATTTGGGGCATGAGTAAGAAGTCGGAGGCGGCACGCAAGTCCATTCCGGAGGTTCCTCGGAAACCTCTACTTCCTCTTGATTGCTTTTCTGAAATTGGTTCCCATATTTCTGAGGGCCCTGGGACCATGGGCCCCGTGACCCGTTTTTTGATTGGGGTACCTTGGATTCTTCAATAGGGGGCAGAAGCCTCCCTTTTACATCCCGGACTGACCTGCATTCGCTAGCCCTATGATAACCTTTACCACAACGATAGCAAAGCTTCGATTCTCTTGTTCTTTCAGGGGCTTGACAATCTTTCTTAAGGTGCCCCATTCTCCCACAATTAAAACAAGCTTTTCGATTAGATAAATCTCTATACCTGTGCGTTTGTAAAATGGCGGCAGCTAGTCCTGCATTGGTTAGGGGTCCCCCAGCTCCCTGCACACTCTGAGCCAATCTTGTAAACCTTTGCTTTTGCGAGGGCGATAGCCGCTCGACATTCCTGGGTTGCTTGTTCATAGACAAGTTGCTCAATCAGGGGCATAGCTTGTTCTGAATCACCAAAGATGCGACTGGCGGCCTCTGTCATTCTGGCCACAAAGTCTGAAAATGGCTCTTGGGGTCCTTGGACAATCTTTGTAAGGTGTCCACTGGACTCTCCCCTTTTTGTGAGGGCCTTCCATGCTTTAATAGCGGCGGCCGACACCTGACCATAGACGCCCCAGATGTAGTTGGTTTGATTAAGGGCATGTTGACCCTGACCTGTCAGCATTTCAAATGTCCACTGCCTCTGATTCTCATCTTCAGCCGTGGCATTAACTCTAGCTTGTGCCTGGGCTGCATCATACCAGAGAGCCTTCCATTCCATGTATTGTCCCATGTTGGGAAGCACTGCTTTCACTGTCGTTTGCCAGTCAGTGGGAGTCATGGCAAAATTAGCAAGCCTTTCCACCTGTAATGTGGTAAAGTTAGCATTGACCCCATAATTACGAACGGATTCGGCCAATTCTTTAATTTGATTGTAATCTACGGGGGTATGTACTCTTCCGCCTTCCACATTCTCGAATACTGGAAAAGCCATTTGTATTTTTCTCCGTTCCTCTAAAGGTAAAAAGGAGTCAGTACCAGTATTCAGCCGAAGCTCATATGGCGGAGGCGCTGAGAGGCGTGAGCCCGCCGGATTTATAGGCGGTGGCCTCACATTCATTTTTGTTTTCAGTGGCCGGTGTCTATCAGGGTGATATCTTTTTCCTCATACCGTGCCACCTCCTCCTCTAGACCACCTTCTTCGCTAGAATCCAGAGTGTCAGAATCAGAATTATCTAGCTCCAAGGCTTCTAGCTCTACTGCAGGGTATAGACTAGATTCTGGCTTTTTCTTTTTCTTAGATTTGTTAAGGGGTGAATGATAACTCCCTTCTTTCTCTCCCCCTTTCTTAACTTCCTGGGGAGGGCCTTTTTTCTTAGACATGTCTTTTCTTTTGCGAGCTCCCATTCTCTCACTCCGTTCAGTTTCTGACATGCTATCCTGAACTTCCTCTAAGGTTCCCTGACTTTCTATTATAGCAGGGTGACAGGCCTCATCCTCCAAGCAGTTTTTAACTAGCTTCCAAATGGCTTTGGTACCTAAGCAGAGATCTCCTTCTGCATGCTTCCTGTCTAGTTCTTTACCTAGCTTGTTCCATGAGGCCACAGTGAGGGACCCGGAACAAGCATACCATGGTGCCACTCTATCTACCTCCTTCACAAAATTTTGAAGTGTTCGTGGTGCAATTTTAAGATCTCTTTGTTTTAGCACAGTCTGTAAGGCTGTAACCACTGACTGTGACGACCCCATCGCGCTGACAGCTTATCTAAAAACGCGCTCAACTCCGTTACCAGACTGACAGCACCAGACTGACAGCACCAGACTGACAGCACCAGACTGACAGCGCCAGACTGACAGCGCCAGATGGACAGCGCCAGACGGACAGCGCCAGACGGACAGCGCCAGATGGACAGCGCCAGACGGACAGCGCCAGACGGACAGCGCCGTTCTGTCAGCACCAGCCACGATGAAGGAGAAGGACAAACAGGACTAGCACCAAAGCCTCCACTGACCCGTCCCACGGTGATGACAAACTAAGGCCAAAGTCGAGAAAAGGGTTGTTCAGGATAAAGCATACCTCTCTGAACCTACGTCCCTGCAGTTCTGAATCCGCCCCGTTTTCCGAGGGGTCTCCCGCGGCGCCGGCGATGTTGAAGAGTTCCCGGGTTTCGGCACCAGATGTCCCGCGCTACCGTCTCGCCAGCAAGAACGACGCAGAACACTCGGATCCTTCTGCAGTAAAGCTTTAATGCATCTTGAGAGATAGATGATCAGCTTCTTAGAGGGAGACCCCAAGCTAAGAAACCCAGCCCCTTATATAAGCCTAGGAGCTCCGAGTGAGATGTGTAGAGCCGGGATTGGTGGTTTGCACATCACCCCAGATGACGTCACGGGAGAGGCACAGTTTAAACGGTTAACTCCAACTGACAGCGACAGTTAACTCTAACTGACAGCGACAGTTAACTCCAACTGACAGTGGATGTCAGCGCCATCTTCTAACGGCAATAGCGATAGCGAGGGCGGCTCCTCACAAGAATCCACTTCAGGATTCCCACACAGCTGAAGAAATGTCCAAAGACAGACAAATGACTCTGGAATGCTGAGTCACTGCACACAACCCTTCGGACTCAGAAAGGAAATTCCACCTTCCAGCTTCTCCACAGCACTGAAAGGCTAGCATCACACTGAGTGCCCAGCTCTAAGATCCCTTAGAAGGCGTGGCTGCTAACTCACTGCACCCAAGCATCAGGGACTGGGCAACAGACGGTTTTCTGCAAGCACAAAGGAGGTTTTGATTGAGAAATCATTCCAGCAACCATAGCTCCCACAGGCTACCCCACTTCCGCCTTCCCCTGGGAAGAGTCTAGCCACACACATCTCCAGAAGTTCCCATGTCTCCAGTTTCCAGTGAGTCGGTCTCTGAGCACCTATGCAACAATAAGAAATGGATTGCTCCAGTCTGACTAGGATGAATAGCACCGTCCATGCCTTCATCCTTGGCTTGAGCCAGCGATATTTCCAGCTTCATAATCTTTTCATGCGGAGAGGCTGGAGTCCTCTGCCAATTCCAAGAGGAGGACGGCATTCTCTGAACCTCCTTCCTTAACTTTCTCCTGAGATAAATACATGCAATCTCTCAGAGGGAAACCAGAGGACCTGTCTGTGCCTAAGAAGGAAGCTGGTGTTCCCTGTGTCATCTTCTGCAGCTTGGTATAGTGATAACTCAAAATTAGACATCTTCCCCTGCAAAGAGGATGCAAAACTTCTGCTCCTGTTTGCTTTATCGGGAAGGCAGCTGCCTGTTGCCTTCTCAGTTTGTTCCATTGATAATTCCAGCCACACCGCCTCTCTTTGGAAAGAGATCAGAAACCTCTGCCAGCAGGAAGGGAAAGCGGCACTCCTGGAGCCTTCCCCCATCTCTCGCTGCTGATACAGATATCTACAGCCTCTGGTAAGAGGGAAGTGAAGGGACCACTTCATGACAGCCCCTTTCTTCCTGGCTTGATTACCGACCAGAAGACTATGTCTACAAGAAAGATGTACCATTTCTTTACATAAGCAGGAGAGTGGATCCTTTCTTCACCCCATTTCTGACTTGTTCCTGAGACAAGCTCTGCAGTCTCTCTGTAGAAAGAGGTGAGAGGACTTTGCCCGCAAGAATGGAAGGAGTGACACTCCCACACCCTCTTGTCCAGTTAGCTCTACAGGTAAGATATGGCAGTCCTTCGCTGGAAAGAGACTGGGGCAATCTTTCTATGTCTGAAAAGTGGACACTCCTACACCTTCCCTTCTAGCTGATGTCACTAGTTACTATAGGCCAGAAGTCACCTAGAGCCAGGAGGGTGAGAATCCTGCTTGCGTCACCGTGAGAGTGAACAGTCCCTGGGAGCTCTGCCTTCCTGAGTCTTCAAAATCATAAAGTTAAATTTAGTTGATGCTATGCAATCTGACTGCTAATACAGTTACTGAATATACATAAACTATAACATTCTCAAAAGCAATAAGGGCGTGGCAGTCCCTGCAGCAGAATTCCTACCTACTCCCTAGTAGTATCCACCCTTCCTTATGGCCCTTCCATCAGGTCTTTTGGTAAACATAGCATCCTACAATAACAGGTCCAGTATATAAGTTAATAAGCCCTAACTTCCTTTCAAATTGTTTCCATTCAAATAAATTAAGTAGAAATTATACTTTACCCCTCCCCCAAACTTCAGTGGCTCATGTTGTCATTCTTTGTGTCTATGTCTTCTTCTCCTTGGGAGAACACTGGTTTGGGTTCTTGTTACTACAAAGGACATGGTATTACAGTTCATTCCTCTGCAACCAGCACATTTCACATAGAGATTAAATTGAGTATAGAAGTAAAATAAAACAGTATCCTTCATTCTGCAGCTTTCTGCCATAGTCTGCTGAATTGTAACATGTTCAATTGGTCACATGCAAAGAGATGAATGCTGTTTTTAGTCTTGAAGTTTGGAAATAACAATGTAAAACATGTGTTTCTGAGGTCACATAAAAATTCAATACATTCTCATCCTATGAATTATTTTGCTGAGACACCCTGGAAGACAAATTATTTGTTTCAATGTGCCCATTTTTTCTTAAATTTTTTTTTTCTTAAAATTGTTTGATACATAAATACACCTCCAAAATCTTATCCCAACTCTTCTATTATTGTAGATAATTTATTGGTAAAAGTCCAAATCAATTATATGACATAGATCATTTCAAGGTCCTTGGCATGTTTACAGGGTTTCACTGTGTGTCCTAGACTTGCCTGGGACTTGTAGACCATGCTGGCCTCAAGCTCAGAGTGATCTTCCTACCTTCGTCTCCAAGTGTCTGGCTTGGAGACATAGACTGCCACACCTAGCTAGACAATCTTTTGATGACTTTGAAATTGATATTTTACAAGGGATTTTTTCAACCATAGCTCATAGGCCAAACCCAGACAGACTTGTGTTTTTATCCATTGCTATATGGCTAAGTGTGTTTTTGAAAAGAGATGATTCTGTGGGTGAAAGCAATTACTTTGAAAGCCAGAAAACCTGAGTTCAATTCCTGTAACCCTTATAAAAGGGGAGAAGCAACTCCACACAGTTGTCCTCTGGCCTCCACAAATACATGCCATGGCACATATGCTCACATGCACAGATCACACTACACACACACACACACACACACACACACACACACAAATAAATTACTAAATTTTTTTGAAAAATTAGAACATCTTATGGGAAAATTGTATGAAATTGAAAATTAGGAGTACATATAAGTCTTAACAAAATTCATTGGCACTATTTATTTATTTATGTATACATGTATTTATGTATGTATGTATGTATTTGATACAGGGTTTCTCTGTATAGCCCTGGCTGTCCTAGAACTTGTTCCATAGACCAGACTGCGCTCAAACTCAGGAAGCCACCTGCCACCATGCCAGGCAGACACTACATTCCTTACACACTGTTTGTGGCCAGTTTCATAGTACCTCTACAGAGGCAAGCTGTTGTGACTTAAGACGCATGGAGCCCAGGATACATCTGTATTGTAGCCTGTTTGCAAAGTTAGCCATCCCTATTTTAGACTATGTTTTACCTTTATTTCTTGCTTGAACATAGATTATTTTCTTTGAGGACCTTTAAGAAGGAAATGGGCATTTATAGAGAATTTTTGGCTGGATAGCTTCAACTAGTCCTACAAAGCCTGATTAAGCTGGAGCTCATGCCCCTTTTCATAAATTAAGAACTCAAAAATTCAGAGAGCTTCAGAGTTGGTATAGATAATAAGATTTGGAACCAAAACTCAAATATTCAAATACATATTTTATTGTATTGTATCTTTTTATTTTATTTGTTTTTTGAGACAGTGTTTCTCTGTGTAGCCCTCCATCTATCTATGAAAGTAGATTAGTCTTGCCCCTATAAATGCCAAAATGAAAACAATTTGTGGGGCATAAGAAGGGAGCTAGATGTTTAATGGATATTTGGTAACCACTGGGACTGGGTATATTGCTAAGGCATTTCACAAGGAAAGCTTAGGCTTGTGGAAAGAAGCCAGACTCCGGATTCCTCATCATTCCAAGGATATCCCCCCCTCCCCAGAAAAATAAGATTCTTGTCACAGAGACCAAATTAAGAAGTACCCTTCTACACTCTGTGAATAAATCTGCTAAATGAAAGAAAATGAATCCTAAATTTCAAATCCTTGCTTTTTCAATAATCTCTGATAAGTAGCTCAATCTGTCACTTTCAATTTTTTAACACCTACAGATAATGTAACAGCAGTCCTACAGTGAACAACCCCTGAGACATATTATACTGCTCATTATTGATCTCCAAAGCATATTTTCTTTAGAAACTAGCATTTGAAAATTCACTTAAGCTACTTAGTTTCTTAAACAAATGGAGTTAACATAGAAGGGAGAAGGACCACGTACGTTCATGTAGTAGTCAAACCAAACTGGAAGATATTGTGAACATTACCTTTTCATTATAATTTTTTGGTACACTATATTTTGATCATGTTTACCCTTACCCAAAGCTCCTCCTAGATCCTTTCTACCTCCTTACCCAGCAAACATTATGTTCTTTCTAAAGCTTACAAAAATACAAAAAAAATCAAAACAAATAAAAAATCAGTAAGACAAAAATAAAATGTCAAAACAAACCCAAATGAAACAAAAACTCTGAAAAAAAACCAAAATAACAAAAAAAGCAAAACAAAACAACCTCCTCCCAAAAAAAACCATGGGGTTCTGATGGGAGAAGTTGTTATGTGTATATGTCAATAAAGCACTGTTAGCCAATAGGGAAGCAAGACAGGTGGGACTAGGAGTCTAGGAGGATTCTGGAAAATGTAATGCAAAGCTTCATCGCCATGTGATCTTCCCGGGAAGAGGACGCAAGTCTGCGTTCCCAGTAAGATAAGGCCTTATAAAAATATACATTAGTAATTATGGGTAAATAATTAAGTCAGAGCTAGCCAATTAGAAACCAGAGCAAATGGCCAACAGCTTCATAGTTAATATAGTGTCCTGTGTGTTATTTGGGGCCTGAAAGAGGCCACGGGATCCAGGCGGGAATCCCACAACAGGGTTCCTTTTATGTTGGCCAACTACTCCTGGATATGCTCCTGCCCTGGAATGTGGCTGATATACCCAGTGACACTCCTTTGGAAAAAAAACTGATTTTCCTTTTGCCAATGGGTATCATTTCCAAGAAGCTTCTTGGCTAGGGGTGGGACCCTGCGTCCACTTCCTCTCTCAATGCCGAGACCCTGTGTGACTTGAACCTGTGCAGGTCTTGTGTACATTACCTCAGTGTCCCTGAGTCCATATATGCCTAGTACTGTTGTGTCTGCAAGTCAATTTATTACCTTGGTGTCTTTCATCACCCCAGGCTCTTAGAATCTCTCTGCCTCCTCTTTTCCACATAGATATCAGAGCCTTGAGGGGAGGAGTTTGATGAAACCTCTTTTAGGACTGAAAACATTAATCTTAACTGGCTGAGTGGTTGACACCAAATAAGCATTCACTGAGATGAAATAAGTGTTGGCTATGCTATGACCTATTTGATTTTAATTTAAAATCATTAATTAATTAATTAATTTTTGTGTAAGGGCAACTTATCAGTGGTTGTGTCACTGAGGAAAATAGGATCTTCTCCTCCTCTGTCAATCATTAATTCCATTAATCGTCAGTTTTCCCTTGGGGAGAGGTGGGACCTCATCGCTCCTCCCCATCCATGATGGGATTCCATGTGCATCTATTTTTGCCTCTGATCCCAAAGTATCACTCCTTAAACAAAAAAATCCAAGGCTGATGCATATAGCCTAATAGGCCGTAGCACAGGAGAAAGCCAGAACAAAAAACACTGGGGTCAGAGGCAGAAAGTGAAAACTTTTCAGTGTGTGTAGTAGCAAGAATGGCAGACGTAGACAGTCTACACGGTTTGAAGTGCTAAGGACAGGCGTTATTGTCCCTAAGAGGGGACGCACTTTATGCTTGTATCATGCTCTCGCTTAGCAGGGTTACAGGCAGGTGAAACACTAAGAAACATCATCATCATCACCATCAAACTAAAAAAAGAAGAGTGATGGATACCTTTTAGTTGCTTTTAAAGTGTTCTCTTACACGCTAAAACTTTATATTATGTTTTACTGTGACAAAAATAGAAGTTGATAAATGACCTCTGAACCCACATATCTTATGATTATAATTTTCAGTGAAATTAAATATCCCTTAATGTTTGTGTAATTTTATGGTGATTGTGTGAAATGAGTCAAAAACAGGAAGATTAGAAAATAAAGGCATTTATATTTATATAAAAGGATAGAATATTAGGTGTTTTACTATACATACAAATTAGTGTATAATTTGTTATCACAAAAATTTAGGGAAATTAGTATCATTGATGATTATTATAATGAACTACACATACATACTTTATGAATTTTAAATTACACTGTAACAACATTTGTTTTAAGGTATAGCTGTACAGGAAAAATTAATTTCCATTTTTAATTAAAATCTTGTATCATTTCCCACTTTATATTCCCTTGATTTCTGCCCTCCAAGTATGCCCCATCTTGTTCCCTCACAAATTTGGTACCTCTTTTTCTTTATTTTTCATTGTTTTACAAACACACACACACACACACACACACACCTACCTAATGTATAAGTAAAACCTTTTCAATTCATTTAGTGTTACTTACATGTATATGGTTTTGTTGCTTAGAAGAATTTTTATCAATATATGAATCTTTGGATGCCAACGGTTTACAGTTATAAGTATGCAATGATAAGAAGTAGCAGACATCTTTAGAAGACTTGTCCAAAGTGTGGAGTCTCATTGCCAGGTAGGCCATAAAATGATTGATTTTAAAGAGAAAACTCATATATTTACTTTTAAAGAAATGTCTATCATTGTACAAGATTTTATTAAGGGTGTACATATTTGATACATATAAGTATATTTGAAAGATTGTCGGGGTCTGGAATAGTAAATGAACAGTCTATGTATCTTAGGTTTGTTATGTTCTGAGGTTACTGGAATGATTGAGGAAAGAATAAATAGAATCACGCAATTTCTTGGCTAGTTTTTATGCAAAACTTTTAAATAGAACTGACAGGTTACATATAGAATGAGGGTTTTTGTAGAGAAATTGGCTAATAATATTAAGGAGGTTGAGTCCCATAACCTGCTATTTGTAATCTAGAAGCCTAGGACTCCAATCTAACTCTGAAGGCCTGAAAACCAGGGTACTGGTGATGTACATTCTGGATTTCTTTCCACTGTGGAAACACAGGGGAGCATAATATGGACTACATGTTAGGCTGTTTCTATTGTTGTGATGAAACCATGACCAAAAACTAACTGGGGAAGAAGGAGTTTATTTATTCTGTTTACACTTCCACATCACTGTTCACCAGTGGAGGAAGTTGGTAAAAGCGGGACAGGATCCTGGAGATGGGAGTTGATACAGAGGCTGTGGAGGGATGCTGCTTACTGGCTCACTTCACTCTTGTTTACTCTCTTGTTCCTGATTGCTTTCTCAGCCTTCTTTTTCATAGAATCAAAGACCACCAGCCCAGGGGTGGCCTCACTCAAAGACAGCTGGATGCTCACTCATACATCATTAGTTAAGAAAATGCCTACAGGCTTGCCTAATCTTATGGAGGCATTTTCTCAATTGCGGCTCCTCCTTTTCTCTGATGACTAGCTCGTCTTAAGTTGACATAAAACTAGCCAGCACAGACTATGGCTTCATTTCCTTCTGGTGCTTAAGAAATTGTGTGTGTGTGTGTGTGTGTGTGTGTGTGTGTGTGTGTGTGTGTGTGTGTGTGTGTGTAGACTTGCACATGTATGAAGAGGCCAGAGGGAACTGTTTGGCATTTCCCTCTATTCCTTTCTACTTTGTTTTTCAAGTCAAAGACTCTTACTGAATCTGAAGAGGCTGGCTAGCCAGTGAGCTCCAGGGATCCACCTGTTCCCTTCCCTCAGGCCTGGGATTGCTGGCAAGAATGGCTATGTCCAGCTTTTACACGAATGTTTCAGATTTGAACTAAGATCTGCTTGCTTCCACAGCAAGCACTCTTAGTCACTAAGCCATATCCCAGGCCCCAGTTTTGGTACTTTTTAAGTTTTACAGTGGATTTAATTACTGTATTTTGTTTCCAATTATTTCTCTTCTCGTTGATCTTCTACTGAACGACTTTAAGCTTAATGCTGTAGGTATAGTAATATCAAATTAATCAACACAGTAACTATCTTATTGATAAATTACTCATGGACCCATTAATTCTTGAATGCTTCTCCCCTGCTCAAACCACATCTGTTGCCTACTAAGTGAGATACTGAACTGTCATCTCAACTATTTCCTTGTCACCCCTGATAGTTTTTTTGATCCATGGCTTTGGTCTTATTTTTTTTTTTTACTTGGTTTAGTTTCTGGGTTTACATCTGGGAATAGCACACTCTAATCAGCCAAAATAAACCTGATTCTAGTTTTGTGGTGTTTTGCTTAATAATAATCCTAATTATGTGTGTCAAGTTAATTGCAACACTTTACATTGGCTTTAGGATTACCGTATTCATCATGCTTTAATGCAGTTAATATGAGTGAGCCGTATTTACAGATACTGATTCTAATGCTAGAGTTGACATTTCTAGATCAACAGCAGAAATTCTCCATCCCATTTCATGTCTTCGCATTGCAATTAAGCTTGTAAGTGTCCTCATTCATTTTCAGTAATACAGCTTCAACTATGCATACAATACTAAAATTACAGAATTCTCATGCTTGCCTTTTTATTTCCTTGCAGAAACAGAAATGAAACTACTGTAGAACAAAACCCAAGACCCTCGATATTTCCATGAGTGTTAAATATCTTTCAGAATTCCAAGTAGCTATGGAATTCTGACTTTTCTTTCTTCAAAACACCCACAGAAAGCTATTCCTTTTATTTTCCTTTCACTTAGCAGTGTGTAAATGAATGAATTTTGAGCTTGCAGCAGGGTCATAGATTCCTAGGAATAGCCTGATTCATATTCACAGAAAGAAGTAAATGTAGTAAATTGATAACAATTATTGACTAATTATCATTTTCTTTAAGTATGTTACTTTTAACTCATGTGGAGGAGCAGGCTAATCAGTCAGGATTGATTGCATCATTGTGTGGTTCATTTGTTGTCACTGATTTTTGCTCCGCCCATCCCAGACATCTGCAAATATAGATGAATAAGCAGTTACTTGGTGCTGAGAGACTCATCTGAAACATGCTTTTCAACTGCCACTTTTGTTTTCAATAGAATGGTTATCAAGGATCAAAGGTTGGTGCTCATATAAACTCATCTGGATTATAACCCCATATCCCTCAAGTGGTAACAAACCAATACCTTCAGAAGTAGTGATGGGGAGAAATTAAAAAAAAAGAGCAGTGGTATCATGAATTATGATAGGAATTCTCTCATTCCTGGTACTTATGTCAGTGGATGATCTGTGGATTATTTTGTTTGCTAGTGTGTTGTAGGTTAGCATGTTTTAGGATAGAACCTGATACAAAGAATAGGAATGAGTGACTGCATAAAGAACTATGGTGTCTCATTTAACCCCAGGAGTAAAATGAAAACCTTTACTTTGGTTCTCATAGGGTATAGTAACAATTAGCAGATAAAATTCAAGTTCACATGGATATGGCTCCTGGTTTACACTCTGAAATCTTTTCTCACTGAGAATAGGAATCAGAAAAGAGGAAAAATATTGAGTGCAGGGAGAGAAAAAATAAAAAACAAAACAAAACAAAACAAAAATGTTCCCCCTAAGCAAAACTGGGAATGAAACACGTCCCCCTTACATAAGCTTAGGTATTTTTAATTCATTAGCTTTTTATCAAGAGTCTGTCTTTTACCACATCTTGGCAAGAACTTGCAGTTTATTTTTAAATATTCTTTCAACACACAAGCTACTCCATTGTCTTCTTGTGGTTTTAAGGAGGGTTGCCAGTGGGTGTGGCTAGCAGTGGTTAGATTGTCAGAGTCACTCTTGTTGTTTACTTCAGTTTCCATTGTGCTCAGACAATGATCTGTTTTACACATTGCACTTTGACAAGCCCTGTATAAAACTCTATATCTAAGTCTGATTTAAAAATGCAGATGCCTGAAAACTTTCATCAGTTTATGCCAGAGGTGCCTAGTACAATGGGCTTTACTATCTTAAATATCTCAGATATCAAACGTTATGTCTCCAGTACAGGGTGTGATAGCAGATCCTATTACATGTTTCCCTAACATGCATCATGGCCAATATTTCTGGTTTAGTATTGTTTTTCCAATACGTACAGAAACATCACTTATGAAGGAAGTGCAGTTGTATGCTATCAACAGCAGGGGACTTGGCAAAGCTGATGTCTGAGTCAACAATTCAAATCGGAGAGAACTGGTGGGAGTCACATGGGTTTTGAGTGTCAGTTAATCCATGTTGACATGTGTTATGAGTCCATGCATTGGCTTCTGCTCTCCAGGACTTCTCTGAGCATTAGTGGGAGGGTGTTTATGAACGCATCTCATGTCCAGAAAAACATGAAGCACATCCAGCTGGAATAAGAGGTTGCACTGCTACTTTTTCTTTTAATCTCTCTCTCTCTCTCTCTCTCTCTCTCTCTCTCTCTCACTCTGTCTGTCTGTCTCTTCTCTCTGTCTCTCTCTCTGTCAGTCTCTCTCTCTCTGTCCCTCTGTGTGTGTGTGTGTGTGTGTCTGAAGACATTCACATGGATCAATGCTTCCTTTCCTCATTGTTTGAGATGGATTCTCTTTGTTGTTCACTAGATTATGCCAGGCCAGCTGGCCCACACCTTCTGGGAATCCTTCTGTTTTCACCTCCCATCTCCCCATAGTAGGAGCTCTGGGATGGAGGAAGAGAGAGACCTCAGGGTAGCTACTGCCTACCTTTACATACATTCTGAGGATTCAAACTCACATCCTCATGCTTGTTTGACACTTTAGCCCATTGAACCCTACCCCGTTTTCATTTCTTTAGTCAACGTATCTGTTTCCTCATCACTCAACACAGCAAAGGCAATTAATGGTCATCGGTGTTGTGGTGTGCAGTTGGACTATGGAGTGGGATGCTTCAATGGACATAGTGATCTTAGGCTAGTGATTGGCTTTGTTGTTCCTCTGTTTCCATATCTACAAAATGGACATGATAGTATTTCCTACTCACAGAGGTAACACTAAGATGAAATAATTTCATAAGCATTAAATACATTTAACAATGCACAATATGTAACAAGTCCTTTATATGAGTTAGTTATCATTTTGCATTGCACATTCATAAAATGGCCCTTGGGTATTTAAAAAATGAGATTAATAAATACAAGTTCGGAGGACTAATTATTCATACTTTAACTATTTATAATTTTCTAAAACAACAAAGTCAATCACTAGCCTGAGTAAGGTGACTGTCATGATTATTTTAGAGAGCATGTTCTTACCCATAAACTAAGAGAGATTGTCTCTGCTTTTGAACACTCCGGCTCTTACTTCTATGTAGCTTGTAGAATGGCAAAATAGTGTCCAGTTGTTTTCCCTTTCTTATCATAGCCCATGCAAACATGCTTGAATAACCAGATCTTAGCATTCTTATCATAGTGTGTGGTGATATATTATTTATGATTTATTAAACCTTGCCTGAGGACTCAGAAAGCAAAGTCAGTCACAAGCCATAAAAGCCAGGCACACAGCTTTATTCTCAGCAGCCAGAGCTTAGGAGGTGGTGGTGCACACCTTTAATACTAGGACTCGGGATTAAGAGGTAGACAGATCTCTGTAAGTCCAAGGCCACCCAGATCTACACAAGAGTGAATCAGTGTAAAAGAGAATTATAGCTCATACCTTTAATCCCAACATTAGGGAAGTACATAAGACAGAAGCAAGGTCTCAGAGAGACATTCATTCTCCAGCCACACTGAGGAGAAGCAGCAGTTTGATGCTTGATGAAGAACTCGTGTGTGCATGGGTGGGTCAGCCCTTTCAGCCTGAGCTAGGGGTAAGAGCTAGCGGCTGGTTGCTTTGCTTCGCTGATCTCCAGGTTGAGCCCTCAGTCTCCAGGTTATTTATAGTTACAATAGTGTTTGGTATACAGCAGGCATTTGCTACATGTTAGAGTTTATGGAGCTACAAAGCACTGGTGGTAGCCTGTGTTCCTCTTTGGTCAGTCAGGATGCCACACACAGAAACTGTCAATGCCTCCACATCATCCTAAGGACCTAGTTACATCATGAGAGAGAGCTGCTGTAGTTCAGAGTTTGTTGTATTTTAATCATGGGTATTTTACCCATAATTCACTTGGAATCTCAGAGGGATGCATGAATGAATACCACCTATACCACATTTGATTCATTACTTTAGCTTGCACATTGCACTCATTCTTCCCCCTGCACTCTTTATCAGGGGAGCTTTTCCTGGTGAATAGAATATGCTAAAGTTCATCTGGTGAATGAGTGATGTCCAGGAAACAGAAGAAACACACAAAGCTGATTAATAACTATGTAAAGGGTCCCATGCAGAGATTACCGATGACCAGGCTATAGTCTGGTAATAGTTTTAAGAGATCACAGAAGCTGTAAAAGAACTAGCTCTTCAATGACCATTCCTTTTGTATGCATTCAGTCAATGTTATTGTGTGTGTACAAGTGGTTGCACACATGTATTTGTAGTGTGTGTGTGTGTGCGTGTGTGTGTGTGTGTGTGCCAGTGTGTGCAGAGAACAGAGGCTGGTACTGCGTGTCCTCCTCATTCATTCCCCCCCTTTTGAAGCAGGGCCTCTCTCTGGAGTTATTGATTTGGACTGGCTCCTGGCCAGCTATCTCCAGGGATCCGCTTTGCTTTAGCCTCCCCAATGCTGGGACTATAGGTGCACACCACTGTGTCTAGCTTCTTATGTGGGTGTGGGGCTAGAACTCAGGGTCTCATGTTTATGGGACAAGTACTTTACTGATTGAGCCATTTCCCAGTGAGAGAAACATTAATGGGAACATTTATTCAACAAACTTTAATGTGAACATTTACATGGTCTTCTTTATTAGAAATGATAAGCAGGCTCTCATATTTTGCTTTTATCAAATACCCATAGGCTAACATGAGTATGTGTGGTGATATATTGTTTATGATTTACTAAAGCCACTGGCGATCAAAATAGCAAAGCAGCCATACTAGTTAGCTATAGAAGCCAGGCAGTGATGGTGTACACCTTTAATCCCACCACTTGGGAGGTAGAAGTAGATGGATCTCTGTTAGTTCAAGGCCACACTGAGCTACATGAAACTGGTCCAGTCCTAAAGAGAAACAGCTCACACAAAGGTGATCTCACACTTGGCATCACAGCCTTTATTCCCAGCACTAGAGAGATATGAAAGGCAGGGGGTCTCATGCAGGGATTGATTCTCCAGCTGAGGAGAGGCAGCAGTCTGAGGGTTGTTGAGAGCTGGTGGAGACCGGATCAGCCCTTTCAGCCTGAGGGAGAGGTAAGAGCTAGTGGTTTGGCTGCTTTGTTTCTCTGATTTTTCAGCTACTTTAATAAATCACAAACAATACACCACAAGTACAGAGAGGAGAACTCATGTTACTGTCCTCATAGTAACAGTGGGATCAACAAGAAAATCCAGGATCCTAGCTTGAAAGATGGAATGATGGCTAGCCTCTGAAGCCTTCAGACGCTTTAGAGAACACTCTATTTACATTCCGAAAGCACCAGCTCATAGGTTAGCCTGAGTACTACTCCCTTAAAGAGAGGCAATGGCTTGAAGCTAGCTGCCAATGCCTTTGCTTATTTATTCAGGCATACTATTTTTTAACCTATGTAGTTTGACAAAATGAATGTTATCACGAACCATGTGAATATAGAATTCTGACATTAGAAATTATAGGTTGAATCCAGCAAAGACATCATGATTATAGTTTTTTTAATTGTATAGTTTCCTCTGCATATGCCACATGTGAATGACATCCCTACTAATTATCAATTGCTATTTTCAAAATTTAACCAGTGGTCTTAACAATAATTATTATTGTATGTATAGAAAATTGGCAGAGCAGATGCAGTGCTCCATTCACAAAGTTGCACGTTTTCTATAAATAAAAGAAGGTGATAATTATTCCTGGAGAATTTGCATATGAATGAGAAAAGGAAGAGTGAAGGCTCTTAAGGTATAAGACGTGAAAAGTAGCTGGTTACGATTTTCTGTTTTCATCTGTAACTTGCCTTTCAGTTAGATTACTGTAGTGCTTCCTCTATCCTAAATGATGATTAAACAAGACTAGGAAATGTGAGCTGTACAATCCCAATTAGGAGGTGTTCTTGTTAAACTACTTCTGGTAATACTGTTCTGTTGAGTAGAGGTTTAAGGACAAGATTCCTATTAAAGAGCTATAATTCTTTCAGCTATTTGATTTATTTTAAGTGCATTGTTGTCTGGGTCTATTTTTTCGTTACAACAGAATACATAAGACTGGATAATTTAGGAAGAATAGAGGTGTATAGTCCACAGAAGGAAGGTTCAAAGTCCAAGATTGTGTGGTGGTATCTAGTAAAGGCCTCATGCTACTTTATCTTATGGCAGAAAGGCAAAAGCATAAAAACTAAGTGAGGAAGAAAGAGGTAACAAAAATGTCCCCAGAGGCAGCAAACTCACTTTACAACCATTCACCATGTGAGAACTACTTCAGTCCTAGTAGAGTGACAATTCACTAACCATTATGATAATTGACTCAGTCTTGAGGGAATGTCATTAATCTATCTAAAACAACTTAATCACCGCTTAAATGACTTTAACCCTGGCCAACACTGTTAAATCAGGGACACGATTTTCACATGAATTTTGCAGGGGCAAACAAAAGCCAAGCCATAGTATCATAGTTTGAATTAGAAAGATGGCATTCACATATATGAGAGCAGATGATACATATCACAGGGTTGGCAGATCATTTAAACTCATGTGTGCTGTAATTGCATGTCCAACATTACACTAGAAGAAGAGCCTCTGAAGTTCATTTATAGCAGATATTCCATTCCAGTCACTCATTTTGGTTCAGTGTTAATAGAACCCCGGGCAACACCAAGGACTGTCCACCTTCAGGCTGTATTTGGACCTGCAAGAATGCTAAGTACTTTGGGACACAGTACAGGTAGTAGTGTAGGAAAAGTAGAAGGGGCTGGGGTTTCACAATGTCGGGCTACTCCACAATGTCAAGAAGAGGAAATCTACAAGGTTATGTGTAAAGAGAAGCAAACTCCATAACAAGTTTCTTCGATGCCCGTCTTCCTCTCAGACGTAATTGGTGTTGCCAGGAGCAGACATTTTTCATTGTTAAGAAAACCCTAAACCATTCTAAATGCCATTTTCTGAAGGTCTTTGAGAGGTTTGAAGACTGTTTATCTATCTCAAATATATTTTTGTATATCTAGAAAACCTAACTTACCTAACTATAAGTTCTGACATTATAAGTAACTATCTATAATCTGTATTTAATTATGTATTACATTTTAAAAGACCAGTATAAGCAAATACTTAATCAAGAGGAGAAATATACACATCACAAAATTGACCTTGAATTTGTATCAATAAATGAAAAACAATACCCATATCATAATTCCCCTTTTTACCATTAAAAGGAGATTGGTTGTGATCATTAACCAATTATAAACAATCCCATTTAAATGAAAACAAAGATTTATAAACAAGATGGGAATTGGGACGTTGCTCATTTTAAACTGCTTTCTGCTGGAAGGGGGCGTTGTTTATACCATGGGGATCATGACAAAACTCAGAAACCTGTATAAGTCCGTATTTTTGGGGTCTGTAAGGCTGTATCATCTTAGCTGTCTCAGTCGTTGAAACACCTGGTCCACTGCTTCTGGGGGGTCTTGGTTTGTGAAACCACAGAAGTCTGGAAGGAATCCTCAGCTTTTTATGTTCTGTGGAAACATAAATTAAAACTCCTTTTCCGAGTAACATATCCTTATACTTAAATTTTGAAGTCAAGGCATTTTTAAAAGATATAAGTTGAATTAATCCAGTAGTATTTATAATTAAGTGTACTTTAGCATTTGTTCCTTCCTTAGCAATTAAAAAACTGAAAAACACAATAGCGTGCAGTATCCAGACTCTCTGTGTATTTTTCATCTTTACGTGGCTTATTTATTTATCTGTCATTACTTTATTTATTTTACTTTTATTTATTTTTCTCTGAGACAGGGTTTGTCTTTGGAAATCCGCCTGCCTCTGCCTCTGGAGTAAATTCTACCGGCATGCGCCACCACAACGCCGGCTTTTGTATTTATTTACCACTTTGTTGTTTTATTTTTTTTCTCGATGTTACGTATATTTTTAAACACACTGTAAACCTTTAGAGGCTTTCCTTTATCCAAGTCTGACTTTACAGTAAATCTTTATGTTTTTCTGGCCACATGTCTTATCTGTTAAAACCGTGGTTGTTTTAAACTGTCGTTTTAAGATGACGGGCATAAGCGGGATTTCAGTTTACCGCCTTAGTCCATGTTGACATCCAGTAAAAGCTGTCACTTTTAGTTGTATGTACACACCTTTTAATCGTTAGTAGAGTCTCTTAAAAGAACCTTGTTGGGGTTTTTTTCTTTCTTTTTTTTTTTTATGTCAAGTTAGGAAGAACCGGTAAGCAAGCCACGTGAATCTCGGCTTGTCGCTAGCAAAACAGACCACACCTGAGAAAAATGTTGCTACCAAAATCTGTGCTTCTCTCCGTTCCTAAAATTCCTTTAAAGCTTTTGTCATTCTACGTGGAAATTTATTATCCCACTCCTGACACCATTTTGTTAAGAGAAGCTTTTCTTTGAGAGGAGCCTTTCCGCCCGCCTGGTTCCAGATCTGTATCAGTCCCAAATAAACACACAGGAGACTATATAAATTATAAAGCTGTTGGCCTTGCTTGTTTCTAACTGGCTAGCTCTGACTTAAGTAATTACCCCATAATTGTTAATCTAAGTATGTTTCTTACGGGAGAATAGTTCTAGGCTTTCTACCCCCATGGCGTTACATGTTGACTCTCTTGTGTTTCTCCTTCCCAGAATCCTCCTGGACTCCTAGCCCCACCTATCTAGATTCCTATAGGCTCAACAGTACTTTATTGACAAATAACAGACAAATAACAGGACTTCCCCAACAGTTATGAACCAGTTATTGATGGGGACACGTTTTGAGGCACACTTCACCAGGCAGTTGGTGTTCTAGGAACTTGGCAGGGTATGCTTACATAAGCTAAGGTGGTTGCAATGCCACAGAGGACGAAGTCTTAATGAACCATGATGGATGCTTTCTACAAGTGACCGAGATGTAGTTAAAGGAATTGCAACTTCCTCAGGATCACCGTGTGGACACCTTTGAAGAATGTTCTACTCTATTTCTCAGGGCACGTCAGGATGGGACCTCCTATTGTTTCACTTTTCTGCTTTCCTATTAGTGCATTATAAAATAATCTCCTAGATAAATAACTTACACTGAAATTCTTGCCATAGAGTCTGTTTTTAAGAACAACCTCAGATATAGGTATTTATGACTGGAACTTAAATGATAATGCAAACAACATATACATCTATAGGCATTATTTAGAAGGAACAACGGTATTGATTTTTTTTTAAAAAGCATAGCTTTTGTTCCACCATTATGGACCAACAAGAAATCTTAAGTAGTCACACGTATTGATATGACCTTGCCAATATATTACTTTATGAGGCAGTTATGTCATCACTTTCATTTATGGAACTGAAATTGAGCCTTAGAGATAGTCAGTTCTTTTACTGTGGCCCTTGGGCATAAAATACTTTTTGAAGCCCAGATTTGAAACTCTTGTTTTCAAGTATCATTCCACAGAGAGTCTTAAACCTAATATTTTCTTTGCTGAAAATCTCATGGTTACTAGAAATAATGTCATTTTTTCTTTAAAATGCAAGTAAATTTTATTCATGAAGAATAGTGATCACTATAAAAAAACATTTCAAAAGAACAAATAAAACTTGAGTCACGGAAGCTTCATGAGTCATTCACCATCTGCCAAGCAACTTTTCCTAAGAAATGAGGCTAGAGTCCAGTTGACTGATGTTAAAAGGCCATAAATCACTGGCAGAAGAATCTTAATTCTGGTTTGTTTTTAAAAAGAGGAAGCTTTAGTTTTCTGTAGAGACACAGCCCATTGCTTATACTAACAAATTTAGGATGTGACTAAAACTTGTGAATAGCAAAGACCATGGCCTTCTTGTCTACCACTGATTTACAGTGAACCAGAGAAAATTATCTGAACATGGGAACCTTGCTATGGTGGAAACTGAAGAGAAAAAAGTTTCTGATAATCCCTAATAAGACTAATAATTCACACTTGATGAAGAATTGCTTGTGCTCAGTACTCTAGCAGTATTTAGTGTGTAGTAATAAAACAACCCAAAAACCTCAGAGTATGGAGCAGTGTAATTATATTAATAGTAGCATCCCCATGGTAGAAAACAATGGTGAGACAAATTGGAAGTATTTGACTAATGCTAGCCCCTTACATAGTGAGGTTAGTTTTTCATAATTGCAACAAATTCTTTTTGAAAATAGGAGCTTATTATTTTATTTATAATTATGAGGATAGGCATGTGCCTTTGTATATGAGTGGAGATGTCCACAGAGGGCAGAAAAGGATATTGCACACCTTGGAGCTGGAATTAGAGGTGTTGATGACACGCCCAACATGGGTGCTGGCAGCTGAACTCAGGTACTCCTCCACAAGAGCAGCAGCAGGTAGACTTATCTGCTGAGTCATCTACCCAGCCCCCCTCCCACAATCCCAAATGCGCATGGATTCCTTCTCTTTCCTGAATCCCTTTCACAATTACACAAATTTCTACAGTAAAACAGAAAGTTGGTGTGTAGCAATTCAAGCATGCACACTTAATTTTCTAAAGTAAAGAATAAATGCTGGGCAAAAAAAAACATGCTTTAAAATATTAAGGGTTGCCGGGTGGTGGTGGTGGAGCACAACTTCAACCCAGCACTCGGGAGGCAGAGGCAGATGGATCTCTGTGAGTTCCAGACCAGCCTGGTCTATAAGAGCTAGTTCCAGGACAGCCTCCAAAGCCACAGAGAAACTCTGTCCCCAACACCTCCCCCCCCCCCAAAAAGTAAGTGTTTACCTATAGGATATCTGCTGGTGCAATAGTAGCTCAAACATCATCAGTGTAGACAATAACTTTCTGATTGTATTTAAGTCTTGTCCCTAAGATGAAACCCATACCAGGCACAAGCCAAGAACCTGTGATCAGACAGGTCATAGGCCCTAGGGGAGAATTTCCTACTATTTTGCTGCCAAATGACATAGTTTTAAATTGATTCGTAATTACTTATTTTATACCCATAGATTAATTCATCTCTCAACCCTTATCAGAGACACTTCTATTTGCAATATGTAGCTATTAACACAGAGATCAAAACGCAAAGAAAAAGAGATATTGAAATGTTCAGCTCTAAATGGAACATTTACGTGGCTCAGAGATTTCAGAAGATGGGCCAGGAAATGTGTAAGAGACAAGATAGTAGGTGACCACAAGGAAACAATGTCTTCTAGACATGGGACAGCTGCACGTAAGAACTCAGGATGGTTTTGATAGCCTGCTTAAGTATGACCAAATCCCAGCATGGAAAGGGGAATTGGGCATGAAGGCCTGGAGGACCTATTGGCAAAGCATAGTTTCTAGGAGTGAAAGAGCCAGTGTTCTCTAAGAATGTAGCCCCTGGCCAGTTGACCATGCTCTCATGGAAAGCCACATATCTTAAAATATTTCATCAGAACAAATTCAATTTGATGGGTTAAAAACAAAAAACATACACAAAATTGGGTGAATAGGAAACAGGATGGATCTGGGAAACGCTAAAATTGTTGTAGGGTATTCCTTTAGACCGTGTGAAAAGGTGTCACTGTGATTGGTTGAATAAAGAGCTGAATGGCTATTAGCTAGGCAGTAAGAAGTTGGGTGGGACTCCTGGGGACAGAGAGGACTCAGAGAGAAAGGTTGGGATGCAGAGAAAAATAGCATGAGCAGTGTGGACAGATGAGGTAATGAGCCACGCAAAAGAATGCAGATTAAATGAGTTAATTTAAGTAATAAGAGCTAGTGGTACAATCCTAAGCTAAGGCCAAGCTTTCATAATTAATAAATAAGTCTCTTTGCCCTTATTTGGGAGCTGGAGGTATAGAGAAAAACTTGTTACATAGGGGAGGGAAGTGAAAATGACTAAATTACCTTGTATCCAGTTCTCAAAGGACACACACACACACACACACACACACACACACACACACACACACACACACACACACACTGATTGGTTATCTTAGGAGAATTTAAAAGGAAACAAAAAGCATTAAGCATGCCTTCATGTTTAAGATCATTTTATTGATTTATTGATCTGAGAAGTTTCTAAGAACATTAGAAACATGGTAGTAGCTTCAACACTTAAGAATGGGAAAGTTAAATTATTCAATATAATACTATTTATATAATAATGTAGTAGGCCAATGAGATGCCTCAATGTGTAAAAGAACTTGTCAGTAAACTTGACAACCTGGAGTCAATGCCTGGGACACAATGATAGGAGGAGAAAGCTAACTCCTGAACTGACACAATCGGTGTCATTGAGTGTGCCCCAACCCATGTACACTGAGTGCTGTGGAAGAGCCTACCAGCCCCTTCTTGTTCCTTCTCTCTGTCTCCTGGTAGCAGGGAGAAAAGTGGCCTCTGTCAAAAGTTCCCGGGATCCTAATGCCCTGCCTTGCCTCTATCTCAATGCAGTGGATTTAACCAGTCCTAGATTAAAACTCTTCAAACAATGAGTCAGAATCAAATTGCCTTCTCCATAGGGAGAAGTCACGTTTGTGAATCAGAGGGAATAGGCAAGTAATCTTAACTAGAGAATATTTGAAAACTTTTATCACCCAAGGAAACGGTTCAGAATTGCTCTAATATTTGTTAGCACCTGTCCAAAACTGCCTTTTATTTTCCACATCGTTGCTTTTTAGCTCCCCAAGGTTGAACCCCAAATATTTAGTCAAGTTCTTAACCTAGAAATGAGCCTGCAATATGACATGGAATGCATAAGCAAAACATTAACAGCATTCAGAGACTAGTTCTCAATCTGAATACAAATTTCAGCTCTTAGAGCTTGCCTTAGTTAGGTTTTTATTGCAATGGCAACTACTCTTATGAGTTTAACATTTAACGGGGGTAGCTCGCTTACAGTTTCAGAGATTCACTCCGTTAGCATCATGGTGGCTGATTAGTAAAAAATATTCGCCGGTAGTAGGTAACTCTGCTGATGCAATAAATCAGATCAGACCAAATCAAACCAAATTAAAATCCAGGTTTTAATCTGAGAAAAGCATCTCTGGGTGGTTCTGGGGCAAGAGGAGAAACCAACTGGCAAGTCTATGGACAAGGTCTTAAATACCTGTAGGTGTGGTCTTTGGGCAGCTCCAGGGGAGGAGCTGACCCTTGACACACTCTCTGAGGGATGGGGTCTGGAACCGGAGAAGTGGGGCTTCCCAACATTGGGTACAAGGATGACATGCAGGCAGATGGTGCTCGAGCTGAGAATCCTACATTTTGCAGGCAGGGAACAAGAAGTCGAAATGACTATCGTACTAAGCGAAGTTTGAGCAAAAGTGACCTCAAATCCCGCCCCCACATTGACACATTTCCTCCAACAAGGCCGCATCTACTCCAGTAAAGTCACACCTCCTTAATAGTGCCACTCCCTGTTAGCTTATGGCAGCCAATTACATTCAACTACCACAGAGTGCTTGCAGCATGTACTGAGGTTGGAGATATTATTCAATATGTTTCTAATAAACGAGCTGTCTTTTGTAACAAAAGTAAATAAGTGTGCTTCCCTTCCACTCTTCACCATAATTGCACAGAACTGCTTTGAACACAGCTGTCTAGCTGGGCTCAGAACGCAGATGAAGAGAAGGAAATGGTGTAGAGGTGGTTGTGAATGATGACCATAGCCTAGAAGCCAATGTAACACATTAGCCTCCAGCCGTTCAGAGGGACCAGTGGCTGCGTGGCTCCTGAAGGATGGAGACTTGCACGAAGCCACCTGCTTCTAGGGACCTTGTCCTTGTTCTCGAGCCTGTCAGGTGGACTGAGGCCAGCCAGAGTTCAGCAGTAGGAAAAGCTCATTTGTAATGCTCTGGCAATCCTGGTGACTGGAGGAAAATCATTCAAGGAACAGGAAGTACGTAAAACACGCTGAAGCAAATTATTTAAGATGATTTATTAGTTCACTTGTCCATTTGTGACTTCGTGAAAAAGTATGAAACAAATTAAGAAACTACAATTCAGCTACTTTTGCATTTCTACAGAGTACAGGCTGTTCAAATTCTCCAACATGGAAATGCCTTTTACAGTCCCCATGGAAATCAAGCTAGCTGCTCGTTTCTATCAATTCCTGCCCCTCTCCAACTCAGTTTAAAAGAAACTACCTTTGCCCCCTTTGAACTAAAACGAGGCAGCACAGTCCAGCATGGGATAACTTCTCCAAAAGACTGATTAAATCTCTCTTTTCTTCTCCAGATCAAAGGAAGCTTTAAAAACAAACTCAAGGTTTTATATCTGCAGGTATTAAATTCTCCCTTCACATTTGCGTTCGTTCATGTAGCATTTGTATGGCTTATTACAACATCTTTCATGTAGCAGATCTGAAGACCTCTTTGTGAAGCTGGAGATAATAGCATAGTGTGCTATAGGTTGTAGCCTTTTGCAGATAGTAGCTGCTGTGCCTGTGTGAAAAGTTTCTTTTGCTACCCAAGGTTGAATTCTCCATTCATTCTATGAACTGCTTTCTTTCTTTCTTTCTTTCTTTCTTTCTTTCTTTCTTTCTTTCTTTCTTTTTATTTTATTTTTTACAAATAACTCATTTGGTGGCCAGTTTTTCTCCCCTTCCCTGTCAAGCAAGCAGAAGTTGCTAAATATAAAAGTAAATAAAAGCCACCTGGAATGATGGCTGGACCTTTATCTGGGATCTTCAGCTAAGCTTATAGTTAGAGGGCCTCAGAAATGTAATCCACAAGCCTGCTCTTGAAGAGAGCACTCAGTTGACTGGATGAAGGTGTTTTGGGGAAAACAATGGGCTACAAGAATTCTGGAAGAAAGTGAAGATGATGCTACTGAACTTTGCAAGATATTTTCTGGGTCTAAGTGATGAATCTTTTGGAATTCCTGTCATGCACATAGCAATGGATTAAGCTTTGAAAATGAGAAAAGAAACAAAAAGAGATGTAAAAGGAAGCAGCTCTTTCCCTGCACGGGTGCTAGGAAAACCATTGGTCAATGTTGAATAGAAAGCAATTAAGAATCCCCTGATTGACTACAAAGCATTACAGAGATTTCATGAAACCTAATTATATGTCATGCAATCCAACTCTTACAAAGAGTCTTGGTGAAGGTAAATCTATAGATTGTAGTGTAGATTAGTTTAAATAAGATTCTGATGTATGTTCCAACTTGTTTGCTGTCAAATCAGCAAAGGATACCACAGAGAGATGGCAAAATGCCTGCCATTCAGTCGTAAATATTGATATGCCCTCTCCTCAGAAACCCAACAGACCTGTAACCTGTTCTGTTCCAGTGTACTTCAGGGACTGTTGAAGGGAAAGATGATAAGTAGTACCTTGTTGGCAACAAGGCACACCTGCACTCCCTTCTGTGAAACCTAGGAATGGAAAGAAGAATAGAAAACATCCAAAATATTTTAGCAGACCACACAGTGATATTGCTCAAACCTGATCAACCAGCTGCTGGAAATGTTGCCAGCTCCGGCAGTCTGGCAGGAGCACCTGGAGAAAGGAAGCAATCGTAGCCCTTGCAAGTCCATGTTACAAAGATGCCTAGAAAAATTAATTTGAATTTCCACATGCTTAGCTGGTTCTAGTGTTAGCTTCAGGAGATTTCAACTCTGTGGAACCTAATATCCCTAAGAAAAAATTAACTCCTTATCTTTCAATCAGTTGGTTGTGATTGCCATGAAGAATTCAGAGGTCGCCCATGAAACATTAGGAGACCTGGCAGTTGGGAGATGCAGGGAATTGGGAGACATGCCTGCATTAATAAACTGGCTCCCCGAGACTCTACCCATGAGCAACTGAGCATGTGAATGCAACTTCTTTATGTCTAATGTGAAAATAGAAGATATCACAACTATAATATGAAGTACCATAATAATGCTAAAGACAGTGACATTAGTTTGCTTTGAGACTTTTTGTTTTGGGGGTTTGGTCAAGTTTTATTTACTTATGATTTGCTTTTATTTTATGCGTCTTCATGTTTTGCCTGCATGTGTATCTGTGTGAGGATGTCAAAACCTATGGAACTGTAGTTGCAGACAGCTATGAGCTGCCATGTGGATACTGGGAATTGAACCTCGGTCCTCTGGGAGAACAATTAGTTTTCTTAATCACTGAACCGTCTTTCCAGGCCCGACCCAAAAGCAAATCAGTACTGAACTGTAACATTTCCTTTCTTGCTTATCCCCAAGATCTCATTTTAATATCAACATCACAATATAAAACATAATCATAAAAGTGCCACAGTCTTCAAAAATTCAGACACTTTTAATGTTCAGTCTTTTTAAGAGATCTGAAGTCTCTTTCAAAGTTCAAAACTTTTCTAAAAGTACCTTAAGGCTCTCAAATGTGGACTCCTAAAGAGTCAAACAAACATAATAATAAATAAATGCTTTCCTGTTCCAAGATGCAAGAAGCAGGACACAGTTACATTTAAATCATATCAAAATCAAAGCCCAGATTCTGATCCAAAAGGCTCTTTGGGACCATTTACTTCCCTAGCCCTTCTCTCCACCACACACTCAGCTTGTCTAGGATGCTCAGGTTGCCTCTACTGCACAAGGCCCCCGTCCCCAACCAAAGCCTCTGCTAAACTATATTCAGGGACTCTGACTGTGCCATGTAGTACCAAGCTACAATTTTCTATGATCCATTCTGTTCTGAGCCTTCTACTGCAGCCAAGGCTTAAGCTTCACCAATGGTCTCTCCTGGCCTTTCCCATTGGCAAGCCTCAGCTGCTCTCTATGATTCCTTCATGTCTTCAAATCCAGCACCACCTATGAGACTCACATCACCAAGTTCAGTAGCCAGCACAACCTGAGCCCCTTCTGGACCACAGTTTCCATGTGACTGCAAGCTTCAATGAGGCTAGTCCTTCCATAGTCACAAGTGATTCTTCAGCCTCACCTGATCAGTATCAATTGTCCCAGCAAATCAAATATTTCACTTTAATCTCTTGTTAATCACCATGGATTCTTCAGCTCCAGCTGATCGAAACCACACAATCTTAAATCAAAATAGCAAACAACCTTAATGGAAACTTTGAGGGTGTCGGAAACTTCCCTCTGACACTTCCCAAGCCAGGCCTCTCTCCATTAGTTGTCCTTTTCTCGGCATTTTCTTCCAGATTCCCACAACAGCTCATTAAGCTTTGAACCTTCAATAGCTTTTTCTAGTCCAAAGTTCCAAAGTCCTATCACAAACCTTCCCAAAACACAGTCAATCTGTCACGCATCATCCCATGACCTGATACCGATTTCTGTCTTAAAGTTTCTATTGCAGTGATAAAACAGCGTGACCAGAGTGGCCAAGAGCAACTTGGGGAGGAAAGGGTTATTTTACCTTGCAAATCTTGGGCTCCACTCCATCACTGAGGGACATCAGGGCAGGCACCTGGCAGCAGAAACCTGGCAGTAGGAGTGATGGGAGAGCCATGGAAGAGTCCTGTTTACTCTCTTGCTCCCTATAACTTTCTCAGCCGGCTGGGCTGTCTTATACAACCCAGGACCACCTGCCAGGATGCACTGAGTCCCCCACCCACCATCAATCATCCCACAGATTTGCCCAGAGGCAATCTGATAGAGATGTTTTCTCAACTGAGGTTCCTCTTCCCAGATAAATCTAGCTCCTGTTAAGCTGACAACAAAACAAAACCAGAAAACAAAACAAAACAAAAAAACCAAGGTCAGCCCACAAGAGATAACAGTGAATACCTATTATTGTTGCTACTTTTTTTTTAAGTGGGTGGAAAAGTATTAGAATTACAGGTAATGGCTACCACAGTGAGCTTCAAAGTGTTTTTAAAGAACTATTAGAGTTGTACTTTGTATGTAATAAAATGCACAAATTTAAACTGTATAATTGACAAATTCCAGTTAACATACTGGAACATACTAATTATTTCCATCACCCCAGAAGTTCCCTAATGCACTTTTTGTTTTCTGTTTGTTTGTTTTGTTTTTCAACATGGGGTTTCTCTGTGTAGCAGCTCTGGTTGTCCTGGAACTTTCTTTGTAGAACAGACTGGCCTTGAACTCACTGAGATCTGCCTGCCTCTGCCTCTGCCTCCTGAGTGCAAGAATTAAAGGTGTGCACCACCATGCCCACATCTAAATGTAATTTTTACATTCAGCTCCTCTTAGTCAAAGAAACAATCTGATCTCTAAAATTCCAACTTCACTTTTTTCCTCCTTGTTGTAGGGAATAGGGGCCAGTCAAAGAAACACACCCTGAGCAGAGCCAAAGAAACACACTTTGGCCCTACAACCAGAACCAAAGAAATGTACCCTGACCCTGAAACCAGTGCCAAAGGAACATACTTTGTTGCTGGAATCTGAGTCAGTGAAAGAAATCCACCCTGGCCCTAAAATTGGAGCCAAAAGGCTAAAAAGGACCAGAGAAAGAAACACACTTTGGCCCTGAAACCAGAGCCAAATCTGACCTTAATCCTGTGCAGAAAACTAGCCAATCCTTGAGCAGAGCTCTAGCCAATCTGAGCTCAGCACTGAAATCAGACCAATCCCTACCTGGAAAAGCTTCCCCGCCCCCAAGAATCCCTATATAAACCCTGTGTATGTTCAGCTTGGGAGGTCCAGCTGCTTCCTTCCAATAAACCCCTTTGGATGAACTTTGGGTGAAGACCTTCTTTTGCTGCAATGATGGTCTTTTGCTGCAACAATGGAGCAGAGGCAACCCTGGGCAGAGCAGAACAGAGCAAGTAGGGAAACCTTCCCTTGGCAGAGTAGAGTTGTTACACTCCGCTCCCCAATCTCTGCTCTCTGCTCTCTAGGAGTACAGCTGAACTGTAGCAATTTCACCTGAGAAACCTCCTGCCAAGCAAAACTGCTACACTGGGCAAACATTCCCAGCTGAAGACCCTGTCCTGCTGGAGCAGAGTGGATACACTGGGGA
This sequence comes from Mesocricetus auratus, assembly GCF_017639785.1. Taxonomy (NCBI): domain Eukaryota; kingdom Metazoa; phylum Chordata; class Mammalia; order Rodentia; family Cricetidae; genus Mesocricetus; species Mesocricetus auratus. Next base: position 68,365,671 of record NW_024429195.1, read on the forward strand.
AGCCTTTCCCTGAGGCTGGGCAGTAAGCAGCTAAGCTTACTGCAATATGTGGTGGTCCTTGGCTCCCGAGCTCCAGGATACCTTTCTACCTGTGCTGCGTAACACTCAGTATTCTGTGACTTCCGAGTGCCAGAACACCTGACCCACTCCTGTTCCATCCCGATCTGACCGAAACGCTCAGACTTGTAACTTCAGATAAATGGGTATATTGGCTCTTATTTATTTATTTATTTATTTATTTATTTATTTATTTATTTTTTAGACAAGTTCACACAATGTAGTCTTGTCTGTAACTCACTCTGTTAGTCCAGGCTGCTCTTGAATTTGTTACAGTTCATGTCTCTGCCTCCCAGGTGCTGGAATTCTAGGCATGCTTGGGCATGCCTGGGCAAGTTTTCAAGTTCTCAATGCATCACAATACACCCATCCTTGCACAGGTAAACAAACAGATCATTGTTGATGGTTCTCTTTTAACCACTAAGAATAAAAGTGTCTTTTGATGAATTCATACTTTCATTCACTTTATAAAGTATCTAGAAATGGAATTGTTGAAACATGCACTATAGATTATATAGGTTATAGATTATATGTTAAAGTCTATAAGAAACTTTCAGGTCCTTTTCAAGTTACATTTGCACTGCCTCTGATGATATACAAAGGAACCTCTATTCCACACGCTCAGTATTAAGTACATTTTTCATCTTCCAGTAGCTTTCTTATAGTTTGAATCTCCAATCTTCTCCAAAGGCCTACAGTGTTGAAGTCTTGGTCCCTGCCCCCTGACGTGTTAGGAATGGTTGCTTACCATTCTGTGAAAGTGGGTCACACAGGAAGGAAGTCCAGGTGCTCCTTTGAAGGAGATATTCTGTTGCTTTTTGCTTCCTGGCCACCCACTGAGTGAGCTCTTTACCTTCCCTGTCCTCTCTCTAAGAGGCCAAACTGAGCTAAAAGTGAATCTCCCACCTTTTAAATTGATTACATCAAATATATGGCTACACTGATTGTTTAATTTTTTCTAAAAACTAATGATATTGAAGAGCTTCTTAAATACTTTAGAAATTCCAGTATCTTTTATTCAATGTCTTCTTTTAGTATGCCTTTTAAGTCCCTTGCGTATACTTTATTTGCCTATATCTTTACCATTGCATGCACAAAATGAATGATAAATTCAATTTCTTATTGTCTTCTTAGAAGCATAGATTTAATTTTAAAAGAGTATCATTCATTGTACTTTTGCTACACCTGTTGTGTCCAAGAAACTTTTACCCACCTCAGCATTGTAAAGATATTCATCTGTATTCTGTTACTTTACAGTGTTAACTTTTAATTGGGCTTGTTGATACATTTTAAATTTTTTTGTTTTATTTTAAGTAGCTTCTGTTATGATAAAGCCAGTGAGGGACCTTTCGTGAATTCCATGGCAGGTGAAGGTGACCAAGGTGGAGGGACAAACATGCCAGGCAGATAGAACATGAGAAGCTTTATTAGAAAGGGAAGGGGGAGGGAGAGAAAAGAAGTAAAGAGACAGAGAGATGACAGAAGAGAAGAGAGGGAAGTCCTGTCTGTCCCAGGGGAACAGCAGGAAAGAGAGCTTAAGTGTGTGTGTGTGTGGGGGGGGTGTCTGTCTTTTAAAAGGGGTCCTTTGCACCTGTGTTCAGACTGTGCAACCATGGATCCCTGAGCTAACCAGGATACTGCCTGAGTGCATTCTGCCAGGTGACAGGGCAGGCCAGCACGATGCCTGGATCATTTACTGAGAAAAGCACATTCTTATGCCATTGAATTCCATTGCTATTTTATAGGAAACATCAGTTTTCAACGTAGAAGAATGCATTTGCCTTGAACTGTATTCTACCATCTACCAAGTTTTCTATCTTTACTTTGCTGCTGTAGCTTCTTGACAAATGTGGTTTTGCATTCTAGAAATCGAAGACATTGTTTTGCTAATTATTCCATCAATTACTCTGAGAGTGTTCAAATCTCCACCTATAATTATAGGTTTGTCTTTTTGTCTTCATCTCGTATTAACTCTCCTTTCCCACTTTATGTATTACAAGTTGTGTAATTAGAAGATCAGAATTTTAAGGATTATGTCATTATAATAATCTATATCTGGCAGTACCTCTTATATCAACAGAACAGCTGCACTGAGTTTCCTAGACCTAGAGTTATGCTTCTGTTCAACCTTATACTTTATTTAACTGTACAGTTGAGGTGCTTCACTTTCTATTCTCAGCCAAACCAGGCTAGGATGTTTTAACCAGATTTGACAGTCATCAATACAATTCTCCCTCACATCCCTTTCCAACTTTCCTAATGTGTCTTTACATATGTCTCCTGGCACTAATTTTATTTGCTTCAGATGCTACAATATGTACCCCTAACTTATCAAAGTTAACTTAAATTAGCAACATCAAATACCTTCAACGCATTAACTCCAATTGTTTTTGTTCTCTCCTCTGTAATAGTTAAGTCTCATCCTTATGTTTTTATATGTCAGAATGCATACAATAGTAATGTTCACTTAACATACTTTTAAAGAATATTTTTTATTTTTCAATTGAAATAGAATTATATTATTTTTCCCCTTCCATTCCTCCCTCCAACCCCATACATGCTCCTTCACAAGTTGATAACCTCTTTATTGTTGATTATATTTGTTACACAGAGTGTGTGTGTGTGTGTGTGTGTGTGTGTGTGTGTGTGTGTGTGTGTATGTGTGTGATTTCAAGGCTGACTACTCACACTGGACAAACAATAAGGGGGCTCACCGCTGACCCCCTTAAATAATTTTTAACATGATAAGATAACTTTGTATATTCACCTATATACATATATTTTCCTTTGTTCTCCATCCAAAGTGGTAGCTTTGGGGTTTTGTGTGTGTGTGTGTGTGAGTGTGTGTGTGTGTATGTGCCTTGTAGAAAATGACTTAGCCTCTTAATGCTTGGCAATGATGAGGTCTTCCTTTGATTCACATCCCTAGAGGACATGCCTGAAACAGACCAGCTCAAGATTGCTAGAGGAAGGTTATCAGAAAAAAACAGTGACTAGAGAACAGAAAGTAAGGCCAGTGGCATTCTAAATCCAGCTGAAGATGGATTATTGTTTTTCTTTTCTTTTTTTTTGGTTTTACTAGACAGGGTTTCTCTGTTTTGGAGGCTGTCGGTCCAGCCTGGCCTCGAATTCACAGAGATCCGCCTGCCTCTGCCTCCTGAGTGCTGGGATTAAAGGCGTGCGCCACCAATGCCCGGCTTTGGATTATTGTTTTCCATTTTTGCTTTAAGTTTAGTTTCATTTTGACTGGCATCTTATTTCGACCTGGTTTTGGACAAAACACTTTCTTAGTTGTTATACTTATTGAGCACATGGTATGTATCAGGCATTATGCCTAAAATATTACATTTATTAACTCATTGTAATCTCATCATTAATCCTACAAATTAGCCATAGGTATTCTAGTTGCATTATGAATAAAGAAACTGCGCCACATAAATTTCAATTAATTTATCTGAAACCATGTTATTGGTAAAGGGTCAAACCAGGGTTCTACTTAGCAGAAGGACCTCAAAACTCATGGACGTTTCCCCAACTAACTTTTGCCAAAATAGTTTTCCAGTAATTAGTACCTAGAGGAGGGTTTGAAAATGGTTTTCCTGTCACCTACCACATATGTTTTATAAAATGCAAGTTACATTTAACTTAGAGCTTTCTGAAGGGTTTCACATCAATGAATTCTGATATTAGCATGTTAGATCAGTGATAGGGAAAAATAGTGGAACAGGACAACAATATTGCCCAAGTAAGAATTGAAGAATAAAGATTTGGGTCATTTTTATATTACCTTTTACTATATTACTTAGTAGCAATGGTTTTTTTTGTCAGTTTCAAACTGTATGTTTAAATTCATTAAAACTTCTTAAGAAAACAAATTAGGCGCTGGAGAGCTCAGAGGTTTGGAGTGCTTCCTGCTTTTGCAGAAGACCCGGATTTGATTCCCAGCACCCACATGGCAGTCCACAACCACCTCTAACTCCAGTTCTAAGAGGTTCAGCGTCTTCATTTGGCTTTTGCACGCTCCTGCAGGCATGTGATGCGTACACATACACACTCAGCACCACACACATACACATAAAATATGTTAGGCACTGAGTATTTGTTGAGTGAGTGATAAGTGAGATGTGAAATAACATTTTGCTAGTAGGCTAAAAAAAATGCCACAAGAAGTTGAAGGTAAATAAGAGCTATATGAACAGAGCATCAAGCAAGTTTCTCTGCTAAGGAGATCTGTGTGCTATAGAATTTGGGACCATGAAGAAACTGTCTTTCCCCAGGGTGTATTGTGAACATCATTGTCAAAGATCAGTGAACATTACATGATTAGATTTAGCTCTGGTGGTTCTCAATTGCATTCCACTGCCAGAAATATACTGTTTTGAGTATGATGGGCTTATAATATGATTTGAAACCAAGAAGTATGATATATACTGAGTTTCTTTATCAAACCCCTTTGGCTATTCAGGGATTTTGTGTGTTTGGGTTCCATATGAATTTTAGGATTGTTTTTGTATTTCTGAAGTAAATGACACTGGGATTTTGAAAAGATTTGATTGACTCGGTGTGAAGGCAAGGATGTAATTATGCCACTAGATCCAAGATAAATGATAAGTGGGTGTCTATTGGGGACAATTACATATAAAAATGCAAAGAACTGCTGGAGTGTTTCCCTGCCCTTTCTACCCGATCCACTGACCCACCAGAAAGAGTGCCCAAAAGAAAGCCACACCTCACGCTCTTGTCTTTCCATTTCTGTCTGCCTGAAGCCACCCCAAAAGGGATGTAGTCACCATTTCTTTTAATCTAAAGAAGAAGGTTTTAAGCCTGATGCAAAAACTATATACAGTGATAACAAATGTCAAGTATACTCCAGGAAAAGGAAAGGTAAACATACACAGATTAAAGCCTACTATCAGCAAGAGCAACATGAAACAATAGATATATACCACATGTCCAGTACATATGTCCAGTATCAGGGTAAAGGCATCACAGCGATTACTCTGATAGCAGTCCTAATCTGGAAAGTCTAAATCCTGTCTATCTAACATAAAAGAGGATATTGCTATGACTGTCAGTCTCCAACCTCATCAAAGACTTGAGAAGGAAAATTACAATACTAGGGTAGGCAGGAAGTGCAAGCATGTGACTTCCAAAGGTACAAGTAAAGACAGAAACAGCAGGCTCCCTGGACAGTCACTCAAGGTCTTAAAGCAAGGTCGGGGCAACCAACTTTGGCTAAGGCCTAAAGTATCAGACTGAGCGTCTCAGAAGCAGAGAAATTGAAAAACTGTCTTAACCTGACTTGTCAGGGTTCAGCAGTCTACTTTAAGTTTATCTCCTGCAAGCTCAGTTAGGACAGCACGTCCAAGGTCCACAGCTGAGGTGCAGGCAGTTCTTTGCCCAAGAGGCCAGTAACAGAGGAGAGAATGAACTCTAGATGGAGTGTCATAAATGCCTAACATACTATCGGGCATAGCATGGTGTTGTCAGCAATTGTGTCTCATGTCAATGGAGTACTAATATTAAAACATTTAAATGCCATATTCTGCCGATCTTTGAAGTGTTTGAAGATGAAATATCTATGTTTGACTAACTTCATCGGTATAAGAAGCATGAGTAACTATAATCTCTAATTCTCAGAAACATAGTTGCTCAATGGTGAAGCTTCCCAACATAATTTAGCAAGGATAATGACTTCAGAAAATATAACTACACACACACACACACACACACACACACACACACACAAATCTAACTGACACAGGTTTTACTGAATTGTCTTGACTAGAGGCAGAACTGTAAAGTGCTATATCCTAAGTTGCATCAATATACAAAATATATACATAAAGATAGTTTTACATTTGTGTGCAAAACACTGTAAACAGAAAGAAGACCCTATTGAGTCAACATACAAGAATCTAACAATTTAAGTTATCTATAGCTAATAGTTCCTAAAATTCGTTCACAAGAAGATATGCTAATATACCTATATCCCATCCTAACCATGCCCTTCCCATCCATACCACTAAACTTCTGTAAGAGATACCAGAATCTAACCATCACCTTCCACGCCCAACCCTACAACTTAAAACCAACCCTAAGCAAGTGATAATTATCCCTTTTTCAGCAACTAGAGAAAAAAAACATATGCCAACTGTAGGGAAAGGGGTGTTGTTTTTCTTAAAGTTAGTTCCTGCTGAAATGGGGCAACACTGACTCTCTGAGGTCCTGTAGGAAAAAAATAATACAACGGAAAAACTGTAACATTTGTAGCTAGTCTCTGAGTGGCAAGAGATACTTGACTGAAGTTGCTATCTGAAGCTCTGGCCAGAGTGTTATAAGAAGGTGCACCAATTCAGCTAACTAGTCTAGAATTGTATTAGTCCTAAACCAGTCTTAGAGTGGTGTTTACTGTGGTGTTTACCACAAGTTGAATTGATGAAGCTGGCCTCATCTTCTCTCCAGAAACTTCAAGGATTGCTATTAGGGAATGTTATTCTTCATTGTGCAAGACTTAAACATAATATCAACACAGAAAGTTCAACTATTACAGGTATGCATACTAGGAAAGGCAACAATAAGGATGAAAATAAGTGTGAGGGAAATTAGGATTTTAGAGAGACTAGAATTTTGATAAATAATAGTCCGTAGATTTGTTTCCTTCTGTTTTGCACCAACTGGCTTCTTGATATAAGACAGAAACTTTAAATTTTACTTTAACTCTAAATTTTACTTTAACAACATGCTTGAATTTAGAGAAGGAAAGCCAAACCCAACTCCAAAACTAGCAATGCTTTTACATGAATTGGGACAGAGTACTAGAAAGTAAGAAGATAAGGACTCTGTATAGAAAGCTTTCAACAAGAATAGATATTGGTACCATAAGTCAGATTCTTCTTTGTTTGATAGTTCTTCCTGGATAGCTATCCTTTCTTATTTAGGCATCAGTGTCCAATGTCTTTTGGTTTCTTGAATCTGAGTGTTTTCTGTTTTCCTGTAATGACAAGTACAGAACACTCCCCTTACCTTTGTGAGGTCTCCACACAACTCTTGGGATATATCTTGTCAGATGACTCAACATCTCTCTTTATCAAGAGGCTTTTTCTGTTAAAACAGGATCTTGATCAAATTTCATGATATCCAAAGCTTTTCTTCTCTTGTAGAAACAAAGGCAAAGCCCCTACCCCAATGTAAAACATATCCTGGTTTCCATACTAAGGTCAATACATCCTTGAAATGCACTGGGTGATTTAGCTCACAAGTTTTTTCTATTGTCCAATGTCTTTCCGTAGCTGTTTTTCCTTTTTTAATTAGCATTAAGAAAGTTTAAGGTTAGTAAAACATTATGTAATCTATTTTGGGGGGAGTCTTGGTTCCCCTTGCCTGCTTATAGAGTATTTCCTTTAAAGTGTGATTAGATTTCTCAACAACTAATTGTCCTGTAGTGTTGTGTGGTATACCAGTAACATGCTTTATGTTATAATATTCAAGCCAGGCAGTGATGGCGCATGCCTTTAATCCCAGCACTTGGGAGGCAGAGGCAGGATCTCTGTGAGTTCTAGGCCAGGCTGGACCGACAGCCTCCAAAAACAATACAGAGAAACCCTGTCTTGTAAAGCAAAAAAAAAATAATATTCAAAAAACTGTTTCGATTTACTGGAGACATATGTCAGGTTTTATTTGTGCAGGTATATCTATAATAGCCATTACCTCTAATAGGAGATTAATAACAAAATCAGCCCTTTCAGAGCTCAGAACAGTTGCTCATTGAAATTCTGAAAAATGTGTCTATCGTATGGTACACATATTTTAATTTTGCAAATTCTACAAAGTGAAACACATCCATTTGCCAAATTTCACTTCAATGTATACCTTTAGGGCTACTACCTGCTGGTAAAGGAGTTTGGTTATAGAAGGAACAAGTAGGCCTGTTTTGACTTAATTTTTAATTCTTATTTTATATCTCACTCCCCCCATTCCCTCACCCTCCCAGCCTCCCATACCTCCCACTGACCCTCCCAACCCACCCCTACCCATTCCCTAAGGATAATGAGGACTTCCATGGGGGGATCCTCAAAGTCTGTCACATCCTTTGGGGGAGGGCCTAGGCCCTCTTTCTTGTATCTGGGATGCAATAGTATCCCTCCATAGGGAATGGGCTTCCAAAGTCCATTTGTGCACTAGAGGTAAACACTGGCCCCACTGCTAGAAGTCCCATAGACTGCCCAGGCCTTCTAGCTGGCACCCACATTCAGAGGGCTTGGTTTGTTCCAATGCTGGTTCCCCAGCTTTAAGACTATGGTCTCTGTGCTCTCACTAGGTCAGGTCAACTGTTTCTGCAGCACTGTCTTGGCTCCTTTGCTCATCACTTCTCTCTCTCTCTAACTGGATTCCAGGAGTATGGCTCAGTGTTTAGCTGTGGGTGTCTGCTTCTTTTTCCATCAACTACTGGATGAAGGTTCTAGGATAGCAGCCAAGGTAGTCATCAATCTCATTATAGAGGAAGGGCATCAAAGGCAGCCTCTCCACTACTGCCTAGATTCTTAGTTGGGGTCATCTCTATGGATCCCTGAACATTTTCCTAGAGTCAGACCTTTCTCTAAACCTATACTGGCTCCCTCTATCAAGGTATCTTCTTTCTTATTCTCCTCTAGTAGTTTTTTTTTCTATTTCCTTAGCTTATCCCAAGTAATGGATAAGTTTTTTTAAATCTTTGCAATTCACATCATGTTTTTCATGAAATTATGAGGCCTCCAGCATACTTCTTATTAATAAATGATCAATTTCATCATTGCCTTGTGCTAAAGGACCTGGCAGACCCGTATGGTTTCTGGCGTGGTTATATATTCCTGATTATTTCTTGTAATTGTATAAACAATGAATTTAGTTCTGTATCATCAGGAATAAATTCAGCAGTTTCAATATATAAGATGACTCTCTCTGCATATTAAGAATTGGTAACTATATAGAGAGGTTTTGTAAAATCCATAAGCACCATGAGAATGGCATACAATTCTGCCTTTGTACAGAGTTATAAGGACTTTGAACCACTTAACTTATTTCTCCTGATTAATATCCTATCTTACCTGATTTGTTTGCATCAGTGTAGAATGTAGAGACTCCAGAGATTGGTGCTTTCCTTACAATGCGTGGAAGGATCCAAATTGTTTTCTTTATGAATTTGATTCTCTCAGTTTTGAAAAAAATGTTGCTAATCGTTCCCAAAAAGTTACAGCAAGCTCTTTGCCAATATTCATTATCTTTCCATAAAGAGGAAATTTCCTCATTAGCTAAAGATACTATAATTTCTACTGGGTCCATTCCTGTGAGTTGATGAAGTCTTAATTTTCCTCTTAAAATCAAATCAGGAATATTTTCTATACATATTTTTAATTTTTTATCATGTTTATGTGGTAGAAATATCCATTCTAATATGTTATCTTCCCTCTGCATCAAAATCCCTGAAGGGTATTCCCTAGATGGTAATATAACCAGAATACGATCTAGCTTTGGATCCACATGGTCCACATGTGCCTCTATTATTATTTTTTCTATCCATTCTAATTCCTTTTTGGCTTCAGATGATAATATTCTCAGACTACTTAAGTCCTTGTCCCCTTTTAGGGTCTTTTTCAATTTTTTTAGATGATGATCTTCTATTCCAGTAATAGTCTGTAGCTGGGAAATCTCTCCTAGCAATTTTTGAAGATCATTAAGAGTCTCATATCAAACCCTCCTGATCTGTACTTTTTGTGGTCTAATTTTCTGTAGACCTATTTTATATCCTAAATAATTGATAGAGTCTCCTCTTTCTATTTTTTTCTGGGGCAATTTGTAATCCCCAGTGAGGGTAAACTTCCTGTACTTCCTCAAACATTTTTCCTAACATCCCTGTTTATGAATTATTTCCAATTTTGCACAAAATGTTGGCAGAGGGTGGGGCTCTTTAACATTCCTTATGGAAGACCCCCCATTGGTATCTCTTGACCAGCTACATGTTATTGTAATTAGGTACTGTGAAGGCAAATTTTTTCTTATCCCTTTCTTGTAAAGGAATAGTGCAGAAACAATCTTTTAAATAAATAACTATTCTTTAGGTATCAGAGAAGGTAAGGGCATTCCAGACTATAGAGAGCCCATTGGCTGAATTACTTTCTTGATGACTCTTAAGTCTGTAACCATTCTCCATTTTCTAGATTTCTTTTTAATAATAAATGCAGGAGAATTTCAAGGGCTGGTAGATTCTTCAATATGTCCAACATTTAGCTGTTCCCAAACCAGCTTTTCTAGAGCTTCTAGCTTCTCAGATGTCATAGGTCATTGCCCTACCCAGACAGGTTCATCAGTTAGCCACTTCAAGGGTAGGGCTTTTGGTTTCTCTGTTAATTTGCAACTTGTAATCTGTTTTTGTACAGTCTGGATAGTTGGTGTCTGTTTTCTATAGTGCCTTACAATATTTTTTCCACAGCCATGAGTTTGTTTATGGTTCATATCTGATACTGGTGTATCCCATTGCTGCAATAGATAATGAGCCCATAGATTTGTTGGTATATGAGCCACATATGGTCTCAGCCTTCCTCTTTGTACTTTTGGCCCTATACATTCAATCCATCTTGTTCTCTGTTTTACCTGAGACAGTGTTCCAATCCCTAACAACTGAACATTTACCTCCTACAGAGGCCATTTTGGAGGCCAAGATTCTTGAGTTATAATACCCACCCCTGTGTCCACCAAGCCTACTAGCATAATGCTACTTATTTGTACTCTCAATTTTGGTCTTTTATCTTTTATAAAAGTCTGCCAAAATATATGATTTTGTTTCTCCATATATGTTTGATTCATCCTCCAAAGCTAACATACCATCCAGAGTGGTATGAGCTTTTATACTGGGCATTGGATTTTCTAATTGTTCTAGGGAGCATTGGCCCCCACAGTGACTGGACCACTTTCAATATGTGGGCCTTAGAGAGCCCCCCCCAAAGAGTTTCCCGATGGTAAAGGGTTTCCTTGCTTTTCCCTGGTCGATTTATGTTCATTGGTCCAGTGTTGGCCTTTGTTGCATCTCTACATAATACAGAAGGTGGAATTCTGTTTGAATTATTCCTATAAGAAGACTTATTCCTAAGAATGCCTTGTCTACAATTTCTTCTCAGGTGTCTTATTCTACCACATAAAACATTTGGCATTTTGATGTTTTTTCATACCTTTGGAGATAGCTTCTCTTACCCAAGCCTCAGCATCATAATCTTTAGACTCAATATTTTCTGTGTGCAGGATCCATTCATCCAGTGGTGCTGATCTGATCTTTAAGGGCCAAAGCACCTTTTTGCATTGTGAAGTAGTATTCTCATAAGTTAGAGATTCTATGCATATTTACCTATCTTCTGGATCTGCTACCCCTATTTGAACTGCCCTAATCAATCTTTGCAAAAATGCACCTTTAGTTTAGGACTCAATTCTTTCCTCTGGTTTTCGAATCTTTTTTTTTTTTTTTTGGTTTTACGAGACAGGTTTTCTCTGTATTGGTTTGGAGGCTGTCGGTCCAGCCTGGCCTCGAACTCATAGAGATCCGCCTGCCTCTGCCTCCTGAGTGCTGGGATTAAAGGTGTGCACCACCACCGCCCAGCTGGTTTTTGAATCTTATACCAAGCAGTTAGAGCTGCTCTACCACACAGGGACAAGATGTGTTCATCATATGCAGCTGGAGTCTCTGCATCAGCATAAAGACCTTCACCAAGAATTTTATCTTGGGTAGCCTTATAACCTTTGTTTTGGTCTTGAAGTTCAAGTGCTTTGGGCTCTTCCCTCTATAAAGCCCACCATTGAATTTTAGAAGCAGATTCGAAAACAGCTGAGATTAATTGGCCCCAATCCTCAGGGGTCACCCTATTTCTTGTTGCCCATGACTCTACTAATTACCTCACGTATGGTGAATGCATGCCATAAGAGGCTACCACTTGCTTTATACCTTTTAAATCTTTCATACGTGTTGATTCCCAATGACACTCAACAAATCCTTTTTGGTGTTTTTTACTTGCTGTCTTTTCAGTGAACATAATGGGGTAAACCATAGGGGATGATGTAACATCCTTAGGTAGGTAATCCCTGACTCTAAAAGATACTGCTAATGTTAAATCATTTTCATTCTCTATGATTTGTACTTCTGCTTCTGGTGTATCAGTTTGAAGGTGTTCTATGGCCTATAATTTATTCACCATTGTTTTCCTGAGTGTTTGAATCTCCTGGGCAGTATAAATTTCTGGGGATTTCATTAAATCAGTCAGTTTCTTGTTCTCTTCATTTATATATAATTCTAAAGACTTAACATTCTCATCCTTAGAGATTGACATGGCATGTAAATTGCCTTCCAAAAACAATGTTCTATCTGCTAGCTTGTCATTAGTTCTAGACATGAAACAATTTTTTCCTGTTAGTATTCCAATCTTATGTTTCATTTTTTGCATTCTATTTGTCGAATCATCAGACATGGAACAAAGTTTTATGTTTCATAATTTGCATTCTGTTTGTTAAATAACCATTACCATTTTCTGAATCCCTTTTTCTAAGCTCTCATCATTAGTCTGTAAAGGTTGTATGGTTTCTGTAAATTCCTAATTCTTAGCCCTATTGTCAAACCATTTCTTTAAGGATATTAGATGGATTATGATGTTAATTGCTCCATGAATAATATATGTTTTCCAGGTAGGTCATAAGCCTCTTCTAAAATCCCAACCATGTAAGAAACCAAAAGGTTTTTCACTCCCTGTATTGTAATATTATCTGTCATTGCTATGGGTAGTCAATTTACCTTAAGTAGATTGCTGAAACATGGAGATCTGGGTGATTGTTGGCTTGTAGTGAACCTTGCAGCCAAGCAGGCAGGAAGAAAAGCCACTGCAACTCAAAACCTTGGGCTGCTTTCCACAGGTGCATGCCCGCAAATCCAAGGCAATCTGTCCCATCTCCACGTTGAGGCAAGACCAAGGCCCTCCCCACTGTGTCTAGACTGAGCAAGGTATCTCTCCACAGGAGATGGGCTCCCCAAAGCTAGGTCATACCTCAGAAACAGTAGATCTTGGTCTGAAGGGACCAGGCCCCTGTTTCAGCAGCCATGATGCAACATGTGCTTGCCTGACATTTCCCCTCCTGCCCTAGTCACTAGAAGTTAGCTGGAAGAACACTGAATGTGTTTAAGGCTCCGGGTGTTCTTTACAGTACAAATGCACAACCATGCAGAGCATAGCAACTGCCCTGGAAGGGCAGTTGACCAATCAACACAGGACAGGTCATCCAAGCCCGGAAGCACACCAATCCTGAGACTGTTACATACCTGTAGACACTCCCCTGGCTTCACCCAATATATTCCCTGCCTGGTGGTTCCCACTGGATCCTTCTCCAAGCAACTGCTGCAATGAACAGATGAAGAGCCCGAGCTAATGGGGTTAGCTTCTTAAACAACAATAAAAGACTCTTTGCTTTTGCATCAGAATGGTTCTCTTGGTGATTTTGGGGGTTCAGAATTTGGGCACACCAGATCCTATTGCCAGTGGCCTCACAAAACTGCCTATGCCACCCACTGTCACCTGAATTTAGGGGGTCTAGTAAGAGTCTTAGAAGAAAACAGAAAAAGTTATTGGCAGCCAGTTCTTGGATATAGCATCAAAAGCTTAGGTAACAAAAACCAAAACAGACAAGTGTAATGCTATCACACTAAAAAGCTTTTGTGCATCAAAGGAAGTGATTAGCCAAACAAAAAGGCAACCCATAATCTGAGAGACAGTATTTCAAAAACATATCTGATAAATAGCCAATCTCAAAAATGTTCAAGGAATGTCTTCAACCTATAGCAATGAAACAATGGAACAAACAAACCAATTACAATAGTGGGTGAAGACACAGAGGAGGGGCCGGTTGTGTAACAGTTTCCTCTGACCCTGAAACATTCCATGCTATAGGAAGCTTCTAAGACAGAAGGTAAACAACTCAAAATAGCCCCAGGAGTCCCTGAAGTTGACCAGATTCATTAGTCTCCCTCCCTGCCAGAGTAAACAACCAACACTGAGCTGCAAAGACTGGGAGCAAAACTGCTGCCTGGAAGAAGCAGAAACCAGCAGAATTGCCTGGAAGAGGTTAAACCAACTGAGCCACTTGGAAAAGACAATCTCCAACCTGCTGAGCTACCTGCAGGCTGTGCCGTATGCTTCAGGCTTCCAACTTTTGTGGGCTGTCAGTCACCATTGCTGCTTGAGCTTTGGTGACACAGGTGTCTTTGCATCATTTCTGCTACTCTCAGTAACACCTCACCCCTACTCCTGTAAGTAACCACAGTGGAACCCATTAGTTCCCCACGTTTGACTTTAATGGAATCCCTACTTGGATCTGTCAAGGTCTTGCGATTTGGGGTCAGTAGTGTTGCATCTCACAAGAAAAAGTATTTTTCATACAACAGTGTCTGTCAGGATAAGCATACATATACATGAAATGGTACCAAAATTCCCAACTATTAGGAAAACTAACCTGCAATATCACTTCACACCTGCTAAGTGGTTGTTACAAAAAACAGGTAACAAGTGCAGGTGAGAATGTGGAGTATATCCAGGGCTCTGGTACTGCTGTGGGGGACTGTTAGTTGGTATGGCCACTATGGAAAGCACAAGAGCTCTTTGATAAGCTGAAAATAGTACTCTCGTATGACCTAGCAGTCTTACCTCTGTGTATATACCTAAGAGAAAAGAAATCTCAGTGTGAAACCTATTGGCATTTTGGGTAGATTGGGTGGGACAGGTATTCTGGCTCTCAGGAGTAAAGCTTAGCAGCTTACAGCCTTGCCTCGGGGAAAGGCTTCCCCAGTGTATTTGCTCCACTCCGGCAGGACAGGGTCTTCCAGCTGGGGATGTTTGCCCAGTGTAGCAGTTTTGCTCTGGCAGAAGGTTTCTAGGGCCAAGTTGCTACAGCTAAGCTCTGGCTCCAGGAGAGTGGAGAGCGAGAGCTGAGAGCAAGGGAAGGTTTCCCCAGCAAAAGTGTTACAGCCCTGCTTGCTCTGCTCTGTCTGCTTGCTCTGCTCTGCCCAGGGTTGCCTCTACTCTGCGGCTGCAAAAGATCTTCACCCAAAGCTCATCCAAGGGGTTTATTGGAAGGGAAGAATCCAGGAGAGTGGCTGCCCTTGGCAGAGAACAGCCCGGTAGCATGAACAGCCACAAGCTGCACAGACACAGGGTTTATATACGGCTTCCAGGGGGGGACTGGTCAGATTTTAGTGCTGAGCTCACATTGGCTATAGCTCCTGCTCAGGGATTGGTTAGTTTTCTGCACAGGATTAGGGTCAGATTTGGCTCTGGTTTCAGGGCCAAAGTGTGTTTCTTTGTCTCTGCTCAGAGTGTGTTTCTTTGACTGGTCTCTTTTCCCTACAAAACCTGCATACTCATGCTTGTCACAGAATTATTAACATCATCCAGGACAGCCAGGAAACCTAAATATTCACTGTAACCCCCTAAATATTCACTGTAATCAATAGCCAGGCCCTGTCTGGACATTTCCAGCCCTTCTAGTGGTAGCTGGCCAAGCTCTGCCCTAGAGAGAAAGAGAGAGAGCTCCCATGATCAGGCCATGGAATCCCTCCAATCCCAGGACACCCTGGAAAGCTCTGCCCCCTGCCTCCCCCTCACCTCCCCCACAAGAAATCCTATATAAAGCCTGCCTCCTGCTCAGTTCCTTCCTGCTTCTTGCCAGAGCAGAGGCAGCCACCCCCTTGTGTCTTTCCCAGTAAATCTCTTGTGTGAGGTTTCTTGTTACAGGTGACTTTGTGTGTGTATGTGTGTGGTGACTTTTCCCCTCAGAGCTACAACACTTGCATGGTGGTGAGGTGAGGTAGGGTGGGGTGGGGGAGACGGGGACAGGGATAGACAGGGACGGACATGTGACACCTTTACCCTCAGAGCTGTAACACTATATATATATATACATATATATGTATATATATACATATATATACACATATATTTATATATGTATCATCCCCAAGACAGAGGGAAATCTTATGTGAACATCATGGCTGAACCAGGAGCACACTGCGCTGAGTGAATTAGACAGAGGAGAACAAATACTATGCAGTATACTTGCATGATGAACTGAAAATAGTCAAACTCATTACAAAGAGTACAATGGCAGTTTTAATAGCAGGGAGAAACAGAGAGGTTTGAGTCAGAAGGTATAAAGTTAAAGTTTTACTGTAAAGTGTAGTGACTATAGTCAGAAATACTGTACTTTAAGCTAAAAATATGAAACAATAAAATAACCAAAAGGTTGAGCAAATGGCTCAGTGGGGAAAAGCATGTGCTGTGCAAGCATAAGGACCCAAGTTCAAATCCCCAAAGCCTATGTGAAAATCTGTGCATTGTTGTGTGTGCTTATAACCCCAGCACTGTGGAAAGCAGAGACACAAGAATGTGTTTCATGCCAGCTTAACTCCAGGTTCACTGAGGGACCCTGATGCAAGGAACAAGGCATAGACAGAGCTGTGAAACAGGGCATCCTTTGTCACCCTATGACCTCTGCATAAGGGCTTGTAGACTCATGCTCACACAGGTGTGCACATTCACAACTCACACTCACACACACACACACAGAAAAAAGAATTGATATCATCTCTAAAAAGTATCTGAAGAATACATCTTATGTTCAGTGCCCTCAATAATTAAAATAACGGTAAATAAGAGAAAGGAAGAAATACCTGCAGAGGATGGATGCACATGGCATATGTGGTCCTTTGCTGCTGTGCTCCCATTTCTATTTCCTTAGACACATAAACTCTTTTGAGAAAAGATTCCTTTGTCTATTTGATTTGCTTCTGTGGATCCTTACTTCCTTGAGCGATCCCTGGCATGGAATGAATGTTTTATAAATATTTATTGAACCACTGAATGCACAAATATAGTAACTAAAAATAATGTAATGTTAATACAAAGGTTCCCTTACAAAGAGCTCTTAGACAACTTATGTGTACAAAGCTGCTCAAAGTTATAAGACATACATCTCCTCTTTCATTTCTCCATCTGCTTTCGGAAGTCGTGTTGTTCATAGGTAAACAGATGAGAGGATTCTTCCAGGTCTCTTCCTTTGGCCAAAATTGTACTCAGAAGAGCTGAATGAGGGGGAATTATTGGCTTGTGCCCTGAGGAGAGTATGAGATTTTTATAGTAACTATTTGGCATGTAAAGGGCCTTCATATGTATTGGACATCCTTCAGAATGAGGCCCACACAAGGTTCTTTGCCTTTGTTCTGACACTGCTCAGACTGGAGTCTGTCCCCCAATCTACAACCTAGTGACCTCCCATTTTCCAATCATTAAATAGAGCTAATAATACTGTCCTTACCTACAATGGTCCTGGGAAGCATGATTAATTAGTCAAGTTTAATGAAACACTTTGACATTTTCAGATGAAAGGCACTAAGGGGATACAGAGTGTTACTATATTTTTAACAACCGATAAAACTAATGTTAAAGCAATGACAACTTATACTTTAAAAAATTATACTCCTAAGATCAAAAGTCTTAATACCAATGCAATAGTATACTCTTTGCATAAGGAAACAGACATGGTGAGGATGAAGCCTGTTTCCAGTTATGATCTGCAAAGGAAATAAAGGGGCACCCACGGATGTTCTGTTAGCATGTGCACAGAAAATGTCCATACATGGTGATTAGAGTTAATCTAACCATTTGCAGCACAGGGACGACGCAGAGCATCAAGAAGAAAAAATGAAGGGAGGGAACATTACTAACCAGGTACAGGCAGACAGACTGAATGTTGGCCTGGTTGTCAAACCATCCCATGTGGTGTTAAGAGATTTGTTTAGTTATATGTAGGGATGCAGTTGTAACTCTTGTGTGCCCTTGCTTACTGACTGATAACAATACAGGAACACGATGCCTGCAGGAAAGATCTTCAGGGTTGTACTCCTGAAGATGCACCTACTTGTCTTGGGTAACTTCTCCCTTCTGTGTGTTTTCTGCAAAGGACTCGTGAAAATCTGAAACTTCAGATGAAGCTGGATAGAGGGGTAACTACATAGTTCACCAAACTGCCCCGACTCTGAGATCTTAGTAACCCAGTCACTTGCACTGGTGGTGGTGGGGCTTAAAAGCCAAATGGCTTCTTTATACCTCATCCAGTTTTCTCCACTAGCTATCAAGTACAAAACACAGTATGTCCCCCAACTCCCTAATTGCAGACCTGTACTCTAATCTGATAACGACATCAGTAACTGACTCCCTGCACCATGCAAGCCTGATAGAGGTATCCTAAACTAGACAAAAAGCAAGAACAAACTAAGGATCTAATTAACTGAGAAAGGAAAAGCAAGGCACTCCCTCCCTCCTTTGAGGTGGAAGCCACTAGAGGAGACAGAGGAACTTTTATCAACTTAGTATTTGTAAACAGATCACATGCAAACAAACAAACAAAATGACTGAACTAAGCATGAAGTTGAACCTGGTGATTGGAAACCCTACTGAGGCCTCAGAGGAACTGATTTTCAAAATCAAACAATCCCTATCTTGGTAACATTTATAAAATTCCATGAATTAAAAGAAAGCCTTCTACCAGTACATGCTGGCCACATTGCTTTATAACCCTAGATACTAGGGAAAAGGGATATTTTCATGGGTGAGCGTTCACAAAAAGAACTGCCATGCAGAAACTACATGCCCAACCAAGATATATCATCCACCCGGCCACACACAGGTAGATTAACAGAAGACTCAAGAGTTCAGAGTGCAAATGTCTCTGTGGTATATTTGATATGTTTGTACACTGTGTCCAGATTAAACAACCAGGAGCCTGAGAAGAGAAACAAGAAAAAGTGATGATAAATAAAAGGTGTTGCCTCTCTATATTTTAAGATGTTACACCTGAAGGAGATATTACATGCATCCTTTCAACGGAAAAATGAACATGCTTGGAGATGTTGTGTGGAGTAAGGGATGAGGTGGGAAGGAGAGAGGGGAGAGAGAATTGTCATTATTTCTAACAATTTCATCCATCCTTCCCTTCATGAGCAGATCCCTATACATAAGTCTGTAATGGATGTCTTGACTCTTGGAACTTTCATCAGCCCTATTTTACCCATTCCCCAGATAGTGTGTGTGGAGTGACTGTGATATACACTAATATATTTACTTGAAACCCCATAACTTGTAAAAAATCAAGGCAATTCCATCCTGTGGTCAAGGATGATCAAGGGTAGTTTTGCTTGTATGCAGGTCTATGACTTAAAAATCTAAAGTGAGTAAGTTATTCCTATACTGTAAATTAGTTAGCCCCAGGAATTCAAGCATGGTCGGGTTCCGGAAGTCTTGTTCTGAAGCCTAGCTGAATATGGCAGCAAAGGGACTCTGAAGATTTTTATCTCGATGTGTTGGGATAAAACAGAAGAAAGGAAATACAGAAAACACAATTTGGAAGAAATTGAGAATTGTAAGACAGTATTACTACACAATATTTTGTAGCAATATATTTAAAGGCCCAAAGTACTGATTTCCTCTTCAAGAGAAACTAAATGATTTTCTAGGAAGTTTTTAATGGAAAAACTGAAGCTAACAATAATCAGAAGACATCAAGACAGTAATGTAAATACAAACCTTTAAAAAGTAACATTTTTAAGCAATAGTCCATTATTCCTTTATTTAAACCATTTTTAATTCTTGGGAAAGACATGAGCTTCATTAGGCTGGTAAGAGGCTACAACATCACAAAATAAATATATTCAATAATGTAAATATAAAATTTTAAAATGAATGTTAATTGACAGAAATAAATAGTATATGTACAGTGAATACACCACAATCCAGATAGGATTATTTAAGAAAATGTGAAGATGTTCTAAAGAAAGTAAAATCTATTAATATAATTTATTGTGCCAATAGAAAGATATAATAACTTATTACACTATACAAATTTAAAATGCTCATGCTAGTTTGGGGGCATGGTACCTAATATTGAAATGTACTCTAAATCCATGGCACTAAATCTGGGGGTCATGACCCCTTTGGAGTTGCATATCAGATATTTACATTATGATTCATAACAGTAGCAAAATTAGTTATGATGTAACAATGAAGATAATTTTATGGTTGGAGGTCACCACAATATGAAGAACTGTATCAAAGGGCTGCAGCATTAGGAAGGTTGAGAACCACTGCTCTAAATAGTAATATTGGCAGAGTAGGTAAATGTATTATTTGCTCAAATATACTACGGTGCATAGTACATTGTAATAGGATTTGACTACTACTTGAACTAAAATGAAAGATTTCCCTCTCCTCCATATGCATATGTGCATGTTATTCATAACATATGCACAGGATTATTTTTCTTTTAGCCTAAACACTTCGCAGTTTTGGAGAGATATGTCTTTGTATGCATCAGTTTCTGTTAGTATTTTCTAGGTCATTGTTTTTTTATATAAACTTTCCTGTGATAAATATTTAAATATTTTAAATAAATATGTCTCTCATACATTGTCTATTTGTTGTTGAGATGAGGTAAATCATGGATGAATCTTGGAAATACCTGCACAATGAAAGAATAATACATGACCACTATGTATTATATGATTTCATTTGTATGAGAAATAGTTTGGTGTTCATGTCGGGCTGAAGAAAGTAGGGGGTAGACATGTTTTTGCCTTGTGGGTAATGGAAGCATTAAAATGTCCCCAGATTAGGGTGTGGTGATGATAGTACAATTTGCATACTCAAAAATGCATCACCTCTAAATCTTAAATTATATGTTCTGTATAGAATCTGAATTATCTCTTATTATCACTAGTAAGCAGGTTTGTTGATGTTGTTGCTTTAACACTAAAGGTGGCGAGGGTTAGATCATTATTTTTCCATATGCAGCTGTGACTAAAGTTCTTTCATGTCCCAAAAGCCACCAAATGAGGCTGGTGATGGTTATTCCTGCTTCCAAGCAGGGCAGAGAAAACAAAATAAATTCATACTTAGTAGCATCGACAGATTCATAGAAATGCCTGGGAAGTATCAGTTGTTAAAGAGAATATCCAATGTATTTTATTAAATCTCCAGTAGCTATATTTTTCATTTATATGAGTGCTAATTAATTATTTCCTAACTCAATTTATTCATTGGATTCTTTTATATTTACCTTCTCTAATAATAATTTAAAAATTCTTCTTGAATAATTTATCAAAACTATGGAATTAAGAGTATTTATTTAATAAAATTTAAGTCCTTTACATAAAGAAGGTATTCAGGAAATAATTCTTGAATTTATGAATGAACGGCTACTGTAGAGAGCAGAGAGTGGTATTCACCCCCATTTTCCTAAAGAAATGCTGTTGCCTAAATTCCTTTTTTCTTTATAACACAGAAATAGAAATAACTCTCCCAAAGCTGTTATGGATGGAAAGGAAGCTATGTCTGGTTTACTACTGGTCACATAATCTGTGCTTAGCTATCCACGTTTCCTTCCTGCTAGCCTCCAAGCTGCCTTCTGGTGTACTGTCAAAGTCTGAAGCATTACTTCAGGGGTTGCTGATTGCTCTCTGCGATTTACTGCTGCATAGGGCTTTGTCACCTTTTCTCATCCTTACATAGTCTGTTTCTCTTTCTCAATCCCTTCTCTGTTGGGCTCCTGGGGGTTTATATATAGTATTATGTTACCGTGGACAGTTCTTGTGTTTTATGTCTTGGATGTTGTGGTTTGTTTAGACGCTGAATTGATTGGTAATAACCATGCTATATGACCTCATCTGCCCATGCTGCCACAAGACAGATGAGTAATGGGTACAACTCTCCCACGCTCACATCTTCAATGCTGGCCCAACCCATTCCTCCACCAACAGGGTCAGCTCTACTGTTCTGCCCAGGGAGGTGCAGGGACACAGAGCAGCAACAGGATGTTCAGAAAGCGTCACGGTGAGCGCCAGCATAGATGGTGAGGCAGAGACCAGGGACCTCAAATGATTCTTTGCGATGAACGCCAGAGTGTAAAAATATGTGGATAAAGGGATCTACTGCGTGACTCACTGTGTCACAATGAAGCTTTCATGATGAGATTTTCCCATTCTCCTGCTTTTTCTCCCTTTTTCTATTAAATTTTATTTTGTTTTATTCTCTCTGTCTCTGTCTCTGTCTCTGTCTCTCTCTGTGTGTGTGTGTGTGTGTGCGTGTGTGTCGGGGGTGGGATCGGGAGGCATGATGTAAAAGACACAAAGAATAAATAAAACTAAAGTTAAAAATAAATTTTCTATAATATAAAAACTAGCTACCTCGTAACTGAATCTTAAATAATTCAAATCCAGATGATGCTTCCATTCTGCTTCCTCTCACTCAATTTTGCTTGGTGCTCCATTCAACACCTTATTAGGACTTTCACTCTAGACTCTTTGATTGTTTCAAGGGCTACTTTATCTAGCCCCTGAGGTATCTTATGCTTCCTTCTCTGTGGGAATATAGAATCTACTAGCCACAAATCCCTGTTCCCACTTATTGGAACAGAAAGGAAAACAAACATTTGGAATCTTAAAATTGCGTATTTGTGCACACTACTCTTTTAGTTTTTGCATAGCTTGTTACTTTAACAAGCTACTGTTGTGTGGAATGATCTGCAAATATATTTTCCCTTTTTACTTGTCCATTCTTTTTGGTACAGAAATGCTATACAGAACTCAGCACACACTGACTTATTACATGGCCCACATTCTTTTTAAAACAAGCTGAAATGTAGCTCCTCTTAATATTTCCCGACAAACATGCCATTGGCAAGGCACCATGGGAACACTGTATCATTAAGGAGGTAGCCTTGGTACTATACACATCAGAATTCACACAAACCTCTCTTTTCTGTGATCAATCTGAAGCAAGAAATGAGAGACAAATAAAGGAAAGAGAAAATTTCTTCAAGGAAGGCAAAAGCTATTTCACTTACTGTTTAGTCTTGAAAATGCTTATTTTTTGCTCTGTAACCTATACTGATGATTCAATAAAGACATTCAAAGTTGTTCACCCAAAGTCAGGAAGGCAACAGTTTTATTAATTATACTCATAGTATTGGTTATTTTGTTTTGTCCTTTTGAAATTCATGCCTCATCCTTTCTGAAAAAAGAAACATTTTTCCCTTTTGGAAAAACCAACCCAGCTCTGCTTTAGTCAAAAGGTTGGAGACTGACTAACACACTGTATTTTCTGGGAATGACACTCTGTTCAAAGATAGACACAGTCTTATTTAAGAGCAATCATCCCTGATAAGGGCTACGAGATTCTACTACATCCAGGTATGCAGAGAAAACAGCCCATTGTACATCACTGACATATCTGATAGAGGGGTGTTTTTTGTAATGAGTTGTTTATTATAGGATTAGCATTTCCATTTCCTTAGCTTTTTTTTGTCACCCAATGATCCTGCAGATTCCATGAAATACGTAAAGTATAGTTACCCTCGACTCTGTGGGAGCTTACTCTCTCCCTTCACCTCCTCTTTCTTTGACAGTGTCTTGTTAAGTAGCCCGGACTGACCTTGGATTTACTATCCTCCTGCTTCCTCTCCCTGTGAAGACAGCTATTTAGCCCCATGTTGTTAACTGTAAGTGCTGACTGCTTTAATGTTAGGTAAAGGAAATCTTAAGGCAGCATTAAGGATCTAAATAAAGGGAATTGATAGTCACTAAGATGTAGTATGCATCTACTGCTAAATGTTGCTCTTGCTGATAGTAGGTTTTAATTTGTGTGTTTGCCTTTAATTTTCCTGGAGTATACTTGACATTTGTTACCATTGTATATCGTTTTTGTATCAGGCTTAAAGCCTTCTTTAGACTAAAAGGGGAATTGTAGGCATCTGGTCTGTGGACCTGGAACAGACAGAGAGGAACATAAGGCCTGGCTTTCCTTTGTGCTCTCTTTCTGGTGGGTCAGGGGATCTGGTAGGAAGAGCAGGGAAATGTTTTGGTGGTTCTTTGTATTTTTCTGTGTAACTGTCCCCAATAAACACCCATTTATCATTTATCTTGGGTCTAGTGATATAATTACATCCTCACCTTCACTTAGATGTGTTTCAACATAGCCAAAGAGAAATTATAGTCACAGAGCAACAGAAAGCATGTATAATCTGGCACAATAAACCAGGTCGTTTACCAGCATTCTCTGTCAGAAATTCTCAGATTCTCTATAATTTGTGGATGGAAATAAAATCTTCAGACACATAGTAAGACCTTTGAAATAGACATGAATCATAACAGTCCCTAGAATAAAAATTATTTGCAGAGAGGGCTTAGAGGGAGGAAAGGGAAGGGGGAAATGACACAATTACATTATAATCTCAGAAAGTAAAAGTATAATTGAAAACTGACTACAGCACTGTGACAGAGAGCTTGCCTGAGTTCCACGTCCAGCACTGCAAACAAGCAATGAGCCACAAACCATCCCAAAGACTTGCTGAGATTGGCTCTTGTGAGGAAGCAATCTCACATACAAAAACTCAAGGAATTTGCAGGCACTCTTTCCCAGCACTGTTTGCAACTGATGGACGTGCATGTAGAGACACAGGAACTTCAGGAACTATAACTCCCGGCTCCAAAGGTAAAAATTTTGTACATTGGGGTGACAGGGGAGACTGCAATCCATTTAGGTTTAGGCTTGCCCTTCCTGAAACAGAATCTCTGAAGATTTCTGGAGGCTTTTTTATTCTACTGTAATCTGATCGTAGCCTCTCTTCTAGCCACCAGGAATGCTCTCTAAAATTTCAAGTCATCTGATAATCATAAACCCTTCAAGTCCATGTGGCAGAGGACGTGTGTGGAGACCCTGTTCCATCTTGTTCAGATGGCCTCCCTAAAGATAGTGCCTTTGTGCATAAATAGTATATTTTGGCCTTAAGCCTTGCACCTCTGAATACTTCTCAAGTGATTAGGACTATCTTAGAAGTGTTATAATCTCCTAGAAATGCACTATTTGGTTTTTCTCGTTATTGTTATGAAATTGTTAGGAATGCATGAGCCAGTTAAGGAACAGTGTTTTCTGGCAGTTAAGTGAACAGAACAAATGTGTATTTGCCCAATCACGTCTGCTGTGCTAAAGATAGCTTGAGATAATTTCCTAATTGAATTGTTTAACACCAATATTACATAATTAGCATTTGTTCTCAGTCTATTTTTCTTTTAAAATCATGGAAAAGAGGCAGAGGATGAAACCTTTATATGACAAGGGTGTGGACCTACCTTTGTAAAAACTCACATTCCAGTTACCAGGCAGATGAAAATCATATCAAAGCTCTTTTTGATTTGTTATTAGATTTTTTCCAGTCTGCTGTCACACTGAGGAAAATAATACGATATCAATCTGGTTGAGATTTGTATCATCTTAATGCTGTTTGAAAAATAAAAGTTGGGCTACACTCTTGAGTGAGCACTTGGATTCATACTGAAAGAATAGTGTGATGTAACTGAACATGCCTGGATATTAAAGTTGCAACCTCCTCTTGTAAGCCCCTTTAAGACTCCACCCATGCCTGAACATGCTATAATCCATGATGTTTGTGTTCTTGGGATCTTTTTTATTCAACTGCATCTAAAGCAATGCTTACATTTATATAAAAATGCATTGTTTGTGAATTATGATGCAGGTGGCATAAATAGAGTCATGAATGCATTTGCTAAGTATTTGAGTTATAAGGTTTTTACTGTTGACTAGCTTCCTGGGATGCCTACTTTGTTTCCTGCTTGCAATGTTAGTGAAAAGGACAACATATGAGTATTTAGTAAGTACTATCATAATAAGATATGTCACTTTAGAAAACATTATTTGGAAGACCAAGTACTCTAATATACAAAATAAATAATTCTACAATCTCTAAATTTCAACTGTTAGAAGCTTGCAGCTTATCTTGCAAATAGCTAAATAATTACATGGTGCTCTTAGGCATTGCTTAAGAACAAATTCTTGCAGCCAGACTTCTGTTCCTCCCTCTTCTATATTACCTAATACCTAGGTGACTATCTCCTGGAGGATCACTTCCGTGCACATGTTCATGAGTTCTGTTTCTACTTCCTCCTTCCTCAGAGTGTTGACCTAAGCCCCCACTTTATTTTAGCTACTAAATTTTATAGTCATAATGCAGATTTATAATTAACCATCTATAATATGAATTATCAGAATTTAACCTTCTAATCTTAGCTCCTCCCTTTATAGCTTACTTCCTGAAGTTTCGTAACTCCAACACTTCTTTAGTTCCGCCTGAGCCTGCAGTCCACTGAGATGCGCTTTGCGGTCTTATCCATCTCGCACGTGTTTTCTGATCTCCCTCAGTCTATGGCCCACAACTATAATCGTTTGTCTGTGCATTTTCAACTTCTTAGGGGCTCTCCTTACTCGGTGAACACTGGCGAAGCCCAACTGCTGCCAAGTCAAACTTTCCACACCCACGTTAGCAGCTTCATAGAGCGAGGTGACTGAAGGACACCATCATGACGCAGAGCCTCCTTCAGCTGGCATGGCTGGGAAGCTGGGCTCTAATGTGTGTCCACATGCTGCCTTTTCCTGTCTCTTTATGGATGATCTATCCTTACTGAGAGCAAGGACTTCACTGATCAGAATGCTAACTACTGTCCCTTAACACCTGGTCCCCACGACTGCACTGTTTTCATTCTCTTCTCTTTCTCTAGTACACCCATTATTCCAATCAACTTGATCACTAGATATTATCGGATAAAGAAGCATCAATGTCTTGCACGATATATATATATATATATATATATATGCATATATGTGTATACATACATCCTTCATGTTCTTCTTTTTCAGAACAAGTCAGTGTCTTTCCTGTGTGGCTAAACTTTCCCCTGATTTGTATATATTCTTTCACTTCAGCAGTTTTAGCCTTATTCTGGTTTAAACACTGTCCATTGGGCCTTAAAAATTCTTACTGCATCAAAAGCTTTTTCTTCGAGGATGTGAATTTTTCTAAATTTAATAGTCAAGTTTCTTTTCTCTCTATTTGAGAGTGGATTTCTACCTCATGCTTAAAGGTATTCCGGCTAGATACCATTAGTGATCTCACTCATTTCAATATTCTGTTTTTCTTAATTGAAAACAGATTTCTCTCATACAATGTATCCCAACCACAGTTTCCCCTCCCTCCGCTCCTGCTACTGCACCACCTCTCCTCTCCCCCAGATCCACTTCCCCTCTGTTTCCTTTTCAGAAAAGAACAGGCCTCTAAAAGATGTCGGCCAAACAGGACAAAACAAGATATCGTAAGATAAGGCAAGCACCCATATATCTAGGCTGGAGAAAGCAACCCAACAGGAGAAAAAGAGTCTCAAGTGCAGGCAAAAGATTCAAAGCTATACCAGCTCCCACTGTTAGGAGTCCCACAAAAGCATCAAGCTAAGAGCCATAACATATATGCAGGGGACCTGGTGCAGACCCATGCATGGATTCTTATGACTCTCTTCAGCACTGACAGCCCTCTACTGCAGATCTTGAACTTAGCCCTTTCCTCTGTTCACAAACTTCGCATACAACTTGTTGTTTAGAATTGGCACTCAGATGTCTAGGCGTCACCTTAAATTTTGCCTCCCCAAAGCTACTGGTACTTCTTTTTGTTCTTTTCAGTCATCCTCATTTCAGTGGAAGAGGGTAAACAAACAAACAAACAAAAAGAATAGTCAGGCCTGGTGGCACACACCTGTAATCTTAACACTCCGGAAGTGAGAGGAGAAAAAAATCACGAGTTTCCAGCCAGACTGGGATACATAATGAGATGTGTCAACCTGGGTTAGGTGCATGCTGCAAAACTTGACAGCCTGAGTTTAATTCCTGGGACCCACATGATAGAAGAGAGTCAACTGTCACAAGTGGTCCTTTGAGCTACCCCTCCCCGCCAACACACACGTGTATTGCAGTACACTCAGTAGATGCAATTAAAAAACAAAAATGTACAAAAACAGTCAACATATTTATACCAATATAAAGTGAGTATGGGTGAAAATTTATTTCATATATTAGAAATGTATTCTTGTGCTAGAAGGAAGGCTCTAGTAAAAGGAAGGCTCCACGGTTAAGGGAGCTTGTTGTTCTTCATGGGACCTGAGTTCAGGTCTTGGCACTCACATCAGGTGACTCATAACCACCTGTAACTCCAACTCTAGGGAATCCAGCATCCTCTTCTGGACTTTGAAGGCACCTGTATACCTGTTTTCACGTACACACACTCCCCCATGCATCTGCTTAAAAAATCAAGTAAATCTTTTTTTTTTAGTTGATCTATACATTTTGTTCCCACTCCCATTCCCTCCTCCCCTCTACATTTCAATGCTTCCCCAAGCCCCCCAGGCTTCCAATTTAGTCAGGAGAACTTGTCTTTTTTCCCACTCTTAGGTGAATCCATCCATGTATCTCTCTCTCAGGGTCCAAGTAAGTCTTTAAAATAAAAATGTGATAATTCTCAGAGGAAGGAAGCAACTCTGAAAAAAATGATTCTGAAAATCATGGAGTGGCTGGAGAGACAGCTCAGCAGTTATGAGTACCTCTTGCTCTTGCAGAGTACCTGTAGTACAATTCCCAAGCCCACACCCGTAACTGTACTCCCAGGACATCCAGTTCATTCTGGCCTCAGCATGTGTGAGGCACATATATGCTGCATGCTCACACATGCAGGCAAAACACTTAAAAATTAAAAAATGTGAAAAGAAAAAATATATTTTTATAAGAGGAAAAATAATAGAAAAAAAGCAAACAAAGCTAACAAAAAAGAAAGAAAGAAAGAAAGAAAGAAAGAAAGGGACCCACCAGACACAACATAGATATAAAGAGAAACATACTATGTAGTGAGAAAGGAAAACAAGCAAAATGAGTTTCCTAAGCTCGAAGGGAATGTGGACAATAACCTACTCACAAAGCTACTGACGTCATCTTCTCTACTGGGTGGAAAACATCTGCAAAAGTATACATGTCAACAAGTAATGCTTTGATAGTATTTAATAACTGGCATTTGTTTGTGCCCCGAGGGCTAAGTCAACAGTGTCAGGACCTGTCAGGATATTATCTACTAAGAAAAGACACAGTATAATCCTTCCTTCTGGTTTCCAAATTCTTGATAATATTTTATATTATTATTTTATTACTGCAGTCTCATTTTCAAACTTTACATTTTCAGATTTTGTGGACTGTAACCATAGTGTATCCTTAAACTCTTAAATGCTAAGATTATGGATTATGGATTCACATTGCCACATGTGACTTTATATGGGTTTTGGGGTTTTGAACTCAGGTTCACCTGCTTGTATTGACAGTATTTTACCCACTGAGTTCCAGGCCATCCCCTTAGCCATAGCCACAAAGCATTAATTCCTTATTTGCTCTTAGAATTTGTTCTTTAGGCTGTTTTTTTTTCTGAAGGATTCATGTTGACTTTAAAATGAAGCCATTATTTGATACTGGTCTCTTTCTTAATATTTTTACTAGTCAAATAAAACAAGATTAAAACCACTTATCTGCATGTAAGACGCTGGCCTGAACCAATGGAGAAAAAATGAAAAGAGAGACAATGAAATTAATAATCTCATTAGGGGCATAAAATAGTATGAAGGTAATAGACAAGTTAAATGTTAAAAACATGTATAATTTCAAAACCAAAATTTGATCAATTATTGAAAGGAAGACAAACCTTTCTGTCCCAATCTCACACTTCAATGTTGAAGTCACTATGAGGCTTCCAAAATAAAGGAAAGGAACTCATCAAAATATGCAAAATGATGGAGAAACTTTGCTAGGCATTACCAAGAAATATTGGCTTTGAAAATCTCAGCTGAAAAGCTTATTGAGGTATGCAAACTAAAAAAAAAGAAATCTAAGAGGGCACCAATTTGTTGTTCAGTGCCAAAGGATCAGTTTCCTTGTACAGACTCAGCAGGTTATATTTAGGAATACACAGACACCTCCCCAACACACATAGACATGCAGCAACAGCTAGTGAAAAACAGGCCATGAATTTAAAGGAGAGTGGGGAGGTGTATCTGGGAGGACAGGGGACAGAGAAATGTAATTACATTATAGTTTTGAAAATAAAATTAAAAGAAAAATTCTATCCTCTGAGTTTATGGGCGATTGAATGATGTACCGGGAAGATCAGTTTGGGGTTTGGGACTGGAGATTTGCTACAGTGTTCTACTTTTTGTTTTACACAGTGTCCATTGCAATGAATTCTGATTGCAGCTGATTTCATTTCCTCTTTCCCTCCCACTCCATGGACCCCACAACTCTTGACTGTGTTAAAAAGAGAATTTCAGCCACTCAGCTGTGCTTTGATTTCAAGTCAAGACTTTTTGCTCTTTTGTCTTATCTATCTTGTTTCAGAAAAGACAGATTTTGAAATGTCTGCATGACCCCTCCCCATACCCGAAGCACCTCCATATTGTATCAAGATAGGTTGGGTATCCCAAAGTGACCAGTGCTGACTCTGTAAAGTATGTGCTTTGCCTAAGGAAAATGTTTATATTTCACTCCCCAGCTTTTTCCAAAAAAAGGCTGCAAGCTACTTAGGTAAATGAAGAACAAGGAAGGCTGCTCTATCAACGCAGAGTGTTTAATTTCTTTTGAAAACAGTTTTGCTGACATTTCTGCTGGGTTTGAGCTGATACTACATAGGAAATGCCATCCATCCTGAGGAGCCAAACATAACTGAGAGTCAAAAGATAAATATAATGTACTTATTAAGGCTTTGTCGGCCACCCATTTGGAAATTGTCTCTCCCCTCAGGGCAGGCACCGATCTGTCTGTTCTTGATGTTGCGTTCACTTTATTGATAATGTTAAACAAACAGGAAATGAATCTTCAGACCAGCTGTGGCCGTAACAGTGCATGTTCTCTGTCAAAACTGATCAAGCATAAGTCGGGGAGAAAAGTTCCTTTCTGAACAACCCGCATTTTCCCATTTTCAGTAAGACTTGTTTTCTTCTTTAAATGGAGTCAGTGAATTAAGTGGCTTTGAGAGTTAGGCTTCTTTATCTCTTCTACTTTGCAGTCCTTGTCTTTATAAATGTAGGTCAGATGAAAAGCATGTTTCTTTTGCTTTCTCTAAAGTCATGTCTAATTTCTTTTTCTTTTTATCTGTGCTATTTCTGCTTCCCCTGATGCTTAAGGTGCCAAGGTAGCTGAAGAATGTCAAAATATATTGCCCTAGATAAGTGTATTGCTAACTATTATTATACCATGTAATTAAAAGTCCTTCTCAATTCTACAAAGATACCTGGTATAAATCTTGATAATAGCTTGTGTATTTTAGCTTCAGCACAAAGCACATTCAACAACAATAACCAATTAATTTCTGTTTAGTATGAAAATGGATAAAAATATCAACTATTCTGATCTTACTGGGAATTAGCCATACATGCTCTTCTACACATTGTAAAGCATTATTTCGCTTAAACATTAAGAGGGAATATTAACATAAAGGTTCCATGAAAAATTGGTAAGATTATTAAAGATTATTTCTCATTAGCAATGCAACCAATGAAAATACCTGACCTTTGGTAAAACTCAGAGGCAATAGGAAAATAAATCTGCTAAACAACATTTTGATCAAAGAACTCCTATTGGATAATATGATTTAATTCTTTTGCAGATGTTAGGTGATATGTGCAACATGATATCAACTCAACAGATGAAAACTTGAGACAGTAATGTGTCTTTGTAATTTCACAGACATTAAGTTACTGTAGTTACTAAAGCTCTCAGTTAAGGCTTATTCTTTGAATTGCTACTATACCTACTTAACACTGTGCTGAGTCCTAACTCATGGTGATAATACAGACATACTCACTAACCTTGGGTATTCGCTCCCAAAGGATAAACACTTTCAGCATGGTGCCCTCATAGGGACAGCATCCTCAGGGACCTATGAAAGTTCATTGGCAAATGCACCTATTTCAGGGTGTAGAATGAGAGGTGGGGAGAAAATAGTTCCTAAGAAGGAATGGAACTTAAATTGCAAGTGGAAGGATAAGTAAGACTTTCCATTAAGAAGTGCAATTGAGAAAGAAGGACTTGTATGATTAGGTTTGGAATTTGAGGCTTGTCTGACAAATTCTAGGGTTCCCAGGTGTAGTTACCAGGAATGAGAAGGATACAGTAGGGAAAACTGAAGCAGGTCCAGGGTACCTGGGTTACGTTCTATACTATTTGGAGCTTTATTCTGAAGGTATTGGGAAGCTGTTCAAGAATCTTCAGGGGGTCCAATTAATAGTAACAGATGCTGGAACACTTGAAAGAGACGGCAGAAAAGGGAATAAAATTGAAGCCATTGTGGCAAATGTAATAAATAACCAAACTAAATCATCAACTACAAGAAAGGAAGACTGAGGACAGAAGCCACAGCTATGAAAGTGTAGAAGTGAAAATATTTGGCAAATGACAGTTGAAATGGCTGAGAGAAAAGGAGGAATGTAGGATGACTTCAAGTTTCTCAGGGCTTTTTGTGAATACTAGATTTTGTGTAAACTGAGTACCAATGGGATAGGACAAAATCAACTACATATCCCATGCAGACTTGCCTACGTGCCATTAAAATTTGAAGTGAATAGATTAGTTAGGCAGTCTTATTTTTTGAACTATATATAAAAGTGAACTGGTTGAGACGTTAAACATATTGTTCCAACACTCAAGCACGAAACTTTGCAAATTACCTAGGTGTGGATCTTCACCATTCTCTACCACAGCCACTGTCATCCAGAATCATGCATGTTTACTGTTAAAGTAAAAAAATGAAACATTTCAGTTAAATAATGGGTTTGTTTGTGGAGTAAAGGATAAAGGCTTGGATTTCCATAAGAGTCCATTATTTTATCTAAACAATAAGTGGTTGTTGGGGACCCATTGCACATTTGAGCATCTTCTGAGACTCTTGAAATCAGCCTCATCTCCATCTCAGGCAACATGATGCATCAGAATTATTGGAGAAGTTAGATACCATTCAGAGAGCTAGATAAAGGAGATTTTTTAAAACATGTAAATAGTAGTTCTCAATGCCCTGGGTTTCTGAGATTTACCCATTAGTCATTCCTTTGTAGGGAGAACAGCTAGGTAACTCTAGAAGACAAATGTCTAGTCACTCATATAGGACTGTTAGGGGCAGAAAGGAGGAACTTCTTAGATGGTCACCTCAACATGGACGAGCACAGGCTGAGAAGACAAGACAGACTGAATGAGAACCAAGACCACAGGGTGACCAGCAAGTCTCCTCACCCATTTTTAAAGAAGAAACCCAGTGAGTGGAACTAAAGAATTCCTCAGAAGAGCTGGCATGTCCATTAGTGGTCCCAGGGACACACCATGAGGGGATTCTTCGGCACAGGAGGGACAGAAGGTGGTCAGAGATGGATGATGACAATGGCAATTTCCTACTTTGCATAGCCAATGGAAGAACTGAACAATCGGAGCCATGTCCTCCAGAAGAGACATAACTATGAAGCACATGCCCATTTGCCCATGCCTAGAGCCTATACAAATCCCTCCCTCTTATTATTCACCATGTAATCACATGAAAGAGAAGACACAGGAGGAAAGGCAGTGTGTGTCCTTAGGTGGATCTTATAAATGATTG
The DNA here is from genome assembly GCF_017639785.1 of Mesocricetus auratus. Taxonomy (NCBI): domain Eukaryota; kingdom Metazoa; phylum Chordata; class Mammalia; order Rodentia; family Cricetidae; genus Mesocricetus; species Mesocricetus auratus. The sequence goes on from NW_024429195.1 coordinate 68,399,346, forward strand.
GCGAGGTTTCTTTTCTTAATCCAGTTTAAAGCAGGCATAGCTGACTTTGAAGGAACCATGGTTATACTGTCACATAGAATTTAGGCTACAGAGGCTAACTTAGCTATGGAACACAAAGAAGGAGACCATAGTGAGGGTAACTGCAGAATTACTATCAGGACACGGCTACAAGCTACATGCTGATGATTCATGGTTTAGGATTATGTAAATTGCTGGAAAGAATGTGGCTTTAAAAGAGACATAAGTGTGATGGGTGTGTCTGCAATCCCAGCACTTGGGAGGTGGAGGACTGACATTTTATATTCAGCCTGTGCTATATGATACCCACTTTCAAACAGACTAACACCAACAAACATGACTCTTTTGTTCTGAAACTTTAGCAAATTCATTTTGTTTCATTGAGCACTAGTGTTTACTTCTGTAACTTTTGTGGAAATGGATGGTTTCTAATATTTCAGAGAGCCAGACAGTTGCAGTATCCTGAATCTGCACTGGATTTTGAAATATGTCAGCACTAGAATATGCACATATTAAGCATCTTTCTAATATGTAAGGGCAAATTCTCACACACTTTGCATTTTCTTCTAATTGCTTGCAAAGTTCCTTTCTAAGTGTTGAATTTATTGTTGGGTTCCATTAGGTTCTTAAGAGTTCAGTTAATTTTACTGTATTTCTTTTTTAAAGATCACTGTGATTTTTCAAAATTATCATTTTTTAAAAAAATTAAGCTTGTGCTTTTATTCTCTTCCATTTGCTTCCTTGGGCCTTTGTCCTCCTCTAAAATCCTAAAGTTGGATCTTATCTTCATTGATCTTTCTTGATTTTAATATAATTCATAAACTAAATGTATTTCAAAATGTCAATTATTTGTAAATAGTATTTTTAATTCACTTAACTAATAATATTTATATTGTGAAGTTAGAAACAATTTTCATACCCTATCCCCCAGTTTAATGTAACTATAGCTTATTCCATTCCTTAGTGTGTGATCTTTTCATTTTTACTAAGCAGTTAGTAACTTACTGATGGGGGAAGTCCTGTACATTTGTTAATAAAGCACTGTTGAGCCAATAGGAATCTAGATAGGTGGGACTAGGAGTCCAGGAGGATTCTGGGAAGGAGAAACACAGAGAGTCGACATGTGACGCCATGGGGTAGGAAGCCCAGAACTATTCTCCGGTAAGAGACATACTTAGATTAACAATTATGGGGTAATTACTTAAGTCAGAGCTAGCCAGTAAGAAACAAGCAAGGCCAACAGCTTCATAATGAATATAGCCTCCTGTGTGTTTATTTGGGACTGATGCGGCTCTAGAACTAGGCTGGCGGGAAGGCTCCTCTCAAGGAAAAAGCCTCTCTTTACAGAATGGTGTCAGAGTGGGATTGAATTTCCACGTAGAATGACAAAAGCTTTAAAGGAATTTTAGAAACAGAAGAACGGAGAGAAGCACAGATTTTTGATAGCAGCATTTTTCTCAGGTGTTTTGCTAGCAACAAGCAGAGTCATGCGGCTCGCTTACCGGAGTCTTCCTGACTTGGCATAAAAAGAAAAAAAAATCAGCAAGGTTGTTTTAAGAGACTCTGCTAACGATTGAAAGGTGTATACATACAGCTGGAAGTGGCAGCATTTGCTGGATGTCAGCATGGACTGAGGTGGTAAGCTGGAATCATGCTTACACCCGCCATCTTGGAAACGGCAGTTTAAAACAGCCGTGGTTTTACAGATAAGACACGCGGCCAGAAAAACATAAAGATTTACAGTAAAGTCAGACTTGGATGAACAAAACCTCTAAAGGTTTACAGTGTGTTTAAAAATATAGGATTGAGAGAGAAAAAGAATTGGGCATAGTGGTAAATAAATAGAAAAGCCGGGCGTTGGTGGCGCATGCCTTTAATCCTAGCACTCAGGAGGCAGAGTAAGATTTGCTGCAAAGGCAGAAGCAGGCGGGTTTCCAAAGAGAAACCCTGTCTCAGAGAAAAAGAAATAAAAGTAAAAGAAATAGAGTAATAATAGATAAATAAATAAGCCACGTAAAGATGGAAAATACACAGAAAGTCTGGATACTGTAAGCTATTGTGTTTTTCAGTTTTTTCTTTGCTAAGGAAGGAACAACTGATAAAGTACACTTGCTTATAAATGCTGCTAAATTAACAACTGAAACAGCTAAGATGATGCAGCTTTATAGACCCCGAAAATACGGACTTATACAGGTTTCTGAGTTTTGTCATGATCCCCATGGCATGACCAGTGCCCCCTTCCAGCAGGAAGCAGTTTGGAATGAGCGACGTCCCAATTCCCATCTTGTTTATAAATCTTTGTTTTCATTTAAATGGGGTTGTTTATCATTGGCTAATGATAACAGCCAATCTCTTTTTTAATGGTAAAACGGGGAATTATGGTATGGGTATGGTTTTTCATTTATTGATACAAATTCAAGGTCAATTTTGTGACATGTATATTTCTCCTCTTGATTAAGTATTGTGCTTATACTGATCTTTTAAAACGTAACACATAATTGAATACAGATTATAGATAGCTATTTATAATAGTCAGAATTTATAGTTAGGTGAGTTAGGTTTTCTAGATATACAGAAATATATTTGAGATAGATAAACAGTCTTCAAACCTCTCAAAGACCTTCAAAAATGGCATTTAAAATGGTTTAGGGTTTTTCTTGACAATGAGAAATATCTGCTGCTGGCAGCACAAATTACGTCGGAGAGGAAGATGGGCATCGAAGAAACTTGTTATGGAGTTTGCTTTCAACATGGCAAGATTAGCCATTTGGGCAAGAAACTGCTCTTGCCTGTACTGCTTGACTGTTGTTGTATAATCTGGACATGCAGGACCCACAGAAAAATGACTGCTGAAGTCAGTCTTACAGGGTTCCTGCTTCATGGAAGAGTCTACTAGACTTTCTGCAGGACAAAGAAAATGACTGACAGACTGCCAACGCAGATGGACAGTTTGAAAATTCCTGCTTTCCTAAGAAATCTTCTGGACACATTGTGGCCTATGGGCTGAAGATGGATGCCCCGACAATACAGAGGAACTTCAGGTGACTGTCCAGGTAACAAGATGTCTCTGTCAATCCTAGTGTTTATATATTATCCTTCTGTGGTCTTTGATGGAGTTGAAGACAGATAGTTATAATTATAGTTTTCCTTAGTTATGATAAAAAGATAAGCTACATACAGGACTTTGGACTCACAAGAATGAGATAGATGATATTTTCTTTAAATCTTGCTAAATGTTGGTAAACAAAATATTGTAACTATGTTCTTACTTGATAACTGTTCTGTTATATACAATTTGACTATGTTAAAGTTAAGACCTTTTTTTTGTTTAAACAGAAAAGGGGAGATGATGGGGGAAGTCCTGTACATTTGTTAATAAAGCACTGTTGAGCCAATAGGAATCTAGATAGGTGGGACTAGGAGTCCAAGAGGATTCTGGGAAGGAGAAACACAGAGAGTCAACATGTGACGCCATGGGGTAGGAAGCCCGGAACTATTCTCCGGTAAGAGACATACTTAGATTAACAATTATGGGGTAATTACTTAAGTCAGAGCTAGCCAGTAAGAAACAAGCAAGGCCAACAGCTTCATAATGAATATAGCCTCCTGTGTGTTTATTTGGGACTGATGCGGATTTGGAACCAGGCTGGCGGGTAGGCTCCTCTCAAGGAAAACGCCTCTCTTTACAACTTACAACATACTTCACTTTTTAATCTGTTTAGCAATTTCATTATTAAACAGTCACACATAATATAAAAATTCTATTTTATAGAATATATAAATACTTATTACCAGATATTTTGATCAGTGTTTTTGATTTTTCTATTGCCACTTGAGATACACATGTGTCTTTTGTTGGTAAAATGGTATGATGTGCAGAATACATTCAGTTTTACTTTCTTCATTCTATCTGATCTTCCTCTTTGTATCCCTTTTATTTGATTCTTATGAACTGATCATGATTTGTTAAAAATCTTACTTTGCTCTTTTACTTGTATCTATTTTTACATTTATTTTTAAAAGTGAGTTCTTAAATCAATTTTGGTTCCTGCTATATCATTTTCCTATTAAGGCAGATCTTCCGCTTAGCTGTTGCCTTACTTTAAATGCCGTTTACATTCTTCTTATTTTGGATTAGTATTGTAACTGAAGGCCTGATCTGTGGACTGATACATTGTTTACATGTTCATAATCGTCTCTCCACATTGTTCTAGGGATGTTTTCCTTTAATGGTTTCCTCCATGCATAATCTGCCTCATTATTCACTAGAGAACAAATTCTGCCATGGTCAAGGCTTATCAAATATTCCCCCATTTTTGCACACCCAGCTATGAGGCTGCCCTATCTCAGTATATCTAGACTTTTCCTCAATATCAATGCCTTCTGTTTTCCTGCCAGTGGTCTATTTCTTCTGGATTTTGATTAATTATAGGGAGATAGTCAAATTAAAAGCATTTACTAGAAGAAGGCCTTCTATTATTTTTTTTATTGTTTTCATCTTGGTGTTGAAGTTAAATAACCTCAGTGACAAGAATGCTTCATGCTTTTTCTTTTGTAGTCCATCCATGAAAAATGATCATTTTGGGAGCTAAAGAACACTTAGTCCTTTGAAATAAAGAGAAATGAGCATTCATTAAAGGAGAAAATGCCCCCCAGCACTCCCTCTCCCTGGAGTATTAGAATGAAGGTCCTCTGCCCTTTGCTCCATCTGCCTTCCAAATGTGTGGGTCATCCTTGAGTCCTGCATGAGACCCAGCATGGCTAAGGAGTGAGGCTCAGCCTTGGCTGGAAAGCCTCATTCCACATGTCAGCAAGAGCTGGGCTGGCTGACCATAACAAACGTTTGAGTTTCTTGACTCACAGTTTATGATTATTTAAGTACAGTTCATCTTACATTTGAGATCAATGGGAATACAATTTCCAAGTCCCAAATCAATAGCTTTCTCTGCTGTCTTTCCCTTTATTCTTCCTTCTAAACTGGAAGAAAAACAATGTAGACCTTCCCCAGCCCACTGATTCTTGGAAGGTGGCATTCTCTGTACATGTTATTCTGCTTTGTTTTCATGTTCATTCAAAGATCTTCCATGAGTGACTGAGGCTTAAATTCTCTAACATGAAAGCAAGAAAGCAATGGCTGTTTTTAATAGTTTATCTTTTTCTAGCTTGCATATTTATGGATTCGACTCTTAGTAACTCTGTTAACAGATTTTATTTTTGTATCAGGAAGAAAACTGGAAATGGGATGATGATTTTCCTAATAGAAATGGAAAAATTCAGTTTTTAAGCATGATTAATTTTACATACGTTCATTATATTGTGGTTAAAAAGAATACTTTTAGATCTTTGTCCCAAGGCTTCTTTTTCTAAACTCAGTAGCGTATAGTTACCTGCAATTGACTGTTTCTCGACCTCCCATCAGAGATGAACAAAGGATAAAGGAAAGCATTCCTGTTCCCCGTGTCTATGGAGGAGGTCACAGAATGATAGAATGAACTTCAAAAGTACACACAGGTCACACATATAATGAGCTTGTGTCAAGAAGACAATTAATTAACAGCAACAACAACAACATGACAATAAAAATTTAAAAAACAATGAAAACACAACAAAGATCTGAAGAAAGTATCAATTCAGAGAAAATATTCTTGACCCAGAAACACTGTACTTATTTTAGAAATTACATAAGAAATTAGTTGGCTGTATTTTACACATTTTATGATTAATATCCACTTGTCTCAAATTCCGTATCTACTAGAAATGTGGTATTCATTAGGCCAAGGTCATGAGTTCAATCCTTATATAAGTTGGTTACACAGTGTTAGGTCAAGCACTGCAGTGCTCATCTTTCCAAAGGCTTGGCTTCCAGGACCATGACTATATTTATAAGGGAAAAGCCCATTAAGGAATCTATTATACTCTATAAACCTCACATTCTTCCTGGACAACACAGATGTAATAGTCTCTTATCTTATTGTCTCAAAAGAATGTAAGGGAACAGGAGAGGACTTGGGTGTTCTCTTAAATCCTAAAATGATGGAACTCATATAATGCATGGTTGATGCCATTTTCACCATATATTGCAATGCCCAATGTCTTTCAAACTGTGCTTTTTGACATACAAGAGCAGTGAGCACCTCAGTTTATTTCAGGCTATCCTGTGTTCTTTGTTCTAGGATGTTGGGTAGAGCTACCCTATAGTAAGACTCTCAAAAGGAATAGAATCAAGTCTATCTCATTGTCATGGTTTAAAGATGAAGTGTCTCCAACAGGTTCATGTGTTGGGGCTTAACCTAGCTGATGACACCATTTTGGGAGGTTCTAGGGACATTTAGGGGGTGGAACCTAGTTTGAGTTGGTAGGTTAGGGGTTAGTGGGAAGGGTAACTGTGAAGGTTATAACTGGCCCCTGGTTGATTCTTGTCTTCCTGTTTCCTGTCTGGTAGTGTAGCCTCTGATGTGTTCCTGCTACCATGATGTTCTGCTTTCGCTTGGGGCCCTAAGGATAGATCCAAGGAAGTACAGACTAGAGCTTCTGAAACATGTGAACTCCTATGACTCTCTCCTCTTAAGCTGTGTCATGTAGCTTTTCACAGTAGTGAAAATCGAACCAGCACAGTAATCCGCAGTTCAGTGTTAGTTTTCCTTATGATCAATGTATTCATTAATACGTTTGTCATAACTTTGAAACTATCTAAAATGTGATGTTTCTTTGTAAAATAAGTAAAAAAGTGCTAAGCAAGACAAATAGGGGTTCTGCCCTAACAGAAAAATGATTCTTTTGGGAAAGAGAAAATTAAGTGAGCAAAAATGTAAATAAGAATATACTTGCAAATCGAAAGAAATACGTGAAAGACGTAAAAAACAGACTTTGACAAGAATCAATACAACAGAGACCACATTTATGGAATATGGAAGTCTGTTAACTAAAATTGAGTCCTGAAGCATTTAAATTGTCAGTTGGGAAACATTGAAGTGTGGTGTGGTGTAGGGCAATGGGAAAGAAATCCAGGAAGGATACGTGTATGATGGATTGTCCTTTTTCATTTTGCAACTTGTATCTTAGCACCTGGATTCCCAAAGACTGTTTGCTGAGAAAAATGAATGGATTTGCAAATACAATGTTTGTCAGGAGTAATAATTATAGTTCAGCTTTTCCCACCTTTGATGACAGAATCATTTGGGGCACAGTCATCTTTCCATTATTTTTTTATATTACACTAAAAAGTGGGGTTTCTGTTTCCACTTTCCTTAACACTGTGGGTAAACTAGGGACAAAGTCATCCTTGCCAAAGCCCTTTCTACCAGTTGCCTATGCCAGAAGGTTGGGGCATCTCAGATTTACCAGCATGATTACACTTATAGCAAGTGGTAAGGGAATTTTGCTATTTGTTGCTTCATTTTGAAGGATTAACGAAATTTTTTTTGGTTTTTACGAGACAGGGTTTCTTTGTATTGTTTTGGAGGCTGTCTGTCCAGCCTGGCCTCGAACTCACAGAGATCCGCCTGCCTCTGCCTCCCGAGTGCTGGGATTAAAGGCGTGCGCCACCACCGCCCGGCAGGATTAACGAATTTTGGTCTGTGTATCTTGAGATTCTCTATCTGGTATTTCCCTGACTCCTCAGCATAACTTGTTCTCTTCCCCCAAGACTTCTGCTCTTCTGCTTGATTCTTTGACTACTGGTATATTCTAAAACACTTGTTCTTGTGGTTGAAGGAAGCATTACCACTTTGTGCTCATATCTACCTTTAGTTATTTTCCTCTCTCTGCTGAATTTTCTAAACCTTATCTTTGATTCTCTTGTTGGGTAATTAAGACTTTAAAACTACCATAATGTTAAATGGTTATCTCTTTAGCACCTTGAGGATTCGATTGATACTCATTTTCCCTTTCTGTGGAGGTTATTCCCTCTCTATATAGTCTCTCTTGGTTCCTGGCATATGGTGATACTAACTAAGTTTCTCAGTGGAAACAAGTCTTTCAGATATTACAAAATGAACATGGAACTCTTTGTGGGATAATCAGAAACACAGAGTTGAGTTTTGATGAAAGAAGTGTGGTAAAAGGAGTGACATCTGGCAAGAAAACTGAGATAGAAGACATGTGACCATGAGTCAATGTCGGCATATTCATTCATTAGGAAAGAAAGCTAGTGAGTGTTTTAGAAAGGGAATTGAAATCAGGTCAGAAATTTCCAGAATGTTCTAGAGTAGCTATTTTTTAACTCAGTGGAAGATTTAAGACTTTCAAATTTTACATCCCAAACAAAAGAGTAGCTTAAGCTCTCTGTGTGTTTAGGAGCCACCAGCAATAGCTAGAGCATGGAGATAATAAATCCACAGGCTGTAAATGCAGAGATGTCAGTATGGGGGTTACTTGATGGAAATTCATTTGTTGTCTAGTCAGACAAATTGATATAAATTAATTAGTTTACTCCATCTCACAGGATGGAAGCTTTTATTTTCATTTTGCATTTGCATAGCAGATGAAACAATGAAATCAACTGGCTTTTGATTGTTCATTTGCAGGTAGTTAGATGGGCATCTAATTGAGAATTACAGTTCTCTCATAGCCTCCTCATACCTCTCTTTCCCATATCTTCTTTTTTTAGGGAAAGAAACAATAGAATTGCAAGTGAAGACAATAAATAATTTATCAGTTGTACATCCTCATCTAACAATAATATAATTTGCATTACATGTATGTATATATGTATATAATCCAAAGGTAGGTATAGAGATGCATAGGTTAAAAGAAAACAAGGCCCATATATTTGCTGTTTATCTGACACACATTTCATTTGTAAGGACACTTAAGAACTGAAGGTGGAGTGCTGGAAAAATAACTTCTTTTCAAATGGAAGCCAAGATGGTAAGATATATTTATACCAGGACTAGACCTTCATATTCCACTATGGGGGAATTTTCCTTTCAGCAATATTAGCTTATATAATTCTTGATTTTTCAACAAACTACATTACATTTATACATATATAATCAAGATTATGTTTTAAATACTATGTTTGGATATTAAATAATTATTGTGCATGTTACTGTAGAGAGAACGATTTTTTTAAACAGAGAAACTTATCTTTAGGAAAACTTATCTTTGGTTCTCAATTATTTATTTATTCATTCTTTATTCAGTTTATTTATTATCGTTGTTGAGGATTATACCCAGGGCTTCCTGTGTGTCAAGTAGTATACTACTGTTCAATTACATTTGCAGCCCTCATTCACTTTTTTAAGCTGTATTTTTGTCTTTCCTTCTATGTGGTTTCCGCATTTAGGAAAAAAATGTCAACACACTAAGTTGTTTTTTTGTTTTTGAATAATTTCATATATATGCTCCAGAACTTTCTGTCATGGATGAGATGATGTGAAGAGTTTCCATTACATGGCTACAATTCCATCCAACTGAAAGAACCATCCATAGGGCACATGTTCCAGGGCCAGAAGGGATTTTTAAATTGGATGTTTCGGTAGTAAAATAGTAAAGTAGTTGAAAACTTGCTAAATAAAACAGGCTTAGTGTAGGGAGAACTCTAACTATGCACCTATGGGGCTGACCATGCCTGTTTGGGCGTGGTCACAGGTACAGACTTGAGGTGGGGTATTTAGGCTGAACAGAGGCTCACGGGCCTCTCTTGCTGCCAGCTGGGTCACAGGACCCTTGGAGCTGGAGCCTGTGGCAGCCCCTGCCTCTTGTGTAGTGTTATCTCTCCAAATAAACCTCCTTTAACATGTACTGAGTGTAGTGAATCCCACTCGACAGCTTAGTAAAGCTCTCTTTAAGCAACAAGCGTTATATCCAAGTAGCTATTTTAGTTAAAACACTTTTATCTTATTTAATATTATTTTGTCATCCACAGATTCAGTGTCAACATTATTTTTAACAAGCTCAACATAACATGTTTAGAATATGTATGTACACCTTGCTGTTTACTCATTTGTGATCATTCGTGTTTTTTTATGAGCATTTCTTGTATCCTTAAGATCGATTTCTCTGTGTCTCCTTTTTCCTTGTCTCAAACACAGCTCCTTCAGAAGCGGCACTGGCATAGCAGAGCTGGTGGAGTGAGACATAGGCTTTTCCTACAAGACTTCAGAGTTTAGCAGAGCTGTGGCCCAGGCCAAAAAAAAAAAAAAACAAAACAAAACAAAAAAACCTACAGAGAGCATAGACTTGAAGGAATAGAACTGTAAATATTGGCTTGTGTGATGCTAACAACTTTAACATGATAAACTTTTATTTATTTATTTTCCCTTTCAAGACCTGTTCCCATGAGCAGTTAAGATAAAAAACAAGATTAAACAGAAACAATGGGTGGTAAGACTTGAGCCTATTTCAGAGTAGCTAATTTTAAAAAAAAGTCAGATTCCGGTAAAACATTAAACATGTTATCTTAGTAAACTACTTCTTAGTCTGGCAAATAATTAACATCTTTCCTTAGAATTCCAGAAAGAAATGCCAAAGCTCCTTTTGTAGCTGTAGGAAACCAGTCATCAGTTGAGGAAGTGACAACATAAAATATCTCTTAGATTTGAACTGCATGGGGGAATCTTTAGGAAAAATGTAATAGAGGTGGTGGGAAGTGTGGTCTTGTACTTCTCTGTCCAGATTCAGGGACCGTACATTGAGACCAGGAGAACCTCATGAGCACAGAGAACCTCCCAGGACTCTAGCAGTCATTGAAGAGATTAAGTTCTCAGAACAGCTATAGTTTGGGTAGTGGCTAAAGACGCAAGAATAGAAAACTGTCATTCAAAGGAAAGGAAAGGAAAGGAAGGAAGGAAGGAAGGAAGGAAGGAAGGAAGGAAGGAAAAAAGAAAGAGAAAATTGTCATTTGCCATTTTCCTTATCTAGGTTAACTTCAACTTTGTGAGTTTGCCTCACTACTTTGCTCTTTCATGCCAGCCTAAATTGTTGTGTTTAGTACATTGCTACGAATATGTCTGTGCACACACATATATAACAATGCAAATAATTTTATGTATTTAGATACATTAAATTTTTAATGGGATTGTATTCCCTGAAATCCTAAGACAAAATGTATTCTTCCTTGACTAAGAATGGAGATTGTCCTGAAAAACCAAAACACAAAACCAAACCAAAATGAAAACCTCTTGGTAGGGATAGAATGATAGTGTGTCTGAGGCAAGGGAAGCTTGCAACACTGATCACACTTTGGCTGAATAAAAAAGAAAGCTAGAATCAGAAACAGGACCAGACTTTAACTCTGAGGATCCAACCCTAGAAACTATATTCGTGAACCAAGCACAGAGTCCTAAAAGCATACAGCTGTCGAAAACAGTACCACTAGCTTAAAGTCAGCTGCTAAACTTTGAGCCTCTGGGAGATATTTCACAGCCATGCCATACCATTAAAGCATGAATGAAGGTAGTTCCTACCATTAAATGTAGGAGTCTGTTTGTTTGGACTGATGGTTTTTGGTGAGATGGGAGGTTTGTTGTGTATGCTAGGGAAATGCTTTACCACTGAGCTGGTCCATACTGTTTTCCTCACTCTCTTCCTGTTTACAAAACTCAAACCCTTTTCTTCTCAGCTCATGGAACACCTATTCCGTGTTGCCAAGTTATATGAGCACATATAAAAGCCAACAAAGATCCTTAAATTTGCTGTCATTCTTGTCTTCTGACACTGTATGTCTAATTGTCCTATGCACTGGGTTAAAACTGCGTACTGGGCATGCAGAGTGTTGCAGTGAGAGATAAAGGAGTAAGACGAGGAAGGGCTTGGCGCATCTGTGAGGCATAATTGTTTGAGGAGACCAAACATACTTGTGGAAGGAAGAATGGTTTCTATTAATAAAGCAGAAGGGACATAAAGGAGACAAATGGAGTGTGCAATGGCTAAGAGCAAGCAGAGGTGAACAGGGACTGAAGTCAAATGAAGTCAAGCCAGACCTTGTAGAGTATAGCCTTCCTTTGCCAGTTGCCTGGGCCCTGCCGTGCTGTCTGAACCCCCAAATAACACACAGGACACTATATTAATTATAAAGCTTTTGGCCGTTTGCTTGTTTCTTACTGACTATCTCTGACTTAAGTATTTGAACCACAATTGTTAATCTAAGTATTTCTCTTACCGGAGAAAGGGGTCTGGACCTCTTACTCCTCTGGTGCCTACATGGTGTCTCCCTGTGTCTCTCTTTCCCAGAATCCTCCTCGACTCCTAGTCCTACCTGTCTTGCTTCCCTATTGGCCAACAGTGCTTTATTCAACAACCAATAAGAGACAGATTTACAGAATGACATCTCCCATCAAGACCTAGTTTCTTAAACCGCCAATTTAGCTTTCTTTCCCACGCAGGTATTTTGGAACAAACTCTGATCATAGAATCAGTTTTGCTCTTGGAGTATGATGCAGCCACAAATGGGTTGAACATTGCTTCTTCTTTCATAGGAGTATGGAAGTGATTCTACAGAGATGCTAACCATTACTCCGCTAAGTGATTATTTTCCTACTTCATTAGAGAAGAAAATTACCCCATTCATAAAGGCTTCATTTCCTTTCTACTGAGTTGATCCTTAAAGTATAGGACTTCTTGATATGGCAGTTTGTTTCAGAACAAAAAAGGGAAAACTACACAGCATATTATCAAAATGACTAAATTCTTACCAAATCAAGGCAGAGGTCAGTGTTGGGCATCATTCTCTTCCAGCTGTTTCAAAAGGCTGTTATACAATGGCATCATGGGATGATGTCAGGGCATGGAAGGTGAGTCTCCCTCTAACTAACCATGTGAATAGGCTTTTCATCTCTTTTCCTCCCCGTATATTGAATTATTGGGAGATCTGTATTTATATTAACTACTAAGTGTGAAGTTTTACATATTAGCAGGAATGTTTGGTATTATTTTATTATCTTTGTGGAAAAAGAAGCTGAAGATATCTGTGGTCATGTGCATCTTACTTGTTTAGCTGTTCTTATCTTTGAATAAAAAAAGATTACCCAAAGATAAATTTGGTGACTCACTAATGTCTATAGGGTTCTTCTGTGTTACATAAATCCATATTTTTATGTGTTGAGACCCCAAATAACTTCAGTTTATATCTTTGAAGTACACTAATTAAAGATAGAACAATTGGACATGTCACCAGAATTGTTTTTGAATAAATCATATTTTTACCCAGCTAATTCAAAGACCTGGTGGTGTTCTATCATAAAGACTTGCAGGTACACAGTTATTTTGTTTATGTGTGGTTTCAAGTTCTCTGTTATTTGATTGGAATAACAAATTGTCTACATTCTCATAAATTAACATGTGGAATCTGTTCCTTTGCTAAGTTATGTTTATCAGGATTAATGGTTTCTTATTGTCTATAGAGTCTTCATGTCTTCCATTTCTTTTCTCCCATGGAGATGATATTTTGTGTATGTGGTAATGATACCATGTCACAGCGGGGACTCTTCTAGTAGTCAACTTATTGTTTTAGTACAGGTGATCCGTGATCTTGTAACAACATATAAATAGCATTAATTTCATGGATTTTTAAGTTTAAGATGATGGTCTCAGTTTGGAAGTTATGAAAGCTTAGGAGGTAGGCAACAGAGCTCACTTTATCTCTGCTTGAAGTGAATAAATACGCATCTCAGGTAGCTTATATGTATCACTTAATATTTATAGCTCAAACTATGGCTAGCTATGTTTACATGCATTTTAAAATTTAATAGATGTTTGTATAAAGTCTCAAAGCAATTAAAATAACTTTCCCTAAATCACCCAGATAGGTCATTGAACAAGCACTTAACCATGGAGTGATTTTGCTGTAGATCATGTATTTTGGGGTAGGCATTTTGCTGCATGCATAGTTCTTAAAAATAACTCCTTAACCCTCCTCAAACACTAGTAGGCAATACTGTGAAAAGTGATATTTAAAATACTGCTTAAAAGTGATGTCAAAATCCTATTTAAAAGTCTGAGGTCCAAAGTGAATCAGATGATATTGAGTCATTGGATATGGCCATCCACATACAAATAACTTTAGTGCATCTTTCTTTGTTCCAATTCCTAAGCTGGACGCTGGAGGCAACAAAGGGGGACCACACTTTAGCACTGAGTTACTTGTGATTTAACTGGAAAGATACTGGTAAAGAAATTAGCAGTCGTATATATAACCAAACATATTTACTATGACCCAACTTTTAAAGGATAAGTGCAGGACACTGAAAAAATTATGAGTATGCAGGCTTTTTTGTGCTGTGAGAGAACAACTTTAAAACAATTGTGAAAATGACATTTGGGCTGGTTATGATAGTGAGAAGGTATCGATCAACTCTTGAAATGCAGTGGCTATTTTTAACCTTTGTTGTTAAATTTTAAAAATGTTCTGATTTCATTTGTAGTTTATTACGGGAATTTTTCTCTTATATTTTTATTTTTGACATGAATATACTGCACAATTTTTAAAAGTGGAAGCAAAATATTTTCCATATTAAACTATTTCTTAAAAGTTTTAATAGTCCTCACTGTGTGTGTATGTTAGTGCGTGCGTGTGTGTGTGTGTGTGTGTGTGTGTGTGTGTGTGTGAATGGTAGCGTGGCTGCATGCACGTGGCCGCATTATAACTCTTTTCTTCTCTGTGTTTGGTTAATTAACTTTGTGTTTCTGCATTTCTGATATGCCTGGTCTTCACATTTGGAGGAAAGAGGGACAAGTTAGTTGCAACGATCTCCTTCCCTGGTTTTTGGATAACAGATTTGATTAAAAAGAAAATTGAAAGGTCATTCAACCTTGAATGAATGATTCCAGGACTAAGACAAGTCTGTGGTACTCAGGCTTCCAAGTCACTACCTCATTTCTACATTCAGTAAGCAATCAGACTTAAAAAATGAAAGGAAAACAATTTTGTTGATCAATCACAGATATGCAGTCTTGTTGTCAAAGGATCAGAAAGCAAGTTTTATGTTATATTTTAAGTGATGCAAAGCCATGTATTACACAATAAAATATGCTTAAATCTTTGTTCCTAAGAGCTACAAATCCTACTTAAAATATATTTCTTTGATTTTCCTGTTAGAAAAATAATATTTGCAATGCATTTACTTACTTATTTTAGAAATGTACAGTAAAAAGAAACTAATAATTATCTAAAATCCTATAGCACAATGACAAACCACATTTCTGTTTTGTATGTCTGCTTCTAGCATTTTGTACATACATATAATTACTGCATGCACATATATATCCACAGAGTAAATAAAGACATGTGTTTATTATGAACATAAGAATGCTTTATATTTTTACATATAATGATACTTTCAGATATCAGAAATACATGGGCCATAAAACAATGCTCCCCTCACCTACATCTCTTCCCCTTGGATGTGTACAACCAAAACTCACTAATAAAGCCTTTTAGAAAGGTATAAGAAGAAGTTGAATTGTTTTAAGTAACATGTAACAATGAGATTTTGAGTGGAAGTTGTAAAGGTATCTATCATGGGGTGTATTGTCTTTTGCCCTGTTGCTGCAGGGAACGCTACAAAAACTCAACTAAATTTAATCTTATTTGTTTTTGATCTCTGTCACTACCTTGAAGTAATTACAACTACATTAGTGTTATTCAAAAAGGCAGAATATAAGGGATAGGATTTCAAATGCCACTACTACCAGTGTTTCCATTATAAAGGCTTTATAAAAGCTAGCCTCACCTGTCCATCAAATCCACATTCTCCTCTGCCTCTATCATATTTAATTGACCAGAGTTACTGACTACGAACTAATAGAGTTACTTGTGTATACTGTTGCTGTTATTTGTGTAAATATAAATCAATAATAAATTGTGAGTCTGCAAAAGTAACATTTAGGAAGAAAACCAAGAGAGTTCTTTATATGGGTAACATTAAAGAAATAAAAGTCAATTTGCAGGGTCTCTGGTCCTTTGTTTACTCGTCTGATGGGGTTAGCTTATAGGGCCAGCTCTAACTGGTGTGATATGACCAAGTAATGATAGCCTGGGGCCAGAGAAATGAGGAGCTGACATCCTGACATTTATTTTCAGAATAGCTGAGCATTTTCCAGGCCCATTCTGTCGGTTCTGCTGACAACAGTTCTTCTGTTCGCCATCTAGAACGAAGACATTCTTTTCTACATGACATAATTGAGAATCCACCTTAAAACACTTTGAAAAAGAAAGACCTCCTCAGATTCAGACTGACTCTCTGGTTTTACTTTCTGAAGAAATGAATGTGGTTTGGAAGTTTTGTGATTATAAGAAGAAGAAATTTTTAAAAATCCCTTTATTCTTTATTGAGGAGTAGGCTGTTTTTTTAAAATAGTCTTAAATTTTAAGGAAGTGAAATTTAATAGTAAAGTTTGTGTCCAGCATATGCAAGGATTTGGGGTTTTGGTCAGTAGCACATTACTGCACATATACACATACAAGCACACACAACACAGCACACACACACACACACACACACACACACACACACACACCAAGAGAGAACAACCAAAAACTCCCCAAGGCTGGGCCTGTATTCCCAAGATTCTGAAGTCTAAATCTGGGGGACTATGAGTCTGGACCAGCCTGGACATGAAAAATTGGTAACTTTTAAATATTTTCAAGTCTTTCAATATTTTATGCTGACATTAAAGCATTAGCCAGGCAGTGAGGCTTGTTAAGATGACAGCCACGATTTTAAGCCTACAGTGTCCTGTGGCTATGAAATTGGTAGATAAAGAACTATAGTGAAGGGGGCTTTGCTGTTGTATAGAGGACATAGCATGCAATGAGCAAAGGTACATTCCGGAAGAAGGGCCAGGCAAAACATGAAGACTGAGGTCAAGGCCTTGGCACTAGATTGAGTGTTGGAAAGCCAGTGCAAGCCTTGGCATGCAGTGAGGACGTAGTGTGATCACACTCAGAGATGCCCTGAAGTGAGTGGCCCTAGATGAAGAGGCAATTAAGAGCACTACAGGTGAGGAAAGCAAGTGAGTGTATTGGTGTGTTAGGAAAAAAAAGTAGGTTCAAAGTTATAGAGAAAGCCTGTCCTGGAAAAAGAAAAGGAGAAGGAGAAGAGGAAGGAGAAGGAAGAAGAAGGAGGAGGAGGAGGAGGAGGAGAAGAAGAGAAGGAAGGAAGGAGGGAAGGAAGGAAGGAAGGTCTGAAAGCTACTTAGTTTAATTCTTTCAAAAATACAAGAAGCAATCAGGATTTGGGAACCTTTCATGTAAAAATGGATACTCCACTCATAGTTTCATTAGAGTGTGGAGAATGCAGATTTACTCGACACTGAAATATTTTTTTATTCCGTAATATGGAAAAACATGTTTTAAATATCATTTTCACGATTTCAATTTACCTACCACTCTGATACTCTTGAAATGGAGAATAGGATTTGGATGATGTAATTCCTCAGCTTAGGAGAAGATGGAGAAAATACATGCATATTCTAGAACCTTTCAAACATACCATTTGAACAGCCAGTTTCAACATAATTTTAATATATTTAGTGTGTGTTATTTAGCTATGTGCCTTTACCAGAGGATAGTGTAATACAAAACAGAGATACAAATATAACTTAATTACATTTGATTTTTATTGTTTTATTGACTATGACTTATCTTTTGTGTATATATTATTTGTATACTACAAGATGCTCTTATGTGCAAATATTTTTGTTATCCTTTGGATAATCTCCAAATAGTCTTTCCCTAAGTTTAGGATATAGAGCTGGATCTAGGTAGGTCTTTGAAGGACTTCTCTTCATCCCTTCCTCCCTCCCTCCCTCGCTCCCTCCCCCCCCTCTCTTTATCTCTCCTTCTTAATACCCAACACAGAGCCATGCTTGACAACCTCCATGGAGACATCATCACTCTTCAAAAAAAAATGCTCATGCAAATCAAATGTCATTTAAACCAACCCCATGAGCTTGGAAGATATCAAAGGGGCTGAGCTGCTTACATAATGAAACAAGGTCATTTTCTGCTCCCTCAGAAAATGTTTTTTATTACTCTGAAAGGAACTTTGGAATTGAATCAAAAAATGAATGGCAGTCAGTCCTACTCTAGAAGTTGTGCTTAGGTTATTAAAAGGATTTGGCTAGTGTTAGTGAAATTGAAATGGGGACTACACTACACCATTTCAATATGAAAATGCCTATAAGTCTCTGTAAGTAAAGATACACATTAATGCTTATTTATGTATCTTTACAATTGTTTGCATATCATATCTCTAGTGCAATAAGACATTAAAAAGTAGTCGAATTGTGTTAATAAGAAAGACTTAGAGTGTTCATTAATGTTTATGATTTTAATATTTCTGAAGGTCATTACAGTGGCCTGGATATGTGCTGGTTTTTTAAACAAAGAAATATTTTAAATAAATCCTATCTCAACACAGAGAAAAGTGATTCCTTCTCAATAACCATGGAAAAACAGAATGTAGATTTTATTACAAAATAAGTTAATTGTGTTCACATTCTTAAAGAATTTTTCAACATCCCTCCATCATAGAGTCAAAAAATTTTAAAAAGGATTTTAATAACATGCTGAATAAAATCACAACACTATGAATTTATGATTCATTTCTAAGTCTATTGCCTTTGTAGTTAATTTTCATAGACCAATACATGGAGATTAAAATAAATATCTTCTTTAACATATATCTCTCACATAAATGTAAAAAGTGAGTTCATTGAAAATTGTTCCACGTGATCAAGAAGTAAAATCAGTACTTTCAGAGAAAAAAATCTAGGAGAGTTGTTTTCCTTCTAACCTCTTCATTTCCCCTTTGGTTTTCCAATAATTGTCCCTTCGATGAGTCTCACATTTCACTGGGGCTTTGAAAATTAGCTTTAGACACATTCCAAAACAATTCTACACTTGGATAATCATTAACGAATGTTAAGAAGCCTGACCTTTCTAGACAGACAGCCACCCAGAGGTAATTGCTTTATGAGGCTTTTCCCATAGCAGAGATTACATCTGCCCTTCAGGCAACTATACCTCTTCCTTTGCAATCCAAAATCAATTGATTTATTGGTTTTCTAAATTCTGCTACCCACAGTCCTGATAAGGAAATTCTTTATTGCTTACTACTAGTCACCTAACCCAAAATTAAGACAGGATTTGAATTATTCCCCGAACACAGCAGAAAGCTAGAAAAGAACAAATACCATTCATCTTATTCAAATAAATTCCCCAAGCTCTGGGTACCTCAAGCTGATCCTCTTCCCTTAAATTAGTCTCTAAAAGGACACATATTATATGAAGTTTCAATATTCTCCAGAATTGTCTGTTGTGGTACTTTGCACAAAGCATGTTTCCCATGACATTGTCTTAGCTCATGAGGACTTTGGCGAATCTGTAAGCTGGAATTATTTAAAGCTGCCCAGTAAGGTGAATGGAAGGTAGTAGAAAGTGTCTAACCCAGATCCTAACAAAGATGCTTGTTGTAGCTATTTTGCAGCCACTGTTATATCCTTTTCGGTATGAGTATCCTCAAACCCTTTCATCAGCTAGAGTTCAGGAAACTGGTTATTAAGGAACCAAGAAAGAAAGAAAATGTTAGGGTAAGCAGCCATGGTGCTGTTGTCTTCTCCATATAGGACAACAACAACAACAACAAAAACAAATAAATGAGTGATGCTCAATGGAATGCAGAAATGAATTGAGCTGTAGAGGAGGTATGCCATGGCAATTGAGAACAGAAGTTAGAAAATGAAAGACATGGTGGGATGTCAGTTAACTGAGAGTGACAACTATTTGGAAGCAATTAACGAAGGGCAAAATACAATCAGAAAAATTAGATGGGATAAGAATCTAGGAGGTCCTACAAAGAAGGTTAAAACAGTTAGATCCCTGTGGAAATTAAATTCCCATATAGTTCATCAAATATACTAGCTTTCTATTTCTTCATAATATAAAGAACTCAGTAGTTTGAAACACTTGCTTATTATCTCTTAGTTTTATAAGAGAGAAGTTCTAAAAATCTCAGTGACTGGGTTCTCTTCTCAGGATCATACAAGACTGGCAAGGTGACTTCTGGGCTGAGTTCTTATTTGTGCACATGGGGTGGGGGAACAGGTGGGGAGGATCTGCTTTCAAGCTTGGTGAAGATGGAGGAATAATTCAAGTCCATGCAGTTGTAGGGTTGAGGTCCTATTTGCTTTCAAGATTAATTTATGCTCCTAGAAGCCACCTTAATAATGCAAGGTGACAATTATATTAATTACATCAAGAGACTACAGAGTTGCAAATGATCTACAATTTTGCTTGCTGAAATAATTCTTGTAATATACAAGATAGTGAAAGAAATTTCCTACATGCACTAAACCCACCAAGGAGCTATTTTAGCAGCTTAAGCTAAGGCAATATTACACGCAGCTTGCTACACACTGGGTCCTAGTTGTGGTTTCAACACACAGAATTTTGAAAACAACAACAACAGCAATAATGATTTGCTAGTTGATGGCTTCAAGGGGTAGAAAACGTGCTCAAATTTACGCAGGTCACAATGTGGAGACTCAAGATTTAGACCCAGATTCCACCCAAGCTAATACTCACCATACTACCTAGACTTCAGCTGCATGGCTAGGACTTAGGTTGCATGGCAAAGGTGAAGATTATCCAACTGGCTTCTTATTTCTGTTGAAGCATTTCCATATCACACGCCTCTGCTTTGATTTGCTTTGTGTGCTAAACATGAACTGTACATTGTCTTGTACCAGAGACTTTTGATGAAATGCACCACATCACATTCATTCCTCATAGAATTTTCCTGGTATTAGAGATAAGAAAGATGAGATTCCAATTACTTACCTTGCATCAGGTCTCACAGCCACAGAGCAGCAGATGTAGACTTTGCACTCCAGTTTGCCCAACTCTGAAGGATTTTATTACACTCTGTGATTAACCTTAGAGTACCAATGTCAATATGCTCAAATCTCTGGGAAGCAGAAGTGCGCAGTTAGGAATGGAGCTCTCACACTTTGTATGTCTGTGGCCAGTTCTGCTACTTAACTTGTTTCTCTAACATCAGTTCCCTAATGATTGAGAGAACATCGGATTTGTGAGGTATTACAAAAATTAATTCCTTATTAAAGGTCAAGACTGTACAGACAAGACCAATGAATTCACCAGAGCTTTTTTTTGTGCTGGACAACTGCGTGGCATAAACCGTATGCTAGTTCTTTCTTGTTCTTTGTGTAATTTCCAGAATTGGCACTTTACTTGACATTCTACACTACAATATGTCTCCATGGGAATAGGTGAATGGTAAGGAGAAAGAATTTTGAAGACCGTGAGTGTACATGCAAATAGCAGAAGGTGAGAGGAAGGCTACGAATGTAGGTCACTTGTTAAAAGGATTGTGCAAGGTGGCTTATGCACATGACAAATTGGTAGTTTCTTACTTGGAAATAGGGGAGGCAGGGATTAACATATAATATGTGTCTGACTATAGAGGTTGAGGCAATGACTGTATTGATATGATAGCAAGTTCCATATTTTATTGGCTTATCCATCCTGTTCATTAAATATTTAACATTCATAGGCCTCTAAAGTGCAAGGTGCTAACAAAACACTAAGGTGAAGAATAAATTATTGCTCTAAGAGCTTGTCTGCTGATAGGGAAAAATGAGACGTGTGAATGTTTATGACTGCAAGTGGGAAGTAACACAGGAAGCAGCGAGGTTCTGATGACATTCAGAGGTGGGAGATATGCTGCAGGCTGAGAGGGAATGGAAATGATCTCTGGGGATGGATGATAGCAACCTTCAAGAAGGGCAGGCCATTCGTGAGACATTTGGGAAGTGAACAGGAGATAAGGAGCGTCTTTGGGTTGTTATTGCCGTGAACTGACACCATGACCACGGCAACTCTTATAAAGGAAAATATTGAATTAGGGCTTGCTTTACAGTTCAGAGGTTTAGTGCATTATCAGCATGGTGGAAAGAACGGCAGCAGCACGTGGGCAGACGTGGTGCTGGAGAGGTAGCTGAGATTTCTACATCTGGATCTGCAGACAGCAGGAAGAGTTTGTGAACCATGAGACTGGGGTTGAGCCTCAAAGACCTCAAAACTCACACTGAGTGATATACTTCTTCCAACAAAATCATACGTACTCCAACAAGGACATGCCTCCCAATAGTGCCCATCCCTATGAGCACATGGAACCATTTTCATTCAAAATGCCACAAGAAATATGCTTTGATCCACCAGATGTGAGAGCAATTATTTACCTTCATTAGAGAATTGATATTGACAGTGGAGGTAAGAAGGCACATACAAGAGACACTTGGTAAGTTATCAATTTGACAGATTCTGGTAGAAGGAGGAAAGAAGTGAACATTAATTAAGGCTTTGACTTCAATGGGCAGAGAGTTGGTACTAATAGCAGAGAAACTGACTCTACAAGAGTCACGAGGAGTACGCAGAAGGGTAGGTGATGGATGTTTGTTTTGCACAAACTCTATTTCACCTATGGTTAGCCAAAATCACCAAGAAGGCCTGGATTTGAGCTGACGGTAACAGGGCAGTGAAGTAAGGGTAAGAAGGAAACTTTGTCATGGCTTTTCCAGACAGCTCTCAATCACTACTGTCCACGAGCTCTTCAGGTCACATGGTGGCAAGGTGCTCATACAGTCTCAATGAAAGATGCAACTATACCTGCTTCTTATGGGGTTAGTGGCCAACACTGGGACTCTGTGGAAGCAACCAGGTTCCAAGCTCATTTTCATCATGGGTCATGAAAGATAACAGTACCCTCCCTGCAGTCTTCAAATTCTCAGTCTCAAGCAGAATCCCCTCATTTTGTCTACTATTGGTCATGGTTCTGCAGAACGCAGCACTTAAAACATGTCTTTGATTGCCAGAAGATTGAAAATCTTTGGCCTATGTAAAAGTTTAAGGTTCACAAACAAAAAAAAAATGGAAACAGGATGGAGGTTTTTTTTTTAAACCTAAGGGGAATAAAAAGAACTGCTTTTTTTGTCTCCTATTTCACAAGGACAGGGGTGTTAAAATATTATGGTAGCACGTGTACTTTTAAAATTACAACTATATTTTTAAACAAACCATTTGTTGGTGAAGCAACTGCAAAAGACATCTAAAATTATCATGTCTATATTTAATTCATAGAATTGCATGTTATAAACGAATGAATAAATTCATCTAGACTATGTTTATAATTCGCTTATAAGTTGTGATTTTGTAAGCCTGGTTTCATCTGGATCATATTTTTAAAAAATTATATAATGTGAAGATTATTTTAATAATAGCAGCAAGTATGGCATGAAAATCAGTTGCTGGAAAGCCTAAGGCTTCCTTTTGTAAGTTACTTAGGGTTAGAAAAGAAAGAAAAATTAAGAATATCTTACTTATGTCCATGATCCATAAGAACTAAAAATTCCAAGAAAAATGCTGTTTGGTTGCACAAATATCACTTTGAATTTTAAAGTGCACTTCACAGACTTTATGTGCTTTGTATTAAATTTTATTCAAAGTTTAAAATTCTGATTTTAAAAATTATTAAATTTGACTGGTGACTGACACCTAGAGTGCTACAAATTATACTAATTTTACTAATGCTACTATTAATTATACTGATGCTAAAAACTCTACTGAATACTTTTGAATTCAATTTTTGATTTGGTTTTAAATTCTAAATAAAATAAAAATTAAGCTTGGGAGACTACTACAGTACATTCTCCTTCCACTTCCTCTTCATCTCCTTCTTTGGACACTTACTGAATTTGTTGTGTATTTAGGGACCGAATTAAGTATGTATTAGGTTCAGCCTAACCCTATGAATCAATATCCTTTCAGGAGGGTCAAGTTGTTCCTTCAAGCTAGAGATGCCACTCACAATGTCCTATCTATATATGGTGTAAGATTTTCCAATGTTAAGAACGTATTTGGTAAGGCTTCAGCCATTTCCTTAGAATGAACTCAACTGTGCGAGGAACCAGGCTGAGAAACAAACAGACTCCTGAACATAGTGCTGTAATGAGACTAGAAACAAGGTCCTTTGGAACAATAATCAGGGTTCTCTTAATTTAGTGTTAGCAAGCAGTAAGACCTCAGTCCTGACAATTGGTAAAATATCCCTAAACGTTTATCTCACTGGCTCGCAAACTTCCTCATGCTGTGATCTTTTAATGCAGTTCTTGGTGGTGATATATTGTTTATGACCTAGTAAAGCTTGCCTGAAGATCAGAATGCAAAGCTAGCCACAGTCATAGAGGCCAGGCAGTGGTGGTACACACCTTTAATTCCTGAAGTCACACTAGTTAGTCATAGAGGCTGGATAGTGCACGTCTTTAATCCCACACTAGAGAGGTATATAAGACAAGAGCTCAGGGTCTCATTTGGCATCTGATCTGCAGCCATGCTGAGGACAGGATCGCCCCAGCCTTGGTGGAAGTAAGAACTCCAGTGTTTGGTTGCTTTGCTTTTCTGATCTTCAGCTAGAACCCCAATATCTGTCTCTGAGTTTTTATTACTCATACTACAGTTCCTCACTTTGGTGACCCTAAAGCATAAAATTATTTTGTTGCTACTTCCTAACAATAACTTGGCTACTATCGTGAATCGTAATGTAATATCTGACATGTAGGATATCTGATATGTGACACCTAGAGAGATGTCACCCACAGGTTAAGAAATGCTTAATTATCTTCCAATGGATTTAAGCATTCTAAAGAGTGTAACCTCATGTACATTCATTCCTACTTTCCTGAAAAGCTAAAAACAAAACTGGAGGTTTGGGGTAGGTACATGTGAGGATAGGAGTGTTGCTTAGATAACTGCCTCTAAACTAGAATTGGTCACACTGAGATAATTGTGTTAAAGAGAATAAAGAGAAAAATAAGGAAAATGTGTGTGTGTGTGTGTGTGCTCGTGCACATGTGTAATACTTTAAGGAAGGAAAGTATTGAGTGAAATATTCAAAGAACCATAGCTTTCAAAGTCAGATGTAATGAAATGATATCTAACTTTCAGTTCCCAAACTTACCAGCAGGCAAATTAAAACATGGATAATTTTTCTTCGAACTATTGCCAATTCAAACTTTCAAGCCTAATAGGATAATAATCAATCAAATCTCCATCACTTTTTGATAGTTTTCCATCTGAACTTCTCAGTTTTCAGACTGTACATAGCACAAGGGTGTGGGCATTTCTCTGGTTATAGGATATTGGTGTTGTGATCTCTTACCAGTTAAGATAACATTTTCTAAGTTCTCAGTTGCCTTCACGACTGTTTGCCACGGAAATCTTGGTCTTTGGGGGAAGCAGGCTTTATGTCTGTCTTTCTGTGTGCATCATGCTCCCTTTGATGAAACCTCCTGTTTCAGATGTAGCACGATGCCTACTCGCTGTGTGGCCCAACAGAACAACACTTTCTCTCTCTGATCTTTGCGCACCAACCTCAGTGTCTCATAACTTTTCTACTTCCTTTTCCGGCCTTCACACAATCCCTTTCAGATATTTTATTTTAAACAAAAGGTGGAAAGAGAAACTGACAATTGGTTGCTCTGTATTGGCTCTGAACAGATCATAGGGACCATAATTACAAAGACTGACTGACTTCATAGAAATGAGAGGGGAAATATATTGGCAGAATATACAACTTTAACTTTCCAATAAATGATTCTCCTCCCGAAAGCATGGTCCATGGGAGGGATTATCATAAAGGAGTCTCAGTTAGCAAAGCAAGTGCCCAGGTACCCTGGGATATTTGGTCATCTGCATCTTGTATTAACATCCCCTCTCATAGACTTTGGCAGGCTGTTGCTTATCAATAGCTGGCGGCTGTTTGAAAACAGTTTTCTTTGTCTGTGTCCTCTAAATCCCCAGTCCTTTGATTCTTTCACATCAGTGGCCATGGGGCTTTTGATTTAGCACCTTGAAGTCTTCTTCAAAGTCATTCCATGTGCTCTCCAGATGTCCTGTATTTTAAGAGCAAAGCAAAGTCTCCATGGTCCGTGGGTCATAAGTATACATCTCTTGTCCCTGCTGCCAAGGAGACTTGACTTTTTCCACTACAGTTGTTGTCATTATTGACTCTAGCTATTATTAATAGAAATTTCCACTTGATAGCAATTAAGGTTTTAAGGCTTTTTCTTCTTATTATCTCATTTGCTTCTCATGAGAACCCTGAAAACTAGGACAAGTGTTATTATCTACACTCCTTAACTATTGTCTTCATTAGAACACTTAAAAAATTAAACTTAGACATGTGGATAGAAATTCAAGTTGCTGAAAACACATTCCAGATCACCCAAATGAACTGTCCCCCAGGCGTGCATGCCTTATTTCAGGAGGGCAAATCATTATACAGTATCTGAGGCATTTGCAAGCTAATATGTGAAGAGCCTCTCCAGAATTGCCACTGGTTTTGGAAGACCATTTGTTATAAGATGAACCTGAAGTCAGACTTATTCCCTGGCCACCAGCTCAATTTTTCATGAAGAAATTATCAGTATAATGGAAAACTAATCATGATATTGTCTTTTGTTTTCTCTTTCTAGTCTTTTCTTCCTCCATTTTCCCTTTATTTTTCCCTTCCTTCCTACCTCCCTCCCTCCCTCCCTGCCTCTTTTCCTTTCTCTCTTTCTGCATTTATTAATTTATTATCTGCTATTCATTCATATGACCACTAGCTGGTTTATTTATTCCTTGCTGTTTTTCTTACCTTCTTCCTTCTTACCCCTTTCTTTGCATGCACACACAGAAACACCATCTTCTAATCTCAATGTTCTAAAAATAATCTAAGCAATTATAATTTCTCAAGAGCTCAAAGGTTGTTTATTTCATTGACTCATCATATAAACAACCAATATTGTAGTTATGTGTTCATACTTCACTAAGATAAAGGGGCATTTTGATGGCATATCTTTTCTTATTAAAACCCACGTACATCCTTTCTTTTAACTACATGTTTCCATTCTCAATCAAATTGTTTGGATTTCCCAAGGCTTTATAACTAAGCAGTAACTGAGCCAGGATTTCAAACAGTTTTTGAGAGATTCCAAAGTCAATAATTGTTCTTCCCATGTATGTAGGAAAAATGGTTATATTCAAATTTTGATCCAAATCATAGAACACAGGACCTTGGAAAAGGGTATTAGAGGACCCTCTTTTAATAAAATGCAGGTCTTCTGGAATTCTCTGCCAAGTAATTACAATTTTCTACTGAGAAAGGTCTAATGGTTTTGGGATATCATATGTCATTTCTTATTCTTTGGCTCTGTTGTTCCAATAGGCACAGTAACTACATGTGCCAATTGTCCTGACAGCTTTGCTTTACATGATTCTTAATATAAAGATTATATTTACAATATGCATATAATGTATAGTTATTAATTTCAACCTCTTGTAACTCTCAGAAATGCCCCACTTGGGGATGACTCAATATGTAAGGGTGCCACCAAGCCTTATGATCTGAGTTGGATTCCTGGTAACCACGGGGTAAAAACATGGAAACCAATTCCACAAAGGTTTTCCATACACGCATCCTGACACATGCATGTGTACACACACACACACACACACAATCAAATAAATGTCCACTCACCTGTAAGACAGCATAGATTTGATGGTTTTCCAATTATTGGAGTACAGGCATTGCATCTCTTGTCACGCAGTTCCTTGTTCCTTTGTAAACAATTCGTGGTTGATCTTCAGTATGATGACTCAGTTACAATCACTCTTATCACAAACTGACCAGGACATTCTAATCCAGGTCTTCACCTGAAAATGTGAGCTCTGATATCTTTGATCACTCCAGGTGAGGTGACACTGGAACCACAGACTGGCTGCAGGGAAATCTGTCTGCAATTGCTGCTGGGCCGGAGGCTGGCATCCAGTTCTGGATCTTGGCTTCCAAACTCCTGCTTTCCTGGATGAAAGGTACTACATTCAAAAGTGCTGTGCCCATTTCCCAGCACTGCTGTAACTTACCAGACTGGGTAGCTAAAATCAAAAGAAACTTCTACTTTCAGAGCACGGGAGGCCTACCGTCTGGTCACTGTATGGGTGTTTCCCTTTGGAGCCCCTTCAGGAAAGCCAGCTCTGTATTTTTGGTTTCTGGGAAGCCTAACTGGTTTTGGCTTGTGCAGTATAGCTCCAATCTCTGTTGCTCCCTTTTCTTGATGCTTTTTTTTTTGCCGTTGTCTATTTCTTCTGCTATCTTTTCTGTGGAAACTGATTGCTGGATTTAGAGTCTACCTTTTGTCCAGAATGACCTCAGCTCAACATTGACTCAATTATACACACAGGATTTTATTTCCCCCAAAATAAGGTCATATTCATAAACCCTGGAGATTAGGAATTGGAAATAGTGTTTTGGAGAAGGCACAATTCAACCTATGCTCTGAAAAGCAACCCACATATTTTCTCATACCATGGAGGATTCTTTTATTTACAAAACACTTATAACCATTAAACTAGTTGCTATTTATTCCAAGTGTTCCAGCCCAGGAATCTTAGGAAATGAGTTTCTGCTTCATTTTGAGTTTTAAATTACAGTGCCTGATACATGGTAAGCATTGAGTAATTCTTTATGACATGATGGAAATGAAGGGTTTGGCCATTTTTAAAGACAATCATTTCCTCCTTTCTAAAATTTTATTTCTTGACCACTCACTATTAAAAGGGAGACGATAGTGATAATACAAACTGAGTTGATTTATAATGACAGATACTTGAAGGGATCTACGTTTCAGGCAGAAAGAAGCATGAGAGAGAGAGTATTCTCTTGCAAGTAAGAACTTTTATTTCCCCTTATATTATATAGTTCAGGCTGAAAATGATGGAGACTATTCACCACTCATATCTGGTTTGCAGAAGATGCCACATTCCAAGGGAATCAGGCATCAATCTTATTTATTAGACTAATTTCACAAGTTTCTGACATAGATCACTGTGAAGGGAGATCTCCATTGTCAATGTAACTGGATTCAGAATTAGCTTGAATATTTGTACACACACACACACACACACACACACACACACACACACACACACAAACACACCGCTTGGGAATCAAGATCACTAGACTCAGTACAGGTTAAATGAAGTTTATTCGGGGAGATTACACTTTCACAAGAGGTGGGTGACCGCCACAGGTTCCAGCTCCAAGGATCCACGCAGGCTGTTCCCTGTGACATGACCAGCATCAAGAGAGCAAGCCTGTCACTCATTCCAGACCAAATTCCACACCCTCACATAGATACCTGTGACCACACCTGTTTGTGTGTGGTCAGCACCTCAGGTGTGTAGTTGGATTTCTCACTACAATTCCTCTTTTAGTCTAAAGAAAACAATTTAGACTTCATACAAAATTATATACAAAGATAGTAAATATCAAATATACACTAGGAGAAGGAAAAGTAAGAGCATACACCTATTACCAGTGACGAAACTAGAGCAAATGGCAAGAACGACACATACAGTCCTAGGGTAAAGGCATAGCAGAGATTACTAAAGAGCTGTCCTAAGCTGGAAAGTTTAAGTCTTGTGCCTAATATTTCTATCAAGGAAGAGAGAACAATAATTGTGACAGTCTAATCTTCAACCTCATAAGAGACCTGAGAAGGAAGACAACAATACTAGGGTAGGCAGGAAGTGCAGGTGAGCAACTTCCAAAAGGTGCAGCAAAGACAGAAACAGCAGGCTACCTCTACAGTCACCCAAAGTCTCACAGCAGCATAAGGGCAACCAGCTCTGGCTAAGGCCTAGGGTATCTGACTGACCAACACAGAAGCAGGGAGGTAGAAAGACTGTCTTACCCTGACTTGGCAAGGTTCAGCAGCTCTAAGTTTATCTCCTGTAAGCACAGTAGTACAGCATGTCCAAAGTCAGCGGTCGAGGTAGGGGCAGTTCTTTGTCCAAGAAGCCATTTGCTGAGGAGAGAATGGACTCCAGAAGTAGTGACATCAATGCCCAACATTATTGGAAATAGCTTGGTGCTTCAGGAGCAATTGTGTCTCATGTCAGTGGAGTATCAATATTAAATCATTTAAATGCCTTATTCTGAAGATCTATAAAGTGTTTGAAGATCAAAATCTATGTCTGACTAATCTAACAGATAATAATGTGGGTGAAAATATCTGTAATTCTTGGGAACCTAATAGTACAATGGCTGAAGCTTCCTAAAATAATTCAGCAAGGACCATGATTTCAGCAATGCAACTACACACACACACATATAAAATAGGTAGAATTGGAATGTTTTGACCAGAGGTACCATATAGTACAACATGATAAAAATATCCCAAATTGTATCAATATACAAAATCTCTTAAACATATGTAAAAGCACACACACATTGAATATGATAAGGATATTTGTGTACAAAACATCATAAACAGAAAGAAGACCTTACACAATATAACAAAATATAATACACAAATTATCCAAGAAAGGCATACAAACTTAATTATATATAAGTTACATCATAGAAGAATCTATGACAATGTAAGTTGTCTATAGCCAATAATTACTAAGATAATTTCCAAGAAGATATGTTAATCTACCTATATCCCATCCTAACCATACCTTTCCCATCCATATCCTAAACTTATCTAAAAGAGATACCCGAGTCTGAACACCTCCTTCCATACCCAACCCTAAACAACTAAAAATCAACCCTATGCAGGTGTAAATTATCCTTAATGCCAACAGTAGGGAAAGGGTGCATTGTATTCTTAGAATTACTTCCTGTTGAAATAGAACAATGATAACTCCAAGGGATCTTGTAGGGAAAAAAAAAGAGTAACGAAAGTCTCGAGAGGACTAGCTGTAACATTTGTACCTAGTCTCTGTGTGGCTGGAGATGCTTGACTGAAGTTCTTATCTGAAGCTCTGGCCAGAGTGTAATAAGAAGGTGCACCATTTCAGCTAGCTAATCTGGAGTTGTCTAGAGCAACATAGTCCAAAACCAGTTTTAGGGTGGTGATTGTCAGTTTAAAGGCATCCTGTTGGATCAAGTGGAATCGATGAAGTGGGGCCCCATCTTCTTTTTGGAGAGTTCAAAATTTGCTATTAGGAATTTTTTTGTTCACTGTGGAGGACTTAAACATTAATATTAACACAGAAATTTTAACTTTTATAGGTATGCATACCAGGAAAGGCAACAATAAGAATGAAAATAAATATGAGGGAAATCAGGCTTTTAGAGAGAGAACTGAGTTTAGACAAATCACAGTCCCTAGATTTTGTTTTCTTCTGTCTTACATCAATTGTTTTCTTATATGATGCAGAAACTCTGAATTTTATTTTAACAACATGCTTGGATTTAGAGGAGGAAAGCTATATCCAACTCCAAAGCCAGTACTGGTTTATGTGAATTGGGACTAGAAGAGTACAAGGAAGTAAAGAGAAATAGATTTTTGTATAGAAATAGTTCACCAGAATTAAATATTGGCATCATATACCAGATTCTTCTTTGTTTGATGGTTCTTTTTGGAAGCTATCTTCTTCTCCTTTTTAGGTACCTACACATTCAGTGTCTTTTGGCTTTTTAAAGATGGGTATTTTCTGTTCTTCTGTAAAGACAAAAACAGAATATTCCCCCCCACCTTTAAGAGGGCTCCATACAACTCGTGGGGAATACCATGGTGGATGACCTATCATTCCTCCCCATCAAGAGGTTTCTACTGTTTAAATTGGATCTTGGTCAACTTTGATGATATCCAAAGCTTTTCTTCTGTAGAAACAAAGGCAAAACCCCTACCTCAACATAACACATATCCTGGTTTCCAAACTGAAGTCAATACATCCTTGAAGTACACTGGCTGATTTAGTTTAGAAGTTTTTTTCTATTGTAGAGTGTCTTTTTGTAGCTGGTTTTCCTTTCTCATCAGCATTAAGAAAGTTTAATGTTAGTAAAGCATTATGTAATCTGTGTTTGGGGGTCTTTGGTCTCCCTGCCTGTTTATAGAGCATTTTTCTTTAAAGTGTGATTAGATCTCTCAACCAAGCTTGTCCTATAGGAATTTTTTATATACCAGTTATATGCTTTATGCTATAGTATTTTAAAAACTTCCAATTTTCTAGAGACAGATACTGGAGCATTGTCAGTTTTTATTTGTGCAAGCATACCCACAATGGCCATTACCTCTAATAGGCATGTGATAACTGAATCAGCCTTTTTAGAATTCAGAGAAGTGGCCCATTGAAACCCTGAAAATGTGTCTATTGTATGGTGCACATATTTTATTTTTCCGAATTCTGCAAAGTGAAACACATCCATTTGCCAAATTTCATTTATATGTATACCTTTAGGATTACTGCCTGTTGATAATGGAGTTTTGGTTATAGAATGAACAAGTAGGACATTTCTTTATTATTTCCTTGACCTGTTGCCAAGTGATGGAAAAATCCCTTCTACAGCCTTTGTTATTCACATGGTTTTTTTAAATGAAATTCTGAGGCTTTTAGCACACTTCCTATTAGTCTCATCATTGCCTTGTGCTAGAGGATCTGGCAGACCACTATGGGATCTGATATGTGTTATATATATACAGGATGAGTCCTATTCCTGTTAGTTTCTTGTAATTGTATAAACAATGAAGATAATTATGTATCATTAGGAAAAATTCAGCAGTTTCAACGTGTAAGACGATTCTGCATATTAAGAATCGGTAACTATATTGAGAGGTTCTGTAAAATCCATAAGCAGCATGAGAATGGCGTACAACTCTGCCTTTTGTACAGAATTATAAGAGCTTTGAACCACTTTACTTATATTTCCTGATTTATATCCTGCTTTACCTGATTTGTTTGCATCAGTATAGAATATAGTGACTCCAGAGATTGGTGTTTTTCTTACAATGTGTAGAAGTATCCAAATCATTTTCTTTTTATTCTCTCACTTTTTGCATAATTGTTACTAATCATTACCAAAAAGTTACTGAAATCTCTTTGTCAATACTAATTATCTTTCCATAAGGCAGAAATTTCCTCATTAATTAAAGGTACTGTAATTTCTGATGGGTCACTTTTTGTCAGTTGACAAAGTGTTAATTTACCTTTTAAAATCAAATCAAAGATCTTTTCTACATATGTTTTTATTTTGTTTATGTGGTAGAAACATCCATTCTAAAGGTGAGGGGAGGGATCAGAGCAACTGTGGGGCAGACGCCCTGCTGGCTGGGTAAAATTTCCTTCCCCAGGTCCCATGAAGATCCCACTTCTAATACCAGATATTGCATGGGAATCAAGATTCTCTAGACTCAGTACAGGTTAAATGACGTTTATTCGGGGAGATTACACTTACACAAGAGGTGGGTGGCCACTCCGAGGATCCTCACAGGCTGTTCCCTGTGACCCGACCAGCAGCAAGAGAGAGCAACCCTGTCCCTCACTCCAGACCAAAACCTACTCTCTCACTTATGCCCCTGTGACCACGCCCAAATGGTGCCACAGGTTCTTAGTAAGATTTCTCACCACACACACACACACACACACACACACACACACACACACACACACTGTGTGTGCATTCCTATGATGACATTTTGAAAGAGGATCAGCTGAAGTGGGGACAAGCTATCCTTAATGCATGTGGCATCATTGTGGAACCTGACACCGGGATAGAATAAAAGGGACAAAATTGAAAAGAGACTTAGTGTCAATACTTAGCTGTGTGCTTTCTGGCACCCATGACATTACACTATGATAGAAAGACTAACAACCCTTTAACCCCTTCCTCACCAAATTATTTCTGATAGATACTATGTCACAATGCCAATTTTTATTCTGCCAGAAATGCTCAATTCCCTGTATTACATTTTTTTTGTTCAAAAGAAAAAGAGCCTAATGCTGCTTTCTCTTCATTAAAGTGAAAAATATCTTGAAGACATTCCTTCTTTGGTGGAGTCCACATAGCCAACTTCTTCACCACAGGAGTGGAAGGTCATCTCATTAGGGTGTCTGGCCCCCTTCTCATCTCCCAGAGACTTTCTGTTATTTTGAGACAGTGTTCTGGTGATAGTCAGGAAAAATGTTTATCAGCTGGTTTGAAATTGTGAGCTCTGAGGCCTTTGATCACTCCAGGTGACACTGGGACCACAGACTAGCTGCAAGGAGATCTGTCTGCAAATGCTGCTGGTCAGAAGCCTGGGATCCAGTTCTGGACCATGGCTTCCCAGACTCAGTAAGCAACTCAGAAGCTATGACTCCAGAAACTGGATTGGTGTTCACCGTGAAAGCTTTGAAGTCTGTCTTCCAGACAAACATGGAGACTCCTTTGGCATTCATGCAGTCTATTCTGTGTTGCTGTTGTAACCAACTCCAGAACAGGGTATAAAAAGAGAAGGACTTAAAGCTGCTTATTTAACTCTGCTGGAGGCTAGCCCAGTGAACCACTTTTATTTAATGACACTGGGCATTCCTTGGGATTGGGAGCCCGTGTTTTCCTTAGGCAGCTCCGTGTCATCAGTTTCATAACCATCATCTTCACTTTGTTGAGAGAATGAGAGACGGCCTATCAGAGGCAAGACTTGGCTTTCTTGTCTTGATGGAATTCCCAAACAAGATGGATGTAAAACTCCTTAATGTTTATAACTTCCTGCCAAGGTACCAGTTGTTTGTTTAGATACATGGCTACACTTCAACAATTCTGTGAATTTCATTTAGTCCAAGTATCTGACAGACGAAATAAATATTGTTGTGGAGTTGGATGCCAGCATAGACGATAGGGCCCTAACTGGACTCCTTTCCAAGTGAGGAGATTGTTTGCTGCTGCATGGGTCAGTGCTGTAGATAGAATATTCCTGTTTCTATAAATTGTCTTCCCAAGGTTAACATGCTCACTTAAGAAGACTTCACAGCATTGTGTCTCAGAACTTAGCATCCCCTACCTCTGCTGAATGTCTTTCCTAGTTTTAGCACTGTGCTGGACATAATTATTTTTTCCTCAACTTATCCTCTAAAATTAGAATGTTAAATATAACTGAGTAGCTACATAAAGTTATGTGAACATTAAAAAAATGATATAACTTTGAGATTTCATCTTACCCCAGTGAGAATGGCAAAGATCAACAAAACAACTACAGCAAATGCTGAATGGGGTGTAAGGAACCTCATTCATTGTTGGTGGGATTGCAAACTTGTGTAGTCACTGTGGAAATTCTCAAAAAACTAAAAATAAAATCCACTATATGAACCAACTAAATTACTCTTGGAATATGCCCAGAGAACTTGACATCCAACTCCACAGATACTTGCTCAGTCATGTTCATTGTTGCTCTATTCACAATAGCTAGGAAATGGAAATAACCTAAATGTCCTTCAACCAATGAATGGATATGAGAATACTACCCAACTGTAAAGAAAAATGAAATCATGAACTGTGAAGGTAAATGCATTGAACTAGAAAAGGTCATATTGCGTGAGATAACCCAGAACCAGAAAGACAAAGTTGAGTATTCTCTCTCATTGGAAGACTAGTTCCAAATGTTCAGATGTAACTACATACTGAATAACTGTGGAAACCACGAAAGTTAAAAGGATCATTGCTAGGGTAGAGGTAGTGGGAACAATAGAGAGGGAAATATCAGGGTACAAATGATGCTATGGGGAAATGGGAGAGCTCTAAATAGGGAGTTTGAGTATGTACATAGACATTCTTGTTTACTATTTCTCTGATGGAAGAATTTCTTTGGGTGGTTTTGGATTTATTTCTAAGCTTATTTTAATTCCATTAATTAGAATTTTCATAAAGATCATAATAATTTGTACCATTTGCAACCTTTACACATAATTAACAATGTTCATATTATGCTATCTAATGGGTCTAAGAAAAGTTCTAGAGAAGTCACTTTCTGTCCTATTGGGGTTCCTGAAGGAGAAAACAGAACAGTAGAAGATACCAAAAATGTTAGAAGATTCAGTGACTGTGTCTTCTTGATTTCAGGAGTATGCCTAAATATACAGAGAACTAAAATTATGTGACTTCTAGGCCATGGTGTAGGTTACTAGAAAACAATGTCTCTAAGATGACAAAGGACAGTCATTTCGATATTACAGTTCTATCTCAGCCAAACTTTCATTCCATCGCAAGAAGTAAAGGAAATGCCTTTGCTCACATTCCCTGGGTGGGCCAGTGCCTTCCACAGGCCAAGTAAGAGGGAGTAGAGAGAACAGAGGTGGAAACGCTACGTTCTGACTTGACATATGCTTTCCTCCCCCTTCCATTCACACCTCATGGGTTAGATGGTAATACCCAAGAAAGTGGGCATGAGGCCTAGTATGGCAACTTGGTAAAGGAAAGGCCAGCAGAAAGTTGTGGTCGCATTTCAATGGCAGAAGCTGTCTCTTAAAGGAGAACATGGAGTACAGTGTAGGTATCCTTTTCAGGTCTATAAGAGATGGGGCTTAGGTTTTCATGTGCTTGAAGTTACCTTTCATTGCTCTAGTAGTTATTTCTGTATAATAAATTATTCTGAACTTAATGCTAGAAAGCAACGACAGTATTCCAACTAGTCTTGTGTATACTGCACAGCTCCTGAGTTTGAACATCTCAGACCCAACTGGTGAAACTGTTTTAGGAGGTTGCTGACCTATGGGGACCTAGGTGGCAGATCACTGGGGACAGGGTTTCCTGTATTTCTCTCTGCTTCCTGTCTGCTCCAGTGTGAATAAGCCTCAGCTTGCTCCTGTTTCTACAGATGGAGCCATACCTGCTTGCTTCCTCGTAACCAGTTAGACCCCTCCAAAATCCAGAGCCCTGAGTCCCCTTTCTGAAGTTGTTGCTGTCAAGTCTTTTGTCATTTTATGAGGAAAGCACTAACACACTTACTGTCCTGTCATTGCTGGGAACCAGAGATCTGGGTGTGCATTAGCTGGCCTCAAGACCTCTGGTAAAGGGATAATCAGAGTGTCATTAAGGGCTGGCTCTGAAGGCTCAGCTAAGGAGATGGAGTCTCAGCTCCATATGTTACACTAGTTGTTCTCAACCTTCCTAATGCTGTGGCCCTTTAATACAGTTCCTCATATTGCAGTGACCTCCAAACACAAAATTGTTGCATTTCTACTTCACAACTGTAATCTTGCTACTGTTATGAATCATAATATAAATATCTGTGTTTACCTATGGTCTTAGATGACCCCTGTAAAAGTGTCGTTCAACCCCCCACAGAGGTTGTAACCCACAGGTTGAGAACTACTGCCTTAAACATTTTTCATGGGCGATTAGCATTTTTTTCTTAGTATTTTCAACATCATTGCTACGAAGCACCCATCTATGAGGTAGCTGATCTACAGCAGACTTAGCAAGTGGAGAGCCAGACAGGAAAGAGCTCAGAGTCGTTATATTGTCTCACATTTGAAGTGAACTCCCATGCTGTAGTCTCGTTAGAATCATATTTATTGATTTCAGTCCACAATGAAGCAGAGGAAAACACAAAGACTCAGGCAACACTCTTATAGTATGTTGCTGTCAGCTGCCTCCTCTAGGGAAATAGCACACAGACGAGTATGAATCTCAGGAATATAATGGAACAAAAATAACGAACTAAAACTTTTATACCGGAAGAAAAGCAACAGATTGGAAAAAACATAACCACTTAGAAATAAGTGTAATGCCTTCAGATGAGTGAGGAAGACATTGGAAATGAAATAGAGACATTATAAAATATGTAAATATTGGTTATTCAAATCTTGCTAGTTGAAACAACATTAACTCATACATGGAATGAGTATAAATTGGATGCATCTCACATGAATACAATGGAAAATGGCTTCAGAGGCTACAGCAATTGATGAAAGTCATTCTCCAAATGCAATAAAATTTGGCAGAAAAGTAAATGTGGGAGAAAGCTCAAAATAATTTTCAGAAGTGGTCATACTTCAGTTACAGTGGAAGAAAACAAAAAAAGTCAAAGGGAATAAACATTTGAATAAAATGGCTAAGCATTTCTCTAATTGTTTCTAAAACCTAGTCTAGAGAGTGCATCCTTAGCCCTTCTGAGCCCACAGACCATCTAAAACTCTACAGTTAAAATGTGTACCTGACCTCAAAGTGTCCCCCTTTCTGGTAGTCTCTTTAAGTATTCTTCCCACCAACCATCCCCATGACCTGATTGCTCATGTTCCCATCCCTATCAGCCTGTAGTCTACCCACGAAATCTCTTCTGTTTCCCCCTTCCAAGGAAATCCATGCATCCCTTATTGGGCCCTCCTTCTTACTTGTCTCTCTAGATCTGTGGGTTGTGTATGGTAATCCTTTACTTTACAACTAATATCCACTTATGATAAAGCACATACCATGTTTGTCTTTCTGGGTTTGGGTTACCTCAGTTAGGATGATCTTTTTAGTTCCATCCATTTGCCTGCAAATTTCCTGGTGTCATTATTTTCAAAGTTGAGAAATACTCCATTGTGTAAATGCACCACATTTCTTTATCCATTCTTGGATTGAGAGGCATCTAGGTTGTTTCCAGGTTCTGGCTATTATAAATAAAGCTGCTATGAACAGAGTTGAGCAAATGTCCTTGTAGCATGACTGAGCATCTTTTGGGTATATATACCCAAGTGTGATATAGCTGGGACTTGTCATAGATTGATTCCCAATTTTACAAGAAACAGTCATACTGACTTCCAAAGTGACTGCACAACTTTGCACTCACACCCTAAATGGAGAAGTTTCTCCTTGTTCCAGCATGAGATGTCACCTGTGGTTTTGATCTTAATCATTTTGACAGGTGTAAAGTGTAATCTGAGTCATTTTTCATTTCCCTGATGGCTAGGAAGGTTTAATATTTCTTTAAGTTTTTCTTAACTATTTGAGATTATTTTGTTGAGAATTCTCTGTTTAGATCTGTACCACATTTTAAAATTGGATTATTTGATTTGTGGATGTCTAATTTCTTAAGTTCTATATATATTTTGGAAATAAACCCTCTATATGATGTGGGGTTGGTGAAGGTCCTTTCCCATTCTCTAGGCTGCCATTTTTCTGTTGATGGTGTTCTTTGTCTTACAGAAACTTTTCATTTCATGAGGTCCCATTTACTAATTGTTGATCTTAGTATCTGTGTTACTGGTGTTCTGTTCAGGAAGTTGTCTCCTGCCAATGTGTTTGAGATTATTTTCCATTTTCTCATCTATAAAGTTCAGTGTATCTGGATTTATGTTGAGGTCTTTTATCCGTTTGGACTTGAGCTTTGTACAGGGTAATAAATATGGATCTATTTACATTCTTTTACATGCTGACACTGTTATACCAGCCCCATTTGTTGAAGATGCTTTCTGTTTTCCATTGTATAATTTTGGCTTCTTTGTTGAAAGTCAGGTGTCCATCCATGTGTAGATTTACATCTGGGTCTTCAATTTGATTCCATTGTTCCACCTGTCTGTTTTTATGCCAATACAAGTCACATAGAAATCGGGGATAAGAGAATCTCCCATGAATCTACAAGAAGGACCCCAGTTAAGGTTCCTACCAATAGTGGATATGTAGACTTAACTGGCCATCTCCTGTGACCAGGCAAGACTTCAAGTAGAGGGATTGGGAAACCAATCCAGCCACATCGCCTTCAGCCTACAGTCTGTCCTGCCTAGAGATGTTCTGGAATAAGGGTGGCCTAGAGATTGAAGTAGTGGCCAATCAATGACTGGTTTAGCTTATGCCAGGAGAGCAAGTCCACCATTGACATTGCCTAGAGCACCAGGACCCACAGGCTGGATGACCCAGAGAACTAGGATACTAGGATAGAATCAAACATGACCGAAGAAGAAAAAAAAATCAATGCAATGATGAATGACATCATTCTGCTGTACTCACAGATTAGTACCCAGCCCAATTGTTATCAGAGAGGCTTCCTCCAGCAGCTGATTGAAACAGATACAGACCTAAAGGGCGTGAACAGGATTATGGGCACAGGTAAGGATAAAAGGAAAGCAAAAGCAAAAGCACACTCTTTTGGAAGCCGGCCATGCTTCTGATCTTCCAGTAAGTTCTTTCTCTGGTAAATAAATATATTAATTTCCATATTGCATTGACCTCCCTCAACACAGACCCACAGTCAAACATAAGGTGGAGCTCAGGGAATCCTGCAAAAGATGGGGATAAAGGATTGTAGGAAACACTGGGGTGAAGGACACAACAAGAAAGCCCACAGAATCATCTAACCTAGTCTCATAGGGGCTCAAAAGGACTTAACTGACAACCAGGGAGCCTACATGGGACTGACTTAGGCCATCTCTATATAAGTGATAGTTGTGTAGCTTGATCCTAACAGTGGGAGCAGGGGCTATCTCTGACTCTTTTACTAGTTTTGAGAACCCTACTCTTCATACTGAGCCACATTCCGCAGCCTTAACACACGGTGACGTACTTAGTCTGGCTGTAACTTGGTATGCCATGTTTTGTTTATATCCATGGGAGGCTTGCCCTTTCCTGAACAGAAACAAGGAGTGAATTAGGGGGTCAGAGTAAAGTGGGTGTGGGGGACTGGGAGGTGGGGGGACTGTGGCCAAGACATAAAAAAAATCTTGTGTACTGAGTCGAGGGCTTTTAGCTCTTTATTTAATTCTTTGTAACTAAACCCTGACTAACATTTTATTAATCACTAGTTGGGTATGATAAAGCATACAACTTTAGAATCAGCTGAATAAAAGTTAATCTACTTAATAGAAGTCCAGAAAAGAAAGGAAATGGAAACAAAACCAGAAAGTAAGATAGAAAAGCGTGGTATCTCTTGACACAACAGTAGCTATGACATGTATATACTCATGTCATTATTCAATACTGAATGAAACAAAATGTGCATACACCTTGTCATAAAGCAACCCCACTCCTTGGACTATATCCCCGAGAGATAATCACACTGGCTGACAGAGAAGCTTGTATGGGGTGTGTGCTATGGTTTGCAGTTCTAGCGATACAGAAACATGTGGTGGTGATAATTTTGGCACTTAGAAGCAGAAGACCAAATTTCGAAAAGCAACATGGATGAATCCTAGAAAGCAGAATTAAACCCAAACAGATCTGTTGCATAATGCTTATGTAGTTGCAAATTCAAAAGAAACTATGCAAAAAAGTAGATGTTTAAGACTATGTTGTCTTGCAGTCAGGAATAATGAAGAACAAGCAACATGTTGTGGTAACTTGTTACTAACAAAGGGCCCAGAACTCAGGGTTTTGTAGTCAAGGGTTTGTTGAGCTCTTAGCTGGGTGAAGTTTTCCCCAATTTACATAACTTTAAGAGGGGTCACTGGTGTGAAGTAGTAAAAAGCTAGTCTGTGGCATGACGATGGCTTTATTCATATGTCTAGTGCACACCATGGATGGCTGGAAAGCTGAGCTCATGGGTACTTTTTATGTAATGCTTACCCATTGCTTCTTAATGACTGTATTTCCAGGGTAGATGGGCCACTTAAACAATAATCCAGATATCCCAGAGAAGGAATTCTAAGGGTTAGAAGGTAGACACTATCAGTTTCTTAAGGTTTGGGCTGTGAAACTTGTGTGGCATTAATTCTTTCACACTTTTAACTAAAACATTTACAGAACCCATTTCTGTTTCATCTAAAGACAAAGTTCATATGATGGGAACAAACTCCAAGATATAGCAGCCATATTTAACATACCATACATGGCCCACAATGTTGAGTAAAGAAGTGGTAAGTTATGTTGAAAAAATTTCTACTGCTCTGTGTTTTTCAATGATACACACAGCTCTGAGACACAGTAAGGTAGACACTGAGGAAATGAAGGAAATCATTAAGGTTGGAGGACAAAATAGTGTTACATTAGAGAGACTTATCTCTACAATGATTACACTAGAGCTTTCAGAGTGACGATAGCTGGGGGGGCAGGGCACGAAAAAGTCTAGTAATTCCTTTCTTAAATCAAGCTCGAGGGCTACATCATTGAACAGTGTCATTTCAGTGTTCATTAATCTAATTGCCCTAAAAATTATGTCATTTTATAAGTTATGTAATTAAATTTAAGAGATCTGTTCTTAGAACTTTTGAAGAAAATGTACTCTTCCCTATTCATTCATTTCCTATTTGAAAATTTGAATTGCTTGGAAGATAGTAGGAGGGTGAGGTTGTGGTGGTGGTGGTGGTGGTGGTGTGTGAGTGTGTGTGTGTGTGTGTGTGTGTGTGAGAGAGAGAGAGAGAGAGATTGAGAGAGAGTGTGTGTGTGCTAGGGTGGTATTTATTATTTTGTCCTCCTTAATTGTAGACTTGGCATAACAATCTGCCAAGGCTTCTTCAGGGTGAGGCTCTAACAAGCTGTTGAAAGGCAAAAAAATCTTATTTCTAATTTAAGTTTTACATAATGTTTTAGCATTTGGCTACTAAATCCAACTCTTCTTGGTTCCATAGCTCTAAAGAAGTGGCTCTTCTATTTTAAAAATAAATTTCAAGGCTCCAAATGTCAAATGTGAACAAGTTTATCAAAGTAGATTCATTAATTTCTGCTACTTGGATGAAGTTCGTATGAAAGAGAAAAAATAACAAAGTTTAGTGCATAAATTTGAACATTTTAAATCAAAGGTAGACCATCTTGAATTTAAAAATCAACATCATGGTAAGTGAATGCTGGAACAGAATGTATTCGTCAATAGTTTATTAATTATTGCTACTCTCTCTATTAATCACTTGGACATGAGAGCAGGTGTGTGACCTTCTCAGTGTCAGGTAGCCAGGGTCATAATAACAATGATTAAATATATGCTAAAGAGGAAAATGGCTTCAATACACACAAAGATTAACTACAATCAGGCTAAATCTATTAACGTACTGAAATGCCATGTTAGTACTCTGGGAATTCTTCAGCCCCCAGTCAGTCTCCAGGGCCTATGGAAGCATACATTATCAAACAAGACAACTCCAGGAAGAAATATTGAGTAGGGTTTCTTTAGCAAGTATGTGTAAAGCTATTAAGAATTGTGATACTGATGTTTAAACATCTTTAATCACATCAAGGCAAAAACCTTAGAATCTTGAATGTTTAGAATGTTGTGAAGGCTTCGTGAACCCCTGGCCTCTTGTTCTTTACTAATAACTTACTTTTAGAAACACCCAATGTTACTTTTGTTTTTTGGTGTTTTGATTTGTTTTTTTCTTTTTTTCCCCCAATGGTACTTTTGAGTACTTTTGGATTTTGACTCTTTGCTTGATCAAACTGCACATTTATTAAGCTGGAGAGATGACTTGGAGATTAAAAGCACTGGCTACTCTTCCAGAGGTTCTGAGTTCAATTCCCAGCAACCACATTGTAGCTTACAACCTTATGTAATGAGATCTAGTGTTGACTTCTTGTGTGCAGGCTGACATGCAGGCAGAACATTGTATACAAAATAAATAAAAAGTCTACAAAAAAAGAAAAACCCTGCACATTTATTATTGGATCCAAGGTATCATTGTGTCATTCTTGAGTCTATCACTTTACTTTTGAACCATATTAGAAAAGTAATATGAATAAAGCGAACACTTATCTACAAGTTGAATGAGTTGTTGCTTATAATAAATGGAGATGTGGTGCTGCTAATACATATGGTATTTTCTATAGACATGACCTGGATTTGCTTAAGAATGTATGGGTTCTACTGGGGTATGTTCTCTGACATTCACGCTATCATCGCTCCGTTCCCTGGGCCAAATGCAGTAGAAATTTTAGATTTGATGTAGGAAATCACTAATGCTAATTAAGAATAAAAAGGCACTAAATTTAACCCCCGATACAGAAAAAAATCCATAGATGGTAAATACAGTATATACAGATATGAAGAGGCTGAGAGCCCTCTTACAGTTTAGAGAATGTACATCTAATTCCTCAGTTACTTCTTTGACAGTAAGCCCATTGTTGATCAACTTTTTAAAAAAAATATTTCTTTTGTTGTTATTGAAAATTTCTTTTTATCAACAGATAATCTAGTAATTAGAGATATTTAGATATGTACACTGGGACAGAAATACTGTACACTGGTACTTACATATTCTAATTAAGTGGTAATTTATATAACAAGCAGACATTATAGCTGAACACCAAGAAGAAAATTCATTAAAGATTTAAGCTTTTCAAATCAAATCTAGAACATCTTAAAAGTCTCAAAAATTACTAGTACTTATTGTGTCTTGAAAGTTATGCTACAAAAACACTTTTCAGCCTGTCAAATTATTTAACATTATGATTTCAAATATTTTATATGCAGCATATGCCTTTAGAATTGCATTCTGAATTGCATAGTTCTAAATTTGG
Organism: Mesocricetus auratus; assembly: GCF_017639785.1. Classification (NCBI taxonomy): domain Eukaryota; kingdom Metazoa; phylum Chordata; class Mammalia; order Rodentia; family Cricetidae; genus Mesocricetus; species Mesocricetus auratus. Next base: position 68,443,550 of record NW_024429195.1, read on the forward strand.
AAGTTGGATGTTATTACAGCTGCATAATATGGGCCATAACGGAAGTCAGGTATATACTTTTAATATTCTAGCACCCTTTTTAAAAGTAGAAAAAAGGCATAAAAATAATGTTTTTTAATAAATCAATAATCCACAAACCGCCTGTTCATCTGAAATCAAACAAAAAACTAAGTATCCTGTATTCTTTTGTTGCTGTCTTTTAACTCTAGTGCGTGTTTTAAACATGCAGCACAGCATTATTTGGATCTGGCTGCTGTTCAAGTGCTCAGTAGCTGCACTTGTGCTTTGTGTACGGAAAGGAATGGCCCTGTTTGCTTTTGCTAATAGCTGTGATAATGATAATGACTGGTGTTGATTCATTAAGGCAAGTCACAGATTATGAACCCAGATTATTGACCCTTTTCAGAACTCCAGGTCACAATATCTTGCTCTGTATTTTCATAGGCAAGTTTTCCTCAGCTAAATGGCTGTGACTGGAGTCAAGAGAATAAGGGATTCATCGCATAGCTACTGACCCACTGCGAATCACTTAATTCACCTGCATAATGAAACTATCTCAAGCTGGTGCCAGGCACACAGTAGATATGTCATACTCAGTTCAATATTTTAAAACTGAGGTGACAGCATTATGCTATGACTTATCCAACTGCCCATGGGTATTTTTATCATAGACCAACAAAACTTTTTGGTAGTTGGGGTAATTTTCTTTTGTTCAGTTTTACACTTGGAGAATACAGCAAGATGCAGGCTTCATTTATGCCTTAGAACGTTTTAGTATCTGTTAACTGCTTATCTATCGAAAGGGCAGAAAGCTCTCTTTGATTCTCTGTGTAAGATAGCTAGGAATCATCAGCAAAGGTGATTAATATAAATCTGACTCCATCTCCTTTCCTTAAAAATAAAATGAAGAATCCAAACCTTCAAAAAGCAGATGTAACTTCCATTAATGAAAATGATTCATTTTCACTGGGGGAGAACCAGTACTTCAAAAAAAAAGCATTCCTAAGAGGTACTATTTCCCAGAGAGATGGAAAAATGCTGACTTCAGTTGAGACATATTTTTATCAGACTGTACAAGAACTAGTTCTAATACGAAGCAAGTCTACACATGACCCAGACTGAACTGGTTGACTTAATCAGGCCTTTATTATCTTTAAGATCTTTAAGTAACATTTTTAAAAACCTAACTGGAATATTTAATTAAAAATATCCCAATGAATAAAGCTTTGTTGCACCTCTTATTAAACCCCGCAGTCCTTTCAGAGCTGTGAGTGCAATGTAATCAAGCAGGTTATTAAAGATTCTTGTTTCATGTTTGATGAAACCCAAAATAGCGAAACAGCAAGGTTAATGAGGACCTGTTCTGTGGTAGAGACGTTCAGGCATATTTATTTAGTATTTGGTGTGCTGTTTATCCACAACAGACATTTCCCTGCTCATGAGCTCATTAAGAAAAATGTGATTTGATTTTTTATCCTGTATACATAAAGGTTGCTCTCCCACTACTTTCGGGCAATGAAAGAAGACATCTATTAGATGGATGGAAGAAGATGTATCTTTCATCTTTATCTTTGATAGTTAGAGTTTTAGGTTAGAGAAGAAGACATAGGAACAAGAGCACATACTAGATCATGCGAAGCTCGGTAGAAAAGCCCTAGATCATGGCAGATCTCTCCAAATCCAGGAAAAGGAAAGGTGTACAACAAAATTCACGACTACATTATAAAGAATTTAAAACCAAGGCGAAGCTGTATGTGGTGAAGCATACCTGGAATCCCAGACCAAGATAGGTAGAGCCTGGAGGACTGTAAATTCCAAGCCACCCTGGGTTACCCAGGAAGACCCAGTCTCCAAAACAACCGACCAACCAAAACTCAAATGTGAAAACGTAGAAATCACTTACACAATGGTGGGTTTCTTTTCTGAAAGGGGAAGATGTGCTTAGCAAAGTTACACTTGTAGTTTCTGTCTTTTTATTCTCCCCTTTATGATATATACTTCGTGAACCAAATATCCCCCACAGACTACCAAAAAGTCCTCTATGAATAGTTCTATCAAAATATATTAGTTCAAGTTGTCCAAGGTCAAAACTTTTAACCTGGAATCAACAAAGATGATCATTTCTACAATTATATTCCATGTAGCAACACTCTTCTAATACACCCATTTATTTTATGTGTATATGTGTGCAGTTGAATATATATGTATTGTGCGCATGCAGAGGCAGAAGGGAGCGTTGGACCCCCTGGAACTGGAGTTGCAGCAGTTGTGAATGACTCAGTGCAGATGCTGGGAACTGAACCTTGGTCCTCTGCAACAGTAGTAACTATTCTTAACAGTTGAGCCATCTCTATAGCCCCTAAACTGGATGTTTTTATGTTAAATGTTTACAAAGGACTTTGTATAATCTAGTATCCCCAAAATTTATTTAAGCAGGGAGGCTTCTTAAAATTTAATATCTTGTGGAGCAATTGTTTAAAGGGAATATTTGGGGAAGTGCTACCTAGGAACCATAATATTTAAACTGGTTGGGGTTTCAGACCTTTGAGATTCCCCAATTCATAAACCCAGAAGTTAAGAAATAAAGAGACAGATGTTTGCAGATAAGCAAGCTAAGCAACTTACTGATCAAAACCAACCACACAGCTCATGGGATTCAAACTCATGTTAGATGCTTTTATTAGATCTTCATTTCTACAAACCAGTCTCAGAACAGCCAGATGGTGGTAATGTCTTTATTCTCATTATAACTGACTGTATCATGGAATGCTTTGTGTTTTCTATCAGGGGGTTACCACTGTAAATGATGAATCCATGATGGGTAAAGCTGAAAGATGCAGCCTAGTGACTCAGAAGCTATACAATCTAGTTATTTAGTGTGTCTATACCTCCTTTACCATATCTACTTCCTGGGATTACAGTAGCTCCCATCTCATTGAGTTCTTATGAAACTTGCATTACCAGGGGAAAAGTTCAGTTGGTGATGTCCTTGCATTATAAGCACGAAACCTTTGTTTATACCCCCAGAACCCACATAAAAAACTGGATGAGGAGGCTCATATTAGAATCCCAGTGTCTCCAGAGAGGCAAAGCCAGGTGATCCTTGAGGAGTCATTGGTCAGCCATCCTAGTCTGCTCAGTGAACGCTAGGCGAACAGAGACTTAAAAAACAAAACAACACAAAAATCGTGGGCCACTCCTAAGGAACAAATTTTCAGGTTGCTCTCTGGTTTCCATATGCTAATACACAGGTGTATATATACAAATGAAATCCCTCCCCCACAAACATATGCAGTCAGTTACACACAAACATACATGTCCCCACCCCACCAACACTCACCTCATAGGAATTAATAACTGTAAAGTTCTTAGAGTCCTGTCTGTCATCTAGCAGAAGCTACTTCAATTTCAAGCATAAAATATTTTCTTATCAGTTTATGCCATAACACCGGTGTCTTTGGTTTGACTTTCATAAGGTAAGGATGGCAGTTCTCTGCCTGCCTGTGTGCTAGGCAGCAAGAGAGGAAGAGAGAAACAGACTTGCCTTACCTCCCATCATAGAGATATCAGTTGTTTGATATTCTGTTTGTCATTTATTGGATTTTGGTTGTTTTCTAAAATGCAGGAAGAGGCCTGCCTTCATCAGGAAGAAAAGTGGGAGCTTATCTGGGTGGCTTCTAAATGATTGTGGTCAGAATCAGAATCTAGGGGGTATGGTTGAGACATGCTTGCTTCTTTCACTACGCTAAGGTTTGCTCCACTTCTGTAATACAAAAGAGAAAAACAATGCCTTAACAGTGGGCTCTTTCGCTTCTATGAACATCTTTAGGCAGTCTATAGCCTAAGATGCTATTCCTTCCTATACCAGGGCTTCAGACTCCCTTCATCTTTCTGCTTAGTCCATGCTTACTGCCTTGTGGTCACAGGGCATGATTCTTCTGGCATCATGTTACATACAGGCAGGAAGAGCAAGATAGGCCAAGGGCTAAAGGCTATTCTATTTGAACCTGCTCCCCTTTTATGTTCTCCTGGAAAATTCACACTCTGCAAGTAATTAATACTTCCTTAACCTTGCCTAAGCACACTGCCAGCATTTAACATGATCTGGAGGGAAAGCTTGGGAATAATATATCTAGATGACATGGGTTTTATGCTTATCAAAATTGCAGCTGGGTCTGGTGTCCACAGTATTATTGTGGGAATAAAAAAATGTGTTTCCTCATGCTTCCTTTTGTCTGTACAGCACACTGGGACAAGATTGTTGCCCCCCTCCCCCACTGAATTGTTTTAGTGACTCCAGTGTCCTTAGCATCAATTCCAGTTCCTGGGTCCTCTGTGAAATGTTTGCATCCCAATCTGGCAGAAGCAAGTCCCACCTCCTTGTTTCATGTAAAGCATTATCTTTGCTCTGTCTCCAAAGGCTGAGTTATTTTAAAGGTCGCAATATGAACTATAGCAGTTAGCTCACAGTTGCTGGTTGATGAATGTTTGTTCAGTGCACAAAGGACAAATGAATATATAAAAGAATGGGAATGAACAGTGGGGCATGTGACTAAAAAAATGCAACATCATTTTTTTTGTTTGCACAAAGTAGTGACTTTACGAAGCTCAGCCGTTCTTTTCCATTTATCATTTAGGAGGAAAATATTTATTTGATAATTATTATGTCATGAAACTAAATGGAAGTATAGAGGAACACAGTGTGGAAATGACACAAACAGTATGTGAAGTTGTGTAGCTCTCATGTTTATTATCAGGTTGATTCATCCCATGAAAGGCCTGATTCAGAGCTAGCTTGAAGAAATACTGAATGAATGAACATTGAATCAAAAGAAGACGAGAGAATGCTCAAGGGTTAGCAAGCTGCTTTCTTGCCTTAAGATTCTAAGCAAGATGTTATTAATGTCATTGTTCTGAGTGAATAATTTGGGGGTGCAATAGCTAAGTAATTAACAGTAAGGATAATTATTACTTAAAGTGATGCTATGTCGGAAGCTAGTGTTTTTTTTAAACTTCTTTTAAGATATATGGGTAACTGTGTTGATCACTTGTGCTTAAGTTTTGCATTTTTACAACCACATGTGACATTTGACTCTAGAATTTTAAGAAGTGACTTGGTGCCTACATATCCTGGGGTCTAATTCTGAAAATTGATATACTGACATAGAAGTGTATTTTGTGAATGATCGTTCTTCTAATGAAAAAAACAAGAGGTATGCTAACTTGTTTCCTGTAGACATTTGCACTTTAAATAGAAAAGTGGTGGATATCCATTTGTTCAAGTACATCTGGTTTGAGGCAGAAGAATGCCTGGACGTGGCCTCTTTGTAAGATCATAGTGACGAAAATATCTTTAGGTATAGAAAGGAAGTGCTTTCTCTTATAACCCAGCTGGGACCAAACCCTGGGGGCTCCAGTTCTTTGAATGTCTAGTCTACTAAGGAAAAATCAGGAAAAGAGGGTGGGTGGATGGAAGAGAGCAAACATCTTACTCCGCTTTTATACTTGGCGGGTAGTAGGAAAAAGAAAATGCAAACCAGAACCAGGAAGTTAAGATTTCCTCTCTTAAGAGAGTACAAAGATCAGTGTTCATAGGAAAGTAAAGGATCTAGCAAAGTGAGCACTCCCCAGTGAGAAGTAGCCACTGTGATGATGACCTGACAGTTACCGAAATCTTCTTTCCTGAGTCCAGTTTCTGACCTGGCATCACAGTTTCAGCACCAGGCATCACAGATCCTAAACCCACACCACTGTAACCATGCAGGAGAAGTTGGGGAAAGCAGCTCAGGCTACTCACCAGAGGATTCAGGGGGATCCCTACCTACTGCTTTTGCCCATTTGTATTTGCTGGAACTAGAAGACCATGTAAACTGACAAAGGAAGAGGTAAAGTGCATCACACCCAGGAACTGATATTCCTTACCAACTGTATGTCCCTCAGTACTCATCCACTGACTCTCACAGGACACAAGATGATGAAGGGTGTCACTTCACTAAGTCAAAGACTGAACACTAGCTAAATGAACTGTTTAAATATTTGGATCATACTGTATATACCATTTTGTGTGTGTGTGTTTGCACATGCGTGCACGTGTGTGTGTGCTTATGTGAGTGAGTGGAGGCACATGTGTGTCTTGGCACATTTGTGGAAGTCAGAGACAAAATAGTAGTCCTCACCTTCCACCTTGTGTTGGGTACAGGGTCTTTTTGTTGTTCACTACTGGGTACTCTAGACTATTGGGTCTGTGAGTTTCCAAGGATTCATTCACCTGTCTCCATCTTCAATTTCCCCAAAAGAGCACTATACTTATGGGTATACACTACCAGCCAACTTTATGTGAATTCAGGTCCTCACAGTTGCAAGTACATTACTTATTGAGCCATTTCTCTAGACTCAGTTTGGATCTTTAGGCCCACCCCTCAAATTAATCACCAGGTGGGCTTCAAGAGCAATATGACTCATCTCTGAAAATCTAAATCCAAAAAGAATTAAATTTACAGCCTCCATCTCATTCTACATTTTTGCTGTTCTCTCTACTGCACACATAAACGTTTATGTAATGCATTAAACTCATGTTCAAAGATAGAAAAATATAAAAGCACAGAGAACACCACCAAATTTAAATTTCCCAGAAATAATCCTCGTCAGGAAATGCTTATGTATGACCTTAAAATGCTTGGGAAAGCAAATGTTGAGACTTTCTGGGCCTGATTCTGTTAAGTTGGGTGAATACTTTGAAGCCCAAGAATGCTAATTCTACTGCATATTGGAATTTGTTTCACTTAGTGATGAAGGGGATGTCACTGATTTACATTTGATAAAGTAGAAAAGTTACAAGAAGGTTGGGCTTTCTGTTTGTGCTAGTGTTTCGTTTGTTGTTTGTTTTGGTCTTTTTTCTAGATGTGGACAAAGGGAGGTCAGGAAGAGACTTTGGTGGGAAGAACACATCTCTTATTGTATATTTCTCTTCATATATTCTTTGTCTGTTGATTCTTTCATTCACTCATAATGCTTGGTGGGATAAAAAGCAGGTCTGCACACAGGTCTTAGTTCAATGCCACAGCTATCTGGTGGAGGGAACTTTGTATGCCTGAGATGTGCCCACAGTTCTTATCATGTATTTGACAACATACTTCATACAAATGACATATGACATCGATAGTCTGTATCCTCAAGGCATGACTAACCCGGATGAATACATTTAGCAATCCATAATAGAGGTGGTAAAAGTAGCATGAACTCAAATCCTTAGTAGTGTGTCATGGAATAGGTGCTGTAGAATCCGTGTCAGGGTGGGGACAAAAGCAATGAAAAAGAAGGGAGAGATTAAAACCGTGAACTGGTTGGACCTAATGACAAAAGATTACACAGAACGACAATTAGTTCTGATTTCTCTAGCATCTCTAATTCATATCTGATGCATCAATATAACTAATTTTCCATTAAGTTTTCTTGAAATGTTATAATCATTTTTGTACATGGAAAAACAGCAGGTGAGATAGTGAAATTGTCCTGCAGTACATTCAATAAATACAGGGAATGTGGCCACCAGAATGAGAGAAGAATTCCATTTTGAACACATTACAGGGAGCGCAAAGAGGATTTCCAAGTGTGAAAGCTCAACAGACAACTGAGATAAAAGACAAACAGTTGAACCTGACAGAGACTGATTTTGTGCTGGGATTAAAGGTGTGAGCCAACACCGCCCTGCTAAATCTCTTAATGTATGTATCTAAGGTCTTTTGGCTTAGGTACCCTTTGTGTGTGGGCTATTTCTCTATGCCACATAACTCTTAACTTGGTACACGCTCATATTCCGTAAAACTTAATCATTTTATTACTTTTCTTTATATGTTAGCAAATGAATTAAAACCCTAGCACCTTGATTGAAGCATTTTCAGAATATCTCTTTAACTTTTATTATAAATGATTTCACTTATCTACTTTATTATACTTACTAAAAGTTACAATAAAATAAAGAGATCTTAGGGTTTTAATACATTTGACATAAAGCATGTATTACCTCATTTATTGGAAAGGCTATTTTACTAACAATATCATAATGGAATCAATTGCATTTTATAATCATATTTATTTAAGCTGCTGTTTACTTCCATATGATATAATGCATTGAGGGAAAGAGGAAACATTCTGATTCTAAATTTAGAGCTTATGTCTCACCAAATATTAAGGTTACAAATGAATTCATATTTCCAGGAGGACATGGTCCTGAGCCAGTGTCCAACTTCTTTCCCATTCTTTGTGACTGTATCAATGATGCCGCATGGTTTGATCATTGGATGAGTGAGTGGAAGATCCTTGTCTCTCTCCTAAGGCTGCTGCTTCTGCATATGAACTGTCTATAGTAGCCCATTAGATTGCCATATAGAAAGGTACAAGTCTATAATAACACAGGAGGTGTGAAAAGAGCATGGCATCGAGATATTCAGAGAAATCCTCTCTTCGATGAATGCCTTGAAGAGCAAGGGTTGAACTGTCATATATCTGAGACATGTGATTTAGACACTTACCACAATAAAATTCCACCGACTTTTCAAAGGCATCTCCCACATTCTTAATGTAGGTGTTTCTTGCTTCATTTTTGTAGTCCAACCTTCAGAACATAGACTGTGCGATGGACGCCAGCCAGTGCAGATGAATGAGAAGTTAACTTTCAGTAGCTTCATCACCATCAGCATCCAGAAGGGTAGGTGTAATTTGCTGAACATCCATCTATCTTTACCTTTGGAAACGTGAGTAATGTTCTTATACTTTTAATTTGTACCTATTCTGTATGTTACAAAGCCTATGTACATAGCTAGAAATTAAATGAGTAGACATCCAGACTTGAGATTCAAATAGTGGCATGGGAAAATATTTTTACTGCAATAAATGCATCTCTGATGTCTTTAGGGGAAATTGAATAGTATTTTATTGACTAAGATCAAACAATCTGTAATTACCACCCAGAGGCACAAGGGAAAATTGCAGCAAGTAGAGGCAGCATTGGGTTGCATCACATAGGCAGGCACCATTTTGGTCTATGCCCAGGCATTTCCATGAGGAGCTTATGTAAGTTCCTCAAAGAGATGCCTGGGGATAGACCAAGGCTGTGTTTGCAGGAAAGTCAGTTCTACTAGGGATTGTGAAGCAATGTCTTGGTTTCCCTTATCTGACATCTGGACACTTGTTATCTATTAAGGATTAAGGTCTTCAACAATCCTCAGATAACTAAAGAAGAAATCATTCTGGTTTGCTGAAATGCAATAACCTTTTTTTTCTTTCCAACTCTTTTTAAACATTATACGATCAGCCAATTTGTTATCTACATTACATATATTTATTATAATATCCTGAGTGATTATGCGCTTTTATTTGGTCTTGATTCTTTGCTTGCTTTGTGATACCAGTGATCAAACTCATGGTGTCACATGTGCTTGACCACTGAGCTATAATCATATTCTCTCTCTCTCTCTCTCTCTCTCTCTCTCTCTCTCTCTCTCTCTCTCTCTCTCTCTCTCTCTCTGCACGCATACACAAACACACACACACACACACACACACACACACACACACACACATTTGATCCTTCTTCATGGAACCCAACAGTATATCCTAGTTCCCTCCTGGATGAAATGTATCCATCTTACTTGGGGCAGACCAGTCTTTCTTCAGGACCTGACCAGAGGATGTATTTCTTGTGACTCCCTACTTCAGGCTCTAACACTTCAAAATTAAAATTCAGTTTCAGGTTGTTGCACATGTCTTTCATATCCATTTGACCCTGTAATAGAGTCAGTGAGTTTTAATTGTGCATTGCTGGGCATTCCTGATACACCCCCCTCATTGAAGTTGCTTACAAAATCTTCCTTGATGTGTCTTGGTGTAGACTCCAGTACCTTAAGCTGCTCTAACCCTGTTGCTGACATTCAAACCATTCTTAACTCATGCACAGCTGATTACCCCTTAAAGTTTTTTACATAAAGTATTACCTTTGCCCCTTGATAGCTTTCCTTTCCCACAATTCTGTTTAGGGAGGCTACGGTTGCAATCATTTAGGCTTTAATTAACTAAGATGTTGTTTTCTGATTTCTTTATCCTCTTTTTAGCCACTCCCATGCTAACTCCTTTATCAGATATTTAAGTCTTTTTTAATTTGGAAAGTTTTAAAACATAAAGTTACAAACAATTTCCATTGTATTTTTGGAAAAGAAATTATTCCTATTTCATTTTTTAAATTCTGCACTAGTATAGAAATTATACAAGGCAGAAATAGTACCTACTTTTTCTCATTCTTGAATATTAGTACATAGCATACTACCTGGTCCAGAATAATTTTCTAATAGGACTCGATGATTGAGCTCTATCTGTTATTATTTAGACTTATATTCCCCAATGAATTGTGATCTATTTCAGAAGAAATATCTGGAATAGAAAATCTTCTGTGTGCACCTCCTTTAGACTTTATGCCTGCATTTTTCTCACCAGTACATGACAAGGGCTGTCATAAGCTAGACAGGCTTCTCATACAGCAAGGATGTCACTTATGCTCATGTTTGTCTTCTTTGAGGACCATAGTTGGGACTCATTTGTTTAATAATATCAGGACCTTATAAACAGTAAGCATGCACAAAGTATTTTAATCAATCAATCAATCAATAAATTTCCAGCTTTCCAGTCATGACACTACACTGACATTCATTTCGTCTTAAGGAAATGAAGCAGAGGAAGAGAAAGTAAACAAGGATTACCGACATCTTGGATTTAGTTACAGTTTGCTTCCTAAGCAAGAAAATGGCTAGCTTCTTTATCTATCAATCAGTGAAAGCACAAGTAAAGATAATTTCTTGTTTTCTTTAGAAAGCTTTATTAAGACATCAGTTAAAGAGCAGATGGAAGAGTGCAGAATGTGGGTCTCATTCTCCACATCTGTGATATGCTTCAGCTTTTAAGCTAAATTTCTACTATTCCAGCTGGTTTATTATTTCTAATGTTTTTCATTCTAAATAAAATTGGGAGAATTTATTTTTATTAATTACATTTTTGAGAACTCTGGAAAAAGAACAAGTGAGATGAAAAAACTCTCTTAATTCAGCACAATTAATGTATTTTAAGCTCATGAGTAAACCCTGAAATTAAGAAAAATAAAGATTGCTGGTTTCCAATCTATCATGTAAGAAATTTAGAAGTTGCTATTCCATCCAGAAGTGAACAAACTGACAAGACCAAAAAACAGATAATACGTTGCTGTTGTTGTTACAGAGTCGTGAGATCCCTGAGTATATGTTTGCCCTGATTTGAGACACAGAAAGGCAAAAATGGAGAAAGAGTACAGAAAACTAATGAGGAAAGCCTGAACTGAAACTGATGTGTTCCAGGTGTGTGCACCTGTGGTGACAGCCACTACAAAGATCCTATTGCATCCACAGGGAGTTAGAGGATTGTGAAGTATTTAGTCATGGCAGTCCCTCAGACCTCTGTGGACTTTACCTCCTGGAGTTCTGGGAGAACCTCACAGTAAATATCAAAGATAAATCCCCCTGTTTCCAGCAGGCAGACAGAAAAGGAGACCGTTTTGAAAAACACCAAAGTATCCTGTCTTTACCAAGGTCTGCTATCCAGAGAAACCATTTCACAAGATTCTAAGTTTCTGGTGAGGAGATACCGGTACACTCAACTCCAGCTGGCATCCACATGAAGGACAGAAAATACCCAGCTTCAGCCTCCTCCAGGGTACCAATGGAAGAAGAGAAATAGAGAACTCTGTTAACTGCAGTCATCCAGGAGATAACTGAGAGGCATTAGCAAAACTTACAAATCAGAGGCTCCACTCACTAAGAGACTGAGGCTTACTGATGATGTTTCTGCTACTTTGCAATGTTATGATCACATTGTGAGTACTCTTTTTACCTCAGTTTGTTCCTGCTTTGTATGCAATGCCAAGTTATCAAGATAAAGTTATAAAGCAAACAAAATAGCAAAACCAACCACAGACAAAGTATTTGAACCTCATTCAGGTATGGCAATCATCTAGGAATTATCAGATGGAGAATTCAAGCAGCAATAATTACTATGCTAATGAGACATCAAATAGGTAGAGTTCATGCAAGAACAGATAACCAATAGAAGCAGAAAGATGTAAAAACCCCAGGGACTGAAAAACACACAACAGAAATTCCCATGATGTATATGTTAATGGACTAGACACAGCTGAAAAATCTGAGCAGAAGAGGGCCCAAAAGAAACCTTGGCACTAGATACAGAAAAAGCCTTTGACAAAATCCAACACCCCTTCATGATAAAGGTCTTGGAGAGATCAGGGATAACAGGAACATATCTAAACATAATAAAAGCAATATACAGTAAACCAACAGCCAACATCAAACTAAATGGACAGAAACGAGATGTGATTCCTCTAAAATCAGGAACAAGACAAGGCTGTCCACTCTTTCCATATCTCTTCAATCTTCAATATTGTACTTGAAGTTCTAGCTAGAGCAATAAGACAACAAAAGGAGATCAAGGAGATACAAATTGGAAACAAAAAAGTCAAACTTTCACAATTTGAAGATGATATGATAGTTTACATAAGTGACCTGAAAAACTCTACACGGGAACTCTTACGGCTGAGAAACACCTTCAACAACGTGGCAGGATACAAGATTAACTTAAAAAAATCAGTAAACCTACTATATACATATGATAAATGGGCTGAGAAAGAAATCAGAGAAACATCACCCTTTACAATAGCCACAAACACCATAAAATATCTTGGGGTAACTCTAACCAAACAGGTGAAAGACCTGTATAGCAATAACTTTGAGTCTTTAAAGAAAGAAATTGAAGATACCAGAAAATGGAAAGATCTCCCATGCTCTTGGATAGGTAGAATCAACATAGTAAAAATGGCAATCTTGCCAAAAGCAGTCTGCAGATTCAATACAATCCTCATCTTCACAGACCTTGAAAGAATAATATTCAACTTTATATAGAAAAACAAAAGGCCCAGGATAGCAAAAACAACCCTGTACAATAAAGGAACTTCAGGAGGCATCACCATCCTTGATTTCAAGCTCTACTATAGAGCTATAGTCCTGAAAACAGCTTGGTGTTGGCATGAAAATAGGTAGACCAATGAGATTAACCCACACACCTAAGAACACCTGATTTTTGACAAAGAAGCTAAAACTATACAATGGAAAAAATAAAGCATCTTCAACAAATGGTGCTGGCATAACTGGATGCTGGCATGTAGAAGACTGCAGATAGATCCATATTTATCACTATGCACAAAACTTAAGTCCAAATGTATCAAAGACCTCAACATAAATCCAGCCACAGTGAACCTCTTAGAAGAGAAAGTGGGAAATACCCTTGAACAAATTGGTACAGGAAACTGCTTCCTGAACATAACACCAGCAGCACAGACACTGAGCTCAACAATTAATACATGGGACCTCCTGAAACTGAGAAGCTTCTGTAAGGCAAAGGACACAGTTAACATGACAAAATGGCAGCCCACAGATTGGGAAAAGATATTCACCAACCCCACATCTGACAAAGGGCTTATTTCCAAAATACACAAAGAACTAAAGAAGCTAGTCACCAAAATACCAAATAATCCAATTAAAAAGTGGGGTACAGAGCTAAATAGAGAATTCTCAATAGAAGAGTCTAAAATGACTGAAAGACACTTAAGAAAGTGCTCAACATCCCTAGCCATCAGGGAAATGCAAATCAAAACAACTCTGAGATGCCATCTTACTCCTATCAGAATGGCTAAAATAAAAAAAAACTGACAGTTTATGCTGGAGAGGATATGGAGAAAGGGGAACACTCTTCCACTGCTGGTGGGAGTGCCAACTTGTATAGACACTTTGGAAATCAGTATGGAGATTCCTCAGGAAAATGAGAATCAGTCTACCACAAGATCCAGCAATTCCATTCTTAGGCATATACCCAAAAGATGCACATTCTTACAAGGACATCTGTTCAACTATGTTCATAGCAGCATTACTTGTAATAGTTAGAACATGGAAGCAACCTAGATGCCCCTCAACTGAAGAATAGATAGAGAAAATGTGGTACATTACACGATGGAGTACTACCCAGCGGAAAAAACAATGGAATCTTGAAATTTGCAGGCAAATGGATGGCACTAGAAGAAACCATCCAGAGTGAGGTAAACCAGTCACAAAAAGAGAAACATGGTATGTACTCACTCATATATGGATTTTAGACATAGAGCAAAGGATTACCAGCCTATAATCCACACCTCCAGAAAAGCTAGGAAACATGGTCACCCAGAGAAGGGGAAATGGAAAAATCTCCTGAGCAAATTGGGAGCATGGTGGGGATGGATAATAGAGGAGTCGATGTATACATGTGAGCAGAGAGCATATGGGAAGCCTTTGCACATCCCCTTTCATTTTCTGTGAACCTAAAATTACTATACAAGTAAACTCTGTTATCGGAGGAGGAAGAAGAAGGACGAATCACTGACCCCCTAAAAGATAGCAACCTCACAGGAAAAGGAGACATTCAATAAATTCACAAATAGTACCCAATATTTTCGTATATTTTATTTTGTTATTTGCATGTATGGGTGTTTTACTTGCATGCATTTTTGTGTACCATGTTCATGCAGCGCCTTTAGAGGCCAGAAGAGGATGTCATATCTCCTGGGACCAGAGGGCTCACAACTTGGAGTTCTGAGCTATCATGTGGGTGTTGGGAATTGAGCCCCTGGCCTCTGGAAGAGCAGCCGGTGCTCTTAAAGGCTAAGCCATCTTTCCAGCCCAAGAGTTAACATTTTGAAAGCAATTTCCATGTGGCAGGCATTTAAAAATTAACACTCTCATCCCTAACAACTTGACTAAGAAGATGGTATTCTTATCCTTAGTGTGACTACAAGAAAACTTAGAGAGGTCAAGTACCCATATATAGCTAACACAATTTCCAAGAAACTTCAGGGCTGGGGTTCAAACTCTAGCAGTCTGGATTTGGAGTCTCTGCCTTTAAACACTGTATGCTAGACCTTATCTTTCTAATATGTAAGGGTGGCATATAAAGTAATAAACCCATGCAGAAAATTCATGAAATGTTCAAGGAAGAAGTAATAATTTTGATGAGAAAGCAGGTCTTAAGTGAGGAGGTAGCATCTGAAGCTGAAGCCAAAACAATGTGTGGAAACCAAAACAGATAAGTTCTCTCTTACATCTCCTATCAGCTGCAGAGTGCTGTGGTCCAGCTAATTACCCTCTATTAATTTAACAAGGACAATACAACCCATGTCCTAAGTTTTTGCAGACTGTGAAGATTAAGTTGCATATTATGTATAAACATATTTCCCCCCAAAGTATTGCAAGAATGTTCATTCTAGGCCCTTGCCGCACCTCCAGGAGTAGCCGTCCATCTGGGAGCAGTATCTCCATTTCTCCCCTTGTGCCTGAGCAGGCCTTTTTGGATGGTTTCAGCCAGTAGCCCAGGATGCAAGCGGGGCCATATGCCTTTGGATCAAGTCGTAAAGACTTCCAGCTGGCTCTGTCTGGGAATGCTTGATCTTGAAACTGAGCCATAGAACTCCAAGGAAGCCCTGGCCATATGGAGACACTCACAGGATAAGCTAGTCAGGCTCCTGGTCTTGACCTCTGCACAGCAATAACTTCCCAGTGAGTGAGCCATCTTGAAAGCAGATTCTTCAGACCTCAGTTGAGCTGGCACTGGGTTGGGTGAGGCCCAGCCTAAAGAGCAGATTCATGAATCAAATAAATGGTCTTTAAGTTGTTGTGTTTTGCTGTGAAGTAAGTGGTGGCTGAAGCATGTTTGAAAGAGATAACACGGCACATAAAGTCCTTAACATAGTGAGTAACATAACACATGTTTAATTAAACATGTCTGTTACACTAGAAATGTTACAGAGTTTATGGGAACGGGACTAGGATTGCCTGGGTTTGAATTCCAGATAGGCTACTCCTTCACTGTGCCACTTAATTTGCACAACCAGTCAGTTCTTAGCCTCTCATTTTAAAAGGAGATAATTATACCCACTTCATAGGGTGGTTGTTAGTATGAAATGATTTTCCCTCCCCTAGTGGTCCATGATGCTCACACAATGATCTGATCAAGTTTTTGTAGTAGTTACTCTTGCATCTTCCCTATCCTTCCTACAGGTCTCAGTTTAGCTGGTCTGGTATTTTGACTTGCCAGTTTGCAGTGGGCCTCTTCTGTGCTTCATGAACCTGTGTGCTGAATTCAAGGCAACACTGGTACTTGGTACAACTTTCTTCACTGAACTCAGCTGTCGGCATTTTTAGATGACTCCGACTGCAGCCCGTAAGTCTACCACCACCACTGAAACTGGATCTGCTGTTGTCAGTTCAAGGCTAATAAATAGATAAAAGGTCTGTCTCCCTCCTCCCACCTCTCTCCTCTCATGGATGATCTTGAAAAAGACTCTTGTATTGTTGATTATGACTCAACACTGCATCAAGATCATAAGCAATTGTCCTCTGAGGTTTAACATACACATGTGAGAATCAGACATGAGTCCACAGCAGATGGTTAGAACTGGCCCTGATGTGATCCCTCTTTCTGATATGAAAACTCGGCCTTAAGTTTGTTCCTTGTCAGTGGTTCTCAACCTGTGGGTCATGGTTCTCAACTTGTGGAGACCCTTTTTGGGGTTGAATGACCCTTTCTCAACTTGTGGAGACCCTTTTTGGGGTTGAATGACCCTTTCACAGGGGTCACCTAAGACCATCAGAAAACACAGATATTTACATTTGATTTATAACAGTAGCAAAATTACAGTTATAAAGTAATTTTGTGGTTGGGAATAATCTCAACATGAGAAACTATATTAAAGAGTCATAGCACTGAGAAAGTTGACAACCATTACTCTTCTTTTATTCAAGAGTTTAAGTGATTTTCAAATGCTTCCCAGAAAGAGATTTAAGGTAACCCACCCCAATAATGGAAGGGAAATGAACAACCTGTGCTAAGCCCCTGTAATGGATACATCTGTTAAGGCTTGAATCTGCATTATGCATATATAACATGCATGCATACATACATACATACATACATACATACATGAAAACTCTTCTATAAGCTTTGTGGACTGACTATCTCTCTCTCTCTATCTCTGTGTGTGTGTGTGTGTGTGTGTGTGTGTATGTGTGTGTGTGTGTGTCTTTGTGTTCGTCTTCTAAGGTTTGGATTTATTCCTAACTTCTTACATTATATTAATATTGCTTCAAAAGCTGCTTCAAAGCTGAGTTGGATAATGCAGTCTCATGTGCAAAAAGCAGCAAGGAGACATGAAAAGAAGTTGGTAGAAGAGCACCAGGACATCAGCAAGTGTGAATATACTTCCTAGAATTGTTCCAATAAAAGTCAGGAAATGATCCTCAAGGCAATAAAGGTTCACATTTAGTTACTTGACACTTACTTGTAAAATCTTGATTTGTAATATAGTCCTCTAGTTTGACTTTAAAAAAATTCCCTATGTATTCTGGCATTTGAATGCAAATGGTTCTTGGTTTTATTGGCTTTTAGAAACACATCTAAAGTCATAAAGGAAAATAGCCCAAGAGATGATGTGGGTATTAACCGTCAGTAATGCTTCTCAACACAACACACATTTATTCTCAGTTCATGATGATGATTCCATTCACATTCATTCATTTTGAGCTCAAGAAGCACCAATTAAGATTCACCTTTTGCAAGTAAAAAAAGATTTGCATGAGAATGCAACTGAAATGCAGTAAAGTGTATCAGTTAATGAATATATAAAATGCATCAGCAGGAAGATGTTAATATAGGCAGTGCAACTGACGGTTCCTGCATATCAGGCCCTAGACATTTATTCTGTTAAGTCCTTTGATCTTCACAAACTTCTTCAGATGGGAGTGGTTTGGCCTCCATAGTACAAGTGAGGAAATTAAAATACCAAGATGTAAAAGTATATGCATGTACAAAACTAAGCCCTAGCTTCAGCTAATGGGATGTGGCTGGGTGCAAGGCATGCCAGGGGATTCTGTCTGAAAGCACACTATTTCTCCAGGGGTAGGATGTCCAGAGAGCTCCGTAGGGAGACAGGAGTAAAGTATGGATGAGTCACTTGGTCCTATAAATGACCAGATAGCAGTAATATTTTTGCATTAAGGTCTTTATAACAACTCAGCTGTCACAGTATAAAAACAATATGTGACCAAATGAGCATAGCCGTGTTTTAAAATGCTGCATTTACATGGCCACTGACATTTGCAATTAAGGTCATTTTCACATATCCCAATCTATTATTCCTTTAGTTTAATTTTAACTTTAAAAAAGTTCAAAAGCCATTTTTAGGTATTTAAGAGAATACTTTAACAGCCAACACATTGAATTTGTATCATGACTATGGTTTGCTGAACTTTGTTTACAAACCACAGAGACTTGCTCCATGAAAGGTTGAGTGGCAGTTTTCCACACAGTTCAGGGCTTCCTGGACAAAGGAACTAGCAGTTGGCACAGGCGTAAGTAGGTAAATGAACATCAATGTTTTGAAGAGCCATAAACAGAGTCGTTGGCATTTAGGGCTGGAGGTGTTGGGGGACAAAGGCAAGGGAACTAAAGATTCCTGTGCACCCCATGCTGGGAATGTGACCTTTACTGTGAGAGCCATTGTAGAATTTGCGGTATGATAAGGTTTACATTTTGAAAGTGTCTGTCTAGCAGCAAGGTGAGAAATTGGAAAAGTCATTCTAGAAAGGAAAGAAAACACTTAACTGGGGTAATTTGAGCCAAAGTCCACCAGGATGCCGCCAGTCATCTGTTCTGTGTAATTCTGTTTTTTCCTTGCACACCATGTCCTTTCCTGACTTAGTACCATTTCAGATGATATTTCTGTCTCTGAACTTCTCTTCCTTCTTTCATCACATAAACCCCCTCACCCTTTTGAGTTCAGTTCTATTGTCGTGTCTCTCAGAAAGCCTGCATTGACTTCTCAGATCAGGATTCACAGCGTTCTGCTACATACGAGGTCTTGCCTTTCTTTAACAATGACTGTACTTGAGGCACGTCTCCAGGTTGGTCTGCTGTGTCAGACCTTAAGCTACACGTCTAGCACATTACCCTTTGGCTGCAGGGTTTACATTAGAGAGATGTTCAATCAGCAAGTACTGTGGGCATGATGGATATTTACCATGCAGAGCTGACTTGGATCACTTGGCTGAATGGTTGCCAAAGAGAGAGACCACTCACTAAGTGAAATTCCCAGTTGGGGGTCACAGTATTTAGTGGGACACAGAGATAGAACATAGATAAAGGTCAGCTTTGAAGCAGTTGTGGAAATGACTTGGAAGTTTCTGCAGGACACTTGAGGAGGCCTGTCGGTAGACCTGTGTCTGCTTCCCATTATAGGAACACAAGCACTGATGTTGGCACTGAAGGCTGCAACAGCACACCTTCACAAGCCGAGCTCCTGCTTTGAACTCCTTCCAGGCAACACATGCCTCAGTAGTCAGAAACCCCTTCCCGGCACATCCCTTTCATTGTGTTTCTCCCCGCTCTCAGTACTGAAGAAAACGTGTGTTCTTCAGGTAATGCGAGCCCCCTTTGGTCCATTCCCTTCATTTTCCCATCGTCCCTGACTTCCCAACATGAATTGTCTCTCATGCGGTTACCACCTCATTTCCTTTAGTTTCACCATTTCGTTTCTTTTCTACATGCTTATCCACCCTGCTTCACATTTTCCTTTTTGGCATGCCTAAAGCTCATCTTCCTGTAGAAGCCAATTTGGTGTCCATCTCTTCCTCAATACTTCCTTTGTCCCCTTCCTGGAATTGTCTTAGCACAATGGAAGTATTGCTCTGATAATAATACTTCCTCCTGCTCTGAGGATACCGCTCAGTGACGGAGCATTTACCTGCATAACAAGCCCATGAATTTGAACCCTAGGATTACAATATCATAGAGTGTGGGCTTTGTAAAACACCAAGACTGGAACCATTTTTAAAGAATTCTGACTTATTGGTGGAGCTAAAACTTGATTAAGTTTCAGAGTCTTTGTACTTTACAATACAACAAAAATTAATTTGGAAGGGTTATTGCATGGATAATAAGTAATCACATGTATTTGTGCTACTCCCCAGAAAAGACTGATAATTAATAATCAATAATAATAACATTATTGTTGTAGTCCTAGGGAATTTTCTCTAACCACATTACCACCCCAGTACTTACAGATCTTTTTCCCAGGCATAGATGTTTACCCAGAGTCCTTCCTGGTAGCTTGCTTCTGCTCATTTTCTTTGTGTATTTCACAACCTTGCTGACACATCACCTGAAAGCCAATGACCCTGATCTTTATTTAATCCAATGCCAAATAAAAATATATTGAACATAAAAATTACCTAAAACTCCCTCCTTGCCTGTAAAGACTTCCACGTTTGGCAAGCAGGTCTTAAACCTGAGGTATAGAAAGGGGAAATGAGCTAAATCTTGGTTTGGAAAAACCCTACTTGTGGCTACAAGATCTGTGAGTATAGGTATGTCAGTTGGTGATGGTGAAGTCCAGTGTATTGTTTGTAGAAGGAAGTAATAAGATTTGCTCTGAACAGATTTGAGAGAAAGATAAACACGTGCTATGAAAGAATGGGAGGATGTTGGGGGTTTAAGTTTAAGCAGGGTTGAGTGGGGAGCAGGGACAGAGGGGTAATGAGTGGCTAATCAATGCTAAGGATGGTTACAGAAGCCTTATAAGAATGTTCTGGTTTATAATCTAATTAAAATATAAATTCATAATTAATTTTTTGAGAATTTCATATATTTAAGTACTGCATTTTACATCATTTACAACACTCCCTCTGCCTCCTGCAACTCCTCCTGCGTTCCTCCCTCTCAAACCCATGCTCTATTCTTTAGTTTTATAATTTTATGTGTGCTATATATTATTATTTATATTTATATATTTGTATCATTTAATTATATATGCCTGTGATATTTATATGTATACTATATATGCATATGTTATGTATAGGTGTATATGTCTTATGTATATACACATGTATGTATAAGCTTAGCCAAAGAAAAACCACTTAGTGTTGCTGATATGTGTATTTGTTTAGAGTGGACCTCTTAGGATTGGGTAACTTAGCAGAGAACTTAAGCCTGGAGAAGACTGATGTTCATTTTCTTAGCATTCATTAATTACTTATTCTTCATGTAGGGATAGGAACTGGAGAATTTTCCCCAGATACACTGGCTGTTAAGTGGTGTCATTGTGCAAGTTTTTTTGATGTGATTTTATTTTCAAGAAGCATGGGTACAGCTTCCTTGCCACATCCAGAAGGTATTATCCCACAGCCAATTTCCCAGTCCCCTGGCTCTTAACAGTTTTTTCTCCCTACCTTCTGAAATGTTCTCTGACCCTGGAGTGTAGGGGTTATGTGGCTTATGTACTAATTGGGGTTGGGCATGCCATAGACTGTTGTTCTCTGCATTTTGAGAAATTGTAGATTTCTGAGTTGGTTTCTGTCTGCTGTAAAAAGAAGTATCTTTAATCTGTGGCTATAAGGATAAATATCTAGAATTCAGTTAGATATTATACTGTTCAGGAAAGTGACAGTAGTGGCCTCTCTTCTGGTGTCTGTGATGTTCCTAGTTATGGGTAGTTAATTGCATTTATAGCAACCACAGAAGCCAGGAAAATTAAAAGAGACCTGACCTTGGAGGTCTGGGAGGCAGTTCTAGAGAGGAGGATAATGTGACATAGGTGCTACAACGCTGGAAATGAGAAAAATGGGCGGGTGACGGAACGGGGAGGGAAGGCGGCACAGAAGTAAAGAAAGGACGGAGGAAAAATAACACAAAGAACATTTGAGAAAGTCATGGGAAAACGTTATTTAATATTTACTAAATATATGATATATAAAATATATAAGTATATATACTTACATGTAGTGTATCACTTGGCATTTGGGTTGATAATGCTCTTCCTAAAACCCATATACTATCTAACAATATCCCCAGTGCAAGACATGGGAAGCCTTCCTCTGCATTTTTGGACAGGGACACAGAAAAGATGTGGGAAGTGTATGTTGTTGCATAGGTCTCAAGGAGCTAGCACAAAACACAGAAAATTTCGTGATGTGTGCACATTGTAAGACTTGAAAAAAACAAAGAAAAATACAAGCTAGAGAGTGACATCATAATGAGGCATACAGGCAGCTATGCGCATCATATCCTTACATGAATTCCATGTAAGGCAAAAGGTCAGAGAGTAGGTTTTTTTCTGTTAATGGCTCTGGCACCCAGAAAGATATTCGTGATTCTCATTTGTCTTCTTAATCCATCCATTCATTGTGTTACTATCATCCCGTGGTAGTTTAAAAGAAAAATGGCTGCCAAAGGGAAGTGGTACTATTAGGTGGTATGGCTTTGTTGGAGTGGGTGTGGCCTTGTTGGTGAAAGTGTGTCATTGTGAAAGATCTCCTTTGCTCAAGTTTCACTCAATCTGACACACAGTCTACTTCCTGTTGCCTTCTAATTAAGATGCATCCAGCACCATATTTGCCATGATCTCTGCTGAAATGATGATGCACTGAACCTCTGAACTATACACAGCCATGGCAACTAAATGTTTTGCTTTATAACAGCTGCTGTGGTCATGGTGTCTCTTCTCAACAATAGAAATCCTAACTAAGGCATATCCTGAGCATACCTTGGAAAGTATTGATTGTCTAAAGTCAATGATTCCCAGAAATCATTTTTATTAAAGAATCAATTTAATAGAGACACATCAAAGAATTCTTGAAGGGTAGTCATTTCTCACTCACATAATGGGTCTACTGCCTTCTAAAATCTTAAAAAAAACATTGTTTCTCTTCCGAGACATCCTGAGAAACAGCCGTAGTTGAAAGTGTGCCTGCCCACGCTCCCATGCCCACATCCCTCATTCTTGCACGTGTGGATTTCACCTGGCACATTGCCTATGCTCACTGTGATTCTGCCCTATCATATCACAAGCTAGAAGGCAACCGAGCTTAAGAACTCTGTCTTTAGCTGGAAGGCTAAACCTGGCAGGGCTCTTTTTGTTACCCTGGAAGGGGCCAAATTACAGGATGGAGTGAAACTGATCTTACTGCATACACCAGCTACACTCCTCTGGCTTTGTGCAGAGGCCTTCAAATCCAACCACAGGATGTCAATGAACTGAGAACCTAAATGTACTTGCAAGATCTGGGACTTAGGCCACCTGAAAGTATCCGGTATCTCTTTTTTGGCGAGTTTGCATATTTCCTTACAAATAGCACTACTTTTAAGTGCTTATGCTGTACCAATGAGTTCATGTGAGGACAGACATTCCGTACTCAATGCTATGCACCTTTTAGAGATTTTAAAGACCAGATATGCTTACACTGTTCACAGTACCGATGGTATTAAATGTTCTGTGATTGACTTGGATTTATGTAAGCCCTCACATTATTATAACTTAAATGCTTCAACTCATCTTTTGGCCCATAATACATCCTAAGTGACAACACTTGTGGACTACCATACCACTTGGGACATAAGGAATCTACAGTCACCTGACAAGTTCATTATATACACTTAATTGTACAGTTTCCCTGGGTGGTTCAAAGATGTAGCTTAGCGCTGCCAATTGGTTTACAACTTCCAGCCCCTTCCTTTCTCTGTATTTCCTTCTCCATCTTCATCATGACTGCCATATTTGTCAGCAGTTAGTAACTTTTGCTTTTAAGAAGTTTCCAGCATTTCCTTTCTCAGTAGAATGCTATATATAATCATTTATATAAAAGTCTGCATTAAATAGGTCTTTCGATGTTTACAGGAGACAGCAGTCCTAAGTAAATTCTAATTGAAGAATTAAGAATCTTGAAAAGGGTAGGGGAGGAAGGAAGGGAGGGAAAAGGAAGGAAGGGGAGGGAGGAAGGTGCTAACAAAAGAAAGAGCATGGAGTCTCTATCCAGACGTATCTCAGTGTAGGCCATAACTGCCATGAGCTTTGTGCCGTCCTCTCTGATAGCCAAGAAGAGGCAGATTACTTGGCCAAGACCTTTCACCATCTGAAAAAGCCACCCTTCTAGACAGAGTGTTAAATGCTGGAGCTAACATTTTAAATAAAAATCACAGTAACCTTAATTTAGAAAATTAAAACCATTCCAAGAATCCAAGGCATTTGCTGATAACTACAAATGCCTTTTCCATCTTAAAACCATATGATAGCAAACAACAACAACAAAAAACAGCAATAATACTTTTACTAAGGATAATTGCAGTGACCCCTAAGTAACATGTGGCTCTTGTTTTTGAACCAATTACTCTAGGCACCTTAACATGTATCCTCTGTTGTTTTAACCCTAACAGCGCCCTATGTGTTACCTCCTTTTACAGTAAGAAAGCTAAAGCATTAAGCAAGAAAGTTAATAGTAATAGTTAATAGTAGTCTTAGTCTCTCTTACAGTTACTCTGGACATCTTATGTCCTTTCATTCTGGATAAGGAAGAGTAGTTGGTGAAGCCCTTAGACTGTGAACATAGTTTAACCGGTGTCCTTGGCCTCATCCCAATATTGGTCCTAATGTCTCTTATCAAACAGAGAATTAGAATGTCTATTAAGAGGCACAGCAAGACTCTCTATGACCCTCAGTCTCAAATGTTCATGCCTAGATGAAGCTATAACCGGGTTTAAGAAATTCATACAGTAACGAACGAACGAAATACACCGCAGTTAGCATTTGACATTTCCTGCTCATCTCCCTCTAGAAAAGCCAGTCCCAGTTCTCCTAGTCAGATGGACCAGTTTTTAAAGACTGGAACTTTGCAGTGTGCCAGCTGAGAGCCACCCAAGGCATCTGCCCAGAGACCCCAAGTGGCCTTGTGTTTGTCCCTGAACAGTCTGTGAGAGCAGCAACTCCAGTTGAGTTTGTTGTTCCACAGGGACTGACACAAAACAGAATTCTTTCTAGTCTTTCCAAAAGCTAGTCCTGGCAACAAATGCTGGCCTACACAAAGCCTTAGCGCTGCCGCGTCTACATCTGGTGAGGCTTGGCAGGAAGTGGGGGGCGGGGGTGCATCCATCAATATCAATGACCATTCTCAGTAAATGAAGTTCTGTAAAAGAAAAATAAAGCATTATGAAAAATCCATATTGTGTTAAAAGCCAGGCT
This sequence comes from Mesocricetus auratus, assembly GCF_017639785.1. NCBI lineage: Eukaryota > Metazoa > Chordata > Mammalia > Rodentia > Cricetidae > Mesocricetus > Mesocricetus auratus. The sequence goes on from NW_024429195.1 coordinate 68,468,727, forward strand.
GGTCTGCTCAATGGATTCACACACTCTGAGTGTCTGTGACATGCAAGGCGCTGCTCTTTAGAAACTTGAGAGGGTAGAAATCAATAAGACAAAAGTATTAAAAGTGCTATGTTCAAAGGGCCTTGAGACACAAATTAACTCTGCTAGAGAAGGCTTCAAGTAGGAGTGAGCATGCGAAGTAGTCTAGGAAGTAAAGAGCTTCGAGGTGAAGGGATATCTTGAGTGCAAGGATAAGGCAGTCAGCTGGATTTGGAGTTCTGGGAGAATCTGATCTCTGTGACTACGGTCTAGCATTAAAGTGACAATAAAACCCCCATTAAGGGTAAACAGGTCAAAGGAATGGAATCTCTGACAGCTAGGTTGGGTCAGTCACCTAACTAAAGGACCACCCCTAGGAAGATGAATTCATTTAAGTCATGCTAAAGAGATAGGTGGAATAATTAATCCTTTAATGAGAAATTTTTCCTTATCAGAACTCCTGCCTCCAATATAGTCCCTCAGGCTGATCAGCCACAAGGGTCTGTCCACCTTTCTCAGTGCCAAGTCACACATATACAGCTCCTCCCTTTCCACCCCCTGCCCCCCTGTTTCTTTAAGATGTTGGTCAGAACCTAAATATGATTGTTTTGAAACTTTGGGTTTTCTTCCTCTTTGTCTCACCTCCCCATACCATTATAGCGCTGTTGTCCTGTGGACCGCTATACCAGAAACTCAAATGCCCTGGCCTTTCCCCCTTTGCTCCCCTCCATTCTCCTCCTCTGGGCAGTTGCAGAGATTTAAGGATTGCTTGCCCTGAGGGTTGTTATTTTGAACTTTTATGAAATTTCCCTCAAACTTCTGCCTGAATCCATTCTTAACTGCTTTCATTAACTAATTAATGAGACTAAGAACCCCAATATGTGACCCCAATTTCTGTGGTATCATATGGCAGCTAAGAAGGGACACCCCCAAATTCCAGAAACATTAGCAGGAGAAAAAAGACCTGCAGATAACGTTGAAAAAGCAAGGAGCTTTTAAAATGCCTTTTGGTAGCACATTTTCAAGGCTGTTTCAAGGATGCAATGAACATGTAGCTGTAACTTCAGGAGTGATTGATGACGGTGCTAAAAAGTACTTTTGTGGAATACTCACTGTGGAATACCTCTAGGTTACTGTGTTACAGGCTTTATATGAATTGTCTCTCTGGACAGCATACATAACCTATTACCACGAAAAACGGGTTTTCTAAAACAAAAACAAACAAATTGCTATTACTGAGGATGGAGAGTTCTTTAATGACGGTCAAAAACATAGCTGATTCTAATATTGGTTTCCGCGTTACACTGTGACATGTCTGTGTTGAGGTTTATCTGTTGTCTTATGCCCAGTTTTACGTGGGGTACAGAATCATAATTAAAAAAATAAAGGAACCTGATTGATCTTTTTGTTTGTGGAGCCTATGCTCCCTAAAGGATGCAAGCAATGCATTAACCATGATGGTAGTAATGGCCCCTGACTGCTCCTCAAATAGCAGGTGTGAAGGAAGAGCAGAAGGTAAAGCGAAAGCTCCCAACCAGGAAGAATAATCTAACATGGTGGACTGGGAGCTGCCTGGTCTGGAGTTATTGCCACAACAGAATCATCCGCAAAAACGAAAAACGATGTCTTCACATCTTTATTTAAAATGCTCATTTTTAAAAATAAAGTTCATTATTAGCAAACTCATACTAAATCCATCAGCTAACAGATGGAAGCTTTGGATTCAAGGCAGATTCTTGTCTTTCTCTCAGAGCAATTAGACATTTTGAAAGCGTATTCTTAAACTATGATGTGTCAAAGTTTTGTGGGATTTTTTTTAAACTGTCAGGCAGCAAAATTTACAGGCTTATCAAATTTTTTATTATTACTGACTTTTCTTTTTATGTCTCAAGCAGGTTGGAAACTTTCTCATCTTTTTTTAACCTTTTAAAATTATATTAGAATCTTTCAAATACATCCAATTTTATTAATATATTTTATTTGAGGCAATAAAGTTCTGCTTTACTTGTATCATTAGAGATAACAAATAGACCATATAGAGGTTCTGGAAACATATGGTCAACCTTGTTAGATAGTGTTCCAGGGACCAGACATTATCAGGAGGCTCTGTAATTTTAAAATGTCAAGTTTAATGAAAGCAGATCCATTAGAATGACATCCTGTGACTTCCATTCTCAATTGGAGTTATAAAAATATTTTCTATTATTTTTTAATTTAGGTTATAAACAATCATGTTTCACATGTCAATCCCAGCTTCCTCTCCCTACCCTCCTACCTTGCCCTCCCCACCAGGTCCCCCAGTCCCCCACTCAATCACCACTCGGATCCCCAGGGAGGGTGAGGCCCTCCATGGTGGATCTCCAGTAACTGTCATTTCATCCAGTGCAGGGCCTAGGCCCTCCCCCAAGAGTCCTGGCTGAGAGAGCCTTCCATATTGTGGCATGGGCACTCAAAGTCTATTTGTACACCAGGGATAAATACTACCCAAGAAGGCTCCATAGATTACCTAGGGCTCCTCACTGATACCCACATTCAGGGGTTTTAGGTCAGTCCCATGCTTTCCACACAGTCATCAATCTGGGGTCCAAGAGCTCCCACTTGTTCAGGTCAACTGTTTCTGTGGGTTAAACCAGTCCAGTCTTAAATCCTTTGCCCATCAGTTCTCTCTTTCTGACACTGGATTCCAGGAGTTCAGTTCAGTGTCTGTGGGTATCTGCCTCTGGTTTCATCAGTCGCTGGATGAAGGTTCTGTTTCCTAGACTCTCTGGCAGTGGGATTTTATGCTGGCACTCCCCTGATTCATGTCTAAAATCCATATATGAGTGAGTACATACCATGTTTCTCTTTTTGTGACTGGGTTACCTCACTCAGGATGGTTTCTTCTAGTGCTGTCCATTTGCCTGCAAATTTCAAAATTCCATTGTTTTTTCCACTGAATAGTACTCCATTGTTTCTCTATCCACTCTTCAGTTGAGGGGCATCTAGGTTGCTTCCAGGTTCTGGCTATTACAAATAATGCTGCTATGAACATAGTGGGACAGATACCCTTGTTATATGTATGGGCATCTTTTGGGTATATGCCTAAGAGTGGAATTGCTGGGTCTTGTGGTAGATTAATTCCCATTTTCCTGAGGAATCTCCATACTGATTTCCAAAGTGGCTGTACAAGTAGGCACTCCCACCAGCAGTGTAGGAGTGTTCCCTTTCTCCACATCCTCTCCAGCATAAACTGTCATTGGTGTTTTTGATTTTAGCCATTCTGACAGGAGTGAGATGGTATCTCAGAGTTGTTTTGATTTGCATTTCCTGGATGGCTAGGGATGTTGAGCACTTTCTCAAGCGTCTTTCAGCCATTTTAGACTCCTCTACTGAGAATTCTCTATTTAGTTCTGTACCCCATTTTTTGATTGGATCCTTTGTTGTTTTGGAGACTTGCTTCTTGAGTTCTTTGTAAATTTTGGAGATCAGCCCTCTGTCAGATGTGTGGTTAGTGAAGGACATTTGTTCAACTAAGTTCATAGCGGCATTATTTGTAATAGCCAGAACCTGGAAGCAACCTAGCTGCCTTTTAACTGAAGACTGGATAGAGAAAATGTGGTGCATTTACACAAAGGTTTTTTTTTTTCAGAAACAGAGGAAGAGAGTTGAGAACTCTTTGTAATCAGAAGCCTGATATATCCTCAATATAGCCTCAAACTGTTGTAACGTTTGATGGGTGACCCAATTCCCGGGAAACAGTTTTTTTATATATAGAACTGGCATGAAGGATGCCCAAAGGAATACTAGGTCAAAGTCAAACCCTACAAGAGAGTAGATTCACAAACATGACTCAGATAAACATTCAGTTACATCTCGCTGTTTATTATTTTATCTGAAGGCAGTTGTCATCCACAAGACAAACTATATTTGATTCAGTTGTTCACAATTTATAATAAAGCTTATAGAGGCCTTTATTGGGACATCTTCATATATAAAAATCTCTGTGTCACTTCACTGTCTTCTGACAGTGTGTGGTGAGACAAGATACTCCTTTGTGCTATCTAACATTTTGAAACTCCCTTTAGATTGGATACTTGGACATTAATTTATGTGAAAGGATTTTATTGCTTTATTTACAAAGTGACCAGTTAAAACCTAGCTCTTTATAACTCAGCCTTGAATATAGGACTTAGAAAAGTGGAGATTAATCAATGGACTCGTATTTCAAGATGGACCTGAATTGCTAACCACTCTGAATTGAGGCTTTTTACAATTCTACACTGATTTATTGAACGGCAGATATCATTACAACGGAGACGTATTTCACAAAATAAAATAGACTCAAGTACCATTATTCTGTTTAATGAACATCCTGGTCTCTAAACATACGCAGAGGTCAAAGTCAGTAATTCTCACTGTTTCAAGTTTAATTTTTCATGGCCATAAATTTTGTGACTTCTTTAAAACATAACTACAAGACATTAGCTACCACTTATTTTAATTTTCAAATGTTTATTAGAGCAGTTTGATTGTATCTTGGACCATCCTGCCTTCCTTTCTCTTGGTTTCCTTGCTTTCTTTCATTCTTCCATCATTGTTTTTTTCAGTTTTGTTTTATACACTTCTTTTCATAAAATTTTGAAGGTTAAGAAAATCAATGAGTCCAGAAAGGTACAAAAGTCAGCTGAGGGAAAAGGAAGTTTGTCCATAATTGACTACACAGTGAGCTCATGTGCAGGAAGGGAAAAATGCTTATTTTCTATTTTAGTTACTGGCTTATAGAGCTGAATGCATCATTGATTTGTGCATGGTATATCTGCATATAGTAAATAAAATTGCTTTCATCTCCCCCCTCAAAAAATCACTGAGTTAGCATTTGGAATGAATGTTGGGGCATATTCTAAACCTGTGATGGAGGGAAATTCTGCTTTTGTGTTTACTCAGCAAATATTTCTATCTTAATTGCCAAGATAATTGGATTTCAGCATATAAAGCAGCAATTAGTCCATCCAATATGGTCACTCTGCTTTGCAGCATCCCTTCCCATGGTTTTCCAGCCATATATCAGAGAGAAGCAGATGTTCCCAGATTCTTGTTATGTATCACAGCTGTATTGTGCAAGACTAGAATATAACTATGCTGGATGTTTTGGCCCCATAATGTACCCTTTTAAAAATTATGATCATTGTCATGTTCCTAACATAATTTGGGCAAACGTTCTGTCAAATTCCTTGGGTTTATTTTTTTTTTGGCTTGCACATTTAAATTGATACACTTAAAAATCCCTTTAGCAATCATAAACCCAATTCTCACATATGTTTGTGGAAAGATGTTCATAGTGTTAAAGAATCTCGTTCACTGATACCATCTGGTAGCTATTAGAGTGGAGTAGAGAGCATCGTGTGCTTCTGTAATGCAAAGGCATCCAGTTGTCCATGGGTAAGGTTAGAGAAAAACAGCAACTGCCTGTCTGTGGTTCACAGGATGAGTTTATGGCTCTGGGCTAGCAGGAAATGGAGGATAGAACCATGCTGTTGTTGCCCAGTTGTCACCCCTCCCCTCTGCTTGAGCAGCAACATCTTGCTCTAGTGTCATCTTCACTTTCGAATATCCGGCGACTATCTTTCCTGAGCTGTGGTCCTTCAGTGCCTTCCATGCAAGTCAGCTGTGGAGCGAATGCTTATCCAAAGAAATGGAGCTGCAACCCATGGCTGCAGGGATAATTGATGGCTTAATGAAAGGTAGCACTAGACTGCACATAAAGTTCATTTTCTAGGGTGTTGTTGATTCCATCCTTGTTTTAGATTCAGACTTTAACACTCATTCCCAAGTGAGATATTATGCTGGATATCTATCACTTAGTATTTCATACTGTAATTCAGTTGAGTATAATCTATAATTTTGTAATATATATTAGGAGCAAATTATAGTGCAGGTGGGAAAACATCCCTGGTTATTATCTTTAGGGTGCCAATAAATATTTCAGTTGCTTTTCTATAGTTAAAGCAATGTGCTCAAATTATTTTCAAATTGACACCAAGTTCTAAGGCAAACCTAAGACTCACTAGGGTCTGGATACAGGACACTTTGGATTTTGATTTAGTGACAGTGCTAATTGATGCATATAATGAAGGTATGACTACATGGAGAAGTTGAGCTATACATTAGTGAAAATAATACTGTTTGACTAGAAAAATGTATGTAAGCACTCACTTCATTTTCCTTAAGCAAATAAATACTGTGCATTTCCCCCTCAAGTGATCTAGCATCATCATTAGCTATGACCCACCATTCTTTTCCTCCCGAATATATTATTTATTGGTCTTATTTAATTACGGTAATTCCTATTATCTTCGCCATTTTTCCTTAATCTCCCCATGCTCATACTTGATATTTATTTTTTTGCATGTGTGTGGTACTGACTGAGCAGTGTGTGTTCATATGGTTGATGAAGGTGGAGGTCAAGTATCTTCCTCTACTGCACTGAGCCTTACTTTTTGAGACACAATCTCTCATGGATCTTGGAGATGACTGATTAACTAGACCGGTATGGAGATCAGCCCGTTAACTGGTGATGTCATTCTGCAGGTCTTGTTTAGGAAACCACATTGTTCCGCTGTCATGGGTGCAGTTTCCCTGTTATGTCTAGAAGATATCATCTAGCAGTAGGCTTCCTGGTCTTTCTTACAGTGCTTCTGCTCTCTCTGCTTTGAATTTCCTGGACCAAGACAGGCAAACACATGCTCTCTCTTATTTGTGCATCTTAGACCTGAATCTATAGATTTGAGTATGTAAGCTGAAGTGATTTTAAATGTTACGAAAGTAGAAAGGGACTATGGGAGGAGGAGGAGGAGGAAGAGGAAGAGGAGGAGGAAGAGGAGGAAGAGGAAGAGGAATAGGAGGAGGGCTCCAGCAAGGGGCATAGTAGGACCCAAGTGCAGTGAAAGAGGAAATGAGAAAAAAGGGGGGAAGGTTTTAACTGAATAAGGGGAAGTAGGGTAATGCCAAGGGATGAAGAGGAAGGAGAGATAAATAAAACTGAAGATGTTTGAAATATTATTTTATCAGATAAATTCAAGATACATAATATATACAGACATGCATACATACATATCTATTAACATCTATTTATAATATATGTACATATATGAAAGAGATATTAAATGTAGTTATGGCGTACAGGGTACCAAAGCCCTGCTCTTCCCTCCTCCCCTTGCCAAGAGGCATAGTCATCCAACAGAAATGTCAATGGGATATGGGAAGCCTCCCATTCTCCCATTTAATTATTGGTCAGTGGAGACCAAGAGGTTCCCCAAACAGTATAAACTATTTTCAATTGTGCTCAGATGCCTCCCAGCTTCCAAGTTAGCTCCTTCAGAGAGAGGAGCTGGGATTGAACTGGAAGTGACCTAGAAGCTGCCTCCCTGAGGACTGGCTCTCATCATTTCAGAAGGGCTGTTCTAGCTGCCAAGGGAGAAGAGCAATCAATAGTCCTACCCAACCACAAAGCATTTGAACCACAATGACTGGCCTAGCAAGATGTCCCCCAGTGGTGCAGGTGCAATGTAGCACTTGCAGGACAACTGAAAGCTGTTTAATTGAATTTGAAGCCCAATCAGCTGTTTAATTGAATTTGAAGATTTTCAGGGGGCTGGTACTGAAAATCTAGCCAACTGCTAGTGGCTAAAGAAGACATAGAACCTAGAAGAGATCCCACTCCTACCATTTGCCAAAACTAATATAATTGATAAGTGTATTCCAAATGCTTCTACTTATATCTCCAGGTTAATGCAGCTATCACGCCTCATCAAAAAGCTTCTTTTGGCAATCGGTGCAGACTATTACGGAGATCCCAAACTGGTCAAACTGGAGACTATAAGTGACAGTTGGGTGCCAGGTTCTAATTGAGTCTGATATTTTAAACAGAATTTTTGATGGAGAAATTTCACTTATTACTGCTAACTTCTTCACTTCCAAACTCATTTGATTGATGCCAGATTTTAAATTAAGAGAAGGTTTGTATCAGGGAAAAACGAGGGCCTGCCTCTATCTTTCTAAATCAATTGTCATATCAAAACACAGACCTTTTGACCTCCATTTACATATTCATTTTTTAATGCTGAAATAATGAAATTACAGAAGAAAGAGGTTGAGAGTTCATCATGGAAATTATGCTCTGCAGGCATAAATGACTGGGTGCTTTTCACAAAACATCACAGCTAGAGGCTGACCTGACAAGACTTGGAGCCTCAGCTACCAGAGAGCACAACTGGAGGAGAAATAGAGGACAAGAGACATCCCATCCTGGTAACCAGAACGTTTCTGCCCTCTTCTAACCTCACGATCACATGCACTCGCAACCCCCTCTAACCTCTTTAATACTCCTTCACTGTTTTCTTGTTCCTGAGGCGGAATACCTGATTGTCATATAAAGAAAGGAGAGTTACTATGTATAGCTCACGATCCTAAGGTCACTGATGCGTCAGGAATATTTAGCCAGCAATTTCCAAAGAGGCTTTTTTTCTCTTCCTCCCCTGTGCAAGGACCACAACTCTGTGCCACCATGCTTAGGATTTTTTTTCCAACCCAAGCAGGCTTAGGATTTTTATGTGGTTGTTAGGGAGCCCAAATTAGGTTCTCATACTTTCAAGATAAACACTTTATCAACTGAACTATCTCACTAGCCATCTAATTTGATTCTTTCAAAAAAGAATTTCTTAAACCAATACTTACTTAATTCTGAACATAATGAACTGGTCTTAAAATATCCCAACTCTAAATGTCAGTAACAGATAATCTCATAGTTGTTTTTAGCATTTTCTCTTAAATAACATACTTGCAAGACTTTCCAGGTCAGAGTATGCTTCTCTGCATTATACCTCAAGCCCTTGGGAATCTAACTGCTAAATAACTCATGGGTCTCACAATCCAGGTGCACAGCCAGCTAAGAGTGGCCTGAAAAAATGGTATGAACTGAATGAAAATGGAAGTACAGCATATCACCCTTTATAGAGTCATGTTAAAAATACCACCAAGAGGGAAACTTCTCACACTAAATTCTTACATTGGAAAAGATGAAAAGTTGTAAATTAACAGCTTAAGAAGCCCCCCACCTCATGAAGCTGGAAGAATAAGATGACTCCAAATGGAGCAGATGGGATGACACTGTAAACATAAGATCAGTACAGTTGACTTTACCCCGTCCTGTAGGATGGTGACTGAGAAAGCTCAGAAACCAGATACTCTGGAGAAGAAACCTGAAGCCATGGGAGGAATTGACAGCTACTCATGGTCAACTGTGTATTTCCAAAAGACCGCACTGAAAGGGATGTGCTCTGCTGCTAAATACGGATGAGAGAAGGAAAAGGAGATTATTGCAACTATCATAAAGCCAGTTGGTGTGACAGAATGGCAGTATACAGATGGTTAAATGACATAAAATGCCTATAGATTTTATTACTGAAGATATGCCTTGAAAGCTGTTGAGACACAGGAAACACACCATTCAGCCAGAAAGTAAGAAGACCGTAAGTTGCAATGGTGCCAGGTATATCCAGATCCTCCTCACTGAAACCACAGAAGCATGGATGTGCTTCTCCTGATGCAGCCGAGCAGTGTTCTCCTTGTAATTGGACCACATTCCCTCAAGTGTCTCCACGTAGAACATACCAGAATAGTTTTCTTAACACATTCAGAAAAATCCGTGTCAGCAAAGTGAAGATGCACAAACTCTCACTGATGGTTGATTTAAGGAGAACCTAGAGAAGCTCAGACACCAGGAAGGTGAATCACATCGAAGAGTTAAGATTCCAGAACAGCAGAAAGCTATGAACTCATTCAAAGCTACTGTGGTACCTGATATCAAACCATGTGTCAATAAGTGGAGTCTAGCCTCTTACATAGATGTTCTAAGTTATATAACAAGAACCTAATTAGGGCTGGTAGTGCAGGTCAGTGTTTGAATGCTTTCTTAATGTGCAGACCACTCTCAAGTTTATCCTCAGCAATAATGTGTATGCACACACAAATAAAAAGAAGGGAAATAAAGTATACCTTAGACAAAGAATTTTATGTAAACAGATTAAACAACGGGGAAAAATAAACCAAACAAGAATCTCTTTAGAAAAACAATAAAAACCAACAAAACTGTGGTAAAGATTGCAAAGAAAGAGGGCACCAATTGTTAGTACTTGGGATAAAATGGGTCTTGTCCCTGTTGACATCAAGGAGAGAGAGACAGAGAGGGGGGGAATGAGATCCTACACTCAATTCTGCCTACATTATTTGGAAACATATGTTCCTTTAAAAGCATAAACTGAATACAGTATGAACTAGATCATTTGAATATCCCTAAAACATTTATGGAAATTGCTCTGGTAGTTTAAAAACTTCCCCCAAATAAATCTCTGGGCCCAGATGGTTTCACTAGAGAATTCTTCCAGGCAGTTAAAGAAGAGCTAACAGAACACATCTTGACACAACACCTTTCAGGAAACAGGAGGGAACAGTTACAGTGTATTTCACGAGGCAAAACTGATTGTGGTAACAAAATCAAAGACAACCCAAGCAAAGAAAGGGAAGGAAAGGAAGCTAGAGAACAAATTCCTCATGATATAATTTATTAAAACCCTTCAATAGCCAGATAGTAGATTAGTAAATCAACAAAAGGACTGTAACAATCTTTATACAATGTCACACAGCATAACCAACCATGAGTGTCCACCTTCAGTGTACAAGGCTACTTGGACATTTTTGTGTTATCAGCCATTGACATGCCTATGGCCATGGGTGAAAAGAAAACATACCATGAGCATATGAACTGAGAATGATGAAACATGTCATGAGGTTCAACACCAATCCACATTTTGTTTGCTTACTCATGTCTTCTTTCTCCTACTCTGTTTAAAAGGCTTTCTTGTTTCCATTGTGTTGTTAGAACTTAGCAAGAAATGCAGGGTGTATCCATTCTGCAGAGCTGCTGTAACAACCCACAAACGTAATGACTTGAACAGATGAAATGTGTTGTTCCACAGTTCTGAGGATCCAGATTGGCACAGCGCTAGTATTTTTGGAGCAACAACGGACTGTCTCTCTCATCTTCTAGTTCAATAGCTCTCGACCTTCCTAAGTCTGTGACCTTTTAATACAGTTCCTCATGTTGTGGTGACCCCCAACCTTAAAATTAGTTCATTGCTGATTCAGAATTGCAGTTTTGCTACTGTTATGAATCATAATGTAAATATCTGATATGAAGAATATCTGATATTTAACCCCTGTGAAAGAGTCATTTGACCCCAAAAGGGGTCAGGACCCATAGGTTGAAAACCACTGTTCTAGTAGGTTATTGGCAATCTTTGACATTGTTGGCAGGCAGTAGCAATACAATGACCATTGCCTTGATTTTCATGTATGACTTTCTCCAACTTTCCCCTTACTAGGACAACAGTCTTATTGAATTAGAGGTCTAATCTACCATAAACTCATTATTTTAGCTAATTGCATCTGAAATGTTCTTATTCCCAAATAAGGTCACATTCAGAGGCAGTTAGAATTAACACATCAGCATTTAAAGTTGGAGAACACAATGCAATAAAAGGGAACTTCTTCAACCTGGTAATCTGTAGGAAAATATACAGCTACTATCACACTTAGCAATTAAATTAAAAAATTTCAAGTTTAATTGGAGAAATCATCAACATTGAATTAAAAAATCAAAGTGAGTACATATTTGACACGGGTAGCAGCTAGAATAGATCTCAAGAGCATTGTGCAAGTGACAAAGGTTGCTCTCAAAGTCACATGACTCTTGACTCCTCCTATAAGCCATCCTCCAGTGGTGGAAGCATGCAGGTTGTGATTATATCAGTAGCTTCCTGAGTAGGAATTGTGGTCAGTATTTTATTGAATATCTCTATAAAGGGGTAATACACACAGGACATCTGAGCCAGGCTGGTGGCACACACTTTAATCCCAGCTGTCGGCAGACAGAAGCAAGCAGATTTCTGCGTTCAAGATGAGCCTGGACTACAGAGTGAGTTCCAAGACAACCAGGATTGCATAGAGAAATCCTCTCTCAAAAAAATCCCTAAAAATAAATAAGTAAAGATAGCTGGAGAATAAAATGGATCTGTATATTATCTGTTTTTTGACTGTCATGGTAGTTAGCATGAAATATAAAGCAGACAGAAATGAAAGGTCTCCCTCTATACACTGTACCAGTCTCAATCTCCTGATTGTACTATGACTGTAAAATATGTGAATAATTTTAGGAAACTGAGTAAACTATGCATAGTTCTCTGATCTCTCCTATGAATCCTCAGTTTTACCAAAATAACCCTTAGCCAGGGTCAAGATATGCCATGCAAAAATTTGGAAACTCAATAACCAACTTGGTAGGTTAATGATGTTCCTGATTGAGACTTTAGTGGGGATTTGGGACTGGATGAAGCCATGAGAGCAGCACTCCATGATAGCATTAATGGCTTTTCAGCAAAGGATATCAGTCCAATCCCTTTGTGCTTCTGGGACAATAAGCAAAACAAACTTTCACTCTCAAAAAATTGCCTGGGATATTCAGTAATTATTCATTGTTTTCTTAGTTCTAGTTTAATCACTAAATAATGTAGAGTACAGTGTGAAGTCGTTTGTTCAATATTTTGCCCAGTAAAGAAAGGGGATGGGATGGAGGATCAGTGGGAGGCACAGGAGGATGGGATTGATATTTTAAAACAAGATTGTTTCTAATTTAAATTAATAAAAAGATTGTAATAAAAAATAAAAAAATACCTGGGATTAGGTATTCAGTTGTAACAATAGAAAATGAACACTTAGAGATACATTTAACCAAACATTCAAATTTTAATACTAAAAAGGAGAAACACTCTCTATGATTATTTCAAATAGACCAAAATAAAATTCCCACAATGAGCCAATGGTATTTTCAATAAAAATTACATACAACATTTTAAAAAAGAAGTGTTAAAGTTGTTCTGAAATCCATGTAAAAATGTTAAGTACCTTGAAAAACTGAGGTGATTTGTGGAATCAATAAAATAAAAGACTCTGAGGACACGCCAAAGCCTAGTATAAACCTTTGTAATAAAGAGTGTGGTACTGACATTAAGCTCACTATAAAATCAGTGTTTTGGTGTAGAAAGTAGGGTCTTCAACAGAACCAAGATGATTTAATGGTCACGGTAGTCTTTTTAAACCAGACTAGATATTCCTATACAACAAGCAAACAAAACAACCACAGAGACTTTAGGCCTATCTGTAGAAAGTAAAATTAAATTTTCCAGAGCAAAATCTTTGTGGCCTTCATTTAGTCAGAAATTGATTAAAACTTCATGAACCACAGTAAACAAATTGTTTAACAGGACTCCATTAAAATTAAAACTTGTTCTTCAGAGACATACTTACAGACTTAGACATGGGAATCTAAGGATAAAAGTAAATAAATCCCTGAAAAATATTTATGTCCTTGTTACCAAAGATGAAAATGATTCAACACCAATTAGAAGACAGAAGTCTGGGCAAAGTAGGATGGAGGTGCCTACAGAACCAGTATTTGGAGGGAAAAGTGGGAAGATGGCTGTGGCTCAAAGCCAACCTGATTTACATAGTGAATTACAGGCCAAACAGAGCTTAAAAAGAAAATTCACAATTAAAAAGCAAAGCAAACAACAACAAAGTCCTAAAAGACATATGGATGGCAAGCACTAAAATGTTCCGCATCGTTAATCTTCAGGAAAATTAAGCCCCAGTCACAGTGACATATTCTGAGTAAAAAGTGAAAAAGATTCATAATTCCAAAAGATAGTAATGTGGCAACTGGGATATATATGCACTGGAGGCGAGAATGCAAAATGTTACACGCACGTTGGAATACTGTTATCTTCTCTTATGCATTTACCTAAGAGAAATGAAAACATAAATTATTTAGGTACTGATATAACTGTTACTTGACACTTGGAAACAATCTTTTTTAATTTATTTTTCCAATACAGGGTTTCTCTGTGTGGCAGTCCTGGCTGTCCTGCGACTCTCTCTCTCTCTCTCTGTAGGCTGGCCTTGAACTCAGAGATCCTCCTGCCTCTGCCTCCAGAGTGTTGGGATTAAAGGCGTGCCCCACCACCTCACAGCTGGAAACAATCTTAATACCAACAACTACTGAGAGGATAAACATACTTTGGAGAAATCGTGAAGGAAGAAACGAAACAGAGTGATTTACTGATAACCACTATAATGGTGATGAATTCCAGAAGAAGTGTACTCAATGTAAACAATCCAGACATAGTTAATCCTACATCATATATTTCCTTTAATTTGGTTTTTTCAAAAAAGACCAAGCATGCTGCATGTCTATATGCAATTATGTGTATATACAGACCTATATATGTATAGATTACAATACACACACACACACGCACACACACACACACAATTAGTAGTACCCAGATATTGGAAATCAGGTGTTGCTCTATGCTACAAATATTGCCAGTTGTGGAAATCTCCCATATCACAAAGATTATATGACTATATTCCATTTCAAAACACATTATATTAAATACCGAGAGTGTGTTACACTAAAATTGTGCTGTAATAATGTACACATTTATACTAATATGTTTGGTAGAAGTGTGTTGGGTGGATGGAAAAGGACTGGTGGGAAAGAAATAAGAGACTAACAATTGAAGTTGAGTGTGAAGTTGTTGCAGGGAATCCAGCTAGCATGTCTGCAAGGATTGAAAATTTAGATGTGGGCCATGGGACGTTGATCAGGACTGCTGACCTTAAACCAGAAGTCACCAGTATGGGTGGTATTTTCAGCTGCAGAAGGCAAAGTGATTCCCAAGGAGAGACAAAAATTCAGCATAAAACTGATTCCAATAAATAGTCAACTATCATATAGTAAGAGAAAAAAGAGTAGCAAATAACGATAGAGAAACCAGAAGCAGGGGAGAGCCAAAATACTGTACAGATGTCCCTAGAGATATGACTCAGGTACAAGCCATGGGAATTGGAATTGTGTGCACCTACATGTTTTGCATGAAAGACAATTCTCTTACCCACATTTACTGTGTATTAAAGATAAAAACAAAAGATCTTTATAGACTTTTAAGGTCATCAATTATTTGGATTGAGTATATAGAATTATGGAACTCTAGAGGAAATTTAAATTGAGATACTTGTGTGCTTAGTCTCATGTATATAATCCATTTCCCAGAATATAACTGATCACTTTGCTTTCAAGTGAGAAAAAGTAAAACACTGTCAGGTACATTTCCAAAAGTCTCAATTTGTACTTCATTTTAGTCGTAAAACACTGTTATGTCATTTTTAAACCAGTTGCTAAGGTATTACTTTAATATAATTATATAATAGCCTCTATCAATCATCTCTTTTTTATTCAGTTGCTCAATCAACTTATTATACACTGAACCTAAATGGCTCAGCTGACTCAAATCAAAGTCATGCTATCCCAAGAATCCTCAGAAATCTTTGAAATTGTACTTAGAGTCCAAAGAGTCCCCCCATAATAATTAGTCAATATAACCAGCCAGATGACTCTGAGTGGTATCACCAAAAGCATTAACCAGTCAGTTCTATCCAGGACAAATTACTTAGCATCTGTGACACCATTATTGTTAAGAAAGAAAGAAAGGAAGGAAGGAAGGAAGGAAGGAAGGAAAGAAGGAAGGAAGGAAGGAAGGAAAGGAATTTGAGAAATTATGCTTTCTTTAAGTGACACATAAAAGCACTTTGGCAAGAAAATAAATAATAAACCACTGACTTCATCATTTGAAAAGGACTTTTAAAATACTTAGATTTTTGAATTTTAAATAATAGAATTTTGAGGTCAGGAAGATAGCTCAGTCACTGCAGTAATTGCTATGAAATCATGAGGATCTAAAGTTTAATCCTCAGACTCCCTCAGAAAGAAGCAGCCAAATATGATGCGTAAACTTACAGCCCCAACTTCTGAGGACTGACAGCAGAGGATGTCCACATTGGTACTCTCTCTCCTCTCTCTCTCTTACACATGCAAACCTGCAAGTGCATGCATGTGTGCACACGCATGCTAAAACACACACACAAACATACACACACACATATACACACACTCAGACTCTTACACATACACAAATAACCCACACACACTCACACACATATATTAATTGAATAAATAAATAATACATTTTTAATTTAAATTAGAAACAAGCTTCCTTCACATGTCAATCCCAGCTCCCTCTCCCTCCGCTCCTCCTCTGCCCCGCCATCAGTCTCCCCAGCTCCCCACCCCATCCCCCTTCTGTTCCCCAAAGAGGGTGAGGCCCTCCACAGGGGATCTCCAAAGTCTGTCATATCATCCTGGGCAGGGCCTAGGCCCTGCCCCATGTGTCCAGGCTGAAAGAGTATCCCTCCATGTGGAATGGGATCCCAAAGTCCATTTGTACAACAGGGATAAATGCTGATCTACTGCTGGAGGCCCCATAGATTGCCATGGCCTTCTCACAGACACCCACATTCAGGGGGTCTAGATCAGTCCCATGCTGGCCTCTCAGCTATCAGTCTGGGGTCCATGAGCTCCCCCTTGTTCAGGTCAGCTGTTTCTGTGGGTTTCACCAGACAAGCCTTGGCCCCTATACTCATCGCTCCTCCCTCTTTGCAACTGGGTTCTAAGAGTTCAGTTCAGTGTTTAGCTATGGGTGTCTGCCTTTGCTTCCATCAGCCACTGGATGAAGACTTATATGCTGGATGGCATATAAGGCAGTCATCAATCTCATTATTGGGGGGTCATTTAAGGTATCCTCTCAACTATTGCTTAGATCACAGTTGGTATCATCCTTGTAGATCTCTGGAAATCTCACTAGTGCCAGATCTCTCCTCAAACCTATGATGGCTCCCTCTATTATGATAGCTCTCATCCTGCTCTACTCTATTCTTCCCCGGACTCAACCGTCTTGCTCCCCCCCCCATGTCCTCCTCTCCCATCTTCTTCTCTCCCTCTCTTTCTCCCAGCTGTCTCTCCTCTTCCTGCATATTCCCAATCTGCTCAGGAGATCCTATACCATTCCCCTGCTCCTGTGTACCATGCATGTCTCTCCTAGGGTCTTCCCTGTCTCCCAGACTCTCTGGAGGTGGGATTGTAGGCTGACAACCCCCTGCTCCATGTCTAAAATCCATATATGAGTGATTTTGTGTTTTTGTGACTGGATTACCTCATTCAGGATGGTTTCTTCTAGTGTCATCTATTTCCATGCGAATTTCAAGATTCCATTGTTTTTTTTTTCTTGATTCCATTGTGTAAATGTACTACATTTTCTCTATCCACTCTTCAGTTGAGGGGCATCTAGGTTGCTTCCAAGTTCTGACTATTACAAATAATGCTGCTATGAACAGATTCGAACAGATGTCCTTATTGTATGAATGTGCATCTTTTGGGCATATGCCTAAGAGTGGAATTGCTGGGTCTTGTGGTAGACTGAGTCCCAATTTTCTGAGAAATCTCCATACTGATTTCCAAAGTGGCTGTACAAGTTGGCACTCCCACCAACAATGGAGGAGTGTTTGCCTTTCTCCACATCCTCTCCAGCATAAACTGTCATTGGTGTTTTTGATTTTAGCCATTCTAACAGGAGTAAGATGATATCTCAGAGTTGTTTTGGTTTGCATTTCCCTGATGGCTAAAGATGTTGAGCGCTTTCTTAAGTGTCTGTCAGCCATTTTAGATTCCTCTGTTGAGAATTCTCTGTTTAGTTCTGTACCCCACTTTTTAATTGGTTATTTGGTATTTTGGAGACTAGCTTCTTGAGTTCTTTGTAAATTTTGGAGATCAGTCCTCTGTCAGATGTGAGGTTGATGAATATCTTTTCCCATTCTGTGGGCTGCTGTTTTGTCTTTGTTGAGTGTATCTTTTGCCTTACAGAATCTTATCAGTTTCAGGAGCTCCCATTTATTAATTGCCAATCTCAGTGTCTGTGTTATGTTCAGGAGGCAGTCTCCTGTACCAATTCGTACAAGGGTGCTTCCCACTTTCTCTTATAAGAGGTTCAGTGTGGCTAGATTTATGTTGAGGTCTTTGATACATTTGGACTTAAGTTTTGTGCATGGTGATAAACATGGATCTATCTGCAGTCTTCTACATGCCAGCATCCAGTTATGCCAGCACCATTTGTTGAAGATGCTTTCTTTTTTCCATTGTATAGTTTTAGCTTCTTTGTCAAAAATCTGGTGTTCATAGGTGTGTAGGCTAATATCAGGGTCTTCAATTTGATTCCATTGGTCTATCTGTCTATCTTTGTGCCGGTGCCAAGCTGTTTTCAGGATTATAACTGTATAGTAGAGCTTGAAGTCAAGGATGGTGATGCCTCCTTAAGTTCTTTTATTGTACGGGGCTGTTTTGGGTATCCTGGGTCTTTCATTTTTCCATATAAAATTGAGAATTGTTCTTTCAAGGTCTGTTTAGAATTGTTCCAGGATTTTGATAGGAATTGCATTTAATCTGTAGATTGCTTTTGGCAAGATTGCCATTTTTACTATGTTGACCCTACCTATCCAAGAGCAGGGATAGGTACAATAACATTTTCTTGGCATCGATGAATAATTTCTTTTTACTTGTTATTCATTTTTATTATTTTCTGTGGGTTTTTAAGACATGTTTCAGCTAAAATATCTTTATCCTTTATCTTCAGTAATGTCCTTATGTACACATGTGTAGATGTGTGTGTATGTGTATGTGTCTATGTCTATTTTCTACTAGATAATAGTCTAGATGGTGTCTCCTTCAATGAACATTGACACCCTTTTAGGCAAAGCCATTCTCCAGTTTCTTTCAGTCTCTAGCATTGAGCACAGCAGACCTTCAATAAAAATAAAAAAATGTTTCACTGAGTTGGATGTAATTGACTTTGTTTATTTCCTTGTTTTCTTTCGGTCACAGAAAGGATCAAACAAATGTGCATATCAAGATGTCACGAGTGGGTAGAGCCTGAACAAAGCGTTCAGAAAGTTCCTGTTCTCGTTTGTGTAGGAGTGCTCCAAGAAGAAAGATTCCATGAGCCCTGGTGCACTTGGATTACACTGGAAACATTTTATCGTATTGGATACAGACACATATATACACAATAACAACAGAGGTGAGGCAGAGAAAGGCTTATTTTACAGTTTTGGTTGTGAGTCTAGCCTTTAATGGCTGAGCCATCTCTCCAGCCCAAGGCTTATTTTAAAGAACTGACTCCGATTCCAGTGGAGCTTTGCAAGTCAAAGTCTCCCGGGTGGGCAGGAGAACTGAGCAGATACAGCATTCTTCTGTCTAAAAAGGCCCTAAGACTGCTTTCCTTCTTCTTTTACCTTGGCCTGTTTCTTTTACAGCCTTTGAATGAGTCCACCATGCCTACCCACACTACACAGGGCAATCTTCTTTACTGAAAGTGTACTTTGTTCAATGATAACCAAGCCTCAATGGCAAAAGCGTGTTCACAGCAAGAGTGATGTTTAACAAAAAAAGTTGGGTACTCCAGTCTAATCTTGCCAGTGCATAAAACAGACCATGGTCTATGGCATGCTTCAGGAAGCTGCACTTGCATCAGCAGACATGGTTCTCGGCTCAAGCAGTTACAACACATTAAGTGGAAAAAGTGCTGTGCTGTTACAGGGTACACAGTGTCACAAGAGGAACACTGGGGGAGTCAACGTACAAGTGGAGATTTTTTGCTATGGTGCATAGATTTATTATTCTTAATAAACGATGTTATTGTAAAAAAGTTATGGAGAATTCCAGACACCCATACAACAGCATGTCTACCGGAAATGGCAACACCGTGATTGCAACTGGCCCTTCCTTCACCATTCCTTCTCTCCTGCCTCACGAGATGGGTGATTTGGAATTCGTGCTTACGTATGCTTTGGCTAAAATTTGAGATTTATAATGTTTCATAATCAACCTGCAGAGTGAGTCCCAATTTCACATGAGCTGAATGGAGACTCAAAATCAAGCAACAAATATTAGGATTATCCTTCCATTACACCCCCTTTGAAAAATGACTCCTTGCCGCCACATGAAGGGTTCTCTAAGCTTTAATACTGAACAGAGATTTAAAAGGATTAATACCAACCACCTTCCAGTAAACACCCAAATTGCATTTTAACGTCTAGTATTTCATCTTTACTTGAGTACTTCCAAACTGTAATGTTCTGGTCACGTAGGAAGACTGTCTGGCCCTGTCCTTTTCTATTGCCGCAAAGTATTCATAGTTCCCCACTGACCCTTTTTTAGCAAGGTTCTTCTAAGTCCTTTGTCTCTGCTGCTGTTTTGTGTCTTGCTGACACTAGTTGGTCAGATTTATGGTGCTGTGTGCAGGGGTTCCCACTGTGCATGTCATTATTACTAATGCCTCTGCCTTTAGCAACCTGTGTTTATATCAGCCATTTAGCTGCTTTGTCCAACTCTTTGAATTCCTAGGACTTACACCTCACTGGAATAGCACTTCTTATTGCCAAGGTGCTTTGAAAACTACTTGACTCTATTTTCATGTAGAACTATTTTTAGAGCCAGCAGCGAACTTAAACAGATCTGCTCCTTGATTGTTTATTTTTGCCTAGACATTTATTTGGAAGATGTTAGTTCCCTTTGGGCTTCCACAGATGCCCCATTTGTTCATTCAACATCCTCGAGTACACCAAATATGGACATGATCAGCTAGCTCACAGATGAAATGAAAGTTAACGCTTTCTTATGAAAATATCTGCAGGATTCACTTGCTAATATATGATCTTCAACCTTTGCCTCCATGTGTCTGTACCTGCATGTGCTGTGTGACAGGTGAGTATATAGATGTGTGTGTGTGTGTGTGTGTGTGTGTGTGTGTGTGTGTGTGTTCTCATGTGTGGATACAAGCAGATGTCTGCATTGTGCCAGTATGAAAGTCAGAGTGTGGCATCGGGTGTCCCTCCTTACCCTTCCAACTTGGCTGACTCTTTCCCACTTCTGGCCTAGAAGTTTCCTTCAACTTTCTGTTTCTATATTCTGTTTCCCTTTGGGAGGCAGGGCAGGCGCCTGGACTCATAGACAATTGTTACATTCATCCTTCACAGGTGTCCCGTGATGGGAGCTTAAGTCATCAAGCTTGCCCCAAATGCTTTTAACTACTTGACCGTATATCCCCAACCCTGTCTTCCTTGACAGTAGGTTTCACAGCAACTTCCAAGTGGGTAACAATAATTGACACCAGCAAATATGAGATAATTTTGTTTTTTAAAAATAAATGATAACCACAGGTGGCATGCCTGGCTTAAATATATGCCATTTACATAAGATTTTAGTAGCAATGTAAACCTGCTCCATCTCCTTCTTACTTTTAATCTGTGTCAGTGCTCAAAACACTTTCCTGTGGTGATGCCTTTTTCACACTCTAACAAGTGAAGTTAGCCTGAAGATCAGAGGGCAGAGCTAGCCACTAGTTAACCATAGAGGTCTGGAGGTCTGTATAGTCAGACAGGAAGTGATATGACTGGGCAGAGAGGAAGTGATAAGATGGAGGACACGGGAGCTCAGTCCCTTTTTGGCTGGCAAGTTGAGCAGGTAAGTTGGCTGTGGGTTTGCTCCTTTGTCTCTCTGATCTCTCAGCATTTCCCCCTATATCTGACCCTGGGCTTTTATTATTAAGACCTTTTAGAACCCATGTTACCCATTCCATCCATACAGAATTTTGGATAAGGTAACATGCAATGTTAAACACACATTTAAAAACTATACTGGAGTGATATAATCATCCACAAATATATTAGCTTTTATGCAAACACTCCACAAAGCAGCCCATAATGTTTTCACACAGATTATTGCTTACTCCTTACAATCTTCGATTTACCTAAATCTATCATTTTGTGGACTTCTCACAAACCCTGTCTTTGCATTTTGGGTTTATTGTCTTTATGTGTCTGTATTGTTTTCATCTGTAAGGCTGTAGAGGGGGTGGGAAAATGAGAGCCAGAAGTTGTGGACAGCTGCTGCAAAACCACTTTTTTTCTAAAGATGACAGGAGCATTACACACATATGTTCACAGCAGTTGTGACGACATGCACAAGACCAAACCAGCCAAATTCCTGTGTGGGTTAGGAAGAAGATCACAAAGCCATACCCCGAGAATTGGGAGCTATTAGCTGTTGGGGGGGTTGTGGGAGGAAAATCAGTTTTCTTTAAGAATGGGATCCTCTTAGGCTGTTTATGCTGCAGTGGATATCCAACCCTACATCCATGCTCACACTAGCAGCACTAAGTGGATCCAGTGGGTGAAGAAAAAAACAAACATGAAGTTGGCTGAAAAAGGAGTGGGAGTTACCAGAGGAGTTGAAGGGAAGAGAGTGGGGGTGAATTTGATCAAAATACTTTGTACTGGGTATGATGAAACTTCATGATACAGAACAAAGAAGGAAGACAAGAGAGGGTGTGGGGGTGGATATGGTGAAACTACATGATACATATGTATGAAAATGTCATAATGAAACCTATTATGTTGTAAAATGAACATAGCATAAAGTACATGTAATTTAAAACATAACAGAAAGTGGTGAACTAAGAAGCTATGTACCTAACTAAAAGGGGAGAAATAAGGGAAGAAAAGACATCAGCATGATACATAAAAAGCAAATAGTAAAATGGCAGGTATAAATGTCACCATTTAAGCAGTTGCACTCATTATAAATGAATTAAAACTCAACCAAAAACCATAGATGGACTGGATTTGCAAACAATCATGCAGGGAACGAATGAAGTCCTGAGTAAATGGATGTTGTTGACATAGGATAGGCCGTGTCAAGGACTAATGCCTCAGCCCCATGGAAGCAGTGAAAACATCTCTGGGTGAGGCTCAAAGGGGTGTCATAGTCTTCCTTGGGTCCAAGTGGGAATGTTCACAGTTATGCAGGAATGGTCACTGTAGCTTTCTCCTCACCCCCTAGTTGTTCATGGTTCAAAGACTGTTCCCCTACAGAGACTTCTGCTGCCAGGGTTAGCTAAACCTGTCTCCTTGTTTATCTTTATGTAGTAACTCCACCTTCTTGTTCAGCTCCCGATTCAGCTGTGTATAATAAGCATGCTGAGCTCCCAGGATGTTAAGGATTATCTGTCTGAGAAGCCAGCCCATCCAATCCCAGCTTTTCTGTGTGTTGGTCTTTTCTTCATTACCTTACCACTCAAGTCAGGTCAATACCTGGAGCCATTTAGAATGTGGCACAATTCATGCATATGCTGTACATAAGTGATTAATATTAAATTCTAAGGTACAAATAGTCTAAACTATTTGAGAGGTAGGGTAGTTATATTAACATAAGTCATAATATTATAATGAATAAATACACATGTTATAACAAGTGGCAAGACACAAAAAAACACAAGCCAGCCATATTGAATGGAGCAGTGATCAAATCGATAGTAGTAGCTGAAGAGTCCAATATTTCATTATTGATTATTGATAAGAGAACTAGATAAAATTAATTTGTTAAGAATGAAAAAATGGGTGGTAAAAGAACAGTGACGATAAAGAAGCAATTGGGTAGTTTTCGAAAACCCTTCTGTAAGCTTTCAATGGAGCCATTTAAATATTATTTTAATGTTCATTAATAATTATCAAAAGAGTGGTATTGCATGCCTGTGATCACAACACTCAGAAAACAAAAGTATTAGGATTTAGAGTTCAAAGTCAGTCTGGATGTATAGCCAGAACTGCTTTCAAAAATAGATAAACAGAATAAACAGTAATAGTACAAAAACTTCACTGTACTAAAAATCAGAATTTTTCTAGTCAAATTACATTGTTATGATAGTTTTTTTCTTTGGCATGGCTCTAAGTTTTAATCATTTATATTTAATGGAGTACATGCATGGAAAAAAACTTGGAGAAAGAAAAAGAATGATCTCAGATTCATAAACTTTGGCTTATTTGAAAATTCTGTTGTGTATGCTTATGTAACTAGATAATTACTTATTTTTACAATTATTTTATTAGGATGAATTCACAGAAATCAAGCTGCTATAGCAATGGGTATATTCATTTCAATTTTTTGATGACTATACTCACCACTATACTACCAATGTGGGTTGTAATTTTTTTCATCATAAAGTCATATCATCCTAGAAAGAACAAATCAGCTCATATTCCATCATCATGCTACAACGATTCATTTCCTAAGGAAGTAATTAATGCTTGCTGAGTATTTTCTCATTTATTTAACTCTCCTGTTAGATAGTCCAATCATTCACTTAATAAACAATTATTTTTCTACATATCTGCTTTGTATCAGGAGCATTTCTACAGTGGCTTACAAAGCAGACATACCTTGGTCCTCAGGACCTTTTCACCTTTACACCACACATCTAATAAGATGACTATTTCCATAGTTTTAGATAATTGGTTACGAAAACAATCTCAAAAGTAGTGATGGGTTTTCTAACACTTTTCTCAATGGTCAAGTGTCATGATGTCTTCAGTTTCCCTGGAAACCAAGGTGAATATTAGGAATATTCTCCAAAACATACTATAGGTTTTGTTGCCTTGCTGGTGTTTGAAAACTTTCTCCACCCTGATAAGCCTTTCCACTGACGCAGCAATCCAAAGCTGACCAAATCAAACCAAATTTAATGGATACAACATTCCTGGATAATTTTCCAGCCCCCCAAAGAGGATATGGAAAAGAGAGACAATTTAAATACCCTGTGGGAGTGGTCTTGAGCATCTCTGCTGGACAGGTCAACATTTGGCAGGCTTTCTAAATGCAGCAGGGTTTGGAGAAAGATGCAGGAGGGCGACTTGGAGTGAAGATTCAACCAGAACATTACAGCCAGGTTCTGGGGTGAAGCTTCCACCAGAACAGTGTTGAGATAAAGTTGGTTTGTGTTTATCTTGAAACAATGTATAAGAGAATGCAGGGAGGGAAATGAATTGGATGTGTGCATGGCATCTCCGGTAGACTTGCAGAAGCCGACTAACTTCAGAAATCTTCCCATTCCAATACATGATTTTACCTTTTCCACTGTGAAATCAGATGTTTTCAAAGGATACTCTTTAGGCAGTGGTGGCGCAGGCCTTTAGTCACAGCACTCGGGAGGCAGAAACAGGTGGATCTCTGTGAGTTCGAGGCCAGTCTGGTCTACTGACCAAGTTCTAGGTCAGCCTCCAATGCTACAGAGAAACCCTGTCTTGAAAACAAACAAACACCAAAAAAGAAAGAAAGGAAGAAAGAAAGTAAAGAAAATGTTTGAAATGAGTATTATATATATATAATATAAATAGAAAGATATTGCCTAGAAAATTTTTAAATTTTACTCAATCCACAAAATTTTGCTTCATAACAAATAGCAGTACCGAAATAGTTATATCTTGATTATAACTATTATCCTGAAACACAGGAGGTATAATTCAGTTAAAATCCAATAAATAAATGTATTTATTAGCACAATATATAAACATTAATCTTGAAAATGTTCAAAACCTTCCCCTTTCTTTGTCTATTCCAGAAGGAATTCAGGATTTGATGGGTGTGGCACTCTCTGGGAGGGCAGGAAGCCAGCCAGCCAGAGGCTCATCAGGTGCGGCATGCCCCAGGCGAGCTGACCCAGGCCTGTGCTGCCACTGAGGGCCACATCTGAGTCAGTGATCCTACCGCAGCCAGGGTCTGTGCTGATGTCCATGGCCTGTGTTACCACAGAAGGTCATGCAGATGCCTATGGCCTGTGCCCTCACCTGAGGCCACGTTGACGTCCAAGGGCCATGCTGCTACTGGGGCCATACTAATCTGAGTGGCCTGCACTGTTACCTGCCTCTATGCTGGCGCTAGGGACAGGCTGCTGCCAAGGGCCACATGTGCGTCCATGATCCAACTGCAGTCAGGGACTGTGATGATGTCTGTGGCCTGTATTACCACCAAAAGCTGAGAGCATGCCCTGAGGCCACCACCTGAGGCCACATTGTTGTCTGAGGATCACACTACTGCTGGGGCCAAACTGAGCAGAAAGGCTTGTGCTTCCACCCAGGGTCACTGAGACACCTGGGGGCCGAGGCTGCAGAGGAGGGCCATGTGTGGGTCCATGACCGTACCACAGCTGGACTCTGTGTTGATGTCTTTGGCGTGTGTTGCTGCTGAAGGCCACTTAGATGTCTGTGGTCTGAAGTCATGTTGATGTCTAAAGGCCATGCTGCCTCTGGGCATACACTAATCTAAGATGCCTGCACTGCCACTACACACCTTGGTGGCTTCCATGCCCAAGCTGCCGCTGAGAGCCATGTCTGGGTCCATGGCCTTAGCACAACTGGGGTCTGGCTTGATTTCTATGGGTCATGTTATCACCTGGGACCATAAGAAAGCTGGCACTGGTGGCCTGGGCACTGGAGAACTGGTCTTGCCCTACAATGACTACCTTAGAGAGAGCTGCTCCCACTTCCTGGGAGAACTCCCAGGAGAACTTTGATGACCCTCAGAGAATCGCACCTCCCCTACTCCAGCCACTGTAACCGCACACAGGAGAACTGACCATAGCATTTGCCATGCAAGCAGGAGAGCTGTCCCTGAACCTCTCTTGAGGGGGACAAGCCCAGTGGAGGTCCAGACTGAGCAATTCAGCTATCACCCAGGCCTGTATCCAGGACTTTGAGTTGGCCAACTCCATCTATGGGCTGCTGGAGCATGCACAGGGACTGGTCCTGTGGAACTATCTCTGCAGGATCTCCATGACTTGGGGCAATAAGGATACCCAAGGGGAGTTTCAGTGAGGGTCCAGTATTGATGGTGTAGCAGAAGCTAGAGGTCTTGAACCAGACCAACCACTCATTGAAATGAACAGTTGCAAGTAAAGCTGTTTAGGTAAAAGGGTATACTGTGTGACTTGCAGCAGCTCCCAAGGCCAACCAGTTTGTGATGAAGAGGTTGGAAAGATGGAGAATCTAAATATTTTTTATTTTATTTTACTTGGGGGGTGGCTATAAGGGTGGAGGGTGAACATGGAAGGATTGGGAAATGAGCGAGATTGGAGTGCATAATATGAAATTCGGAAAAAAGGAAAAGAATTCAGGATCTGAAAAATCATCCCCAAACAGCACAAAATATTGTGCTTCAGTGGGGTATTAGCCTCTACATGAATTCATTAGTATTACAGCTTTGAGGGTTCACTAAAGAAACTAGTAGAATTATTTTTGAAGAATTATATCTTTTTTAGCTTTTGAGAATTTTTATCATATAATACTTTTTTGGCAAATACATCTGCTTTGTGATTGAAAGTATTAACCTGGAAAGAGGTTGAATATCTCCGTGAAACTGAAGTTTCATCTCTGGACATCAGAAATCAACATAAAAAGATATAGCTGCTTGCATTGCCCTTGAGAACAGCAATTCATGAAGTAATAAGAAAGACGTAAATCAACACTCAGATAAAAAGGAAGATTTGGGATGATCAAAGACTCTTGACCTACATTTATCTGTATAAAACTTTTTATTAGTAGAAACTTCAAATAAATTGGGCCATTTAAAAAGCAGCATGATATAGCAAACATTAAAATAAAACCCAAATAGTGTTGTATTATCAGGGAAATGCTCCTGTAGATAAGTTTCACTTAGGAAAGACACCTGAGAAACAGAAAGTGACTGGCTAAAGATCAAACATGTAAAACTTTAAAGTAACAATAAAAATGAATGTGCATTGGCTTCAGAATGGAGAAACGCTTCCAGGAGACTTGCCACTGAGTTTATAAGCCTACAGACCAAGGTTATTGGAATATCAGTTGCTGACTGAGTAATTACCAGGGATCTTGGCTCTTCTTGAGAAACACATTACCCAATGAACAAAGGATTTAAAGTAAAGGGGGAAAAAAGAGAATCAATAGTAATTATCCAAGATTGCTTAATCTTGGACAGAACCTTTGGATGACAGTTGTCATTAGCCATTTTTTTTCCTAGCTTTTGCCAAATGAAGCCTAAGTTTTTACGTAAAATACACAATATAACTAAAACTCTTAAGTCCTGGAAATTTCTCATAGAAAGCCTGCACCAAATTATATCTGCTCACATTCTGTTTCTTGCTAATAGGTACACTACAGCTCTAGGGAACAATGACTGACCTCTCCAGAAGTTAGGGGAACAAGATTGTTAGGAAAGTTAATTCATATTTGGAAAACCATACTGTTTCATCTGAGTGGCATTTACTCTACCATAATCATTAAAACAACTATGTAAATTCTGGACCAAGATGCAGCTTAACTCCGAGTTCCTTATGATTTAAGAGAAAAAAGCAAGGAACGTAATTTCTGGAGTAGGCACTTAATAGAAAACTAGGTGTCTTCCAGAACTCTTTATTTTTCCCAGCAAACATTTCAAACATTGTCTGAACTTACGCCCTGTATCCATGTATGGCTATAATATTGTGTGCAAGCATTGGAACACAGAAAAAATAGATGCTAGAATTGAAAAGAGAAAATAGTTGATCTCCTTAAGGTGTGTATGAGTGAGTTCATGTGAAGTATCAGGATTTGTAAATAATTGAAACTAATTAGTTAGATTTTTTCAAAGACATGAACAACATCATCAAGCTATCTAAATTAATAAAAATTAAACACCACATCAATAGACTCTGGGACTGAATCACAGGATTACCTTAGAATAAATGAGTCTTTGACAAAGTCCAAGGTAACAATAAAAGCCCTGGGGAAACAATAGAAGAAGCATGCCTACCAAGACAAAGGCTATGTGAAACAAACTTATACTCAACATAAGCTTAATTTAAAGCATTTTATCTGAAGTTCAGCACAAAAGAAAAAAATGGATGTTCATTATCCACATCTCTCAGTATCATGCTTGAAGTCTTAGCCAGAGCTATAAAGCAAAAGAAATAAATAAAAAGAACACAAATGGAAAAGAGGTCAAATTAGCCCTATTAGTACAATGGGAATCAAATTACAATGAGATTCTTTCTCACCTCTATCAGAATAGTCAAGGTTATGAACTTCTGATTAATAATGCCAAGCAATGCTTTTTAAAATGCTGCCAAAGAGGTCTTACAGTATATGTCTGATTAGAATTTAAACTAGAGAAACCACTATGAGAATCAATATGGAGGGTGCTCAAAGTATAAAAGAACAACAACTATATGATCCAGTTGTGATATACCACTCAGGGGAATAAACGCACTCGAGGGAAGCTAAGGTGGTATACACAGAGACGAGACCCTTGCCTGCCCATGTTTACACAGAATGTTCTCTCTAGCCACCAGCAGGAGAATAAACAGTGGAGTCTATTGTTATCATCACTATTATTATTATGTATTAAAGAACAAAATTATGCCATTTGCAAGAAAATGTATGGAATTGGAGGTAACCATATTAAACAAAATGAACCAGAACCAAAAAGTCAGATACCACATTCTCTGTCATGACATGGCCAGGTCTTATGTAAGTTCTGAGGATTTTAACTTATTTCTCATGTTTTCTCAGCAAGTGTTCTTATCCACTAAGATATCTTGATTTGCATTTTTCTTTAATCAATTATAGCTACAGACCAGAGAAATTTCCCAAAGACAAATGAGACAAGTTGTAAAAGTAGGGTAATGATTGCTGTACCTTACATCAAAGACTTCTGTGATATAAGGAATTTGCATATTTAAGCAAATTCTATACACACATACATATATATACATATATATGTATATATATATATGAATGGAAGAGAGAGAAACCACTATATTAACAAAACAGTATAATACTGACCTAAAACTAATTTGGAGGACAATAAAAAAGGTTGAAGTATAAACCCATGAAGCTACAATATGATCTATAGGCATGACATGAAGTTGGGAGAACTATCGAGAAGAGAATGGCTTTAGTGGAGAAGAGGAGAGGGAAATGCAGAGTGAATATGTGGAAAGCACATGATAAACATGAACAAGGTCTCTCACTGTCCCCAAGTTGCAGGTCAGGTAGGCTGGCATCTCTAAGCATCAGCCTGTTTCCAATGGTCACTCTGGGTTTATAGTTATTGACAACCATGACCAGTTTTTATGTGACTTTGAGGATTTGAACTAATTTCCTGTCTTTGCTCAGCAGTGCTCTTACCCACTGAGTTATCTCCTCAACCTCTTCATTTTTGATTGTATATCAGTTATACCTATAGACAAGGGGGCCCTGAGGTCATTTAGGGAAAGTTGGTAATGTGGGTGATTGCCATACGTTCCATTAAAGATTTCTATGGTTTATACAAGTTTAAAGGATTTATTTAATACTGTTTCAATCTCTTAAACATGGACAACGAAATGTTGAAAGAAAACTTAACTATCTAGGAAAAGGAAATAAAACAGTTGCCATGTCAATTTTCAAACTGTGAATAGAAATATTCATTACAACCCCAAATTACCATGCTTATTACATCAATTCTGACTTCAAGTTTCACTTAGAACAAGCAATAATCCAAAGAAAAGCAAGCCAAGAATGAAAAACAAATACTGAATGTGAACACTTGGGTGTACTGAAAGTACACTTGGGTGAAAAACTAAGAAAAGATCTATATCACCGAAGAGTTACTCAAAAAATAAATGTACCTCTTAGGTATTCTGTTCCCCATAATTCCAAAGACATTAAAACAACACAGGCACTGGAACTGAAAGGATCTCAAAGAATAGCAGAGCCAAATGGTAACCAATGAGAATATTTAAAAATGCAGGTTATAAACTAAAATATAATATGAAAGAAAGCCAGATCTACGTGTCAAGTAAATTACTTTATACGAAAAATAGCATAAAAACTCAGAATACTAAAAAATTGAAAAGTGAAGTCAAGCATAGGTCAGAACACTAGAGGAAAACACACAGAAGCACAAGCAGAGGCAGAAGATTTGCACACTTTTGTAATCTATTCCTAGGAAATTAAACATTTTCCATGCTATTATAAATGGGTAGCTTTGAAAAAACTCAGTCCCAACAAATCCATCAACAACACAACTGCTGCACCTAAGGCTCAGAGGTCATTTTAGGAGAGGACATAGAAAGATTGTAAGTGTCAGGGGAACAGGGACTTTGTTGTGAGACTGTGTCTCTTAGAAATGCACTAGAGGTTATGCCAATGACATCTCACCAGCATGGTTACCTTAAGAAGACCTGAACCATGATTATACCAATGGCCAGCCATGTTCATATGGAAAAAGAAAGCTCCTGGGCCTCAACTCTAGAGTGAAGTTCAGGCAACAAAAGAATGCTGAGAGCAAGAGAGATAGTCTTCTCCAGTGAATAGTTGCCCAATTGGTTATCCAATACCAAATGGTCAACCCTGAAAAAATGCACACACAGGAAACTTTGTATAGACTGGTCAGTTTGTGTTTATATATTTAGGAGTGTGTGTGTGTGTGTGTGTGTGTGTGTGTGTGTGTGTGTGTGTGCGTGCGCGCGCGCGCGCGCACTCCCGCATAATAGCAATTAAAGAAAAAGAGGCCACGAATTTGAGGAAGAGCAATAGGTACATGGGAGGGAATGGAGGGAGGAAAGGGAAGGTAGAAATGAAATTATAAGTTCAAAAGCAAAAATAAATATAAAATGCTTCTAATTTTGACTACAGATTTGAAATGCAATTGACTTATTTTTAAATAACAATTTATGCTTAAGAAAATTAACCTATCAGAGTGTTTCAGTGGTCTATTCCATAGGGTCTGACAAATACACATTAATGTCAGCAGTCAATCGTGACTGTGACAGTTAATCATCCTGTCTGTCCCTTCCTGGAAACACTTCTCTGCTTTGCTCACACTAAATACAATCTGTGTTTCCTGGAATTTCTCCTAAATGGAGTTGAATTTGTAGATCCCTGCAGTCAGTGGACATTTTAGCAACAATTCCCTTCACAGACATAGCCTAAAGTTCTGTTTACCTAGTTAATCTAAAATTCCTTTCGGAGGGGTTTTGTAGTTCTCAGTGAAGAAAATTTCCTCATCTTTTGCTAAGTGTATTTTGAATGACTTTGCAGTTTTATTATATTATAAATACTGTTTACACTAAAGCAAGCATTCAATGGTTTGTTGCCTCATAGGGAAATGCAACTGAGCATTTGAAACCTCTCTCCCATGAGCCTACTAAATTTCCTTATTGCTTCTGCTTCTGACACTCTGAATGTAGATGTTAGATAGCTTGGTCTCCTCTCATAGTCACTAAAGCTGTCCATTGGCTCCTTTTCCCCTCCACTTCACTCTGCGTTGATTCCATGGCCATATTTCTACAGTCTAATTTTCTCCCATGTCCCTTTGTATGAATTTTCCACTACTTATTACTCACTCTTTCATTTCCAGATGTTTAATCTGTTCATCTTCCATTTCTTTCTCCATCACCTCCTATTTTCTTCAAAGCTCCTCGAGCAGGCTGGGCATATTGATTATGGTTGTTTTGATTATTTTTTCTGATACAGTTATCCTCTCTGCCATCTCCTGGTGGTTCTGTTGATTGACATTTGTTCTTCTGCAATTACATGCTTCTGGGTAGGGGAAGGAATTTTTCTTGGCACAGCAGACACTGGGAAGTCATATTATTAGTAAGTATTATACAACCTGATATCTTAGAGTGTTGTATTTTGTTCTGTTATGCCACTGGCTTGCTTAGAGATTAGTTTGATTCATGTAATCCCCATTTTAAGCATTTGCATCTAGAGTAATTTTCATTCCATGCATCAGTCAGTCTCTTCACTAGACATGACTTCTCGGAATTCTCTCCTGAATGCACCAGTGATGGCTGAAGAACCACTACACTAGCTAGGTAGAGCTCAAACGTCTCTGTGTTGAGCATGATCTGAGTTTCTGTTCACCCAGTTTCACCTGGTTTGACAAAACGAATGTACAGCCTAGGACTCAATCAAAGAGTGAAGGGTCTGTTTTGAGAAATTAAATTTTTTCTTGGTAGTTCCTTCTTCTATCAAGTCCTAGCCTAAGGTTTCCATCTTCCTTTTTTGATTTTTTTATTTTTTAAAGACAGGGCTTCTCTGTGTAGCTGTGGAGCCTGTCCTGGCACTTACTCTGTAGACCACACTTGCCTCAAACTCACAGAGATCCACCTGTCTCTGCCTCCCAAGGGCTTGGATTAAAGGCATGTGCCACCATCACCCAGCTGGTTTCCATCTTTCTTAGCTTTGTTTTCTGACTTTAGCTTTATTTTTTACATTAAAATGTGTATTGCAAAGTGTGTGTGTGTGTGTGTGTGTGTGTGTGTTCTTTTAATGATATCTTAACATTTCTTAGGCTGAGTGCTCATAATTAGTTTAGTTCCTCTATCATGAATGAACTTTTAGAATGAACCGGTGGCAGATACTGCGTGTTGACTCACCTCAGTGTGTTCAAATGCCTTGGACAAGGCTGAATGACTGAGGCTGAAGTTACAAAGCATTTTACTCAGACTCTTAGGGCTCACATTTCCAGCTGGCTTTGCTGTCTGCCAATGAGCAGACACATGCACATGTTTAAACATAACCTAGTAGGTCTGCTCTTTTGGCTAATGAGATAGATTGTGGTGGTATTTGGTTCTTAGCATCCAGCAGTTACCAGGCTCAGGAATGGTTCCTAGCTACACCATACTTTTCATTTTATATGTCTCTATAGAACCTTCTCATGTCTAGAGTCAGAGCCATGCTTTTTTACTTCTTCCAACGATACTGAAGCCCCAACCCCTTGTACTATTTCTCCCCATTTTAAATTATCTGGAGTTGTTGCTCAGATAAATACTGGGTAAAAGGATATTTTGAGTGGTAACTCAGAAATACACATGGGTGAAAGCATATAGTTGGCTCTGGCTTAGAAACTCCGTGGCAAACAGGACTCAGGCATTGCATTCGGAAAAGATGATGCAGTTCATTTTATGGTAAAAAAAATCAATATAATTGCCTTCTGTGCTACTTTTCAGGGAAAAATGTGTGCTCAGTATGTCTATTGTGTTGGGTAAATAGTAGATAATTATATGATTAGCATATGTTGACTCTTTCTTCTACTGTTAAACAAAGTTTGTTAGAAAGTTCGTGCTCACAGTCTAAAACCAGCCAGACCTCAAGTAGAAATGGAAGGAAATATAACTCCATCCACAAGATGCTTTCAACCTCACTTTATAGCCTCGATTGACTAAGAGTACAGTGGTGTGGTTGAGAGGCCAAGAGTTTTAACCACAAACAGCAGAAGTTATTAGTACAGATCAGAAATAGTGGACATAGCAAGAGACAACAGAAAGAAGCCACACAGGGGCCAAGAACTTGCCAACACAGAGGTCAGTGACTATGCGGTTCTTTCTCCTCTTTTGTCCTGATCTTGTTCCAGCTGAGTCTGTGGAATGCGTTACTAGTGAAGAATTTCCTTTATATCTTAGCAACTGCTGGAACACAAGACAATGCATGGGTAGGAATGCAGAATGGACCACTTGGAGGCATTGGGACTGTCTCTCTCAGATGAAAATGTAATTGAGTTTTATATGGCAGAAGGAGAATGAGTTGTCATTTGGATGGACAAATAGCTAGACTGTGGGAGAGACTACTAGTTGCCCTGGAATATTGGATTTTGTTGGTAAGGAATGGACTTTCAAACAATATTTGGGCACATACACTCAAAGAATGGCAGCTAAGTCATCGAGCTTTCCCTGAGACTAGGTGTGGCCCTGTGACAGCAAGTAGGCTCTGACTAGTGGCAGGTGAGTAGGAGGAATAACTCCATAATGTTCTCATGCCCTGCCCTTCACATTTCTCTCAACCTGCTAACTCCAATCTGGATCACAGACCTGGATCATTTGAACTATAGTTAAAAGCAACATATGGCCAAGCGCCAAGTTAGAGAGATGCTGAATAGCCTTTGGGGTTTATGTGACAGACAATAAACATCTAACATAGGCAACCCTTGTTATTTGGGATTCTTTTGCCAATCATTGCAGAAATGATTTGTCTTGATACAACTAGATTTTCCATATTTTAAATAACGCAAAAATGTTTCAACAAGTAATGCTGTCTTTAGTGAAATGTTTGTGTACATAATAAAAAATATGAGTATTGAAGGATAAAATCATAAAGTGGAATTTTGTAGCTAGGGACATGTGTTTTTCTGGTTGAACAATCTTTCCTAATTGCCCAACAAAGAAGTTTGCTCACTATACAGTTTCAGAATAGGCACACAGAGAAATTGTTTGCTCCTACCCTCTGTGGGATTTTATTCATGTTTACATTGATTCTGATCAAATGGGTATTTTAACATGCACAGGTATGATTATAAATATAAGAATGGTTTTTTATATTTTTAGCCATTTTTTAAGTCTACGTTATGACAAACTACCCGCAAACTGTCTTTCTCTCATTTACTGAATTGTCGAAATTCTTTGTGTACTCCAGATTTCAATTATTCTCAGCTAAAGATTCTCCAACTACTGCTTATTGTATCTTTATTTGTAGTGTTTTAAAGACATGTTTATACTTAATTAAATAGGTATTTATATTTATTTTTTCCTTTTTTGGCATCTGGATTTGTGTCTTGCATAGAAAACCTTTATTACTTCTACAAACTATAATATTATATTCTATAGATCTTCCAATGGATTTATTCAATAAAATTGCATATCTCATTAATCTAGTTGTAATATAATTATGTAAAGAGGTTCGATATTTCGTTCTTTTGAGTGAATAATCAATTTTACCAATGTTATATTGCACCTTATTGATTTAAAATGCTTAAAAAATGATTCCATTTCTCCCACAATCTAGACTGATCCATTCTGATATTTTAATGGCTATCTTAAATTTAATTAACCTAAATTAGCATGTTGTCTTAGTTTGGGTTTTTATTGCTGTGAAGAGATGCAATGACCACAGCAACTGTTTAACTGGGTGGCTTACAGTTCGGAGGTTCAGTCTGTTATCATCATGATAGGGAGCATGGAGGCATTCATTGGGCAGGCAGAGGTGCTGCTGGAGCTGAGAGTGCTACACCTTTCAGGGAACAGGAAGTCGACTGAGACACTGGGCAGTGTCCTGAGCACAGGAAGCCTCAAAGCCCATCCCACCATGACCACTTCCTCCAACAAGGCCATATCCACTCCAAGAAAGCCACACCTCCTAATTGTGCTACTCCCTATGAAATAATGGGGCCCAGTTACGTTCAAACTGTCCCACATGTTCAATGGCAATGGCTTTTATTTTGAAAGTTTCATACACGTATTGCTATGCTTTGCTCTTCTTTATCCCATCCCTCCATGTTCTCTTTAATCTATCTCCTCCTTTGTTCCCCTCCTGCTTCATTTAGTGAATATTGATATGAATAATAAATTCAAAGTTTGTTTCCAGTTCTTTGGTATACATTTGCTCCTTCCTTCTTTCCTTCCTTCCTCTGTAGATGCTAAGTTGCTAACTCAAACCTGGGGGGGTCATACCTGCTCAACAAGCACTTCCTTCTCCATACCCCAGCTCTTGAATTAACAGAAACTGGCATTTTTCTTCCTTCAGTAAATACATTGGTATTGTGACATAATGAGATGCAGATATTATGCTTCTATAGCTTTTATATGGCTAGGAACACTGTGATCTTGATTTTATGCTGATTTAATATTGATTTATATTGATGAAAGCTGTGTGCTGGAGTCTTATCATCAGTGAGAAATTGAATTCCTGATGATTGTTTGGCTACCATGGATTCCCTCGTGACTGCATGGTTCTGTTCAGTTCAACAGGCTCTATATGTTGTATTACTCCACATTGTTCAGGTTCAGAGTGACTGTAATCAGAAAGCAAACCCACATTTTGTCTCTGTCTGGAAAACAAAGTCATCTTTTGCCACTTTCAAGAGTTGAACAAGGTCACAAATCCAAATCCATTATCCTTCATGATGATCATGCTTCAGGGCTTTTGATAAATCCACACTTTTATAGACAAGATGGCCTGAAACAGAGAGATTGGGTTTCTTAAAAAGCATAACATGGCAGGCAGATAGGAAGAAAGAATAAAGTTCATGATCAGATGATAGGAAGGAGAAAGAGGCCAGAGTGACTACAAGGTCTACACTCCTAACAACTATGTTGTAGTACTGCCCAAAGGAACCAGGAAGGAGACTTAGGAATAGTTAACATAGATGCAGAAGAGCAGATGGTTTACAGATTTTCTTCAGAAGCATGATCATCTTATTCCTCCCAGAAACGACATCCCAAGAATTAACTGTGATATGTAAAAATTACCATGCTATAAAGCACATATGTGTGGGAATTATATTTTCTTACAGCCTTAAATTTTTCCATAAGTACTTGTATGAAGCAGTCTCTCTAGAAGTATACATTTAAAAAGATCATTTGTACTTCTTAAAATATTTTAAAAATCTATTATCTGTCACCCATCTATCATAGTCTTTGTTTCTTTCTTTTTTTCTTTCTTTTTACAGTTTTTCAAGACAGAGCTTCTCTGTCTTTGGAGCCTGTGTTGGAACTTGATCTGTAGAGCAGACTGGCCTCAAACTCACAGAGATCCACCTGCCTCTGCCTCCCAAGTGCTGAGATTAAGGGCGTGTACCACCACCCAGCATCTGTCTGTCTTTCTGTCTGTCATCTATTTATTATGGAGCTTAAGAGAGCAAAGATAGAAACAAGAGGACCACTTTCAGGAGTTGACTTTCTCTTTCTGTTCTGTGGGCTCAAGGGATCAAAATCAGGTCATCAGGTCTAACAGCAAACTGACTTATCCACAGGGGTGTCTCACCAACTCACATTTGCTTATTTCCTTTTGGATTTGTCATTAGGAGCTACACTTGACCCCACAAAGATTGTCAGATGTCAATGAATGAACCTGTGTTGTTTTTTCTCTTGGGAAATAAATCTGTCGATTTTCATGTGTATGTTCTTATATCATTCTTCACAGAGAAACAGGCTGATATATTTGGATAAAAAATGGCCACATAGATTCAATAACTTTACTTTTATGGGATAAAACTTTAATATAGTTATTTTAAAGAAGCCATTGCACCAAAATCCATGTTAATGGGTCCAGCAAAAAGCTTTGGACAGAGAATGTGTACTGAGCTAGAAACATGTAGACCATTGTTATGGGGTGAAGAGTAATTTTCAGTTAAAAGAAAAAGCTCAACTGATAGGATGCTCATCTCATTTAGGTATTCTAGAAACCCAGATTAAGGACATGCTTTTCCTTATCAGGGTAATGGTATTTCTGTTGAAACAAAACCCTAGAATAGCAGTGAAAATCTCCCTTCTCCCTTAAATACCTATGGGAAAGAGACTTCTAAATACTGCATTTGTTTTGGCTCAAAGGCAAATTGTGGGTATCTGAACCCTCATCAGTTTCACAATTCTCTGTGGATTATCTCTGTTTCCTCAGCAAATTTTCCTTAATCACAATGGAAACTTGGGTAAAAACTGTTTATATTATCCACCAGTAAAATGGTGTTATGTGAGGTGTCTGTGGTATTGAGGCCACTTTGCTGATATTTTCTTCTTGGTAGTTTGGGACAGAATATGTACACGGCTACAATATTTGGTCAGTCTCAGAGCTCATTCCAGAGCAGTTTGTTCAAATCTCAAGCCACAGTATGGCTGGCACTCTTACAAACATCAAAAAGTTCTCCTGGGATAACATTTTAGCATGGTTGCATATTATCAACCATTTTCCTTGCCACAGCTGGACAGCTCCAGGGGATTCTGTGGTCCATTTCCATAGTCCAGCAACAAAATGACATTGACAGAGATGTTTCCTATTTCACATGTGTATGGAATCTTTTTCTCTATCACTCACTTTTTTTTCCTTTTATGTTCTCTTCTATGTCACCACTTTAAAATCTGTGTTTATCCTTCCAAATTATTATAACATTAAGCATTCTTTTGATATTTAAGAGCTCAATAATAGGTCACTAAGAAGTGTCATTCATTATACATCTTCAAAACTGTGTTATCACTTCTGATAACATAAATTTCCACAATTCATTACCATATTTTCAGCACCAGATTTTTAGTAAAAGTTCTTTAAAGTTTGATATAGTAAAGGGATACAGAGCAGTTTTAAACATGATATGTAAAGTAAGGGTTTTAGAAAAGATTTCAATTTCACAAGAATGAGAAGCCACCACTGTCTACGGACACTGAACAAACATGCACATTCCTTACAAATGTGCCTGAGGAGCACCTCATGTACCTTAGATAAAACCGATTTCAATAAAAAAAAACATTTATGCATAACCTTCATGCAAACATAAACACTACAAATTTTGTTAATGAAATATTGCTTCCAGTGTATGTCTAGCCTCTCAAATCTACCCCACAGAAATATCCCACATACTGTCACATTTCAAAAGAAACATTAAGTGCATCTCTCTGTGAATTCCCAAGTGACCTGACTGATGACAGTCATTGTGTCACAGTGCCCATGTCAACATGTCATAAACCACCTTATGCTCTTCTTTCTACCTTTCTACTGAATTGAGATGGTCATGAATCTCAAACCATCAATCTCTGGCCTTGACCAGCTCTGGAATCTCATATTTAACCACTTGGTTGATGCTCCCAACTATAAGTCTGTCTCTTTACAGCTAAACAAATCTAATTCCCAATATCTTAATTACCAACATCAGATAGGGAAACGTGGAAAATGTCTGTTACATTCTTGATCTTCTCTGTCATAGTAAATGGTACCACCTTCTGTCTATTTTCCCAGTTCAAAGAGTAACCCTTGCTTTTTCCTTTTGCATAATCTGCATATAAGGTATCAATTATAGTCTATTTCTTTTATTGGTCCACATCTTCCCATTATCTTCATCAAAGCTGCCTGGGAGAATGCAAGCTTGGTGAAAAGAAGAAGAACGTAACCCTCATTGTTCAACTGTTTTTGCTTAGCTATATTCCTAGTGGTCATCTTGATGCCAGAGAATTGAGGGGAGAAAAAAGAAGAAGCTAAATAAACATTAAATAAAATGAAGAAGGAGGGAAAGAAGGGAGGGAAGGAAGGAAATCAGGAGGGAAGGAAGGAAAGAAGGAAGGAAGGAGAAATCTCTCAGATAACAACAAAATGAAACCTTATGAACTTCGTGAGCAGTGGGATGCCACATGGCAAGCGGGTTTTAGAGACTATGTGAACACTATCCTTCTTTATGAGACAGGGAGAGTAAGCAGTTATATCCGAGTGTGTGGGTGGCTTTCCCTTTGACTAAGTGGGTCATAAGTATACCCCTTGATTGATCACTGGGTTGTGTTGAAATGAAGAAAATACAAACAACATTATTTGCATTTACCTTTAACTGTCATGACTTAGAACATATTAACTCATAATTTTTCCATTCCTTCGGAATAAACATGTCTTTTATAAAATAATACCGAAAGTGGTGGTTTTATAAGCTATTGAGAACAGTATTTTTTAAAGTTTATTTTCTCTTTCAACAAAGTAGAAATTTCCCTGGGTAATTTTTTCCTCATTTTGTTTTTAACTTCATCTTTAAATTTTTTCACATATTTTGATCATATTCTTTCTCCTCCCTGAACTCCTCCTACATCCTAGCCACCCACCCTTCAACCCAGACAACATCATGTTCTCTCTCTCTCTCTCTCTCAAAAAAAACACATAAAAAATGAAAGAATTTTTTCAAACCAAACAACATAGTAAGACAAAAACCAAACAAACCAAAAGCACAAAAGAATACCATCATGGAGTCCATTTGATGCTTTTGCCAAGGACAGCTGGGCATGGAGCCTGCTCTGGAGTGTGGCTGACGTATCCAGTGACACTTTATCGCGGAAAACTAATTTCTCCTTTCCCAGAAGCTATCAATTGCAAATAACTTCTTGATTGGGGCAGGACTTTGTGTCCACTGCCCGTTCCCAGTGCTGAGACTTTTGTCTAGTTTGCACTCGTGTAAGTCTGGTGTGCGCCTTCACAGTCTCTTTGAGTCCATATGTTTATCGGTCCTGTTGTGTCTGGAAGATGCTTTTTCCTTGGAGACATCCATCACTTCTGGTTCTTACAACCTCTCAGTCTCCTTTTCTGCACAGATCTCTGAGTCTTGGGGTAAGAGGGTTGATAAAGGCATCCCGTTTAGGGCTGAGTTCTCCAAAGTGTCTCTTTCCACTCATTATCCTATCACCTACAACAGTGACCTGAATACAAGATATACAGGTATAGCAGTGGAACAAATGTTATGGGAGTAAACAAACACTACCAGATAGTTGGACTTCAGACCCATCCCGTGAGATGGAACCCATCCAGGGCAAAAGTGGCTAAGAGCCTAATGCTAAATGGGTCATGGAACGAGGGGAAAGTCTACTACTATTATTCTGCCCCAGTAATGTAGCAATAAAATGACTCCTAACAACATACTGCTTACCCACATAGACCAGCATATCACTCAACTCTTCTCAAAGAAGCTGCTTCTTGCAGTAGGTAATAATTAACCCTGAGACTTACAGATGGGCGTTGGTGTTCATTTTAGATACTGAATCCAAAACTGACAAACATCTCCGAACAAACGCAGCCATGTTAAGCGATGTATCTTGCAAATCTCACCTCTGCTCTCTTCAAATCTCTGCTGAAATAAATACGAGCAGCCTATACTATCATTCAGGATTGTGCTCTATTCTTGTGAAACACACACACACAATTTTGATTTTGATTTAATTTAGGAAGATTATATGAGCTAGGGAGCTGGGTCAGCAGGTAAATCCTGATGACCTGAAACCCATTCCCAAAAGCCACATGGTGGAAGAACAGAACCAATTCCCACATGCTTTTCTAAGACCTCCACATGTGAGCCATGACACATGTGCATAGTGGCACAGCATGGCCTCACATGCATGCACAAACAAAATAAATAACTGTATGTTAAAGGCCTTTAAATTGTAATATTTTAAGGATTACCCTACAATTTGCTTTCTCACACTTATTGTAAACACAGAACGGTAAAATATTTTAGAATTTTATACACATATACAGTGAAATGTGATTATATGTACCTTTTATTTCCTTACTCTTACTCCAAACATATCTCTTCAAACTTGCTACCCTTCCAATTTCATGTCCTTTTTTCTCTTTTCTTTTTTTTATATTCCAAGTCCAATTAATGCTGCCTATACATGCACGAGTGTGAGACCATCCTTGGAGCATGGGAAACTTCCCAGGGTCCATGTCCTTAAAAAGATATTTTTCTGCAATTTTACTTTACATTACACTGGATGTGTCAAGATCTAGTCAACCTTTCTTCCCATGCAAATGTTTTCAAGTTTCCAGGATCTTTTTAGCCTACCATAAACAATGTTGTCACAAGCTCTCTGCATGTTTGCCTGTAGATGAATGTGAGAAATCTCTATTTCTATCTCCCCCTAATTAACATTTCTTCTCACTCATGCTTTGGATTTCTCAGGGTCATGTTTTCAGTAGTAGAATGCTAGATTGAAGGATATGGAATGTCTATTCACACATACATTCACAACAATCCTACTATACTTTTGGTAAGTTTAAGATGTTTAACCAGCATGGCATGTTCTATATGCTCACTTTTTGTTCTTTGAAATGCCCTGCTGTGGTAGTTTATAGCCTTGTTTCTCAGAGTCTTTCAATCGCCTCCAGAACACAATCCATTTGTTTTCTCTATTCCATTCTGCTGTTTGAGCCTGGCAGACATTTTAGCATTCTGAATTATTCAAGTTAAAGACCTATCTTTAGGTAAAACTAAGACTGATATCCATAACCATGTCCTCGTGTACATCCCTTGTTTCGCTTCTTCTATCGAAATCTCAAACCCTTTCCCACACATACTGCTCAGGAGTGTGTGTGTGTGTGTGTGTGTGTGTGCGTGTGCGCGTGTGCGTGTGTGTGTGTTCACTTCACTTTAGCACTGGGATTTGGTCTGGTTTGAACTTGTGCATGTCTTGTAAGACATGTATGTGGTGTGTGTGTGTGTGTGTGTGTTCACTTCACTTTAGCACTGGGATTTGGTCTGATTTGAACTTGTGCATGTCTTGTAAGACATGTATGTGGTGTGTGTGTATGTATGTATGTATGTATGTATGTATGTATGTATGTATGTAAGTGTGTGTATGTATATCTCCCTCATACCTTTCCTGTCTTGGTTCAATAGAGTGTTCTTCTTCCTCAGGGTGATGATTCCAGGAACATTCTGACAGACTGCACCCTGTTTGCAAAAAGAAGTTCAATTTCTGTTGTTTCTTTTCCAGTATTAATTCAAGGAACTCAGGAGATAGTTAAGTCCATACGGCACTTGTCTCATTTGTCACCTGAGCATGAGGGAACATGCAGACCCGAGTTCACTCATCAGAACCCATGTAATATGCACGTGTAACCTCAGCCCTGGGGAGGTGGTATCAGGTGGGTCCCTGGGGCTCAGTGACCACACAGCCTCCCTTACTGAGGCTAGTGAGGGACTTTGTCTCACAAAAATGAAGTGGGCAGATCCTGAGGAATGATACCTGAGGCTGTCTCCTAGTGTCTCCCACATGCGCACATCTGCACCTGCACACACATGCATCTGTGTACACACAAATGCATACATAAACACACAGAGAAAAAAAGAGTACTATAGGGTTGGATATTAGGACTGGTGGTTAAACAGATTTTTGATGGCATCCATCCACAGCACCATACACACAGGCATAAAAAGTTATTGCAAAATTTGAAATTTTTAAAATATCCTGTATATAGGTAGTGTCCTAAAATCAAAACACAAATTTACATGTTTTAGTATGCATTATCCATGTTGTCCTTCCTAAATTTTCTGCTATCCAGGGACCCAGGGTATCAGAGTACACTACACCCTCTTGACAGGTGCACCCTTCCCTTGTGAGTCTCTCTCTCTCTTCCCTCCCTCCCTCCCTCCCTCCCCCTCCCTCCCTCCCTCCCTCTCTCTCTCTCTCTCTCTCTCTCTCTCTCTCTCTCTCTCTCTCTCTCTCTCTCTCTCTCTCTCTGTGTGTGTGGCTGGCCTGGAACTTTCTATGTAAACCAGGCTGGCCTTGCACTCACAGAGATCTGCCTACTTCCGCCGCCCAAGTACTGCAATTTAAGGTGTGTGTCATCAGGCCTGATGAGCACCTTGTCTGGATAGTACAGTGTACCCTTGAGTCAAACCTGATTAAATCCTTGGTCTGTACTATGAAGCACCTCATGATAACTCTCAAACAGTTGCATTGTCTGTACCTGCTTAGGCTATAGGGCATAGGGCAAATGTTACAAAAGAATACAAAATAGTGATGTAATGTGGGGAAAAGTACTGCTACAAAGAGCCTCAGCAATTTTAGACCACAGGCTTATGAAAAAACATAAAACCAGCCCAAATACTCAGCTGATATATTAGTGTGAAATGCAGTATGTGTTCACTCTTAGTCCAAGAAGGGCATGAAGGATTGGAAGCCTGACCTCTATGTGGCACAGAGGAGACCAACCTGTCTTTCATTCTAACTGCCTTAGAATCTAAGAAGACCTCTGTATGTGTCCTGGCTCAGAAACAAGACTCCTTTCACAGCTGCTCAACTTAGGGGATATTCTATCTCCTCAGACTGTAGCTCTTAATTGAGAATTCTTGCAGCCCAACCCTCCAAATTTTCAACTTTCTGGAGTATTAAAATGTATTAAAGGTCCATTAAAAATCCCTGTACCCTTGACTTTACAGAGCTATGTCCACAAGGACTATCAGGGAGGTGTTCTTTTCCCATGCTGGAGTATAAAAGTGTCATTACAAACTAACTGTGTGCAAACACAGATATGGAGTAATGTAGCTACCTACCAAGAATGGGCAACTCATATTGCTTCCAGATACCTTAGGATTTCTTCTTCCTCTCTGTATATGGATACAT
The DNA here is from genome assembly GCF_017639785.1 of Mesocricetus auratus. Lineage (NCBI taxonomy): Eukaryota > Metazoa > Chordata > Mammalia > Rodentia > Cricetidae > Mesocricetus > Mesocricetus auratus. The sequence goes on from NW_024429195.1 coordinate 68,513,534, forward strand.
ACCCCCTCACTCACCCAGACCACTGGTGGAAACATTCAGAAAGAGGTGATTTTAAGGGAGCTTATACTGTTAAAAAGAGTAGGATGTTTTCTGTTTATTGAAGGGAAAGAGAAAGAAATCTGTAAGATAAATGCCCATTACAATACCCTTGCAACGTAACAAGTGAACTGCTACTGTGACGAATAGAAACGAGTTTGAACTCTAACATATTTGGAGTGTGACACCTAATCAGAAGTATGAGCTTGTACCTTATACTCTGTTGGAATGAATCAATGATGCTGCTTTCCTGTAAGTGGCATTTGAGTCTGCATGGTGGAGTCTATATCAAAGTAAGAGTTTTAAGATGTCTGCTTGCTTATTTGCTATGAATACTTGAGTGTTGTTCTTTCTGGATGCTAAATTCGGGATCCACTGTCACTTATGGAGTGCATTCTTAGATTATATAAACAGTCTGTGATGCATTTGGTATTGGGTGAATTAAGATATGAGTCTACTGGCAACATATCACATAAACAATACATGTCAGGCAAAGATTCAACGAGCTGTGCTATTAATCTGCTGCCCAGAAACCTGAAGCTAAGTATCTTTTTCAAATTGTTTTTTGTGTTTGTTGAATGCTTTGTTAACATGGAAATATCTCTGCTTTAGTTTCTACAGAATCTCCCTAATTTTTTTTCACTGTTTCACTTTATCTCCTGAAGGAATGACATTGTACTTGTTACAGCTTGAATTAGCTTGCATAATGAATCTTTAAAAGCACATGAATTCATGATACCTTAAGAAATAAGTTCGATATTTGTTTTATAATCTGGCCTATAAAACTTATAGTTCATGATTTGGAAGATGGTCAGCTATTGAAAATCATGGACCCCCTTTTCAGTTGAAGCTAAGTGTTAAGTGGTTGATTAGGTTTGACATGAAAGACAAAGGCGTAGCTTACTACATTTAGTCATTAGTAATTTTAAAAAATACAAGGATCAATTACTCCTCTTCTCCTCCAGTTCTTGATGAGAGCTGAAGATAAATTCTACAAGGAAAGATTAGATGTGATTATTTCTAAAATAATACTATGCTTGTGTGTGGGTTTTTTCCCCTTTTAAAAAATTTTGAGACAGGGTTTCTCTGTGTAGTCATGGTTTTCTTGGAACTCACTATGTAGACCAGGCTGGCCTTGAACTCAGAGATCTGTCTGCCTCTGCCTCCTGAGTCCTGGGATTAAAGGCGTGTGCCACCACCACCTGTTTGTATGTTTTCTTAATATTAAGATTTCTTTTTAGTGGGGTGAGTGTGTGTGTGTGAGTGTGTGTGTGTGTGTGTGTGTGTGTGTGTGTGTGTGTGTTGGGGGTGCAAACGAAGGCCAAAAGAGAACATCTGAATCTCTGGAGCCAGAGTAACAGGTGATTGTGAAGCACCTGGTGTGTGCATTAGGAGCCAAAATCCAGTCCTTTCTGAGAGCAGCAAGTGAGCTTAAATGTTGAGCATTTTCTTCATCCCACACTTTATAGCTAAAGGACCAAAGATTTCAGGCTATTTCTTAAAAACACTACCATGAGAAAATATAAATGTTATAACACCATCATACTAATAAGTAATTTTAAACATTTAAAAATATACAGAGGAAATGAGAGGAAAAAAATCACAGATTAAATGGCACTTCTTACACACAGAGAAATATGAGTTGAACTACAACACCAAATCAAAATCGGATTCAGAAGTATATTTGTCTTTTCTGCATTTTGCATGCAGTTTAGCAATATTTTTGGCTTTGAATGGTAACAGCAGGGTTACGAAAACAAGCACTCGGTGTGCTTTGGAAGACACAGAACTATAGATGATGCTGAAATCCTTGATAAATGGACCCTCTACTGGAAACAGTAGGCTCCTCCTCAATCATTCCTAAGTGACAGACCCTGTCACCATGCTTCAGAAAGTGTCAAGAGTAATTCTATGAGTCAGACGGCTCTTAAGTATCTCCAGCTGAAGACTGTCCAACACTAAGCACATTTGCTCTTTGCTGATCACCCGGTCCTGCCAATGTCACACAAGGTGAGAGAGCCATGGGTGACTTGAGCAGTAACAACCAGACATTGTATTCAGTGCTTCACATATCACTTTACCCTCAGCATAATCGTATGTGATGAGGACTATTCCTGTCTTCAGTTTACTTTCAAGGATAATGAAAACTAGGACTGTTATAACTTGCCTAGAGCTGCACAATAGGGCAAGAATTTATTTTATCTCAGTCTCATTACAGAAATTCAGTTTGACGAAAAAGTCAGGAATATGGGCCTGTTCTCCCCACCTCCTTGACAGAATCAGTAGGAAGTCTTGTTAACCTCTCAGGTGCTTCAGGAACTCACTGTTTTCATTTACCATCATTGGTCCTCAAATTTCACCACCTCTTGTCTTTTCCTCTCCTGTTTCTGTACCATCCTGACATTTCCTTCTTTCCCTTTGTTTCTGTCCTTCGTTTCCTCCTTCTAAGCAGTTTCCATGAATATTCTGCCATATAATTCCAGCCCAGGATCATTTATTAATTTTTTTCCAATCTAACCTGTAGGTTCCATTAATGTAAAATCTTTGCCACTAAAAACACAGACAACGAGGTGTTTCTAACACCAGACTAGGGCTCATGAGACCAGATTGTCAACTTCTAAAAAGACTTTGTCTCAATTACTCACTCAATCACTCACTCATTCATTCATTCATTCATTCACTGTTTATTAATCACTAACTTTGTGCCTTGAACTTATTTATTTTTGGTAGTGATGACAATGATAGCCATATCTCTTTTTTAATAACTATAACATACTTAGTGATTATTTGATGTAGATGCCGTCATCTCAATATATTTTTGATACAGCGTTTATGGAGCTCAAGGTAGCTATGAACTAGAGATCTTCCTGCCCCGAGCTCTCAAGTGGTAGGATTGAGGGTGCACGAGTACCCCTTCCAGTGCAGATACTGTTACTTTATTTACCCCAAGAAGGATGAAGAACAGAAATCAAAGACATCACTGAGGAGACAAACATCTTCGTTATATTGCTGGACTAGTTAAAAGGACTCCTCAGTATATTTTAGTTGAATTTAAACTCATAGATCAAATAAGCCCTTAAGTGATGTTCTCTTGAAAACACAATCACACAGAGAGAGAGAGAGACAGAGAGAGACAGAGACAGAGACAGAGACAGAGAGAGAGAGAGAGAGAGAGAGAGAGAGAGAGAGAGAGAGAGAGAGAGAGAGAGAGAGAGAGAGAGAGAATAGTAGCAGAGGCAGCAAAGGCTCTTTTCTGGGTCAAATGACTCTTTTATAGGGGTCACCTAAGACCATCTGGAAACACAGGTATTTGCATTACAATTCATAACAGTAACAAAATTACATTTATGGAGTATTAATGAAAGCAATTTTATGGCTGGGGGTTACCATAACATTAAGTATTGTAACAAAGAATCGCAGCATTAGGAAGGTTGAGAACACTGATGTAGAAGATCCTGACTTTAAGAGAATTGCAATCCCTCACTTTCCATCACTAGTTAGTCATATGACATCAATTAAATACATTTATTTCTGTAAACTTCTATTTGAAATAAATTAATTAGATTAGCATTAGTACTAATTCGTATGGCTTTATGTAAATGAAATGTTAACATACACATAAAATGTTTAGTGACAAAGCTAGTATTAAGGCCAAAAAGTAAAGATCAACCACTATTTCAGTGGTTGCACAATAGCATAATCAGATTCAATAATAAATTGATATAAAATTGTGAGTTTTCTATTGAAATTTCCCAGTGCTGTGCTTTTCATCTCCAAGGATTGTTTCCATTATTATCACTGCTACTGTGACTTTGATGAGGAGTCAGTACAAAATCCAGCTTGAGAGTGACTACTATGCATCATGGGAACGTCAATGTGTCCTCCAGGTTTCAATATCACATTTATCAAATCCAAATGTGGATCAGAAGGAGAAACACTGCTAACTCTTTCTGCTTCAGAACGTTATTGTTTAGGTGAAATAACCCTATTCATTTCATCCTGCCCTCATAGGGCTGCTGTACCAGAAAGTCTCTAATAACTTAATTACTCAGTTAAAGGGTAGGCCAAGTGTCATAGCAGACATTATTTATATCTTAGCTTGACCATCTCAGTTGTGGCTGAAATAAAGAACACAAATGCTTGGAATACATTCTTAGAGACCATTCTCTCAAGGGAAAGATAAAAATTTTATGTATCTCCGACTATGAGGAAGGTATTTGTGGAATTCACAGAAGATTTAAATAAATTAAACAGCACACACAAATTAGCCTGAGATGCCAACCCGCATCTCCTTGTGCTCTCCACTGTGGTATTAGTAGCAAAATGGCTCATTGCCCTGTGTTGTCGTCCCAAGCGATGGGTGGCTGAGCACGTGGCCCTTCTATCTTTCTTCCCTTGGGCATGTTCAACACCTCACTAGTGGTCAGTTTCTCAATGAGTAAATAAGGCCTGCTTCTTGACACACATTCCACAGGCAAGCCAGAGTTGAGAAAACAAAATCCAAATATTCAAAAAAAAATAGAAGGCTAACAAACCACAAAGAGTTGGGGTGGTGGGGCTAAGAGGGGACTTAGCTGAAGTCTTCCAGTGCAAGCATTACTCAATGTTCTCTTTCAGTAAACATCCTAAGGATGGAGGCATTAGATAGTGGACCTTGCCAGAGATTCCCAAGCAAATACATTGGGCCATTTGTGGCTTATAGTACAGGGTTTTATTTTGCTGTATCATCTGTGTACTTTGTACTGTTGTATTTCTTTTGGTTAATCTTCCTTCCTCCTGGGAAACAAAACTCTCTGCAATAACAAACATTGTCTGTGGTAAGTCCCTAAAATTCCAGTGCAACAGATTGTAAAGCCTGCTGGCCATTCCAAATACACACGCACTGTTTCTCACTTCAGCTGCTCATTGCCAACTCTGTCTTGCATATGTCATTTTCTCTGGGTGCTGATCACCAACTGCTCCATGAAAAAGACATTTTTGCCATACACAGCAAATATGTTCTTCAATAAAGAATCCAAAACCCTACTTGACTAGTAGAAGCTATTGACAACCCAATAATATGAAGGTTGTATCATTTCTTCCTCACTGCTTTATGTCCAAGTCTGTAAAAAATTAAGCATATTTTTAATTATGATATATTTTGACCTCAAAGAAAGCTATAGAGAAAAATATAACTACTTGAACATTGTATATCATCTTGGGATACCTTAGTCAGACTTTATTAGAAGTATCTTTTAGTTAATAGGAATTCACTTACAAGAAGTATGAACCCAAAAAATTAATTAACTGAGTCTCAGAATCACTCAACGAACCAGATGCTCTTGAAGAGAATCCCATGGTACTGACAGGTGGAAGGTTCTCGCTGCTGGTAGAAGCAACAGGGAGTGCCAGGGACTCTGGCTATCATAGTGTGCTAAAGGACAGGCCTGACCGCTGCTTGCTATTCTGGCATGATTATTAACGCTGTCCTAGCATCCTCAACAAATTCTACTTTTGAAAGGAAATTACATGGTTATTCCAACTGTACAACCTCAAGGCAGCCATTCTTCCTAACAAAAGGCACGGTCTTCTAGTTGTTCTATAGCACTGATTTCCTGTCTCCTTTCAAAAGAAGCCAGATCTACATTGTAGGTACAATTCTTTACTCTTTAGTGCTAGATCAACTATATGAGTTTTCTTCATTTTCATTTTGTAGACCAAACTTTTCTCAATGACAGAATCCTCTTTGTGTTGCCCATGTACAAGTGCTTTGGATCTAGGGCTTCTACAGTCTGGGAGCTCCTCCACCAACACTCAAATCTTTGGTTACAACCAGCAGACCCATGTTTACAGGCCTTCTAAAGGTTAAACAGGTCTTATCTGAATACCTTGAAAGGGAGTATCTATAACTAATCATGAAAAGTAAGCAAGAGATGGGAATAAAATGACAAACTCGGCCTTCATTAACCAATTTGATGACGTATGCATTTAAATGATTTTCTATTGCTGTAAATCCCATTCATGGGGCAGCTGTTCTGTGCCAGGCACTTGCTCAAGCTTTTAATCAGCACAATCGTGGTGTTATTACTCACAAAAGGGAAGGCAAATTGGTGCTATTGCTCCGGTTGTGCATAAATTGGATATAGACTTGGAAAATATGTGATCTGACCAGGATTTATTTAATAACTGAGTCAGAATTAGTGGATAAGTTCCTTGGCATAAATCCCATGTTTTATCTCCTGGACTTTAAGGCCTTTTGCTCAGTAAAAAATAAACAGCTTCGAATTTTTCTTGTATAAACATGCTGTGACAAAGTTCGCATAGGCTGTCTATAGCATTAATAAATTTGAAAGAAAAAGCAGTAAGTGGCAGAGAACAGCTGGGGGCACCTATTTAAAAATACCAAGGTAGATCAATGGTATCGCAAAACAGAGCTATCACTGAAAAATTGAACTGGTGGGTATACACAAAGAAAACTTTGTGACATTAACAATTGTCATTGAGTTGCCACCCCATTATGTGTGCTCCATGCATGTGTGCACGCCTGACGGTATGGATGTGCTAACATCTGCAGGTGGATGTAAAGCAAGAGCTTGACCTTCAAGAGCCCCCTTTATCACTTTCCACTGGACGTTTTTGAAACAGGGTTGCTCATTGAACCCAGGCTGTTCCAAATAGGTTGATAGTTACTAAGCCACAGAGATACTACTGTCTTGGTGCCCAGCACTGGGTTCATGGACGCTTGTTGTCATGCATGGCTTTTACATAGGTAGTAAGAATCTGAACTCAAGTCCTCATGACTGCATGGTGAACACTTTATCCACAGAGTGATCTGCCCACTCTTACAACAATCTCTGTGGTAGCTGAGTTCCAGGCAGTAAAATTCACAGGTCATCATTGGAGGAATCATTTTTATGAAATCCTGTAGGGGTGGAGTAATCACAATGTGGCAGGAACTTACTGGGACAGAAAGACAAGCCTTGAAGATAATCTCACCTGCTGATCTTATAAGGGACTCCAGAGATTAGATTTTATCAAAAGCCTGCCCAGGCGTAAGAGGTCTTAACTGTCCTACTTTTGCATACTCAACTCCCTGAGAATTTCCTGAGACATGACTCCCATTTACTGGTCATGGGGGAGCAGTTCTGTAGATAATGATATGCATATTATATATCATTACATATTACATATCATATACATTACATACATATAGCTAATACCTATAAAACCAGGTAAATATCACTGTTGGCAGTCAGAGAGGTAAGATTTATCTTCAACAGCATCTGCTGAGCTATTGTGTCATAGAGATTCAGCTAGATAATCCTGTCTTCATTTATAGTGTTTTTATCTAAGGATATTTAAAATTAGGTGGACATCGTTTGCTGGGCAAGAGAGAGTTGTCTTTTTCAAAGTTGATTGGGTTCCTACTGGTAATGCATTGTCTCCAGTGGCCAGCTTTCCATTCCCCATTCATTTTCACCTTAGGGATACAATTCCAAGTTAATCCATATACAGCATGTCTTTACAAGTTCTGAATCTCTGCATTTTAAACCACATTAATTATCAAGCATCACAGTCCATCAAACAATTCAGCCAGTCACGGGAGACAGTTACATTTGACTGTGCCATGTTACATAACTGAAAAATTACTGACAAGTATAGAGAAAACTGTCTTTATTTCGCTTAATAAGAAAGTATCTCCTAAAAAAGCTTTCTAAAAATAATACCGCTAAAATGTTCATGTGCACATTGTTTCACTGTTAAAAAATGATATTAGCAGTAAGAATTACAACGTTCTTAATGACTAGTTTATTGGAAGACTGAGGCCGGGGAATTATAAAGTCAAGGGCTGTCTGGGCTATGGAGTGAGTTCAAGTGAAAGCTAAGTAACTTATAATTTTAATTACATTTTTACTTACTTGGTATGTGTATATGTGTGTGAGCAGACATGCATGAGCCATGGAATGCTAGAGAAGTCAGAGGACATTCTGTAGGAGTGAGTTCTCTCTTTCCACCATGTGGATCCTTGTCTCCATCACCTGTTTCCAGGCTTGCCAACAGGCCCCTCTGCTCAATGAGTCATCTTGCCAGTTGCCAAAGGTAACTCATTGAAACTCTATCTGAAAATAAAATAAAACAAGTGAAAGCAATGACCATATAGCTACAGTGCTTACCTAGCATGTGTGAGGTCCTAGTTTTAGTTTCCAGCACTAAGAGAAAAATTTCATTTGTCCGGTTTCGTGTACTATCGTAAGTGCTTATGATAATGACCAATGCATAATTCCTCAATAAAAAAAAGTGTAGGGAATAGATAGCCAATAAATGCCTCTGCTGTGTTTTTAAAAGACAACAAACAATGAGCTGACTAGGTTTACATTGTACTTGACACTGCCACCACCCTGTCTGCTTATGGTGGCCTTGTACCAGAGGACAACACAACGGCTGGTGAAGCTTTCGTGGAGATCTGCCACTCTGTATTTGGTGGCACAAGTGAACCTGTGTTTGTCACAGGAGTAAAAGCAAAAATCCCTCAGCGGGAGAGGTGTCTGTTCTTCTGTCCTTCAAGATGTAGAATTTCAGCGGGGACATTTTTCCTTGGTGGAATGAACTAGACGGCTTTCCAGCTCCTACCAGACATGCTCGGAACCTTACAAATGAGAACTGGATTTTCAAATAATGCATCCAGTCTCTAAAAGGACAAGCACATAAAAAGTGTCATAATTAAAATTTATTTTAAGGTTTTCTTGTTCACTAAATAGGCCACAGTAAGTCAAAAGTGGCTTAATATATCCTCAGTGCTCTTTTGAGAGAGCTCCTGCAGGGCTTAGAAATGAAAATAACAATCCAGCTTGTGGTTCAACTGCAAGCTAACCATCCTTCCCTGTCCCCTGTCTCTACTCTAAAGCAATTATCAAGCTGAGCACACTCCCAGAACAGCTAGATCTATTGCTTCTGGGGGAAAGATTCATGGTGTAAACAGCTCCCTTTTCATCTGCTATGGTGAATCTAAGTTCTGTCCATCTGCAGTCTCCTTGGTAGACATGGGATAGACTATGAGGCTCAGGTACAGAGGAATAATGGCCTTCCCACTTCCCATGACAGAATAAAAATTCTGAAACTTTAATTTTTAAAGAGTAAGTCCAAGACTGTCTGTCTAAAAGTAATTGAACATAAAAAAAATCTTGTTATCAAAACTGACTTTGCCAAAATGGTCACAATAAAATGTCAAAAGTCTGCAGCCCCTAGTTAAAGAAATATGTCAGGGAGCCAAACCAATCTGTTAGGTTTATAAGCCTAACAACCCCTGCCCCGTGTGTGTGTGTGTGTGTGTTGTATACAATGGACTCCATAATCTATATTATTTGGCATTTGAAGACTAATGATATAAAACAGCCTAGTACAGTGTATAGATAAAGCAGGACCTCGGTTGCCATGTATATCTGTAAGTCTCTGAACCTGGCTTTTGTTTTCAGTCAGTGTCTTCCCAGACTAGCAAACCCTAAGTAATTCAGTCAATTTTACCCATAGAGCTGCACACAACTTTGTGTAAGGTACCATATATTAAACCCAATACTGCTCATGATATCCCTAGAAAGTATGCTGCAGACATCTTGACTTCTATTTAATCTTTCCTGGTACTGAGCATGCTCTCTTGTACACTATCTCTTCCTTCAACTGATGAACCTGGGTTTTGAATGTTTGGTATTCTTGACATACCTTATCCCATGGTTTCAACTCTGTTTCCTTTTAACCCACATCATTCTCAGACATCCAACATGCATGTCTTGACTCTCTCTCTCTCCCTCTCCCTCTCCTTCCCCCCTCTCTGTGGCTTATTCCTGTACTCTTTATAAATGCCACAGAAATCTAGCATGTTCATTCTTAATAGATTGACTATTGTTTATTTTTTGCTGTGCATTTGAGTTTTGTCTGGATGTATGTCTGTGTGGGGAACTGGGGTTACAGGGAGTTGGGAATTATCAGGTGGTTACTGGGAACTGAGCTGGAATTCTTTGGAAGAGTAGCCTGTGCTCTTAACCAGTGAGCTATCGCTCCAGCCCCCTCACTCACCATTCTTGCCTGTGCTGAAAATGTGGCTTTTTTAGGACGTGTGCCTCCCTTGAGGTGTTGTTTACTAAACCAAACAGCAAACTAATGGTGTGAAGAACTGCAGGAAAATATGGTTCAGATACTTTTTCTAATGGAGTGTCTAGCTATTTCCTTCAGATTGAAACATTCTGTCTTAGACAGAGAAAGGACTCTTGAAAGTCAGGGAGCCCACAAAACTTGCTCTAAAGGCACAGGGACACTGCCCTCAAGGTTATATAAGCTGTAAGTAATTGCTGAGGGAGAGGAGACACTCCAGTGGAACTTGCTGAGAGCTGGACAAGCTTTCACCTTGCATGAGTTGTCACAACTCTAGGGAGGGCTTTTTATTGATGTAGCTAACCCTTCAGGCATCAATGGTCCTATAAGTAACACTTCAACCATGCTCCTGTAAATGACCTCAATTAACTCACTGATTCGTCGGGATAAACAATGAGGGAATCACTTCTGTCCTTTTTTAATTGAAAATAATTATTTTTCATACACTGATGCCCAACCTTGGTTAAACATGCATTTGTTCACATCTCCCCATTGTGTGGGCATGCTCCTTGACAATGCTTTGACATTTTCCTATCAATAAGTAGTGTCTATTTTCCTACTCTTTAAATATCATCTGTCCTAATAACTCGATTTTATTGATAGAACATAGTAACAGTGATGAAAAAAGATTCCTGAGGAGAACATATGGCTTCTGATATCTTGGAATGCTGTACTGAAGTCATTTGAAGAAGCCAGATATAGTCACTTGAAAAGGAAAAGCAAAAAGAGCTTCTTTACTGATATCTCTTAGACCTACTACCCAACACCAACATTGAGAGTTTGGCAGATATGTAGTTTTCCCAGAGTCACAAGATGACTACTGTTACTTGAAGAACTCCAGGTAAGAATGTAGAGCTGTCAAACTAAATCAGCTCAAGATGCCAACCAACAAAGTCATAATGAAACAGATAAACTAGTGTATTTTTGAATAGTTTGTTACAGACTGCTAGATCCTGGATTAAATTAAAAATAATAGATAAAACACATGGTTTCCAAGAGACACACTGCTAGTAATTTTTGTTCTAATTGAATTCAGAAAATTGTTTTCCTTTTGAGTCTATGATGTTCCTTCTCTGTTGTGATCTATTCATATGTAGCATTTTTAGACTGTTTTATTAGAGCTCATTCCATTAATATTGACTTTCATTATGTTAAATTGAGGCAGAGCAGAAACTACTATCATTCTCACTCTGTGCATGAGGACACAATAGCCAGGACAGCACCAAGCTACACAGAGACACATGGTAGCAGAGGACAAGTTGAGAAAGGCCCAGTGTTCTTTGGTATATACTATGCTGCCTTAGAGTTCCTCTTTCTGACTGCAGCAATATCATCTAATATTGGCAAGAATAGATCAAAGTTAGATTTTACATTATTAAAATCTTGACTCTGGGTTTGTTTTTTAAACAGTCCTAATCATCACTAATATTCATTCTTCATGACAGATAAATGATAGGTAGATATCTAAATAGATTGATGATATACATATATGGTAGACAGACAGCTAAATAAATTGATGATATAGATAAATGATAGACAGATGATGATATAGATAGATAGATAGATAGAAGATATATAGATACAGATATATGGATATATACTTGTATTCATTTTACATAGTTTTGCTCTGAAATTTGTAATTCACTTTTCAGCAAATTGTTATTTAACAATAATTCTTATTTATTTATTTGTATTTTTGAGCGAGGGTTTTTCTGTGTAGCTTTGGAACCTCTTCTGGCACTCAGTCTGTAGACCAGACTGGTCTCAAACTCACAGAGATCTGCCTGCCTCTGCGTTCCAAGTGCTGGAATTAAAGGCATGTACCACCATCACCTAGTTAACAATAAGTCTTTGATGTTTAATAATGCTTTGAATTGTTTTATAAGCAACTTGCACCTTTTATCTCTGAATAATCTAGGTCAGTCTTACCAATAAAACTCAAAGTTATATTTCACACATTTTTAAAAAATTAAATTCAAAACATTGCATGTTTCTCTTCAGGGTACATTACTCTTCCTTTTTCTGAAGAGGCTATTTGTTGTGTCCTTTTCAAACTTTTCCCCTCCTCCAAAAGAGGAAATTTAGCTTATGTGAAGTTTATTACTATCTCAGATTATTATAGTCCAAAATGGAATTTATACTCTTAATTTATAGTTCTAGTAAAGTAATTTACATACCAGAAAAACAGACCTCATTATATATTCTAATTTTTGAAATGACATATTAAAAGCAAATCTAAGTAAAATTCATTAAACTCACAGTCAACTTTTTAAAACTCTTACACTTTTAGAAACATTCCTGTAGTGGAATTGGTTAGTGATGCTTACGTAGAGTGACATTGGAATGGGAGGAGCTGTGTCATTCACCTGTCCTACACAAATACATAATAAGGAATTTTGTAAATATCAACATATAATATCAACGAAAGCCATCATTTTGAATATATTAAATGGTATAGCTTTGGTTTAACATCATTATGGCTTGGAATGTTTTTATTACTTGACTTCTGCTTAATTTCTCACAACTGAAATATTTGTGTTTGTTTACTCTTATACTCTATCAGGTGTATTATGCTGCCTGCTCCATAGCTTAATGAACTTATGGAAAGAAGAGCATCTCTCTCTGGGTCCTACTTGCTTCCTTTGTTAAGGAAGGTATCAAAGGGAGAAAAGGCAAGGGGAGATGATGCAATTACATTAGTTTTTCAAAACAAAATTGGGGAAATAAGAAATACAAAAGAAGGTATCAAGGTATGCACAACACTTAGATGTTATCTCCAACTTAACAACATCATTATTGTCACCATTATTAGATTTCTAGAAAGAAATTGCAAGTCAATACTCTTGATGTGCTCTGGAATGAAAATCTGGTTGTGTAAGGAATGTAGAAGACATTGGGGAATGAGAAAACTTAGTCCCTATTAGTGAGACATGCACTGAAATCTCATGTTAGGGAGGAGCCAGGGGAAACTGTGTAGATCCCCTCAGGCCAGCATCTCCCTGTGGTCCCCACTCCATGTCGAATAAAAATGTCACATCACACAGAGTGACTAATTCCAGTGCTTCAGAGGCTTGCCCTAATTTCTATTATGAAATGACATGACAATTAACTTATGTCTAACTGAAATGTACCACATGGGGAGATGTACAATATCTAAGATGTTGATTAGAGTTAGCAGATAAATTATTATGAGAGTATTAATTTGCTTGTATTTTCCACTTTTGAAAAACATAAAATAGCTATCATATTTATACCAGTGTTTATACTTGTGTAAATTGAGGCAAAAAGATATGCCTTATAGTCACACAGATAACAAATGATGTAGTAAAAAATACATACTCTGAATGCTAAAAGCAGGAGAAATAGTATTCCCTTGGGATGAGGCCCTAATTGGTTATACAATACCCAATGGTCAACCATGAAATCATGTCCACACAAGTAACACTAAACAGACTGGGAATGTTGCATTTATATATTCGTGTGTGTGTGTGTGTGTGTGTGTGTGTGTGTGTGTGTGTGTGTGAAACAATAGCCATTGAAGAGAAATAAGCCATGAATTTTAGAGAGGGGGGCAGGGGAAAGAACTAGCACAGGGAGATTATGGTTGGAGTAAAGATAAAAGGGGAATTGATGTAACTGTGTTTTAATTTTAAAAAATTAAAAATTACATAAGGGGAGGAGGTTTATATGCAACAGAGGATAAGGGAGTTCGCTTTAAAATTTCGCCTTCTAGTAATGTCAGAAGCTACGCACATAAAGTCTCACCAACATGACCAACTAAGCATGAGCTGAACAAGGCCAACAATAATAGATATGTCAAAGTGGATTTGGGGAAGGGGGTACCACAAGGTCTCAGCCCACAGGCAACTGAGGAAACCCGAGAGTGGGAGATCCTTCTCAGGGAGAGAACACAACAACTGGCTATCCTATGGTCAACCATGAACAGGTTTTATAACCACGCTCGCGCGCGCGCACACACACACACACACACACACACACATATATATATATATATATATATATATATCGCCATGAATTTGCAAAAGAGCATGGCAAGGTATGTGGAGGAATCTGGAGAAAGTCGAAGGGAAAACTCGTGTAGTTACAGTATAATCTCCAAAATAAAAGAATAAAATACATTCCATAGTATCAAAGATCATCCTTCTACTATTTCTACACTCAAGAGTCCTCAGAGACAAATTTGATATTATACATAAAGAGTTTTGTAAGTAACAACATGTAAAACCAATGAACTCTATGACTGAAGTGGGAAACGCAGCAATGGATACCAATGGCATCAACTAGTTGCTTTAGAATGATCTCTCTAGTTACTGAACCAGTATCTTTTTAAAAGTGAAAAATAAGAAAGTTATAGATAACAAAGGAACACTGACCCTTAAGTTGTTCTAAGTTGCCTCTGTTTCCTTCCCTCCTTCTCTCAAGTATTTATTAGACACCAAGTAGAGGTACATCTATGAAATTAATTGTAGGACTAATTTAGACCGTGCTACTTTGAAGACTGTACTTAAGCAGGTCCTTGAGAATAATTTTTCTTGCTCATCTTTGTTTACAGTAACGGTTTCTTTTTCTTCTCTATGAGTCTTGATTTAATTTGCTTTTTTAGAGTATGAAAATACCATCATATCTAGCAGTGGCCTTGGTGAACCTAGATCAAATGGCAGTTACACTTAATAAGTTCATAAATAAGACAGGGAGCAACTGCTAATGGAATCACTCCTAAAACTTTACAACTCAATAAAACCATGCCATTCCAGATGGATAACATAGTCCAATATTCATCATAACCCTAATAATATACATGGTAATGGAGTAAAAAAATAGAATTTGCAATGAGCAGAAGTGACTTCCGTGTTCCGCTACAGTCATCTATTTGACCTTAACCCAGACAAACTATTAAATGGTCAACTTCATATTCTTTATTGAAAAACAAAATCACCCAAAACAAACCTTTCATGTTTTTAGAAGTGAAAAGGAGATTTGAAAGAAATCCAACAAGGTGGCCTTTCATATTGCAAGTATTCAATAATTTATAGGTTCCCTTCTCCTTCCTGCTGGTCATTCTCCACCATCTGTCTCTTTTATCTCTGTATCAACCATCATTTGGAGCAAAACTGCAGAATTTCAAGCTTAGGATGATACATCATCACATAATATCTTTTATATGAGATGAAAGATTCCAAAGACAGATTACCCATTCATGCTAATAGCAAATGATGCCTAGAAAGAGCTAAATTTTTGTATTTGTGTTCATTAAAAGTATTATGTGTATGTATATAAGATGAAAAATGAACATCTGTCAGAAATTGAGAACCAGACAAGACATTCAAAAGGAAAGTAGGCTCAAACAATGGAGAGGTTGTGAGCACTTGCTGCATGCTGAAACAGAAGCTTGTCCTCGTAAAATTTTTATCCTCATGGGGAGGACAAAACATTCAGCTTTACTAGACTTTTGTTTACATGAGAAAGGTTGTTGCAGAATGAGCAATGATGAGGAACTTATTTAAGATTCAAATTAAACAGACACACAACCACAAGAAGGTATGTGTTACAAAGAGAAGGAGACGGCAAATCAGACAGGAAGTAGCAGCTACATGAAAGTTATTGGGAGAAGCAGTTAACCTGCTGAAGGAAATACACAAAGGGAACATACAAAGGAGACAGTGGTGAGATACAGTGTCATGAAGGTAAACGGGGAGTGTTTTGGAGCGCAGTATTGTGCATGTGACTGAAAAGCCTATGGAGGATGTTAAACATAAGAATAACTGATTGTCTAAGAGTGGAGTTGCTGGGTCTTGTGGTAGATTTATTCCCATTTTTCTGCCCATTCATACAACAAAGAGGTCTGTTCCACTATGTTCATAGCAGCTTTATTTGTAATTGCCAGAACGTGGAAGCAACCTAGATGTCCCTCACCTGAAGAGTGGATAGAGAAAATGTGGTACATCTACACAATGGAGTACTATTCAGCAGAAAAAAATAATGGAATCATGAGATTCGCAGGCAAATGGATGACACTAGAAGAAACCATCCTGAGTGAGGTAACCCAGTCACAAAAAGAGAAACATGGCATGTACTCTCTCATATATGGATTTTAGACATAGATCTGGGGAGTGCCAGCCTACAATCCTATGGCCAGAGAGTCTGGGAAACAGAAACTTTATTTAGTGGCTGATCGAAGAAGAGGCAGACTCCCTTGGTTAAGTACTGAGCTGAACTCAAGAAAGCCAGTAACAGAGAGGGAGGACTGATGATCAAAGGGATTAAGACTGGGCTGGTTTAACCCCCAGAAACAGCTGACCAGACAAAGGTTAACTCTTGAATCCCAGGCATTAGCCTGGGAAGCCAGCATGGGACTGATCAAGACCCCCTGAATCTGAGTGTCAGTGAAGAGGCCTAGGGAATCTATTGAGCCTTGGGCAGCAGATCAGTACCCATCCCAAATATACACACGGACTTTGGACTCCAATAGAACAATGTGAGGTGCACTCTCACCCAGAACTCTTGGGAAAGGGTCTAGGCCCTGCCCTATATGAAATGACACATTATGGACACCCCCATGGAGGGCCTCACCCTCCCTGGAGAAATGAGAGGATAACGGGGGGGGGGGGGAGGGCGCGGGAGGAAGGGAGGGAATGGGAGAGGGACCTGGAACTGACTTGTGAAGCAACCTTGATTCTTATCTAAATTTAAACTGGAAAATAAAATTAAAAAAAAAAATAAAAAAAAAGAATAACTGATTGTACCTATCCATGTAGAAAATAACCAGGAGATGGAAGACAGATGCAGGAGTCTCCTTGGATGCTTGTGGACCAGCTAGCCTGGTACACTTAGCGCTGAACAACAAAAGATGCTGTCTCGAAGAGGATGGAGGAGCAATCAGCAGGTGAAGTTGTTCTCTGACACCACACGGATGCAGTGGTACATGAGTACCCATACGCACACATATAAATGTGCCCACCTATAGGCAGGACGATATAGAGATGAGGGAAGAGGAAGAGATGTTTGTTAAAAATAATATACGAAGGTACCTACTGATTATGTGCCTATGTTGCCAATAGGCAAGGAAGCTAGTTAAAATGTATTGAGCAATCAAGAATGAACAGGGTTGAGATTTACATTAAGGCAGAGATGAGGAGCAGTCAGATTTAGGTAGAAGCAATGGAACTTGATTATGAATTAAATTGAAGAATTAGCCCTCAAGAAACCAATTACAACTCCCAAAATGGTGCCTTAGTGTGATGGGAAAGTACTGGAAGAAGAAAGTTTGGTTGTCCCAAGGATTTTGCTCCAGACTTGGCAGAGTGGTGATTAACTAGTAGATGTGCAAGGAAAGATGCTGTGAAGTAAATACATGGTTGAAATTGGGAGGAACAGCCCTGGGTAAAGACAGAGATTGGTTGGTTAGTGGCATATAGATAGATAGCTCTTACTACTTCAGGTCTTATTCTCTGACACAAGACTATAGTCAGAAACCAAAGCATGGGAATCTATAACATTTGTCAATGACAAGAAGTGGTGTCGACGACTGAATTCAATGACTAGCCGCTGAGCTATTGAGGTAGAAGGAAATGCATACAATCTAAAGGGCAGTTATAATTCAAAGTTAGGTCAACTGATGAAAAATACTGAGTACCAGACAGAAAGACACGGCAGTTCCAGCTCTTCTGTCTTAAAGTTTTATATTGTGATAAAAACCAATGCTATATTTTTAATAATTTGGCCCAGTTGAGGCAGAATATCCCTGATGAATAATTATTTTATTCAAAAAGCAATGCAGAAAGCTTGGAATCTGGACGCGACTTGTAAAGGGAAAGATGGAAGAGTAAAGGAGGGGACGGTCAGAGGGGGGATTCTGTGAAGATAAGGTCAAATGTTTCCCCCCTCAGAGGCATCAATATTCAAAGGGGAATTAAAATCATTAAACAACTGATAGTGCTTCCTTTTCCTCTGAGTTTCTTTTTTGTTGAAACCCTCTGCTGTCACTTCTCTGTCTCTCTCTCTCTCTCTCTCTCTCTCTCTCTCTCTCTCTCTCTCTCTCTCTCTCTCTCTCTCTCTGTCTCTCTCTCTCTCTCTCTCTCATGCACACACATGGGATTTCTGTAGTCACCTTCTCCATTTCTGGTCTGATGGTCATGAATTGCATTAGCTTGTGGGTTGTCTATATTGTTAGGAATGTCTAAATTTCCCCATCAATTTTAAAATATAACTTTCCTGGGTACAGTTACCTTGTTGGCAGTTACTTAATTCAGTATTGGAAATATAACATTCTGGGCATTGCTAGGTTTCAGGATTTCTGGTGAGAGGTCTGATATTATTCATATGGAGTTTTCTTTGAATGTGAATTGGCATTTGTCTCCTTTTTGTGGTGAGTTGTTACTTTTTTATTGCAACTTTTATTACGTTTGTATGCTCTTAACCTTTGACTACAACTTTTGGAAAGTGCTCCCCATTCATATCAATTCAGAGTTCTAAATGTCTCTTGCCTCATTTATTTTACTAGATTTAAGAAATTCCCTCCTATAATTTCATCCAACAAGTTTTTCTATGATTTTTCTTTTTTAATATAAACTCCTATCTCATGGATTCTAAGGTATGGTCTCTGGGTCATGTCTGGGCTCTCTAAAATTACGGTAAAAAAATAAGAAGAAGAAGAAAGTGGAGAAGGCGGGGTATTAAAACTGCTCCTTTCTAGATCCTTTAAAATTGGAGTCTTCCGTGGGTGTGGGAGAGCTGCTCCCACTGCTCCCTGCAGGGCAGAACAGCTGACTACAGGTTGCAAGGGTGCAGGAGAATGGGCTGGCTGACCAATTCAGCTACCACCCAGACCCAGATTCAGGGCTAGGAGCTCACCCACCCCATCTATGACATGCTGGAGGGTGTGAAGGGGAGGTTTTGTGAAACCATAGCCTCAGGATCTACATGATTTGGGGCAACAGCAGGATATCAGGGGAGTCTCTAGTGAAGGGCCAGTGTTGATGGTACTCAGACCAGACCAATAATTCTTTACAATAAACACAAATAAAGATGTATCAACTAAAGATTATACCGTGTGACACACCTCAGCTTCCATGATGAATTTTTTTCTATTTTCTTTTGTCAAGGTTATAAGTGTGGAGGGTAGAAATTGAAGGTCTTGGACATGAGTGGGATTAGGTTGCATGATGTGAAATTCACAAAGGATCAATATAAAAAATGGAGTCTTCCCCAGTGGAGATGAAGCTGAAGAATCTGTTTTCCTACATTTAGTCTGGAGCAAAACTCAGCCTAGTGTCAGATGTCAATGCAAGCTGTCTTTCCTTTAGGAACTTCCATTCTTTGCATACCAGGAACCCATTGTAACCTTTAGGCAAGGCAGGTTATCTCTCACTCCTGAGACTTCCCAGTGCCTATATACACTGGGGTAGCTAGTGTCCTAGGGTGTGGCTCTCGTTAGCATGGGCATGAGGAAAGCAAACACAGCACTGAGATCTGTACAAGGTTCTGTGATTTCTAAAGCTGCCAGACATTAAACACCCCATTGGAATCAGGTTCCAAAAGCCAAGTGCTCTACTAGAGTTTCAAGCTTCCAAGTTCTTAGCCCAGCCAACCAGGCAACATGGCT
This sequence comes from Mesocricetus auratus, assembly GCF_017639785.1. Taxonomy (NCBI): domain Eukaryota; kingdom Metazoa; phylum Chordata; class Mammalia; order Rodentia; family Cricetidae; genus Mesocricetus; species Mesocricetus auratus. The sequence continues at coordinate 68,533,317 of NW_024429195.1, forward strand.
GGTAAAAAGGTCCAGATGTTGGGCCCCTGCTGACCCCAGGATCAACCCTATTAGACTCTGAAGTTGCCCTCAGGTAATCAGCTCAGCTTCTAGCTACTAAGAGTAGGATTACTGCCCAAGCTGAGCCTCCGACCACCTGAGTTTTCCTCCATGTCATTTGGATCTTTATTCTGCCACACAACTGTCTCTTACAACTGTCTTTTACCCCAGGGCTGTGGCAGGTGGATCCCCAGACTGTTCCTTATTCTTGGCTTCCCAGAGCAGCCCAGTTTTAAACAATAGGCTCCCTCTTAACATGGCACCTGGCTACAGCCCTACAGGACATAGAAGTAACTAATTAGATGTCCTCTACAGTGCTGATCTACCTCACGGAGGAATCAATCTCACGGAACCCAAAACTGGGCTCTATGTTTTCGAAAAATACAGGCTTTTCTTGTGGTTTTGATTCTCAGTCTTTTCACCAGGGCCACCTGCCACACATAATGAATTGGCTGTTGATTATCTTTCCCCTCCTGTAGAGCGTGGCAGCTGTGTCTCCCGTCCATTTCTCTACTCTTTGCTGCCTTCTTGTTTGGGGGAGATGATAGAACTTAACACATTGCAACTTTCTGTCTTTAGCCTCAGTTGTAGCTTTTCAACTTATTGGTGTCATTTGTATTGAAATCTTGAAAAGAGCCAGCTAACCAAAGGATCAGGTAAATACAGTTGATCGTCCAGGTCCTTTGGTTCCAAGTGATAGATACCATTATCGTAATTCACCCGGTTGACCAATTGCCCATGCCACACTCCCAAATGGAGCTCTCACAGAAAATGTTCACTTTCTGTATAGGGGGAGTTAGTAATTATCCACGTGACGCAAAGCAAGCAAATTTGCTGTAACAAGGTTTATAGATGATAGAACATTTGGCTGGTAGTATTTGTATAGTGTTCAAGCTTCATCAATAAAGGTGAACTTATTAAGTCTTCTATGGTAGTACTGTATTGAGGATCATGAAATCACACACACACACCACACACACACAGACACAAACAGATACATACACACACACACACACACCTATATGCTCATATGTGTGATAGCGATAAGTCATGGTCATTCTCTGAGCCTACCTTCTTAAACTGTGACAAAAGAATCACTGAATTGTCCCAAGGTCTCTTACAACTCTGAGAAAATAAGCTTGACTACCTACTGTACCATGGAACTTTTTAATGACATAAAGCTTAACAATATATGGTGTGTTCTTTAATGAAAGAAAAGCCATCCGAACTCAATAGCAAAATATAAAATAAGCATTTTACAATGCAGGATAAGCTTGGGCATGATCTGTTCTCACATGTACCATCCAGTCACTCACGACGGCTGCCTTCATCGCTGCTCATTTCCTTAAGTGACTTTCAGCATGGGCTTCCGATACACGCAGATGAGGTCAAACTAACTGTGGATGGATTTCCTCTAAAATAAATGAAAAAAAAAACATTTCCTGCCCTGCCACACCCTGCATGAGGTCATTTTCTCCAAGGTTCACATTTCGTTTATTTATCTAGGATTTGTGAGTGTACACTGCTCTGTAAACCTCTAAATATTTTACAGCGCATTTCCTTACAGATGGTGAAGGAAAACAAGTATTTCCTTTGACTTTGCAGTTCAGTGAATCAGCTCTGTGCTGAGAAAGTTGAATGTCCCTGATCTCAAACCCAGGGAAAGCTTTGTCTGAAGGCGAAAAAAAAAATCAACACTTTGATTTACATTGGCCCTTACCTCTTGCACACAAAAACGTAATTTCTGCTATTATCCTTACTTCTCAAGCTACTTACCTGTATGTCAGTGAACTTTTTACATGCACCCCTTTAAATTGTGTATTTACTTCTCCAAAGCAGCCCATTCTTTCCCTATTCCAGAACTGGCAATAGGCAAAGCTGCACTTTCTTATATGTAGTTTTCCAGACTTCTTAATGGCTATGTCAATTTCCTGTCATTGTTCTCCAATAGGATTTCCTTAGACCCCTCCTAATGCCTTGGCAGGTACTGAATCGACAAAGGTTGCAGAGCAAGTGGGGGGGGTGTATTAACATAGTCGGAAGAAGAGGCTGACTCACTGTGATGTGACTAAGGGAAAGCACAGACAGCTTAATGAACTATTTTGGTACCATGAGTTGAGCCTGGGCCTAGAGCCCTGGAGACTTGAACTGGTGGGTTTCTCGGTCCCTGGAAATGATTCTTTTAAAAGCCATTCCTAAGGGCAGGAAGGAACATGACATCACCGAGGAACAGCTTCCTTTGAGTCAGTGAGAAGATGGAAGAAGCATTGGCATGTGCAAGCCATAGCCATCTAGCTGGATCCAAGATAAGAACAAGGTTAGGGTTGAGTGGCAACGTCAGAGAAGCAGAATGAAATGGAGCTTGGAGTTTTGATTTTATAATCAGTGAACCTTGACCTTTACAAATGCTTCCTAAGCCATGCAAGCCCTGGCATTTACTTTTCATTGTTTCTGCCTATTGTGTTGACAGTCTACAAAGAAAGCATCATGAGGAGTAATTGTCACCTTACAACTGGAGGCTGAGAATGTCAGGCACAGGTAGTGAAAGGATGAACAGTATCTAAAGACAGACAGACAGACATAAGAAGCAATGCAGAAAGGGCAGGAAGGAGGGAGGAAGAGGAAGGAAATAAAATATAAAGAAACCATGTGGGCATCCATAAAAAGCAACTCATAAGGTATAGGAAAAGATAGAATCATCTTTAAAAGGATTTTATAATTATCTTCAAACTTTCCTGCATATTTGAAGGGAACACTTTAACCTTGACTAAAAGCTACTGCTGGAATAAGCTTTAGAATAAGATGGGTTAATTCACTCCTGAAAGATGAAGCTATAGAAAGCTAAGGGAGAAGAGCTTTGCTTAAGTCACCTATTAGTGTCAAATTTGGGAGCTCAGTTCAACCCCAGACTGAATTTATCACATCAACAAATGGTGAACTATGCCAGCTGCTATGAAACTAGGGAAAAATTATCTGGAAAAAAAAGATAGGCTAATCCCTTGAAAAAAATGAATGCTACCAGTCGTGGGTCATAAATAATTCCTAACCATGCTATTGTTGAACTTGCTAAATTGTTAACAAGTCCATTGCAAACACACAATAAAGCATAAGAACTGAAAAAATTAGGTATTCATGTGATTTGTAACATTGCCTATTGTAATTATTTTGAATTTTCATTTTATTGTTATTGAATTATCCCCATTCCTGAAATGTTGAAGACTGAACTCACATCCTCTTGAATGCTAGATATGCACTTTCTCCTGAGATACCTATTAACCTATTGCATTTCTTTTAGAATATTTTTACATTTGTGTATGTGTGTGCAGGTGTGTGTGTATGACAGCATACATGAATGCATGCCATAATATAAGTGTCGAGGTCAAAGGCCCGTTCTTTCTGCCTAGCATGGGAGTTCTCAGAATCAAACTGAGATCATCAGGCTTGGCAGTAAGCACCCTTACCCATTGAGTCATTTTGGGGGACCATTATTACATTCTTGACTCTATTATAATTCTGCACAAGTCAACCTTGATTTACCTCAATAGAGTAAGACCAATACCTGACAATTACAGGGGTGACTCTTAACTTCTCTTCATCATCTTGAAGAGAGCCCTTTAGAAGAGTAACCTCAAGTTCTTCTTGTGAACTGATGGCCTCCTTAAAACACAAAATTCAGGATATTTAAGAGTCCTACTTTACTCTCTGAAGCAATTATTTCATAAATTGGCAACTAAGGGGAATATTATAATGAAGGTAATAGCACACGATTAACAAAGGAGAGAATGTGCCCATCAACTGAAGTTCTGTGGCTCTTCGTCTTAAAGAATGTCTGGTGTGTTTCAAAGTTCTAACACTTACTGGGATGAACTGGAATCGTCCAAAGGAGAAGCCTTCAGAGGTCATCACTGGCATAGTAACAGAGCTATGTTCTAATTCCCAAACACTCAAACAACAACTACAAGAATAAGCCAGACTTCCATAATTATTGTTTTTCTCTAATCAAGACCAAAATCTCATTTTGTCATTAAATGAATCCATCATATTCTTGGCCTCTAAATGGTGTTCCCAATTAATATTGAATTGTTGGGCACAGCATTCTTGGCTCAAAATGCATGCTACAGTTATAATCTATCATTCCTTGATGATTTATGGTTTTCTTACACAATAAAGATCAATTTAAACTATTTTCACTAACCAAACTGTGTGTTCTTCATCCCCACTAATGTTTATTCAAGCGTACATAATGTCACACTTTTTTAAACATTGCCCCCTTTCAAACATATGAAAGCATCAACAATCATTTTTTCCTGAGAAACTACTTATTAGAGTTTCATAAATTATTGGGAAAACCAAACAGCCAGTATTCATAATAGAGGCTTTTAACTGTATAAAAAGAATTGGGAGGAGGGAAAAAAGCTCTTATAAAATACATCTATATTTGATTCTGTTTTCCAACACTTCATGCTAATTCCTGGTTCAGCAAAATGTCCAGCATTCTTGACTGTTAAAATGCTTGGCCAGGCAACTTTTATGCTCTTCAATGGTGTGTGATCATTACTGTTTTGACATTTATGGGGTTGGAATACACTCATGTAATGCTTAGATATAAAGATCCAGAATTGTTAGCCAGGTGTTGGTGGCGCACGCCTTTAATCCCAGCACTTGGGAGGCAGAGGCAGGTGGATCTCTGTGAGTTCGAGGCCAGCCTGGTCTACCAAGCGAGTTCCAGGACAGCCTCCAAGACAATACAGACAAGCCCTGTCTCGAAAAACCAAAAAAAAAAAAGATCCAGAATTGTTTGTATTGCCTAAGCCCTAAATCATTTAAAAATAAAGAAAAATTACAGTTCTTACATAATCTATAATGTGTCAGGAAGTTATCAAACTTGACCCCTTGTTTTCCTGACATATAAACACAAAGTTATAATTTTAAACTCATCCTTAAAACTAATGAGGTGTATCCATGTATCCCTTTCTCAATGCCAATGAAGTAATGACCACTAACCAGGGGCAGTGCTGGGTTTCTGGGTACCAATGGCAAATAGAATATAGTCTTCAGGGAGACTATGAGAGAAGGAAAAAGCCAAATGAACTGACATACCATGAATTAGGATGAACTTTCAAGATATATTATGATAGACAGATGTTATATGAGCAAAAAGGATACACAGAAGAGTGACTAACCAGTTATAACAAATCTGGAAGTGCTTATGGTGGAAAATGGCACACACATGCACCACTGAAAGAGAAAGCATTACCAGGAAGAACAGATGGGACAAATGTGTGAGTGGGCATATGAGGGCTAGAAGGAATGTTTCCTTGGGAGTATAGAGGAGCTTATGTGCTGTATACCCACTGGAGACTAGAAACAGCAAGCCTAAGAAGAAGTTGAATAATTAGTCTCTTCGTATTCTATGCCAAGAAATTTGGGCAGTAGTGTTGGGCCAACAAACGTTTGAAAGGTTTTAACTATAAAGGAAAGGGAAGCCAGGTAGAGAAGAGAGTAGCATTGCCAAGTATGGCTTTTAGAAATCTTGTTCTCTAGTTATAGAAAGGAGGCTTCTTGGTCCATCATGATGTGAGTAACCTCTGCCCCACACTGTGGTTGCCCCACATGAACTCCTCCATACCTTCTCTGCTAGTCTTCTGAAGTCACAAACCAGAATAAACCTGTTCTCCTTTAAGATGTTTCTGTCGAGTATTTTGTTCACAGTAATATGAAAGGAACCATTACAGAAGGAACCAGGAATACGTCTCAGAGATAATGGGGACTTAGTACACTAAAGACTAGTTCCAATGTTACCCCTGGCTGTCCAAACGCGCATACTACACCTGCAAGTCCCAGCTATCCCCCAGTGATGAACAGCCCTGAGAGGGTCATTCTCTTTCTCAACCTGATAGGTCTGCCCTGTAGTTGTCAATGTAAAGGAGCACAAGAGGACTGTTGCTTGTGGATGGCGAACACATCTTTATCGGAGTACCGTTAGAGCTGAGCACTGCTTGCTGTGTCTTTCATGTTGCTCCATCGTGGGGACTAAAGACATCTTAGCTTTCAATTACAGGGATTCTGTGAGCCACGGGAAAATACACAAATGTAAACACAGTTACATGGGGAAAAAAGTGATACGAACAACAGGGAAACATCTTTAGAGGTGCCACTCTTTGAAAACTAGATTTTACATATTTACATTTTTAAGTATGACCCAAATTTCAGATCTTAGACATATTTTTAACAAATTAAAAGTAATCTACTTCAGTTCCATTGAAATATATATTCATGTAAGTGCGTTATATCATTAATGCTTCACAATACCTGTGAAGATAGGAATTGGCATTTCTATTTACATGTGATGAAAACAGCTTTCAATAAACTTAAGTAGCTGCTCCAAGCTGACTCAAGATAATACAATTGATGGTAGATATGGGCTAGAATTAATTCATTCTGTGCCCTGCATCAAATGTTAATGTGCCAAGCACACGAAAAGGCTTTAGTAATGAAAAGGTAAATAAAATGTGAACTACTACCCTTGACCATCATTGTCTCTTACAGTGTCATCAGGGCTTCCTTCCTGCTTCACCCAAACGGGGCAGGGCAGTTCTAATCAGAACAGCATCAATGACCACTACACGCCTCAGGTAGTTAGGCATCCATGTTTGTTTCCTCTGGCTTAATGGTTCTGAACCTTGCTCTGTGAGTTGGCATAGCACTAAATTGCTCATACAATGGTCAAACCCCAGTATCTGTGGATTTCCATTTTCCTGTTCTGAACTGCATTGCTTTCCATGTTCAGTAGATCCTGGGCTGTTTGGTCACTAATCAAGACTCTAGATAGAAAACAGAACATATACTTTATTATTGCCCGAGGACCTTCCCTACTGAAGGGAACACGCCCAGTCAAAGACTGTGGAGTCTCTGAGGTAGAAGCATATTATGTCCCTGTCATTGTGCTTAGGAAAGACAGTCATGTGATGCTAAGAAAAATGTGACATTTTTAGAAAACTTACACATACCTCTTTAAAAAAATTGAGACACAGCTATCAATTTTAATGTAGGTTAAATTTTAGGCAAAGTGTGTGCCATTTTCTTAAAAAAAAAGTTCTATCAATCAAATACTGCTAAAACATACTGCCAAACAAAACTTTTATAAATCAATCTTGATTTATAAAAAGTGAAACTACTCAGCAATGATCTAAACAGCATTTTCTTACCATGGGGCATATTGGTGGATTTTTCTTAGAATCTGATTGAAATAAAGCAGCAAAATAAAAATACATATTCATATGACAATCATTTAGCCTTCAAAATTCGTGCAATAAGTAGGGAAAACATCTCTGGGGATTAAAGCATAGACTGTGTCAGGCTAAGAAGAACTCAAGTTAGCAAACCATATTTTCACATCTTTCTTTATAGTGAGAACTGAAGATGACACAAAATCCTTTCTGTGATAATAATATCTTTCAGTTTTGCTATTATTCCCTAAAGATCCAAATATCTGTCATTCTCAGACTACCAGTATCTCTCCACCAAGGAAAAAGTAATAGAAATTCTGAGACCCAATTTCCACTTTATATAATACTGCACCTGTCAATCAGACCTACCCTGACTTCAACAGATAAGTTAATTGGTGTCTGAAAAATGAGTTGAGTCCTTCAGGTGAGACTCCATTAAAAAGCTAACATTAAAAAAATATATGAAATTTAAATACAAGAGTGTCTCTAGGTTGTGTGCATTTTATGCTTCAATGTTGCAAAGGATGCAACCTATAAAAATTCAAGTCTTCTTGAAAGTATGGGTGACTTTGGTAGAATTACATTTACTCTCAGAGCATGGGGTTTTTTTTTAATCATTATTTTAACACACTTAAAATCTTAGAAATACTGTAAGTTTTAGTTTTGTGTATGTCTTTTTTCCTTAATCCATAAAAAAAGGTCACTTTAATTGTTAGGCTGATTGGGAAATGAAAAGCTTAATATGATAAACGAGAGATCTTCTCAAAGTGGCAAAAATCATAAACCTTCAAGTTGAAGAATCTCAACAAACCCAAGGAAAATAAACATGAAGAAAAGCAGGCTAGGATATATCACAACTGCATTTCTGACAATGAGAGAGAAAGAAGAGTTTTAAAACAACAATAATGGAGAGGACAGAATTAAGTTTAGAGGGAAAGACAAGAATTAAGTGAGACCTCTTGTCTGAAATCATATAAACTAAAAAAATGGTGATTTAAGCTTACTTTGTACGTATAAATGTGTGTATTTCTGTGTCTATATCTATTTCTTTGGCTCCTTTTTCCTGTTTGTCTTATCCTATTTTTGTTTGTTTTTACTTTATCATATTTTATTATTATTATTATTGAAGCCTGTTGGTTTTCTAATGAGAAAGAGAAAAAAAGGGTATGGATTTGGAAGGGTAGAGGTGTAGAGGATCTGAGAAGAGGTGGGGGAAGGGAAACCATAAGCAGAATGTGTTGTATGAAAAAAAAGTTCGATTTTTAAAAAATTAAAAAATATCAAAACAAAAAATTTGTTGATATAAATGAGAAACGCATCTAAAGGAAGACATTTCCTTTTTGTGATTCCTTCTGAAGCTGGGTTAATGACTTTAAGCAATATAGCAGTTGATTGAGAACTTATAGAAAGCATATGATACCTGCACTGCAGCACATTAGACAGAAGTAGGTGGGGAGACAATTTTTTTTCAAGTTATATACAATTGTAAAGACACCAAGGATGATTTTTTTTCTATGAGGTCTCTCAATTTTTGCCTCCCATAACATCTTACTCTCAGGCTACATAAAAATTTGACAACCATCCAGTAGATACATTTTGTGGATAGTTCATAGTTTTACTATTGAAAGAAATCAGAAACTTTATGTCAACCATTAAGAATAAAAATGCAAATATATGTGATTTCTCAGAGCTATACTATTGTCAACAAGCAAGTCATACTTAATTTTGACTCTCATATGTAGAATAAACTATTTGATAAATGTGCTCACATCATGTCTCATAAATCTGTTCTAATGTGATCCGAGGTACAAATGATCTTAAATGTTTTCTTTTTTTCTCCATATATTTTTATTTAAATTAGAAACATGCTTGCTTCACATGTCAATCCCGCTCCCTCTCCTTCCCCTCCTCCCTTTCCCCTCTACCAGCCCCTCCAACCCCCCACCAATCCCCACACCATTCCCCAGGGAAGGTGAGGCCCTCCTTGGGGATCTCCAGAGTCTGTCACTTCATCTGGGGCAGGGCCTAGGCTGATTTAACCTGGTCATATCCACTGTGTTAGTGACTTAATCCTCTTTCTGGTAGGTAGAATTTAGGTTTAGAAAAGATTCATCAATGTACAGCGAAACTGAGAAAAAGAAATTAATACTATAAAAAGATACATTTATAAGAACTACATTTTAAAAGCTATGCCGTTCAAATACTAATATGAAACAAGATGACATTGCCAGATGATTATTATTCAAAGTCTAACAAGCAATTCTAGAAGAAGTAACATTAGGTCTCAGACAGTCCACATGTCTAGAAATGATAAACTAGTCTTAATTCAAGCGGGACTACAGAAGGATTTGGGGGGTTAGATAAAAGTCAGCATTGCTCAGGAACTTGCAAAACAAAAAGAAAGCATGAAATAAATCAAAACACTTAAAAAAACAAAGAATGTTTACTTATACCTATAATCATAGCACTGGAAAGGCAGAGTCGGGAGGATCAGAAATTTGAGGCCAGCCTGAGCTACCTAGTAAGAGTTTGTCTGGGAGGAAAGAAAAAAGGGAAGGGAGGGGAAGGAGGAAGGAAGGGAAGGAGGGGAGGGACAGAGGAAGGAAGGGAAGGAGGGGAGGGACAGAGGAAGGAAGGGAAGGAGGGGAGGGACAGAGGAAGGAAGGGAGGGTGGGAGGGAGGGAGGGAGGGAGGGTGGGAGGGAGGGAGGGAGGGAGGGAGGGAGGGAGGGAGGGAGGGAGGGAGGAAAATGTGGGAAAAGGTGGTAGGAAACACATCATTACCATTTGAAGTTCAAATAAAAGAAGCTTAAGGTACAGTTTGCATCACAACATTTGTATAGGTGAGAAAAAAAATTTCTGCTCGTTCTTTCAGAATCTGTAAAAATAAAAACCAATCCAACCCAAAGCAAACATAAAAGAAGACAGAAAGGCTACTGACTGTCGAGGTTAGGTGCTTGGCCCTTGCCCAAGCATGAGGGTGTGAATTCGGAACCCCAGCCCCCAGTATAAAAAGCTGAACTTGGCCAACAACCGTGCTTTAGTAAATTGCACTTTGAAGAGAAAATACCTTTTCAAAAATCTGGAGACACCTAAAATAAGATGTAAGGCTGTGTTGTGGCTTTGTTGTTCCTATGGTCAAATGACTGGTAAGAACAGCTTAAGGAATGAAGTGGCTATCCCGGCTTAGGGTGTGGAGGAACAGTCCACATGTCAGAAGATACCTGTCTTCAGAAGCGAGTGGCAGATGAAGATGGCGCCCACCTCACTCCTCCTTTTCATTCAGCCTAGGATCTCGGAACAGTTAGCGCTGTCCAGAAGTTTATCTCCTAGGCTACTCTAGACACTGCCCAGTTGTCAATGAGTATTATTACCTCAAAGTTAATTTAAAAAAATACCATGAAGGAGTCTCTGGAAAGCTTGGAAGAATCATACAGAACAGCATAAATGGGCACATCCAGGAAATCACATAGAATTAAAAAAAAACTCCCAAGTAGGAAACAAAAATTGGGGGCAATCTTTTTAGAATACAGAGCGATTTTTTAAAATGAGTGTGACCCTGGGGAGAAGTGCATTGTGACAATGCTAACCAAGTCTGAGTGAGACCTTGGGTTTTATCCCCAATACCAGTAATCAACAACAATAATTGTTATAATTACTTTTACAGCTATAGTTGTAATAGGTGAAAAACAAATTAAAACAGCAAAAATGGAGAAAAAATCAATGCGAGCAACCTGGCTATTATCACTCTGAGGCTGACTTCCTCCTTGTTGAGCATATAGAAACTACAGACGCAACACACTAGTACCCTGACAAGGACAGTATATGTGGTATAGGAAACAACAGGGGATCCAGAGAGTCCCTTCTGTCAGCTGCTGGGGTAGAGGAAGGACAAAGGCCGACCTCTATTTGTTTTACAATTGGATGGCTTCTTAGGAATGTTCACAATTCAAGGCAAGAAACAGTCGGTGAAGAGCAAGTTCAAATCCCAGCTGCCCATGCTGAATAGTCAAAGGGGAAAAATATCAAAGGGAAGAAAAGTTTTGCTGAAAAAAAAGTTTCCAAACTTGGTTGTATTGGAGGAACGACAGCAAAGGGAAAGAACAATGAAGAATTTAAAAGGGCAGGAGAATATTTCTGTAAAACATTTTCAAGGGAGAGCTATATGTCCAAAATGAAAATAATTGCTTAAGGATAGGCTCTTTAAATGGCGTCTAACTAGCTCAGGAACTAGGAACCTCAGGACGAAGCAGATGAGCGGGCAAGCATGTCTCTCATGGGCAGCTGGGGAAAGACCGGAGGCCTTGGGAGCAGGAGTTAGGAAGGTGTCAGAGGCAGGCAGAGTAGAGACTGTCCCCAAAGATGACCGGGGGAGTAGGAGGCAGCCAGACAGCTGTAGTCACAGAAAGAGTTCATACATTTAAAAGCACTCCTACACACGAATGTGTACATTTGAAAACACCTACCCTGTTCACGGTCACACCCACATCTAGCTGTGGTCTCCCCCACCCCTGTGCACTGCAGGCCCAGCAACTCCCTCTCACGTGCCCATCTTGGCCTTTGCTTTACTTGTATTTCCCTTCAATTATGGCTTCTTCAGAAACAAGTTCCCTAGGTGTATCACACGGCGCCATATGTTTGGGGTTGCAGTAATTCTCCCAGTAACTGTCATAATGTAGTAAACCACACCCCTTCTGCTGAGCATTTATTGTGCTTTGGAACTGTGACTACTACACCTTCATGTGCGCTGTTCCTAATCCCCATACAGATACGCCAATAACGCAGGTGCAGTAGTCTCAGCTTTACCGACAAGCCATCTGGGTTCCAAAGGGCTTTTGTGAAGCTTGGTTCGCACATCTCGTAATTATGAAGAACGGAGCCCGGTTCCCGTGGCTCTGAAGGGCATTTCCTTTCCATCCCGCTGACCTGTCTTTCTCGCCTTTGCATTTGTCTTATGTATTATAATTACTTTTTTCACACCTCTATGCCTCTTACTACCAGCTTGTCAAGTCTCCCCGGCTGGGAATGAGAATTCATCATTGTTTTTCGAATGACAAATATAACGCCTCATCGGTATTTTTCAAATGTTTCCTGTGTAAAATTAAAAGAAAAAAATTAAGGGCCAGTGAGTTGGCTTTTCAGGTAAGGGCTCATGCATCAAGCCTGACGATCTGTGGTAGAAGAAGATAATGAACAGGTGGAAACTCAGTCAATCGTTGTAAAAACAAACACGGTTTCATGATATATGAATGAAGAATGAACGAGAGGTTTCCATGGTAACATGTAAACAAAGCAGACTAGCCACTATGTAATTGCCACATGTAATGACATCAAGCTCTAAAATTCTTATTTATTCCCTAACCTATTTTTAAAAACTGTTTTGAAAACAAATGTGACATACATGCACACATACATTCATTCATCCGTGTGTGTATATATATATATGTCTACATATATATGTATATATATCAAATTCCAAGACAAAGTGGACCTCTTTCATTAGCTGCCAGTCTGACTCATTTTGATTCAGATGTTGGCAAAAAGTTAGTTTTCCCTGACACATCTGTGTCTGTATTTGAAGGTCCCCATAAATGTGTCATTGTTTTCAAACACAATTGATTTGTAAATTCACTTGAAATTTCTAATTTCATGGAAACCACAGTTGTTTACATAGCTTTAAATGGCAGTTAACCACTGAAGGAATGAATCAGCAATTCAGAAAGTCAAACTGGCTTGATTTATTCAAGGGAGCTAGAATTTTACAAAAGTGAGGCTCTTTCTAACCAAAAACAAACAGTCGCATGTAACAAGTTGCATGACGGATCATTCTTGTAATAATAGTCTTCCCTTTCCTTGAAGGAAGTGTGTGGGGTGCATACAAGACATGTGTTATGTGTGTGCAGTGTGTGGTACATTTATATGGTAGGTGTTTGTGTAGTGTGTATATGTGTGCATAATGTGGTATGTATGTGTGTGGCGTGCGGTGAATGTGTGTTGTACGTATGTGGTGTATACAAGTGTGCATATGTGGTGTGTATTTTGTGCTATGTGTATATAGTTTGTATGTATGTGGTGTTGGTTGTGTATATGTTTATGAGTTTATGTATGTGATTTTTGTATATATGTATGTGTGGTGTGTATATTTGTGGTCATGTTTGTGTGTATGTGTATGAGTGCATGATGCAGTATGTGGTTTTGTGTACATGAGGTGGAATGGTAGTATAAGAGTGTGTGTATGGGTGGTGTGTGTTTGGTGTGGAGTGTGTGTATATGTTGTGTGTGTATGTGATATGTGTGTGCAAGTGTGAGTGTGTATGGTGTATGTGTGTGTGTGTGTGTGTGTGTGTGTGGCTGTTTAGATCTATTCCCACACTAGATGTGGTTTCTTTGAGAGGAAAGATGTATTTTTCTATGTATGGCCTTGCAGTTTCTACCTTGCTGAATATCTGGTATATAACAAGCCTTGAGGTTTTTGTTGTTGCTGCTATTCTTTTCTTGGTACATTGTAACTGTTTATCACCACTTGTTACCAAAGAAAGCCAATGATTGACAATGACTCAAGTGACTTGAAACTCCTCATGGGATTGCTCTTTCTTTGGAAGGAAGGCCTAGTTCAGTGAGAAATTTTCTGAAGCTATTGTGCAGAAGTATAAGATGGAATGAGTTAAAGAATAATGATGTTATTTTGGTTGCATTTCCCCATCTGCAGGGACGTGTTTTTACAGCATTTTTCTTTCAATTAGAAGTTTATGGCCACCACTCTTGGTTAGAAAACAAGAACTAGGACAGTTGATTTCTTTTCAATTGTTTTAGGGGCATATTGGAAAGATGAGGAGCTAGGAGTGAATATCAGACAGCCCCCATCCTCTTTTGGTCTTCCAATTCCCTCTCTTTCTAGACTTTTCTACAAAGAAAAATCTTCCTGGCTTCACTCCCTCCCTCTAACCACCTCCAACTCAATTTCTATCTCACCACTATGCTGATATCTCTCTCACTGAGCCAATCTCTTCTCTTCCTCAACTCTTCACAGGTGTTTTGGAACAACTGGCCACTCCACCCTTCTTGAGCTCTTTAGGCATCTATGACTGTGCCGTCTGTCTCTCTGTTTTCAGGCTACAAGAATGCAATTAAGTTGTTCACACATGAAAGGAATTTATTGGCCCTTATCTGGGAAGTTCAAGAAATGATGATCACTTAGGGCATCACATTGTAGAGGTTGAAATAATCCTGTCAGAAATCTATTTATCTGTTAGAAAGGTATATCTGCCGTGTTAAGAAGGGGATTGGAGATCTAGAGTCACATTGACCATCCTTGTTAAGTGATCTTAGTAAGAAAACTATGCCTCTTTTTTATGTGTATTAGCAAATTTTATGGGAATAAATATGGTATGCATTAATCTCAAAGATTTGAGGAGAAAGATCACTGACCCAAATCATCATGGTCAAATTAATTAAAGCAAACAATTAATTAAAGCAAGATTTTTTATCCACGTGCATTGGCTGCCTCCCTTTAAGTCAGAGTAAAGAGGTCAGCCTTGGATGTGAGGAAGACAAGGGTTTTATAGCTCAGGGGTTGGGGGCTTCCAAGTGGGGGGATGTGGTGAGCAAACAGGCTGGATTGCAGGAACAGAACATCAGTATTACAAATTAGTCATAAGGGCCTCCTGAAACAAAGACATGACTGCAAACTAGGCATAAGGCAGTCATAACAGCCTTTTGAAAGAAAGGTAGGCTGGAACAATGGTTATACCAACTTTCCAAAACAAAGATATGGTTGCTGTTTCCTGGAACAGGCAGAAATAAACATATTCAGTTAAGGTAACAGCTAGGGCATAGTTCAATCATTGAGAAACAGATTTAATTATAAACAACAATGAAACTAGTTTGTCTTTATTATAAGATGACTTTTCAGCCCAAAATGGAGGCAGGCTAGTTTTTTTTTTCAAATGCCCAACCTACAAGAAGTTGGGTTTGTGTCATAGAATCCAATCAGTCTCCCTCACTCACACAGGTAAACATGTAAGAAAATGTAACTAAGCCCCTAAGAAAGAAGCACATACTCACACATTATAGCTTCTCTGACACCCCTGCTTTTCGTCTTATGTCTCTACATGGTCTTTCTTCTTTGTTGACTTCACTTCTAGTCAAGTATCTGAATAGCTCTGGCTTCAGTTTTATGTTCTCATTTCTTCTCTATTCACTATTTCGTCCACGTTGCTGACAGAAACTATCCTGGACTAGCAACATCCCAGGTATAAATTTAGTAGGGAAGCTGAGGGCTCCCTGGGTTTACTCCTGCAAATACAAACTCCCTGGTAAGTAACAGTTATAGACTTCTGATGATTTGAAAGTCCCACATAGCTATCTGTATGCATTCCAATCTAAGTTAGTGCTCTTGCTTACCTTGACCAAGCTTATTTTCTCTTTGGTATCTTAAACAACAACAACAAAAATGATCTGGGTACGCCTGTCTTCTTTTTTCCTAGTTATCTTTGACTCTCAACTTGGCATAGCCTGGAGACATCTGAAAGAAGAGTCTCAATTGAGGAATTGCCTAGATTAGATTGACCTTTTGGTAAGTCTATGCGGGGGGAGGGGTTGCCTAGGTTGTTAACTAGTGTTGGAGAGGCCAGCCTACTGTAGACGATGCCATCCCTAGGTGGGTAGTCCTGAAATGTATAAGAAGACTAGCTGAGTATAAGCTGGGTTTGGGGCCAGCTAAACAGGGGTCCTTTTCTATGGTTCCTGCTATACCAACTCCACTGTGAAGTGAGTTCCTTGGGCAGAAGTACTGCTGTATGAAATAACAACCAAACATGCCTTTAAGTTTCTGCCTTAACTTCCCTCAGTGGTGATTGGGCCTGGATTTGTAACCTGGAGTACACCAGGTTTATCTGCTTCACCAACAAATGAAACAATTTATAACATCAAAGTGATCTCCAGTCTATTGTTTCATCCAGGGCCATCACCATATTTAACCAATCTAACTTCCGAGAGGACAGCAATAGCCCGCTCTGTTTTCTCCTTGTTTCTACTTCTTTTCTCTAGTCTAGTTTTTACACAATTGAAATGATCTTTCTAGCATCTTTTGCTTTGTCTCCATAAACTCCACATGCCCTTCCCTCTACTGGAGACATCCTTATCTCTTTTCTGTTCCCGTAATAGGCAAAACCGTCTCCTCTCAGATACTTGCATCTGGTCTTTTCCTGCCCAGGATCTTTGCAGTTTTCAGCTCTTGGTTTAAGCAGTCTTTTTTGAAAATGGACTTTCTTCACCACATTCCTT